>NC_135504.1:112831248-113482915 GCF_052857255.1 Amblyomma americanum
ATTGAATTTGCCTCTAGACGCACGTTCATTTCTGCGAGTTTAGCGTCTATGCGGGCCTCCAAGGATTTAAGGTCGGTCTGGGTGAGGGGTGGTTGCTCTGCTGTGCCATCTTGGGTGGGGGTGAGGTGGGCGTTTGGGAGTCCGATTGTTTCGTGTTTTCAGTGGGTGTTTGAGGTAGCGGCGGAGGTTGCGTGGGCGGGACGATTGGCGGAAGCGGTAGAGGGGTGGAGGGGGGGCCTTGATGAGATAGGTAAGACGACTCACCTCCTCTCGCCGGGCCTGGAGCTCCCGGTCACGGGGGTCCGGTTGTGTCGACAAGGGGGGGGGGGGAGGGGGGTTGAGGGCTTGCTGGTAGCGTTTAGTCTGTTGCCAGCTACTCTGGTGGTCCAGGAAAGTTATGGAGAAACTATTGGTCTTGGCGGCGACGTGACGATGAGCGAGACTTGCTGGAGCGACGGACGCTGGCATGGTCCGCGTCTCGCTGCGGTGTGCGGGAGATGTGCTGTTGCGGTGAAGCGGGCGGTGAGCGGCGACCCCTCGCTTTGCAACCTTTAGTACCCGTAAATCTTTAGTTTAGTCATGTGGGCGCCTCCAAAGGGTATGCAGACTGGGGTGCTTATCGGGGTGTCCTCTCGGGAATGCGGGATACCGCATGTTGAGCAATTGTGCGTACGCTGAAGGGTACACACATCCGCGTGACGCCCTGGTTTTATACAGCTTGTGCAAGCGTCCAGGTGTCCTCTATATAAAGTGCAGCTGTGGAGTCCGCCGCCGTAGGAGATGGTTCGAGGCACCGGACCCTCCCGGAAGGGGATAAGGATCAAACGGGTCTGTCCCATGCGGCGTGCATCAATGATGGGGAGGCTAGCTTGCTATTTGACAGTTCCGTAATACGGCCCCAGGACACGGATGGCGCAGTGTCTCACGTATCTTGGTGGACACCCGAACCGCGCCGTAAAGAAGGGATAACGGAGGGAGTGAAAAAAGAAAGTAACGAATAGTTCCTTAGTGGAGGGCTCCAGAATAATTTCGACCACCTGGGGATCGTTCGCTGACATCGCACAGCACATGGACGTTTTTTTTTTTGCGTTTTGCAGCGCCGCCTGACACTGCAAACCACAAGCGTCGCCATGATGGTTGCATGGAGTCGGAATCCAAGCCAGCTTATACCACATTCATGCCAATGAATTAATGAATAAAACTTTATGAGCAAGAAACAATAGTGAGTGTTGTCCTTAGTCCAGGACTCCATTGGATATGAGCGCCTGTTTTGTCCGTTGCACCAGTGCTTTCTGGTCCGCCAGGCGTGAGGTGGTCAGCATCTGCTCCCACTGCTCAATTGTGGGGTTTCTGATGATCGTTATACGCTGTTTCATGCATCATGTGCAACGCTGTCAAAGCTAGCGCTCTTGTTTACGCTGCCTGCATCCCCGACCGAAAAGTAGTGCGTTATTTGTGGCGTGCGAAACGTAGTAAATGCTTTGCCTGTAGACTTACCACTTGACACATTTTTCATGATATTTATTAAATGCACTGTTACTGCTGGCAATACGCTTTCGCTTTATCGTGCCATGGACCACTCCGGCACAGAACAAGCGTGGAGTAACACGCCTCCCATTATTTTCCCATCCGGACTACTTCTGTATACCTTTCACAGCGTTGCACCTGATGTCTCAAGCGGGGTGTAGGTCCTGTTTTTTTTTTGGCAACACCCATCCAGGGTAGTCTCGCGGAGATGCCTTGGGGCGCTTTGTGGGTGCCGACGCCACCGCCGCCACCGTTGCGGGGCCGGCAGAGGTGCGACTCACTCCATCTCCGAAGCTCAAGCAGCCAAACTGGGCAGTCTTTGCGCCCGGGCAAAAAAAAAATGGTGCTGGCTTAGCTCAGCTATGTCAGGATATACGCAGCGAGAGCAGCAGTTCTCTCCCCCCCCCCTCCCCGGTCTAATCGCGTGGTCAGTTATTGTTGTTGCCTTTTTGAAATTGCACGTAGCTAAGACAGGGAATTGGCCAGGGTGCAGTGAGGAGAGCCCAAATAAGAGTGTAAACTGGGGCCAAGCTAATGATTGTGCCTTTGGGGATATATCAGAGTAATTAAAAAGTGAAGGAAAGAAATAATGGGAGAGAATATATGAGAAATGAATGCATGAAATTTTTTTGGATACATTAGTTCTTGATGATGATGATGTTGCCATTGCTTCATCTTGATTTTCTTGGGAAGGAACCATGCGAGCTGCTATGCGCCGCTTGCTAAGCTCCGCATCTGGGCTCTCCGCTTGGCAAGACGTTCTTCTCTTTGCTCAGGCGTCTCCGCCGCTCGTTTAAGCTTCTGATGTTCAGTCTTTCCCTGCAGAGCGGCCAAATGCCAGGCGACGACTTCTGGGTCGGAAGAATTGATCTTCTCTTCACTTTAGAGAAAATGAACGGCCTCTGCAACATTGTCAACGCCAATGAACCCAATGAGCGCCGTTGGCTCACTTGTTTGGTTTGTTTTTTATTGCGAAAAAAATACTACGCCAGGCCTAACCGCTCATCGCGTATGCCGTGCCCCCCCAGAGCCAGCGCTGCGCTTAGCAGTTGGTCTGACGTCAGCTCTCTCCGTTGCTATGACGAAGCGTGGGGGACTGACGTCACGAGTAGGTCACAGAGAATGGAAAATTGGATTTTGATTAAAGGAACACCCGCCGCGGTGGCTCAGTGGTTAGAGCGCTGGGCTACTGATCCGGAGTTCCCGGGTTCGAACCCGACCGCGGCGGCCACGTTTTTATCGAGGAAAAACGCTAAGGCGCCCATGTGCTCTGCAATGTCAGTGCACGTTAAAGCTTCCCAGGTGGTCGAATTTACTCTGGAGCCCTCCACTACGGCACCTCTTCCTTTCTTCGTTCACTCCCTCCTTTATCCCTTTCCTTACGGCGCGGTTCAGGTGTCGAATTATATATGACAGATACTGCACCATTTCTTTTCCCCCAAAACAAATTATTATTTTATTACAACTTTCTCCGCATGACTATGTCGTTCTGTGAAGATAAATGTGCAAACGTTTCGTTGGGTTAAATAGCATGTGATGAGATCTTGCTGTGGGAAAAATTTGGTTGATGTACTGCAATTAAAAAATTACACTAAGACGACACAATACCCACGGGCGTCGACATAGCACCTGGACGTAAAAACTTAAAAAAAAAATAAAAATAAAAAAAATTCAAAATAAAGAAAATTGAACACGTTCTGGCGTCTTTGAAAAAAACCCGCGTTCTAGAAAGTTCCGTGCTTTCACATTCCTCCACGTAAGCAGACATAAGCGGCCTCAGAATTTTTGCTTTGTACATTTGCTTAGCTATCACGATAAGAGATTTTTGCCGTAACAGAAGCAACATGTGATGCTCCTGCGCTCCCCAGTCCTTAAAAAAATATATGCAAACTCCGCTGGAGTAAATAGCAATATATCCAGCTTATGTTTTTGGGTTGTGTGTAGTGGTTCTCGAGGAATAGTGCCACACTGAAGTGGCTTAAAAGACAGTCGGTCTTTGTTAAGTCACCTGTGAGATATTCCTGTTAATCAGAGATGCTTATGGGACCTTGTTAATTGGCTGGCCTTGCATGGTTAGCGTCATGTCCACTTGTGAGTGTCAATATATCTGGTAACCTTAGCATGTGCACCCGGCAACAATATGAACATAAATATTTGTAGCGAGAGCTACACTTGGTTACCAGTACATTATTTCGCTGCGGCCCAAATAGGCCAGCTGTGCGCATGCGCCGATACCATGCTAACCAGAAAAACCCCCACAGGCTCGCCGCGCGGCTCTATCACCCGAATCGCGCGTCGCATGCGCAGCATTTTGTAGAAAAGGCGGAGATGTAATGGGCGGCTGTACAACAACGGTTGACACAGATGCAGAGGAGGAGAGTCCAGCCGCTGCTAAACGGCGGTATAGACAAGAGATGATTAACACTTCCGATTCTAAGATTGTCGCCTGACACTTGGCTACTCAACAAAGAGAGAATGAGCGTAAGAAGGCGAAGACAGCAATAGGAGATGCCCGAACAGAGAGAGGAACGGCTTGCCAAACAGAGATGTCAGACTACCGAGCGTAATAGACGGCGCATAGCCGCCGAGATGGAGCCCAATGTCTCTCGTTGCTAAGCATACAGTGACACCAACAAGCTCAGCTAGGGAAACGTACCGCTCGCTACGTATATCCTGGCATAGCCGAGCTAAGCCATTGCCAATTTTTGCAGCGAGAGCTATACTACGCTACCCAGTCGAGCATTTCGCCGTGACCCTGGGAGGCTGATAGTGCGCATGCGCGAAACCAGAGAGGAGCAACAGGTGCACGGCACATGACGTCTAAGCTCGGCCGCCGCCGCGGCAGCGTGTGGGGTTGTGTGGATAAACTGCGTATGTGTGGCTGTGTGTATAAAAGCTGAGGTGATACGACTCGGTGTGTCACAATCGCTTCGTATGGGTGACGAAAAGGGGACTGACGTCACGCTTCGGCATAGCAACGGAGAGAGCTGACGTCAGACCACCTCCTAAGCGCAGCGCTGGCTCTGGTGGGGCCACGGCATGCGCGATGAGCCGTTAGGCCTGGCGTGGTATTGCTTTCGCAATAAAAACCAAACCAAACAAGTCATCCAACAGCGCTCATTGGGTTCATTGGCGTTGACAACGTTGCAGAGGCCGTTCATTTTCTCTAAAGTGAAGAGAAGATCATCTCTTCGAACCCAGAAGTCGTCGCCTGGCATTTGGCCGCTCTGCAGAGAAAGACTGAACATCAGAAGGTTATACGAGCGGCGGAGATGCCTGAGCAAAGAGAAGAACGTCTTGCCAAGCGGAGACGCCAAGATGCGGAGCGTAGCAAGCGGCGCATAGCAGCTCGCATGGTTCGTTCGCAAGAAAATCAAGATAAAGCAAAGGCAACATCATCATCATCAACAACTAAAGTATCCAAAAAATTTTCATGTATTCATTTCTCATATATTCACTCCCGTTATTTTATCCTTCACTTTTTCATTACTCTGATGTATCCCCAAAGGCACAATCATTAGCTTGGCTCCAGTTTACACTATTATTTGGGCTCTCCTCACTGCACCCTGGCCAATCCCCCGTCTTAGGTACGTGCCATTTCACGAAGGCAACAACAACTCACCACAGGATTAGACAGGGGAGGGGGGGGGGGGGGACTGCACCTCTCGCTACGTATATCCTGGCATAGCTGAGCTAAGCCAGCACCATTTTTTTTTTGCCCGGGTGCCAAGACTGCCCAGTTTGGCTGCTTGAGCTTCGGAGATCCGGCCCCGCAACCGACGGAGGCACAGTGTTACCTTACTGATGCGTGATAAGGGAGGCTGGACTATATCCCCAGAAAATTGGCGACAGCAGGTTCCTGGCGGCCGTTAGCTGGATCTTGCAGGCAGATGGTTGCAAGAGGTTCGTTCGCTCTCGCCGGACAAGAAGTACTGCTGGAGCAGATGGGTGCTCGACTGGTGTTTGCGACGGTTCACCGCCTTGCACCGAATGTCGGCGACGAGGCTCTCGCTTCTGCCCTTGCCCCGTACGCCAAGGTCCGTGCCGTTTCCAACGTCGTCTTCCGATCCCGGCCTCATGTTAAGCATGGCTCAAGGTTGGTCAAGCTGGAGATGCATAGGTCTCCGCCTAATTTTATCACGGGAAATGCGTTGCGCGCTCGTGATGTTGGAATACAAAGCAATGAAGTGGGTGTGCTGGAGGACATGCTCCAAGGGCGCTCTGGATCTTCCTGTACGGCTCCTCGATGTGCCCTCTGTGCGGTGTACGACCATGAGACATGTTCAGAGCTGTTTTCCGGCTCTGCGCAATGGACCATGCCGCCGTAGACTGCGTTCTCCCTCGTTCGTACGCGCCTGTTGCAGCACACTCGATCCAGCCTTCGCAACAGGCTGGAGTTCAAGAGGCGCCGCAGGGCCCTCCTTCACAAGCTTCCAGCGTCCCATCGGAAGCGCCCGTGCCTGATGCTGTGCCCGCGACCGAGGGGCCTCCCTCGGAGATTCTCGGACGACGCTTCATCTGCGGCAGCGATGACGGTAGCAGTTGACTTAACCTTGCCTTCCGGTTCTGGATCGGAGTCCACGGAAGACTACGACAAGGCGTCCTTTGAGCTGGTTGCTGTCGCGGCCGTCAGGAAACTTGTCTGTCGCGACTGCAGCCAGCGTCGGTTGTCACAGGCAATGACCAGCGGCAGAGCCAACCGAAAGGTCCCAAAAATAGTGAACCACGAACAAGTCTCGTCAGTGTCACTCCCGGGCAGAAAAGAAAACAAGCGTCCTAGGTCTACCGGAGATTACTGTGTCAACGGTGGTGGCGGTGGCGTCGGAACCCACAAAGCGCCCCAAGGCATCTCCGCGAGACTACCCTGGATGGATGTTACCAAAAAAAAAGAAACAGGACCTATACCCCGCTTCAGACATCAGGTGCAACGCTGTGAAAGGTACAGATGTAGTCCGGATGGGAAAATAATGGGAGGCATGTTACTCCGCGCTTGTTCTGTGCCGGAGTGGTCCATGGCACGATAAAGCGAAAGCGTATTGCCAGCAGTAACAGTGTATTTAATAAATATCATGAAAAATGTGTCAAGTGCTAAGTCTACAGGCAAAGCATTTACTATGTATCGCTAGCCACAAATAACGCACTACTTTTTGGTCGGGGATGCAGGCAGCATAAACAAGAACGCTAGCTTTGACAGCGTTGCACATGATGCTTGAAACAGCGTATAACGATCATCTGAAACCCCACAATAGAGCAGTGGGAGCAGATGCTGACCAGCTCACGCCTGGCGGACCAGAAAGCATTGGTGCAACGGACGAAACAGTCGTTCATATGCAGTGGAGTCCTGGACTAAGGACTCCACTCACTATTGTTTCTTGCTCATAAAGTTTTATTCCTTCATTCATTGGCATTTATGTGGTAGAAGCGGGCTCGGATTCCGACTCCATGTAACCATAATGGCGACGTTTGTGGTTTGCGGTGTCAGGCGGCTCCGCAAAACGCAAAAAACGCCTGTGTGCTGTGGCATGTCAGCGCACGATCCCCAGGTGGTCGAGATTACTCTGGAGCCCTCCACTAAGGAACTTTTTGTTACTTTCTTCTTTCACTCCTTCCTTTATGCCTTCCTTACGGCGCGGTTCGGGTGTCCACCGAGATACGTGAGACACTACGCCATCCGTATCCTGGGGCCGTATTACGGAACTGTCAATTAGCAAGCTAGCGTCCCCATAATTGATGCACGCCGCATGGGACAGACCCGTTCGATCCTTATCCCCTTCCGGGAGGGTCCGGTGCCCCGAACAATCTCCTACGGTCGCTGACTCCACAGCTGCACTTTATATAGAGGACACCTGGACGCTTGCACAAACTGTAGAAAACCAGCCCGTCACGCTGATGTGTGTACCCTTCAGCGGACGCACAATTCCTCAAGATGCGGTATCCCGCACCCCCGAGAGGACACCCCGACATGCACCCCGGTCTGCATACTCTGTGTAGGCGCCCACATGACGGGTACTAATTTTTTGCAAAGCGAGGGGACGCCACTCACCATCCGCTTCACCACAACAGCACGTCTCCCGCACACCGGAGCGAGACGCGGACCACGCCAGCGTCCGTCGCTCCAGCAAGTCTCGCTCATCGTCTCTTCGCCGCCAGGACCAACAGTATCTCCACAGTTTTCCTGGGCGCACAGAGTAGCAGGCAACAGACTCAACGCTACCAGCAAGCCCTCAACACCCCCCCCCCCCCCCCCCGTCGACACAGGTGGACCCCCGTGACCGGGAGCTCCAGGCCCTGCGAGAGGAGGTGAGTCGTCTTACCTCTCTCAGTATGACCCCCGCCTACACCCCTCTACCGCTTCCGCCAAACGTCCCGCCCACGCAACCTCCGCCTCTACCTCAAACACCCACTGAAAACATGAAACAATCGGACTCCCAAATCCCAACCTCACCTCCACCCAAGAAAAAAGGCACAACAGAGCAACCACCCCTCACCCAGACCGACCTTCAATCCTTAGAGGCCCGCATAGACGCTAAACTCGCCGAAATGGACGTGCGTCTAGAGGTAAAATTCAATCACCTCATCGACCACCTGTCTCAATGCTTCTAGCAACAAATTGAAGCGGCATTTACGCGCATGGTGCGCGCCCTTGAGATGAGCCGTGCACTGTACGATACCCACCTCCAAACAAAAGAGCAGGCCCTTCTCTCGCTGCACCTACCCAATCCCCCCCCCCCCCCCCCATCAATCCCGTCCACCTACCCCACAAAACTGCCTACCCAACCCACCTAACCTCACCCCACCCAATCTACAGTATGGCGGGACGACCACCTAATTCCTAATCAATTCTGCCTCCTGGGAACCATGCATGAGTGCAGCTGAGCTGGGCATTGACGCTAGGCTTAGTGCCTCTGCTGCCACGCTGGCGGAGGTAGGTCTGCCGGCGTCTCTCAGGGCAGCACCTGCCAGGCAGTCGACACCTGATCCTTGGCGTCAGATCCAGCTTTGTGCTCCCGGTTCATCTGCAGATGCACCCATCCTGCCTTCCCGAAATGCCGGACTGCTCGTGAGTTATCTGCCCCCAGGGCACACGGCCATCAACTCTGCACCACCGAATGGGCCTCACACCGCACGGCATGATGAACAGGGCATTCCAATGGATTTATCGGCACCTCTACCCGTGCGAAAGTGCCCTCGCGCAACTCACAAGCGTCCCTCAAATGATAGCCAACCGATTCCATATTCGGCAAGTGATGACTCCCAAGGTAAGCGCACTTGTCTTACTATCGAGAACTCGGTGGAGCTTACACCCGGATCGTCTTCTTACAAAGTGACCATTAAATCACTAGCCAACAAAAGCCTCACGGATATACCGAACAAGATTTTACAAGCTAACTTTGACGCGTGCCTCAGAACCAAAGGTTTTCGGGGCTTCACAGCCAGGACAAAGTCCAACACCATTGCAGTGTGGCTTCCGACTCTGACTGCCGTAGAACGGCTGGAAACGCTCACCAGTATTTCACTGACAAGCGAAATTTCAGTGCCAGTACACGTGTATTTAGTTGAAGGCTCTGACTTGCAGCGCTGCGTCGTCTACAACGCCGATATCACTGAGGATCAAACTGCACTCCAGCGTGAGTTGTACTGTCCCACGCACCGTGTCATGCCGGCCCGACGCATGGGAAAGGGGCGCTCTTGCATAGTCACCTTGCAAGGCCCTATGACACTACCAGCCCGTCTGTACTAATATGGCTGTATTTTACGGTCTCGGCCATATAAACCGAGTGCGGTATACTGCTATAACTGCTTCCGTACTGGACATATGCGCAAATCCTGCCCCTTCACTGCTGACGGTGAAAGTACATCGGAAGGGAAAGTGTTGCACGTGGCGGGACTTATCGGCCGGTTTGTTCGACGCAACATGAAAACCGCTACGTCAACTGTGCCACAGGTGTTGTTTACAAAATTCTGTTGACCTGCGAAAAAGTGTACATTGGGCAAACAGGCCGATGTATTAATGACAGACTAAGAGAACACCACAACTCTCTGTCCCCTACTGACGGCGCTAACTTGCCTCGACATTGCCGGGAATGCGGTTGCTACCCGCTATTTTCCAATGTTAGTATTGTCGGCAGAGGCAAGGGAAAAGTTGAGCGCGAGATCCTCGAAGCGTTCCTCATTAGTATTCAAGGAGAAGATTGTATCAGCAGTCCTTCTATCTACCTCATGCAGAAGGAACTTAGCTTCCTTTCGCAACGGCGTTAGATTACAGCTTATCTTTTGATGTAGGTTGCTGTTAACTGAGCTGCGCAAACTTTGCCACTTTTCCTGGGAGTCTGTTTTCTTCTAACAAGCACAGTTGCTAGTCCAGTCGTCGTGTGTGTGCCTCGTCTCTTCGCTGAGTCCCGTTTTTTGACTGGTTTTACTCCTGAACATGTACCAACTGACCCAGATTTCAACACTACTGGCTTATCGATGCGGCCTTTGTAAATCCGACGACCACGAGATAACATCTCCAAGCTGTCCGACAAACCAAAAGGCAACACAACAGGCTCGTCGTCGAATGACTGAGCATTCGCCAGTAAAACACACTATAACTTCATTGCAGGCATCCAATCGGTTCGCCGCTCTCCAGTGGGATGACGACGAGTGGCCGGAGCTCCCTGAGCACACCTCTCATGATCCTTCAACTCAGCAGCCTTCTAACCATACTGTGCGATAAGAACGCCTCCGAAAAGAGCCAACAAATTAGCGCAGTGTGCCTGAACTACCGTAGGACGATATGGCCGCTGCCGACGAACAAATCGCACGTCTTTTAGCGTAGGTCACCAAGCTCCGGCAACACCTTGAACTGCTCACTCGACGTAGACGGGCGGCGGAATCATCCGCCCCATCTATCATTGGCGCAGCAACATCGCCTTCCTGCCTCCCACCAGTGTCATTTCCTGCCGCCCCTTCCCAGATTACCGCAATGCCACTGGACAACTCTGCGACTTCTTTGCTCTGGTTTATGGTCAACCAGTTGTCCAAACTGACTTCCGTGATTCTATAGCGCTTGGGCTATTAATTAGAAATGGCAAGTTTCAGTCGTGCTGGTGTGCGGCAGTGGAACTGCAAAGGCATTTCCACGAAGGTGGGAGAGCTCAAGACCCGACTACAAATTCACAAGCTCCAGGTATGGGCCATGCTGCTACAGGAAACAAACGCCTTGCCATCGATTCCAGGCTTCAGTGCCTACATGTCTCCTTCAATGATAGACCGTCGTGTACAAACTGCTGCTCCCCCTGTAAAGGCGGCGGTGTATGTGGACTCACGTTTTCCGCATGTACGCCTTGATCTCGAAAACTGGTGCACGTCGTATCAAGAGGTAGTGGAAGTGGCTGCGAAACTTAAGAAGTTAACCGTTGTGGTCGTTTCATTTTACGTTAGACCAGCCGGTGGTGCTTCCTCCCGTATTAATCTTGGCTGGTTAACAACAAGTGTCCGTCGGCAGTATCCCGGTTGTCCGATTTTAGTCGGAGACGACTTTAACGTCACTCACCAGGCTTGGGGGTACCCCACTTCAAACCCTGGCGGCAAGTGTGTGCGGGACGCCTTCACGGATGCCCAATTTGTGCTGCTCAACCATCCTGGCACCGCAACACGGCCAGTGCGTCAAACTCGCAGTGTTTCCTATGCTCCAGACTTGACGTGGTGGTAGAGTCCGGGTACTCCTTCCTGGCACATGGAGCCAGACTGGGGAAGTGATCATCACGCTATCATCATCGGTCTTCACATCTTCACACCTCACATTTCTGACCTTTACGCTACAAATGTTCTGTGATCAACTGGGACAGTTTTCGCTCCTGTATGCACAATCTCTCCTCAGATTCTTCGCCAATCCTTGTTGAGCGCATACAAACAGCGCTCAATAGGGCTACAACTACCACCTGGACTGATGTTGGTCGACCGGCACCAGACCTCGGCCTTCTTGACTTGTGGGCGGCACGCCGTCAAGCCGAGCTGGCTGCTACGCGAGACCCTACTTCGTCGCAGGCACGTACGCTATTGCACTATATTACATCTAAGGCACGCAAATATGAACGCGACCTCTCTCGGCGGCAGTGGCATGCGTGGTGCGAACAATTTTCTCCAAAATCCTCAAATGCCTGTCTCTGGAAAACATTCCATACAATGGAACGCGGTCGCCGTCCGACTGACGCAGCGGCAACCGCATGCTTCGCGGCTAACTTGTCGCCAGATGATTTCGCCAAAGAAACAGCGCGAAAGTTTTTCCCAAAATACGATGCTGTGCCTTCTTCATCCGCTAGTTTAAATATGGCAGGCATCACAGCGAATGTATATCAAATGCCGTCTGATGTCGACGTAGATGGAATTCAGGTGTCCGCCGATATATGGGTCCAGGTGTCCGCCGATATATGAGACAGATACTGCGCCATTTCCTTTCCCCAAAAAACAATTCTTATTATTATGATTAAACGAAGGCGCAGCGTAGCGGCGGAACACCTGTGGCTCGGTGCAACTAGTGGTGCATGCGCAGTAGTGACTAGGGACGCTTACCCGAAATGCGCCGCAGAATAGCCTAGCGTAGCTTTCACTACAAGAATGCTATTGTCTCCTCCTGCTTACGCTCTGCTCTACTTAAATTGTGGCAGGGTAGAATAGGTACGAATTTTCTTGAATAAGTCAATAGATTAACTAATTGTGGTTATCCGCTTTCAATAATCTTTAGTAGATGTGAAAAACTTCGGTTGTGGTTCAAAGGCAAGGGCACCAAGAGGTCTATGTTGTCTGACACTTAGAAGAAGCCTGTCATTCTGCCCTACGTGCACCTTTTTTCACATGGGTTGCGAAATGTGGCCAATCGGTACGAGCTAGGCACATCAATCTTATCTCTCATGAAATTATCTCGATTGTGTGCTTTGGTTAGAACGAAAGCAGAAGCTTTAAATAGTCACCACCATTGCTACGTTGACCACAAATCTAGGTGTGTGCCGTGCAGAAAGCGGGTAATTTACAACATACCTCTGTCTTGTGATAAATACTATGTAGGGCAGACAAGTCGTTGTCTTAAAGTCCGGCTGTTTGAACACAGGAACTCTTTAATCCCTACAGCACTCGAAAATTTACCGCAACATTGCAGTCAATGTGAATTCAGCCCCCTTTTCGATCAGGCTGCTGTACTTGGCAAAGCACATAATCAGCGTACAAGGAAAATAATTGAGGCGTTCCATATCGTGAAAGAAGGGGAGAAGTGTGTCAGGGACACATGCATCAATTTGACGAAAAATGAGATTGTGTACCTGGAATCAGTTGTTAAGAAGCATTGCGTGTGCTTTATGTTTTTTGAGACTGGCTTTTATCCCAGATCATTTTGTCACTTAATGCCGTTTTTCGTTCTTTTTATGTTTTTCCTCACCCGCCGCGGTGGCTCAGGGGTTAGGGCGCTCGGCTACTGATCCGGAGTTCCCGGGTTCGAACCCGACCGCGGCGGCTGCGTTTTTATGGACGAAAAACCCTAAGGCGCCTGTGTGCTGTGTGATGTCAGTGCACGTTAAAGATCCCCATGTGGTCGAAATTATCGCGAAGCCCTCCACTACGGCACCTCTCTCTTCCTTTCTTCTTTCACTCCCTCCTTTATCCCTTCCCTTACGGCGCGGTTCGAGTGTCCAGCGATATATGAGACAGACACTGCGCCATTTCCATTCCCCTATAACCAGTTATTATTATTATTATTATTATTATTATTATTATTATTATTATTATTATTATTATTATTATTATTATTATTATTATTATTATTATTATTATTATTATTATTATTATTATTATTATTATTATGCATCCCTCCTTCTTCATCCTCTTTTTCCACTATATACTGTTAACTGTTCTAATAAAAATTCAGTTGTGAGAAGCGCTCGTGTCGTGTCTCTGCCTTCTTCTGTGTCCACGTTTTTTCGCGCTACGTTTCGAAAAATGCAAAAGATTTTTATTGTAGCTGCTTTCCAGTATTCAAAATTTCTGGAAATTATACAGCTCTAAATAAGCCCCTAAGCTTTCCGTGTGGGCGACAGACCCAGACAGTTCAGTATAATGCTTGCTCAAATACAAGAAAAATTTGTTTTGTTTTATTGCGGTTTAGTTCCAAAGCGACTCGGGCTATGAGGGACGCCGTTGTGGAGGGCAATGCAGTTCTTGGTCGAAGGAATAATTAGGAAATGTGACATGACGATATTCGCTGCTCAGTACTTAGCACATTAATAGATACACATGTAGTATCCCGGTTACATTGATGGGTATACTGACGGTTCCATTCTTCAAAATTCTACAGCGTCCGCATTTGTGATTCAGCATTTGAATGAGCGATGGGCATGTAAACGTGCTCACGTGACAGAATCAACGACTGCTGAGATTTACGCTTTTTATTTGGCTCTCCAGTTCAGCTTCTCGGTGAGAGTCCCGCGTATGTGCGTAATCTTTACGATTCCCAATCCGGACTGAAATCTCTTGACGGCGCTAGTTCTGTCTAGACTGGTGTACGAAGTTCTGAAAGAATTTCCCAAGGCTAACAAAGAGCAGCATAAGATAGTTTTCTAGTGTATTCCACTGCACATTGCTTATTCCTGGGAACACTGAGGCGCATGCAGCGCCTAGGCAAGCACACTCCAGTGCCCTCACTTCTGGCATTCTGTTATCGAGAGGCGCATAGTGCCGTTTCATGAAGACCATGCGGGATGAAATGAACGCAGAGATGTGGTTTGAGCCAAACCATAGAAGTTCTGATCACCATGCCATCGATCCGTTGCTGCGGTTTAATATTCCATTTGTAATGGGACCGACAGGCGCAGCGCAGCGAAGAAGCGGACGAGTTCAAGCGGGACAACGAAGAAGCAGACGAAGTGCAGCTGGGTTTTTCGAACAACGCCTGTGAGTGTGCCCGTCGTGTCGCCGGACAACCAAGACCAACCGACCTGTGCTTCAAATAAACGCCTTGACACTTGGTGGAGGTGCCTCGGTTCCCGTCCCGGTCCTCATCCTAGAACTTCGAAGTGGAACGCTCCTCGTCTCCGCCACCATGCCGGAAGGTCCGAGTGAACCATCGCAGCCCCTCCCTGCCACCGTACTCTGTCACGGGGTGCAGCGCCAGCGTGACCCTTCACCATTTAGTGGCACCGATGACCAAGACGTCGACGATTGGCTGGCCTCCTATGAGCGCATCAGCACTTACAATCGGTGGGACGATTCCGTGAAACTTAGCAACGTCCTATTCTATCTAACGGACGTTGCCAACCTATGGTTTCGCAACCATGAGGCCGACCTTCCCACCTGGTCGTCCTTTAAAACAAGCTTCGCCGACGTTTTCGGCCGCCCCGCCGTCCGGAAGCTTCGCGCCGAGCAACGTCTTCGTGCTCGATCTCAGCTCCCTTCCGAGACGTTCACAAGCTACATCGAGGACATCGTTGACCTGTGCAAGCGTGTCAACCCCTCCATGTCCGAAGGGGATAAAGTCAACCACATACTTAAAGGCATAGCCGATGACGCTTTCCAGATGCTGCTGGCGAAGAACCCCACCTCCGTCGCTACCGTCATCCAGCTGTGCCAAAGCTTCGACGAACTCCGCAAGCAACGCGCATCTACGCGGCAGTCCGGCGCGCCTGCGGGGGGTCTTGCTGGCTTGGCCCTTGGTGGCTGGTCTGCTGAGCAGTCCCTGTTCATGCAGCAGGTTAAAGACTTCATCCGCGAAGAGATCGCTCGCCAGCTTTCTCTGCTGCATCACATTCCCGACCCCGTCTGCCCTCCGCACGACCTGGCGCCATCTCTCACGCCCACTATCCGTCGTGTTATTCAGGAGCAGGTCGCTGCAGTTCTGCTATCCAGTCCCCCACCTCCTCCTGTGGCAGCGCCGCTCACCTATGCTGAAGCAGTCACCGGTACACGGCGCTCGCCCACCTCTGCCGCCTACCCTAGCAGCCCGGCCTTTTATGCTCCACCGCCGTCTATACCCCCGCCGCAGGTCCCGGTTCGTCGACCCCGCCGAAACCCTACGAATCCCTGGCGTACCGAGGACAATCGACCGATATGCTATTCCTGCGGTCTTCCGGGCCATGTCGCACGCTTTTGCCGTCAGCGATCTCCTCGTTCTGGCGATTTCATGCGCAATTTCCGCTACGATTCCGGGCCGCCCTTGCCTAATGTCTCTTCTGCCTCCTCTACACATCGCTCCCAGTACCCTACTCGTCGCTCGCCTTACCCTCGTCGACGTTCCATTTCTCCGATGCTCCGCCGCCCGGACCCTCTCCCAGAGGAAAACTGACTGCCGCAGTTCAGGAGGCAAGAACTGCGTGTTTTGCCAACTTTTTAAGTCCTCCGTGTTCTCCTGCTAACGTGATTGAGGTGTCTGTTGAAGGCGTCCCCGTTCTCGCGCTCGTCGACACGGGTGCTGCAGTGTCAGTAATTAGTGATGCTCTTCGCCGCAAACTTCGTAAGGTGACAACGCCGCTGTCTGACTTTTCACTACGTACGGCCACCTCTCAGCGCATCCACCCCATCGCAGCCTGCACGGTCCGCGTTTCTATCAACGACGTCGCCTATACCATCGAGTTTGTTGTGCTGACCGCCTGCTCTCACGATGTCATCCTCGGCTGCGATTTCCTCTCGACCCACCGTGCAGTGATTGATTGTGCCCGTGCGGAACTTGAGCTTTCTCCCCTGTGTGATGTTTCGTTGTGTGACCTACCTGTGCGCTCCGCTAAGCTTCTTGTAGCTGCCGACACCGACATACCTCCCTCCTCTTCAGCCCTCGTTCCGCTCCGCTCCGACTCTTTCCTCAGCGGCCCTGTTCTTTTCACACCTACCACAGCACCCACTCGCCATCAACGCCTCCTCATTCCATTCGCCGTTGTCTCGATTTCCGATGGCCACTGCGCCATCTATGTCACCAACCCATTTTCTTACCCGTCGTTTGTTCTTCGCGGCGAATGCCTCGGCTCTATTGAAGAACTGGACCCTGCTCTTGCTTCCGAGTTCTTCGATACCCGTGCCTGCTCCACAGTTACTGCCTTAGCCTGTTGTGCGACAGCGCCCGATCCGATTTCCATCGACGTCTTTCGTCGTAACATCGCTCCCGACCTTCCGTCCGCTTACCGTGACCAACTCTTGGAACTTCTCTGCCGCTTCCGCTACTCTTTCGACCTTTCCCAGCCCTCCTTGGGGCGCGCATTGGCCGTCTCTCACACAATTGACACTGGTACCCACGCTCCCTTGCGTCAGCGACCGTACCGAGTATCGCCGAGCGAGCGCCGCGTCATCCGTGACAATGTTGACGACATGCTTCGGCGCGGCATAATACAGCCTTCTCACAGCCCTTGGGCCCCTCCTGTTGTCTTGGTGACGAAAAAAGATGGCTCCATCAGGTTCTGTGTGGACTACCGCCGTCTCAACAAGATCACACGCAAGGATGTTTATCCCCTACCCCGAATCGACGACGCACTGGATTGCTTGCAGGGAGCGGAGTATTTTTCATCCCTCGACTTACGCTCCGGCTACTGGCAGGTCCCGATGGCGGCGAACGACAGGCCGAAAACCGCTTTCGTCACCCCAGACGGCTTGTATGAGTTCAATGTGATGCCATTCGGCCTCTGCAATGCTCCAGCCACATTCGAAAGGATGATGGACACTATTCTCAGTGGCCTCAAATGGGAAACTTGTCTGTGTTACTTAGATGACATTGTCGTTTTTTCCAAAGATTTTCCTTCCCATCTGCACCGCCTTCAGCGCGTACTCACTAGCCTTACTGACGCCGGCCTCCAACTAAACTTGAAAAAATGTTACTTCGGTGCAACGCAGCTCACAATATTAGGCCATGTCATCTCCAAAGACGGCGTTCTTCCTGACCCTGCCAAACTTCGCGCCGTCGCTGACTTCCCCAAACCAACCACCTTAAAAGAACTTCGCAGTTTTATAGGCTTATGCTCATATTTTCGCCGCTTCATCCGAAATTTCGCCAGTATCATCGCTCCTTTAACGCAGCTTCTTGCCGGCAGCCCGAACCTTTCGTCTTGGTCCCCCGCCTGCGATACCGCGTTCAGCACTTTACGCCGCCTGCTGGTCTCTCCCCCCATCCTTCGCCATTTTGATCCCGCCTGTCCGACAGAAGTTCACACTGACGCGAGCGGTGTGGGCTTGGGCGCAGTTCTTGCCCAGCGAAAGCCTGGGTATCCGGAATACGTCGTCGCTTACGCCAGCCGCGCCCTCACCAAGGCGGAATCAAACTATTCTGTTACAGAAAAAGAATGTCTCGCCATCATTTGGGCAATTGCCAAGTTCCGCCCTTACATTTACGGCCGGCCCTTCTATGTCGTCACAGACCACCACGCCCTATGCTGGCTATCCTCCCTCAAAGATCCTTCTGGCCGACTCGCCCGCTGGGCTTTACGTCTCCAGGAGTTTGATATACACGTCATTTATCGCTCCGGCCGCAAGCACTCGGACGCCGACGCCCTTTCTCGTTCACCACTCCCATGCGAGTCAACCTCTGCCCTCGTCTGTGCCTACGATTTCTCTTCGTTCAACATCCCTGATATGCACTCCGAACAATTGAAGGATCCTTGGATCACCTCGCTGCTAAACTTCCTGAACACTCCCTCGCCGCATCCTTCGACCCGGACCCTTCGACGCCAAGCCCACCACTTCGCCGTTCGTGATGGCCTCTTATACCGCCGTAATTACCTCCCCGACGGCCGGAAGTGGCTGTTGGTCATCCCTCGACACCTCCGTGCTACAATCTGTGCCTCTTTTCACTCCGCTCCACAATGCGGCCACGCCGGTGTACTGAAAACATATGCTCGCCTTCGTCAGCGATTCTACTGGCGAGGTATGTACCGCTACATACGTCAGTACATTCGGTCGTGCACCGCCTGCCAACGTCGCAAGAAACCTCCCCACCCCGCCGCCGCTCCTTTGCAGCCGTTACCTTGCCCTGGCCGTCCCTTTGACCGCGTCGGCATTGATCTTTATGGCCCGCTTCCAACTACTTCGGCTAATTATCGGTGGATCATCGTTGCCGTTGACCATCTCACCCGTTACGTCGAAACGTCTGCTCTCAAATCTGCTACCGCAAACGATGTCGCTCACTTCATTCTACACAGTCTTGTTCTTCGTCACGGCGCCCCGAAAGAACTTCTAAGTGACCGCGGCCGTGTTTTTCTCTCGGACGCCGTCGAGGCCCTGCTCAAGCAATGCCAAATCGTTCATCGCTACACCAGCGCCTATCACCCCCAGACCAACGGCATGACTGAGCGGTTCAACCGCACTCTGAGTGACATGCTCGCCATGTACGTTGACACCGCCCACTCCAACTGGGATCAAGTGCTCCCGTTCGTCACGTACGCATATAACACAGCTACTCAGACAACAACGGGGTTTTCTCCTTTCTTCCTCTTATATGGCCGGGAGCCTACGTCCACCATGGACACCATCCTTCCTTATCACCCTGACCCTTCCGAGACCACCTTACTCTCCGAAGCTCACCTGTATGCCGAAGAATGCCGGCAACTTGCCCGCTCTTTCACCACACAGCAACAATGGCATCAGAAGCACCGTCGGGATTCCCCGGACCCTCCAGCGTCATACCCATCTGGCGCCCTCGTTTGGCTCTGGGTGCCTTCCTCCACTCCCGGCCTCGCCACGAAACTACTGTCTCGTTTTCACGGACCTTACCGGGTTGTCCACCAAACTTCTCCGGTGACTTATATCGTTGAGCCGCTCGTTCCCTCTTCGGACCACCGTCGCCGGGGGCGCGAAACTGTGCACGTTGAGCGCCTCAAGCCTTACTGTGACCCGCCCATCCTCTCCTCTCCGTAAGTCGCCAGGATGGCTCCTTTTTCGGAGGGAGAGTAATTGTAATGGGACCGACAGGCGCAGCGCAGCGAAGAAGCGGACGAGTTCAAGCGGGACAACGAAGAAGCAGACGAAGTGCAGCTGGGTTTTTCGAACAACGCCTGTGAGTGTGCCCGTCGTGTCGCCGGACAACCAAGACCAACCGACCTGTGCTTCAAATAAACGCCTTGACACATTATCTATCAGCAGAAGATTGGAAACGCTCCACCACCCCTTTCGTTCAGGAACCGCTACACGAAGCACTTTATTCATAGAATTGGCCGCGCAGAGAGCCCACGGCGTGCGTGTGGCTCACCTATTATTGGATTCCCGAGTGCACGACAACCTCAGGTCGCAATTGAAGAGACTTGAGCGCTCTTGACAAAAGACCCTCAAGTCTACAAAAGCTCTTTGATTCGTGGCCGACATGTGAACTGCAAAAGCAAGCACTTCTGGCATTGATAGCATTCCTTGAAGAGACCGGTATCCTTGGGAAGTACTAGCTTAGTAGAATTGGAGTCAATGCTAACGCGCCTACCTCTCTGGGCGTGGGTGCTTCAATACCTTTGTTATTTGCGTTTGCTGTGTTTGCTGCAAACAAGCTTATTGTTTTTTTCTGTTTTTTGTGAGTGATTGCTTTAATAGTGCTGTTATTTAATTTTGCTGTGTGTCCTACAAATTAGCTTATTTCTTGTTCTTCTGTCGTTTTTATTCATACCTTTTATGTATATTGTAATGTGTACTGCTCTCTTAACATTCAAGGCGGTTTTGTTGGCTCATTGTTACTTTTCATGAAGCTTGTACTTTGTTTTATAAGTTGTGTACTGTTTGTGTTTGCTTTATACCATATTGAACTGTACATCGTCGGACCAAGTGGTTGCTAAGAATTACTGACAAGGAATGGCCGAGCCGCTATGCAGCACCAGCTTCTCCTTTACTATTCATGTAAATAAAAAAAAGGCGGGGCCACACTGTCACCGGCGAGACCGTACTCCGCCCTGCAGTAGTGAAAGTAGATCAAGCGCGAATACTCTCGCACAAAGAAAGCTACAATGCTCCTGTTCGTCGCTTTTCTGGCTTTTTTAGCTTAAACCTGCCATAGCTAACCGAAAAACTTTTAATAGGCCTTGAATCTCGCGTTACCGGCTTGCGAAATTTCTTTCCCGTTGTTAAATTTCTGCTAACCTAGAGACGTCCGTATTTTTGGGCACCGGCACTCACCAAATCTTCTCGTCATAAAGCATAGTATAATTTATGTATCGTAATCAACGATTGTTCTTTCAATATGAGCATAGCTCTGGCCGACGGGTTCAAAGCTGCAACTGTTTCTCGCCACCCTCTAGGGGTGTCAGTTACCAGCTCAAATATCTTGTCCCAATGAGCTGGGACTGCACTATACTCTAGCAAGGGCTACGCTCTCTAAGAGAAAACTTCGTTTAGATAAGCTCAGAAATTTGCACCTCAGCAGTATACTACTTTAAAATTAATGACTGTTGAATGGCCCTCAGATTACTGGGTTCCTTCGGTAATCAATGACAGCTGTGATCACAACCGGAATTTTGTATCTGACTGCCATAAAAAAGTTTTGGGCTCAATATTTATTGCGCCCTTCGTTTGTTCTGATAATTAGCTTTTAGTATATGTAACAAGAAAAGCTTTCACGATGAAGCATTTCCGCGTGGCTCAAGACATCAGCGCAATGTTCTATACTGCAGCTATGTGATATTGAGCTACAAGAAGAAACAGCGTATTATGCCATAAATTATTATCAGGCTTGCCTAGTTTTGGCGGTGGTAGTTCATTGGCAAGGTGTTAACGATTAAGTGCTGGTCTTCCAGTGGTTATGGCGCTCGGCTGGTGACCCGAAAGACGCGGCGGTCGAATTTCGATGGAAGCGAAATTGCAGAGGCCCGTGTACTGTGCGATGTCAGCGACCGTTGAAGAACCCCAGCTGGTCGAAATTTCTAGAGCCCCTCACTACGGCGTCCCTCATAGCTTGACTCGCTTTGGAACGTAAAGCCCCCATAAACCAAACCATAAATCAAACCAATTAAGTGCTTCCAATTTGACTTAGATCTGAACGAGAACCAAGTTTATCTTCTAGCGGCATCACACTATAAATGGACTTAGATCGGATGTTGGTTGGCGTGAGTTATATAAGAGATCCTCCGTTCCGGTAAAAGACAAGACTTCCAGGAAATGAGAACGTAGCAGCGAACAACAGATTTTCCGCTCATGGTATGAGTCTAGGAAATTTCAGGCATAGCGCGACACGAGCGGGCATGAGACAGGCCTTGTTGTAGGAGAATGAGAGAAGGTTTTCTCCATTGTTGATGCGTCCATCACAGTCATGACAGCCGATATGATAGCTCACGATATCAGAAATTAGGCACACGTGGCAGATCAGGGGAGGACTTGAAATCGGGGTTGGGGGAGAGATCAACCCTGTGACAGGTGTAAGTCTTGTGACAATTAAAAAGAATGAGAAACATATGGTGCAAATGGAAGCCTCCACATTAGCCGCTTCCAAGAGTGTGCCTTCGTCGCAGAGGCATTCATCGCGAGAAACATACTTTGCCACACAATTAATAAGATCCGCACATATGATGTTTTGTTTAACTTTTTTATTGACACCGCGAGCACACTGTTAAAACTGAATACATATATCCAGACTCTTACTGAAAATGTTTCGTGCATAGTTCCGAGAAACAACGCAAACCTTTGCTTCAGGTGAACACAACTCACAGTCGCGACATTTCACGAAGTGCACACTAAGTAGCATATCATGTCTACATATTTAAATGTACAAAACGCCACCACACATCAAATAATAATCCACATTGGTACACACGAGAACAACCTTTTTGAGTTCAGTGGGATATTACTGTTGGCAGTGCATACCATGATTTTGCGATAATGCATCTCTAATTTTAGTTGCCCGCTGTGCGGCTAAACAACTGTATCACAGAATTTGTGTCGGTTTTCACGTAAAGATTTTTACACGCGAATGGTAATATACATAAATTTTGTATATCAAGAGCTAATTTGGCCAGAAAAAGGAAGGGAACTGAGAGGCGCGTTATGACATACACATGAAGAAGGCAGCAGCCAGCGAAACCAATAGTATATTGTAATGTTTGCCATCTTTTCTTAATTTTTCGTATAAAGGAATAGCAAATTAGTCCTCTATGTATTTTATCTCCGAAAAATGATGCATTACAAACTAGAAAAAAGAACACCCAGATGACGTCGGTGGAATCCAATTAGAACCCAAGAGCTCGCAGATTGTGGGCTCAGATGCAAGAGGCGGCATGTGGTTGTTTAATCTGCTGTTAGTCAAGCTGTAGACCACTATCCAGCGCAACTCCAAGGCGAGCTAGTCTTTGCAATCCTGAAGACTCCTACGAGCAACTGAACACGCCCGCGGAACGAAATGCACTGCTCTTGCTGGACGCGCTGAATCCAACGCTTCAGCTCTTCGGTACCGAGCGGAATGGCTACTTCACCCTCATCGTTCTGAGTAGTCGGGATGCCTAACATTTTCATTCACATTATCAGCTGAAACGGGAAACACCCTTGTTTCACGACGGAATACCTACGCTGTGTTTCTCCTGAGTTAGGCAACAAACGACAGATGATGTGCGCACTGAGGCTGCAGTGTTCGACACCCATCCATGTGTGCAGACCACTGCTGCGCCAGATTGTGACTTCCAGCGCGCGTATTTGTTCTTGCTCTTCTTGCGCCTGACCGAATTTCTGCATTTTTCTTTCACTTTTACGTCTTCTCTTTCTGTAAGTGCAGGGTGGCGAAAGGGAATTCCATTCTGGTTAACTGCTCTACCTTTCATTTCCATCTCTCTTTAGCTACGTCCATGTTTATTTTTTCTTTTAAAAAGATTTCCTTGCTTACAGACTAGAAATGTCCTTAAATAGTTCTGTCCAGCAGGGTTTCAGGTATTGCCGGCATCACTGACTTAATGAAGGCAGTTCTAAAACTTGAAAAAACCTGTGAAGTCCGGTCCACAACTTAGACGTGGTGCTGCAAGGGTACATGAGTTCTTGAAAAAATGGAACAACCTACAGACTGCGCCAGCGCTGCGCATAGGTGATAGATGCGTACTACTCAAGCTAGGGTCCACCTTGAGCTGTATTTTGTGAAATTCGTCATGCTGAGATATAAGATACATCGTGCTTTGTTTTTCAAAATTAATTTTAATGTTTGTATGAGCATTATTTCCTGGCCGGAAAACAATGTAGGTGCTTTTCTTGTTTTGTGGCAATTTATTTTTTTCTGAGCAATTTGATAAGGACACTGGAATTAATTTTTTTTTTTGCAGAGCTGCTGTCAATAAAAGACTGAAGCCCTATGTATATTAATGGGATCGTGAGAATTTGGGACAGCGGCAATGTTGTTTATGTAACGGAGGAAAATAAATCATACAAATCTTTAATACTGTAAATATAGCATTTATGTTGTTAAAATATTCATTTGCGCTACCACATACCTGCCACTCAAACAGCTCAACAAAACCTGCAGCGGGACGCGGTGATTATCAGATCTAGATAACCTCCCCCCTCGTAGGCCATGACGTGACCAATGCCATTATTTTCGGATCCCCTGAAAACGTTAGTTGTGTAGCTTTGAGTTCCGTCGTTAATTTTCCTGAATTTTATTATAAATACTGTCTCATCAATTAAATTGCGCTTTTTAAACACTAATTTGTTATCCCTTAAAACCCATTTTGAATTAAAAACCGGCAGCAGTCGTTGCGTTCCACATAACGTATTCAAGTCTTGTTGATATTGCTGGTCGGATTTATATAGATATTTAATTGTAAAGGAAAGAAGTGATACCACTTCGTCTCCAGGTAGGAGTTACTGCCCCGAAAGACGCGGGTTCGATCCCGGTTGTAGCGGCCGCATTTCGATCGAGGCGAAATTCTAGAGGCCCGTGCAGTGGGCAATGTCCGTGCATTATAAATAACCCCAGGTGATTGAAATAATCTGGAACTATCCACAACGGCGTCCGTCATAGCATGAGTACCTTCAGGACGTTGACTCCTTTAAAATAAAACACAACAATACAAAGAGCATATTTCAGTTTCAGGCGAAATCTGCTCAAAGTGAGCAAAAAGTTTACAGTAAAGGTAAATTTACGGTAAATAAACGAGGTATATTTTCAATTCATTATTGGTTCATTTGCCCACTTCTGAAACAACAACTGCAGCGATAAGATTTCAGTTTAAGATGTGAAGTACCCTTAAGTATCTGTCTTCTCAGCATCATAGATCTTTGGTGCCTTTTGTTGTATTTAGTTTGAAACTAGTGATGATAACCGCCTGCCACCACAAAGCAGCTCCAAAAGAAACACCGCTAAATAAACAGCCAAAAACGAGCAGAAGGCCGCAAAGAACACGTTCAACTCGGCAGCTTCATTCAGTGCATAGGCACTTCTTTCATCGTATTCATCGTAATCACACTTACGGAAGTCTAGTTTTGAGTCTTCTATCAGCGAGGCTTCAAATATGCTCCGAAGAAACTAGCTGTATCCCCGCAAAAAGGGGTAATTCTTGCGGACGGGCGTCACAAACCAACTTCTGTTTAAACGCTCCCTCAACTGTACAAGACCACGTCCCCATCTGAGCACAAAGCACCTGGACCACATGAGCGCGAAGCATACATGCTTTTCCTGCTGAGCACAGGAGAAACAGTGTCTTACATCTGGAACTAGCAAATGATCATTTCCTCTTTTTTCTTGAAACGCTAAGCGAACCTTTGTGTAAAACTTGTTTGTGGTGATTCGCTCTAAAAGCATAATGTGTGCGAACGTGCCCCTCGTGATGCATGGGATCAGTCTTCGGTGGTCTAGCGCGTCCTACAGTTCTGGGATGGTGTCGATAACGTCAGGGAATGTCTCTAGACTAAGCCTTGAGACGAGCTCACCCCGGAAATAGTTTGAAAGGGGAGCATCGCCATCAGCCATACCGAGCGTCGGCTCCGTGGAATTGGGAACGAAGTTGCGTAAAAAGAGGCAAGATGCAGCATCAAAGCATCACCGACTGCGGTCGCTAGTCCTTCATTGGTTTCCTTCAGCGCAGCGACTACTGCCACTGCAGAGGCAGAAAACAATGCTGCTATAAGGAGAAATACCCCAAGCTTAGATTTCATCAGGATACCGAAGAAAGAGACCGGGTCAGGAGGGCTCCTTTTGACGTAGAACGTTTCCTGCGCGGTTAGGACTGCAGCAGTAAGCGCCGTTATGAGCTCTAACCTGTGGCTCCCAACGAGCATATATCCCGAAATATCGTAATAGCTTTTTAAAAGATTGTCCTCATGAATCTCCTGGTCGATGTACAAGGTTCGCAGCACAGTGACATTGTATGCGCCTAGAGCATTCAACAGGAATTCCGATTTCCAAAAGTGGGAACAGGGACCTGTGGCTTCCCGCTGAAGGCATCCGACTCGGATGACACTGTCCCTCAGTTGGCTGTGCTTTTCCGACCTGGCTTCGTTGGCTTGCGAAGGCTCGCTGCAGCCCCTCGAGTAGAGAGAGACGTAAGCATTCGCGCTTGGTCCCAGGGCTCCGTTCTCATGGATGACTTCTTTTTGCATTCCTACAGGCCGAAAGTAAAATTTCTCCTTTTCGATTGTGATACGAAACGATTAAATGTCTTCCTTGCCTCGGTGCTCTCGGTGATCACTAGCCAATCTACTAAGTATGTTGACTGCGGGAAACTCAGAGTTTGTTCAAGACATGCTGAGTCATTTTGGCCGAGACTTTGATACAGAACGTTTTTCTTGATGCTCATGCGCCTGTTCCCCTTCATATATCGAAGAAACGTATTGCTGGGCAGTCTCCATAGAGTAACAGGCCGTGGTAGATAGCTAAGCAACAAACGCTCTTCGGGGTCCCAGTGTCCTTCGCACGTTACCAGTGCTGCGTGGTCATGCCTCGAGATGTGGCTCTCAAGCGCACGTAGAATTTGCGCTCGTTTTTCGTCCTCTCCAAGGAATCCTTCAACTAAAGCTTGCCTTTGCATAAAGACTTTAAGCAATACATAAACAAATAATGTTGGAGCTTTTAGCTTCATTTTCACACTGCCACCGCGTAACTCAGAAAAGTTTTTCTTCTCAAGGGAACAGAACTTTGTACTGAAGTATATTCGCCCGTCGATCGAATTGTTAATTGGCAGTTATTGCGGGCAACATAATGTTAGGCAAAAATGATGCGGCTGTTTAAGTAATTATTTAGTGTTTATGGTGGTCAACATTGCGACATGTATTTGGTGTTTGTTATTAGCTGCTTTTGCCTCGCATAATACAGCAGCGTGTATAAGTCATCAACAATAAAATCTTTCACGCAAACGCCTCTGACGAACTCGTATTGTTGAGGTTAAAACGCGGGACTAATTTTCCGTTCTCAAAGCAATAAAGAGAAAATTTGTCAGTACCGATTATAGTGCTTTTAAAGTCACCCGGTGCATGTTTCAAACTATCAAAGCTATAGTCTTTTATCCCACGTTATGATACAACACCGATAAATGCTTTAACACTCATCGTTCCTAATAAGTTTTCTTATTCATTATCTTGCAGCCTTTGCAGACACTTTGGATGTTCTCTTGCCTTTCGTCTTGTGGCAAAAGGTATTTTCTGAAGAGTTCCGGCTCAAGGCGCCAGCGTCGACTCGTGTGGCGTAGTTCCAAGTTTCGTCTCGGAGAGAAATTTTTATAGGTACGCAGGTTTAGTGATGAATGTACTTTTGCTTAAAACAGGCTGCATTCCACCAGAAGCAAAATGTTCAGATGAGGTGCGCTGCTCGGACCCGTGCATTTGTTGACGTGCGTCCACACAACTTAAGCGCGATATGAAATGTCATTAAGAATGAATTTTCCGCGCTGGCTGTGCACAGACCGCCCCCAGTCCCATTACGCGTCCAAATCGACCCAGTATTGACCGTGCCCTGTCGACCTCTGGTCCATCAGTACCACGTGGAAGAAGGCACCTTTTGTGGTGCCACGTACATCAGCATGGAATATTCAAAGCAACGATTGAAACATTTGCTTGCTCCATTTCAGGCAAACAAAAACGTGTTCATAAATCGAGAAACAGGAGGCGTCTTCATTGACTCCAGCTAAGATGACAAAAAGCCTTTAGAAAATAAGTAATCGATGCGCGTTTACACAGACCTCCAAAGTTTCAAAAACATCCAGTATGCTTTGTCCCTTTCGCCAACCGCGAACATGGATACTCTTGATCAACAGAGTTAGGATCGGGCCTCGTCTGCTGCAGCAGATTTTGACTGTGGTATGACAAATAAGGAGGAAAGAAAATTTCAATGTGGAGAGCATAATCTCTATACAATTTTCAAATATACAAAGTGGAATTATTTTGCTGTTCTTTTCATCGTATCGCGTTCCTTCACATCGTGATCGAAGGAGTTAAACAGGTCAGTACAAATGTATATAGACTCTACTACGCCAACCATGTCTCTGGAGAATAATCAGAAGAGACCCATTTCTTTACATATCGATTACTACATTGCCTTTGTGCAGGGTGTTAGTGTGGATGGGATCAAAAGAGAAATTGTCCCTTTCTTTCTGTAGAGCTTATCATAAAAAGGTGTTGCCTGTGTCTTTTCCTAGTGAACACTTACTGACACCAGCTCAAGCAGGCGTTTGCACGCAGCTTCAGCGTTTATAAACATTGCACCTATTGTTACACCAAAAAAACACAAGCATAAAATTTCAGGCTTTTTCTCAGTTCCTTGGATAAATATTTCGCATAATATTTGTTTTACAAAATCTACATTCTGACGAGAACACTCGCATTACTTCGCAAGAAGTTTTCTTTGTTGAAATAAAGAAACAATCGAAGTTACTTATCCCTGCAAAGAGTTTGGAGCGAATCGTATTCCCGCATGTCAAGAAATATGTCTTTATGCATTTGATTTCTGCAACTAAATTTGTCCATATTGTTTCAAAAGGACACTATCCGTCGCCACAAGTGCGCATCAAAACACATTCATCGGGATGCATTGAATCTAGACCCTTAACCCATAAAACTTACTTCTAGGCCTGTTCAGCGCACGTTTACTAGTCCTGTTCTCGAACTATAAAGCTCTTGCCATACCTGCGACCGTTTTGTTTTGATTGGGAGATGTTCCAAGCTTCCTTTCCTACACTTCAAAACTCACATGTCTTGCCTCTTGTAAACATTTCTATCAAAACGTGTTCATTGGGTTTGAAGTAGTTAACTCTGGCATTATTCTCTGAATTGTGCCCTTTCTTTTTCCAAATCTATATTTCTGTCAAGAATAAAGCAACTTCCAAAGCAGGCCTCTCTCTAGCTAATTGGCATCTGCTGCGTTACTGAGAATAACGAGTTAGGGAGGACAGTGTAAAAATAACGCTGACAGTGGAAGGCTGTCGTTATTTATCTTCAAGATATGTTGTCTTCAAGAATCGCCCACACTGCTTTTACAGAATGCAAGCCTCTCTACGCTCTACACAAGAGCAACATTAGAGAGGCTTCGGTTATTTTTCCTGTTCATGAATGACAGCCCAAATGTTGATATGACGTGGCATCTTCTCGGAACAAATACCCTCGTCACATGAACGAAACATGCAGAACCGGTAACGGAATACAGGTTGCAGAATGACAGATTCAATTTTTGTTGTTTTTTTTCGTTTGTGAACCGAGAGTTGAATTCATTGCTGTTTTAAACGGTAAACCGTACGTGACCTGAAACAACTGGGTCGCCTTTGGCAAGGTACTCTGAAAAATCTTAACATTGCCACAATGCGAGATCCACCGTCCTCCTTTTGTAGCGAAAGCTACTTTGGCCACAAACTTGCGATTTCGCTGTGGCACTCCTGAGGATGCGGCGCATAGCCGTTGCCTAGCAACGGCTGCACCTAGAGGACGCCGCGCACTCGCCTTGCCATCTGGAATGACGTCACACCGCGCATCACGCCGCGGAGACGCGACTTTCCTTGCCCCTCCTGAGGGGCTTAACCGCTAGCCAACCTATTGTAATTTCGATCTCATGTGAACGCCGTCCTTGCATGGCCTCGAACTGTGGCCGGGACAATGTCATAAATGAAATAATTTAATTAAGCGCTAGTGAGTACACAAAATAAATCACGCTGATTGCAAATACTCCTCAACAACATACCTGTTCGTGATGCTTCATTCTCTATGCAAATAGACCATTAGAGCTCGAGAGGAAGACAAGCATTACGGGCTTAGCGCCTTTTCCGCTGTTTTTTTCCTGCCTAACACAAGGTTGATCGATATGCACAGGATATAGGTTCATGTCTTAGAGGGACAACTATCCCGCACATCAGACGTATCGCGGAGAGGATCGTAGTTGTGGGCTTGTTGATTTTCTAGCGACTGACCAACTGACGGTACTTTGTTAAGCTTTGTTTAAAGGAATTCAAACAAGCCGTGCCTAACTGCTTCAACTCCGGCTTGCAATAAGACGTTCCATTTAATTGGCTCGCCAGGATTCTCGAGCCAACTTCTTTTCTTCGCGCTCCAGGCGGCACTCTTTAAGATACTGCGAGCCCCGAGATGACGACTTCTAGCGGGTAAAGGCTCTGAACCAGCATAACAATGTGGCATTCCTTGTGTGTGTTGCGAGGTTCCGCGTTCCACGGCGCGGCGTAGACAGAGACCCGTGACAGCGGCATCATCAATTACCCAGCCATGCTCTTTGAGTGACGACCAGAACAACCGGACCCGCCGCCGCCCCGGGGAAACAGGCTTTATCCTCCCCAATTTCCGGGCACATTCCAGGACAAGGGAGCTGTCAGCGGGCCAGAGCGCACCGTACCACAGCCGACGCTATGCGCTACCGCGAAGACAACATTCTTTCCCTCCTTCCCCTTTCGACGTGGGCTATCGCCGGGAATGCACCCACAGCTTCCCGCCGTGCCTCGTGAACAAAAGCGCATTCCCAGAAGGGCCGTGACGGACACCTGTCATGGCGGACAGGCAGTACTCGCCAAGAATGTGGAAAGACAGGCGCTAGTGAATTAGCTCCGAAGAGAGAGCCTGTGTATACTCTCACTTGAGAGAGCGTGGTGGCGTTTTTGTTGTTTATTTAGTTTGTATTGTTAACAGACTCTGGGGTCGAGGCTAAGCCCAACCCAAGGGGTGGTCCCCATCTCGCATGTTATTTTGGATTGGAGAATTGATGCTTTGGGCGGGCCACTGGAAATGACCGCCCTTAGTCCTTTGTTAATCAAGTGCTTAAAAGCACATGTAAACGGATGCAGTCCAGTCTGAGCTGGGGCTCCATGCTTAGCATGTAATGTGATGCTACTTAGGCACTAACCTGCCCGGTCGATGAGTAAAGTAGTGCAAAGTTTGTTCTTTTGTAAATTCAGTTCTGCTTTTTCCAGTTTAACTCTCTATGTATGTATCTTGTAAAATTATGCTCTGCTGTCATCATCTACAAGCTCGCCTCCTGTTCATCTTCCAAGCCGAACGACACTAGAGGAAGGGTTTGTGAACCATCCTCGAAGAAACGGACGACTATTGAAATTCTACTGCAACGACGCTCAGGACGACATCGTTCGCCAAGAGGGCCTTCAGCGCCGAAGCCCGACGGCGTGCAGCTTCTGCCAGCAACCGCTCGAGCCCAACTCCGGAGCCACTCCATCGCCCCCATGAAGTCGTCGGCACGTAAGCTCGGACGCCCCAGCCTCTGATGTATAATCTTAATCATGTGTAATTATTGAATATACCTGTTTGTTTAAACTGAGCCATACGGTGTCTCTTTGCCTCTCCGTCCCGTGTGGACCTGCGCATTATGGGGGTCATCACACTGGTGTCAGAAGTGGGGTCTCAAAAGCAAATGTCCTCTGAATGCTGTGACATTCATGACTTCAAAATTGTAATCAAAAGGGAATCACGGGACTGATTGTGAAACTTTTACCCCCATTTGAGAGGCTTGAGGCACTGGAGGGCTTGAAAAAAAAAATGACTGTATCTGAGGGAGCTCCCACTCCACAGCCGTCGCTCGGAGCAAGCATGCTGGCATTAGGAAGCGTCATTCCGACGTTTACGGGAGATAAGACAGGGGTTCCAATCTGCGATTTCTTTTCCATGCTAGAAGAGATTGGGAAAATGGGGGGATGGTCCGATGCTCAAATGCTGGGAATGGCGAGGTGTAAGATGGCAGGAGCTGCTCATGATTTTGCCTGGCGAGACGAAAAAGTAAAATCCACAAAATCATTTGCGGAATTTAAGAAGCTCGCGTTTGAGCATTTCGACACTGAACCACGTCACGTGCGGGTACAGAGGTTCCGTGACGCCGGACAGATGGTAGGGGAGGACGTGCGAACATTTGCGTCGCGGCTTCACCGCCTAGCACGCGATACGTTAAGCAGGGAGGAAGAAGGAGACCAGCTAAGGAAGAAATACGCGGAGGATATACTTAAAGAGGAAATGACCGCTTTGTTCGTGGCTGGTCTGCAAGACCCCGTGCGCCGGTTCGTGCTCTCGCGCAAGCCGAGCAATTTCGACCAAGCCGTGGAGGCCGCATTGGATGAGGAACGAAATGAGGCGTTAACGACAGCCGCAGCGAGAGTACGCGTCATAGAGAGAGCGGTGCTCAACCCTGAGGTTGCTCTCTTGACAGAGCGGTTAGATCGCTTGGAACAGCTGCTAACTCAGCAGGTAGAACGCCAGGTTGAAGCGCGCGCTCAACAGCGCCCATTCGCTGGAAACCGGAGACCGCCACAAAACTACAGGCGCGGTATGCGAGATTTTGAAGAAATCGTATGCTTCGCTTGCCAGGGTCGCGGACACATCGCCAGGTTCTGCCAAAACGTGCGCCGTGGGGAGCCACAAAGAGAAGCAGGCGAGACACGCCCTAAGCAAGCCGACAGCGGGGCTCCAGATACCGAGACAAAAAACTAGTTAGTCCTCCCCAGCCTGAGGAGCGTGGGGAGGGAGCAGTAGATGATGAGGTGGTGGTAGTTTGTGTGGCCGACGAGGCATGCCCTGTTGTGCGTTGCAAGTTAAATGGTTGTTGTATGGAATTGTTGATAGATACGGGGTCAAAGGTGACATTGCTTAAGGAGAGCTGTTTTAACACGCTTCGAAGGAAGGGGGACCGCGAGGTGTTGGAAGCGTCTGGTGGTATGGCAACCAAATTTGTAGGCATAACGGGGGATCCTCTTGGCATAAGTGGACTCTACCGGTTACACTTCTCTCTCGGCGGAATTGCATTGGAGCACCCCTGCTACGTATGCCCGGACACGGTGTCTCTGCCAAACGGAGTGTCAGGTATATTAGGGCAGGATTTTTTGAGAAAAGGGAAGGTAGTAGTCTCATTCTCTGAGGAAGAGGTTAATGCGGGCGGCTCAAAAGTTCCGTTTTTGAACAGGAGAGGGGCTGAGATTCGCATTACCGATATTGACACCCGTCAAACAGTGGGATCATTGGAGAAGGTATATTCGCGGGTTGCCGTCCGGCTGGTCGAGGAGGCGGTCGTCCTTCCTTGGTCGGAGCACATTTTGTACGCGTTTGTGCCTTCAGATGTAGAGAGCGGCGCCGTGGGAGTGCTTGAGCCGGTCGACTCTCTCAGCAATGGCCTGAAGGCAGCCGCGTGCCTCGTGACAGTTAATGACGCCCACAGAGTGCCCCTACGGGTGGTTAACTGTAGCCAGCAACCACTGAGCCTTCCCAAGAACAAAACATTGGCTTTCTTCACCTCTGCGATAGAGCAACGTGAGCCCACCGATACGGTACTCGCAACTGTAGAGCATGCTAGTCCTTCGGCTGCTCCAAAGGTGTCGTTCGATCTTTCTCACGTAAAATCCAGGGAGAGGGAGGCTCTCGCTGGTTTGCTGAACGACTACTCGGAGGTATTCGCCGCGTCCAACCTGGATTTGGGCTGCTGTGGCGTTATAAAGCACAGGATAGAAACCGGCACTTCATCGCCCGTTTACCAGCGTGCGTACAGGATTCCTTACTCCCAACGTGAGGAGATGGAGCGGCAGGTGCAGGACCTGCTTAATCGCGGCATTGTCGAACACTCAAAGTCACCCTGGGGAGCACCAGCACTATTGGTGGAAAAGCCAGATGGCTCGTATCGATTGGTAGTGGACTACCGCAAACTAAATGCCGTAACTCGCATCGATCCATACCCCATCCCCAATATACAGGAGACGCTTTCTCAGCTGGGCTCTGCCAGGTACTTCACGGTAGTGGACATGGCGGCGGGATTCTGGCAGATAGCAATGGATCCGGCAGATGCCGAGAAAACGGCATTCAACACGCCCTCAGGGCACTATGAATGGAAAAGAATGCCGATGGGTCTGGCCAACAGCCCTGCTGTCTGGCAGAGAACCGCTGATGTTATCCTGGCAGGTCTTCTGGGGAGGCTGTGCTTCGTGTATATGGATGACATTATCATATACAGTGACAGTTTTGAGAACCATTTGCGCGATATTGAGCAGGTTTTGGTGCGACTAAGAGGAGCGGGTCTCAAGCTGAAGCCCTCTAAGTGCCAATTCCTCAAAAACGAGGTGAAATACCTCGGGCACGTTGTTTCAGCTGACGGCGTGCGACCGGACCCTGAGAAACTAAGGTGTGTCTCGGATTTTCCATCCCCGACTAGCGTCCGCCAGGTCCGGCAGTTTCTCGGCCTGATCGGTTACTACCGAAGGCACATAGAGGAGTTCGCCAAGCTCGCTAAGCCGCTCACCGCCTTAACAGCCAAAAATGTCGCCTTTCGCTGGGACGAAAACGCGGAGAATGCTTTTGGGGCCCTGAAAAGGAAGCTAATGAGTGCACCGCTGTTGCGCCACCCGGATTTTAGTTTGCCCTTGGTTATGGCCACAGATGCGTCAAAGTTCGCAGTTGGTGCCGTGCTATCTCAGGTTATCGAGGGCAAAGAACATCCCGTTGCTTTTGCTAGCCGACAGCTGAGCCCCACAGAGCAAAAGTACGGAGCTACGGAAAGGGAGTGCCTCGCCGTTGTCTGGGCAGTAAAGCACTTCAGATGCTACCTTTACGGCCGCAAATTCAAGCTAGTCACAGACTGCCATCCTCTGAAATGGGTGATGAGTGTCAGGGACCCTAGCTCGCGACTCGCTAGATGGAATCTACACCTGCAGGAATACTGCTTTGAAGTTGAGCACAAGTCAGGAAAGACACATCTGAATGCTGATGCACTCAGCCGCACAGCTGCCGTGGCAGCTATAGATGAGTTTGTCCCCGTAGTCGACCCCGCCGAATTACGCACAGAGCAGTGCAAAGATCCTGACCTGAAGCGAATAATCGAAAGCTTAGAGGGCGCACCGTCTCACCCCGAACAGCTAGGTTATTTCATTGACAAAGACGGCACCCTGTGTCGGCGCACGAGGCCAACCAGGAAAGGGAGATTAGAGAAAACCGCTTGGGAGAGAGTCGTCATACCTCGGTCGTGGACAGAAAGAGTTCTTCGCGCGTTTCACGATGCGCCATGCGCCGGTCATTTTGGCGTAGCGAAGACACGCAGGCGTGTGGAGCGTTTGTACTTTTGGAGTGGCATGCGACAGGATGTTAGAGACTACTGTGCGAAGTGTCATTCCTGTCTCGAAAGAAAAACACCCAAGGGACGAAGACCAGCTCCAATTCAGCCGTTCTCTGAGGTTTCGGCTCCCTTCGAGCGGACAGGTATGGACATAATGGGCCCATTGCCCACGACCACTTCCGGAAACAAGTACATTTTAGTATTTGTCGATCACCTTTCAAAATACGCGGAAGCGGTAGCACTCCCAGATCAGAAGGCAGACACGGTTGCAAGAGCATTTGTCGAACAGATCGTGCTCCGACATGGACCCCCGAGGCAACTCTTGACAGATCGGGGAACGAACTTCGTGTCGCAGCTAATGAGGAGAGTTTGCGAGCTGCTTAAGATCGCTAAGAAGCAGACAACACCGTACCATCCGGCTTGCAACGGCGCGGTGGAGCGACTGAACCAAACCGTGGCCGGGTTCCTGTCGCATTTTGTTTCGCGCGACCAGCGGGACTGGGATTTGTGGCTCCCGTATGCAATGTTTGCCTACAATTCCGCAGCACACGAGAGCACGGGCGAATCGCCATTCTTTCTTCTCTACGGCCGAGACCCGGACCAGCCTAGTGAAGTGCCAGAGGGCCCCCGTCGTGTCCCATACGCTTCACTGGACGACTATAAGGTGGAGCTAGAATCGCGCTTGCAAGTGGCGAGGGACATCGCAAAGGAGGCCTTAAAGAAAGCGGCGAAGCGCAGGAAGGAGGTGCACGATCGCAGTGCTAGAGACGCGCCGTTTAATGTGGGGGACAGCGTGTACATTGAAAACTGCCAAAGGCAGATTGGGCTAGCTCGTAAGTTCCAGACGAAGTGGAGAGGACCGTGCGAGGTTGTCGAGAAGCTTTCTCCGGTAAACTTCAGAGTCCGAGACGTGAACCGGCGCTTGATAAGGATACACGCAAATCGCCTCAAGTCGGCACCGGTTCAGTATTCACGAAATGAGGAAAGGGAAAGCGCGGATTTTAATGGGGCCAGAAGTGAAGCGGAGCGCGCAGATAGTTCGCAAGAAACGCCCTCTCCTGCATTTGTTCGGCAGGCGCCAGAGGTGACGGCCAGAATGCCACCGGATTTACTTCATGCATTGCTAGAAGAAGAAGCGCGCGAGGTTGCCGCGCAGATAACGCCAGGAGAGGCTCCTGCCACGAGCCCTCGCGAGTCCCAAAGCAGACAAAGGGGCACAGACTTACTTAGTATGACTCATGAAGGCCGATATCCGCTGCGAAATCGGAAAGCTAAGTCGGACTAATGGCGTAAACAGAGCGGAGTTTTGAACTGGTTAGAATTGTGTAATGCCACAGCTCATAACATTGCTATGTGCTTATGTGTTAAGTTATCGGAGTTGGTAGTTAAACCTTTCTGTCATTAAGTAACACCTTCACAGGAGAGCATGCGGAGCGCATGCAGAACCTGCCCTACTTCCTTTCGTTATCTATATTTTTGTCTGTGCCGGGATCGTGCTAGAAGTGGGAGCTCCTCTGTAACTGTGGTAAATTTATTTCGTCCAGTTTGGACTAGAAAGGAGAGGCTTGGGTGCTGAGTTTCATGTTTATCTGTAAAAGAAGATCAGTGCTGCCCCTGGAGACGCCAGTTATGACAGCGGAGGCATTGGTGTTGTGCAGTGGTGTTGAGTGCAGCGAAAAGTGTTTTGTCGGACGCACTGTGCGAGGCGATTCAGAAAGACAAGGGGAGCTGCAGGGACTCAAATGTTCGGAGAACATTCTTCTGGAGGGTGAGCGAGTGTGGCATTCCTTGTGTGTGTTGCGAGGTTCCGCGTTCCACGGCGCGGCGTAGACAGAGACCCGTGACAGCGGCATCATCAATTACCCAGCCATGCTCTTTGAGTGACGACCAGAACAACCGGACCCGCCGCCGCCCCGGGGAAACAGGCTTTATCCTCCCCAATTTCCGGGCACATTCCAGGACAAGGGAGCTGTCAGCGGGCCAGAGCGCGCCGTACCACAGCCGACGCTATGCGCTACCGCGAAGACAACATTCTTTCCCTCCTTCCCCTTTCGACGTGGGCTATTGCCGGGAAGGCACCCACAGCTTCCCGCCGTGCCTCGTGAACAAAAGCGCATTCCCAGAAGGGCCGTGACGGACCCCTGTCATGGCGGACAGGCAGTACTCGCCAAGAATGTGGAAAGATAGGCGCTAGTGAATTAGCTCCGAAGAGAGAGCCTGTGTATACTCTCACTTGAGAGAGAGTGGTGGCGTTTTTGTTGTTTATTTAGTTTGTATTGTTAACAGACTCTGGGGTCGAGGCTAAGCCCAACCCAAGGGGTGGTCCCCATCTCGCATGTTATTTTGGATTGGAGAATTGATGCTTTGGGCGGGCCACTGGAAATGACCGCCCTTAGTCCTTTGTTAATCAAGTGCTTAAAAGCACATGTAAACGGATGCAGTCCAGTCTGAGCTGGGGCTCCATGCTTAGCATGTAATGTGATGCTACTTAGGCACTAACCTGCCCGGTCGATGAGTAAAGTAGTGCAAAGTTTGTTCTTTTGTAAATTCAGTTCTGCTTTTTCCAGTTTAACTCTCTATGTATGTATGTTGTAAAATTATGCTCTGCTGTCATCATCTACAAGCTCGCCTCCTGTTCATCTTCCAAGCCGAACGACACTAGAGGAAGGGTTTGTGAACCATCCTCGAAGAAACGGACGACTATTGAAATTCTACTGCAACGACGCTCAGGACGACATCGTTCGCCAAGAGGGCCTTCAGCGCCGAAGCCCGACGGCGTGCAGCTTCTGCCCACAACCGCTCGAGCCCAACTCCGGAGCCACTGCATCGCCCCCATGAAGTCGTCGGCACGTAAGCTCGGACGCCCCAGCCTCTGATGTATAATCTTAATCATGTGTAATTATTGAATATACCTGTTTGTTTAAACTGAGCCATACGGTGTCTCTTTTCCTCTCCGTCCCGTGTGGACCTGCGCATTATGGGGGTCATCACAACAAGTTTTGATAATTGCAGTAGGCTTTATCTTACATGTACGTACTATTCAAGACGTGCTTTTGATGGGCGCCGCTATAACGCAGTGCGCCAAAACAGTTTTCGTGCGTTATTTTCGTGAGCAGTAACTCTATCTCTCGTATGGAGGTAGTGAGCGTTGAGAACATTGCGCTCTTGTTAACTACGCAGGATACGAGATAAACATGGTGCCACCAATTACAAACTTGAGCCCTGACCCGTCGCCTGTCAAACCACGTATTTAGAAGCTCCGTTTTTTTCGGCTCATCGCAACTTTCTGGCGTCGACAGGTGGCGATATCCTAGCCAGAAATTGATCCAAGTAAACGTGCATGGACACTAATATTGGATTAGATTGTGATTCGCCTTCAATTATTAAAGTACCTGGCTGCTGCACATCAAGATACACTTTCTCCAGTCATTTCCATTGACACATCGTGACGATTCTTATTAGTCGTTCCCAAAACCTTCCCCACCAGGGAGTTCTCTCAGATACACTTCCATGTTGTGCTATTACTCGCGCAGTAGTCTTGCACAAGTCGCTTTTTAATGGAACTGTGAAGGGCTGCTTAGTCCCGAGCTACCCTCCTAAAGGTCGCAGCTTTCTCGCAATATTCAACTCGCGGGGGTTCCATGTCTAGCATGTAATCTACTGACTGTCATGAGAAAAGACTCAGCGGTAAGATCGAGAACAAGTTGAAGACGGAAGGTTCTCACTGCGGCAGAAGTCAGAAACTCGATGTACACTTTTCCCGCGCAACTCCCTTTAGCGAAAGTTGTTTCAGTAATGTCCACACCTGTAATCAGAAAAGGACGAGCGATTATGAGAATAGTTTTTATAGCGTGAGCGAACCTGTGGCAAAGAGTGCCATGGCACAAGGTTTTTTTCTTGCACTCCAGGTGGGATGAAAGACCCATTTCCCAAGCATTTCACCCTAAATAAGCCGAGCGCCAGACAAAAGCAAAGGACGAGTGTTCTGAATTCTGTCACTTTGAAGGGAAGCTCTTAGGTGGCGGCTTTCAGCCGGATCCACAATATGTCATGCATTTTGCCATGACGCACTGATACATTGGCGGGCTCCCATCAACCAAAACGTTCGTCATTCAGTGAGCCTGTCGGTGACCCCTCAGTGGCAAACATTGCTGTGGGCGTGCAGCACCACAAGGCTCGTCGAGAGGTGGCCTTCAGGTAGCAAGAAAGGCGCTTTCTCGCCGCACGTCGCCACAACATTCTGAAACCAAGTCCGTATCCAAACCCAACCGTCACCATAGATGAAAAAGTGGAGGTCTCGTATTTGAAGGCGAATGCATTTCTTGACTCATGACTGGCGTCACACGAAGCTGTGGACAGGCGCTGCGGACGGAAATTCTGGACAGGACCTGTGGACAGAGCGTACCTGACCGAACTGAATAAAAATAAAGAAAAGTAAACGCTGGCGCAGGAGAGAAGCCAACCTGTGCCTCCAGTTTGCGAGACGGAAAGCTGCCACACCGCCATGACGGTTCATTTTTACTGTTATTATTGCATGTAAATAGCGGCGAAAATTACAATCTGAGCATGCTTATGCCACAAAACACCAAGCTGTGTAATGACAGCTCACCATACCCCTCACGCCCCCACCTTCCCAAACATCAAAAGTCTAGAAGGCACACACATGCATCTAGATAGGAAAGCCAGCTAGGCGGTTTTATATGAAAGCTAGGAGAGCGGCTCTAGGAAAGCCACCAAGGCAGCATATGCTCCCCGCACCAAAGCCCACTGCTCACGAAACAAAGATTTCGACGACCGCGGAGATTCGGCGCGGCGGTCCAAAATACGGCTCTTCCAGAGACTAAATACCCCGAGATTTTCTGCACGGGGAAAAAGGGAATACTATAAGGAGTGATTTCTTTCATAAGTCCTTCTAAGGCCTCCGTAAGTGTTCACTGTTATATGTCCCAGAAGAACATAGCATCACTGCGTAAAATAAAACAATCGTTAATGGTCTCTGGCGCATTCCATAGGAGACAATTCACTGTACAAGGCACAAACATCTCCTTTGCATGAAGCAATGCCTTCACAGGCAGCGTCGATGTGTGCAGTTTAAACTTTTTTGCAGCAGAAGATATCCTGTACGTGGCACAAACATCTCTTTTGCGTGAAGCCATGCCTTGACAGGTAGCGTTGATGTGTGCAGTTTAAAGAAAGTTTTTGCAGAAGAATATGTCCGCATTCGCCTTACACGTTTTAAAACACTGGTGTCAAGGAACTCCAGAAAAGATTGCCGAACTAACAGTAGTACAAACAAATACTCTGTAAGTCCCTCAGCATAAAACGTGATACTAATGAAAAGCGCACAATGTGGAAGTTCAAGATTTCAGCAACTTCCTTAAGCAATCCTCATAAAGGCCCCTCACGAGTGGGACCAGTCGTTGCAAATAGGAAAGGCAAATGAGCACTAAGAACTCTAACAGCACCGATGCTACAAATGGTAATTTGCCGGGTTGAAAAAGAAAAAAACGCGGTACAATCTGATGCACGAATAACAGAACAAGGCCTATTCCACCAGACTCAACAGAAAAAAATAGGATGTCACGACGCATAGTTCCCATTAGTAAGCGCCATGCGAAGGTAGCGAATATTCTGTGCATCACCCGCATTTGGTTCCTCGCACAGTAGAGAACCTTCAGTGCATAGGAATGTTTTGCAAATAAAAAAAATGCAGACTTGAGCCCGAGCAAACACTGCAGTTCCCTACCCATCCAAGCCTGGGTTTGTTGCCTCATGGAGATTATCTGTGAATCCCACCAGGCTCCACTGTTGCAAATTTGTTGCAGAGGAATCCCCGGGGACTGAAGGGCGCCGCAGTCCCAGCTTAAGACACCAAAATGACTTAGCCAAGCACCTCAATGAACTAAACCGAATGCCTTGGATTAATCTAATTTAAGAGCCGCGCCTGATCATTCACAAAACCGTTCAGTCAAATGTAATGCTTCAAGTACACTCTTTTTGTCACAACGAAAGAGGGCGACATCACCAACATAAGCTAAATTCTTAATTTCACATTACCCCGAATAATTGCGTCGTTCATAATAGTGAGGCAAAGAGGTTCAAAGTATACGCCAAACAACCAAGGCGATAACGAACAGCCTTGGCAAACAGATAACTTCAGTGGTAAATGTTTGGTTAGTTTTTAGTTAAAATTATCCTTAGATATTACTCCTTAAAGGACGGTCTTATGCCCCTGAATTGAACATCTCCGATATTTGCATGCTCTAAGACCGTAAAAAAAAAATCGTAATGAATTTTATCACATCACTTGGCAAAGCAAATCTTGATAAGTGCTACTTGGCGGGTCTCATGTGTGTAATACTGAACGGGCAACATGAATATGGGTTTGGATGCTGCGGCCTCTGATATCGCAGACCTGCTGTGAGTCTATTAAGTAGCCATATCTAGAGACGATTACAAAGAACCTTGCAAAGAGTTTGTAATCAGCATTACAGAGGGAAATTGAACGACATCCTTCTGCTGTTTTCAACCAATTTGTGTCTGTGCTTTTTGGAATTAGTACAGTATGCCCGGAATTGAAAGTGAGGGTAAAAATCTCACGTCATAAGAAATCTGAAAAACCTCCATCAGAACAGGCAGAAGGAAAGTGAAAAATGTTTTATAGAACTCTTTAGTAATACCGTAGTGCCCAGAAATTTCAGAGCTATCAGGTCAGAAACGGCAGATTTAATTTTGTCCAAAGGAATAGGTGCTGATCGCTGCTAATCTGCAAGTCGAGTAAATGCGCTCAATAAGCGACTGTAATCTGATCTCTCACTTTTGCCAGCACCGCCCCCAAACAGCTTCCGAGAATAATCAAAGAGAGCATGAATAATACCAGGAGCATCGCTGCATGTGCAACCTCCATAGTGAATTTCCAATATTTCTTTAGCAACAGCAGTCTGCCTTTCATCACTAGGGGCCCGACGAGATGGCTGGTCATCCAGAAACCTACGGGACTTAGACCTTATCAAGGCGCCCTTCTATCTTTCAAACTCAAACTGATGAGAATGCTTTTATGGCAGGGATATCTTCTACATAGTCACCTGGGTTAATCCTGTATAACGCTTGCAGCTCAAGCAATGTACCCCTGAGCTCAAGAAGCTAATGCCTTCACAAAAACGGGATTCTTGGTGAGGCTTCAATAGCCAGCTTTTTGTTTCTTGTTTAAATAAGTGCAATTTCTGCAAAACTAAGAGATCACCGCAGGGCCATGTGTCCTTCAAGCAAGTAGATACAGCGCGTTGGAAGATTTCATCTAACCGCAGAGAGCTATTCAACATCCCCCGCTTCCGTCGAGGATGGAGTATGCGCCGACTGTACCGCCCTATCTAAAAAGACACCATGCAGTGATCACTGATGAATATGAGCCGCACCCAATAACTAAAAGCGTTCGCTAACATGCCTGCTGAAACGTAAATCCTGTCAAGCCGACCACTAGAGGAGCACTGAAGATGAGCAAAATGAATATTATCGCTCTTATCTTGTCCATCATCCACAAGGTTGTACTCGCATGCCAAAAATGTAAGTAAAGCACACTAAGGTCACAAGGCTTACTTTACACTGCTCGGTTTTCATTCCTAAAGACACGATTTAAATCACTCTACAGTAAAATTTTGCGGGCTGTGCCTGAATTCCTAAGTAATTACAGAAAAAATCCTTCTATCGCGCAGCTCTTCAGGGGCGTAAAAACAAATAATTCGCTAGGGTACACACGAAATTGTGAGTTCACAGCATATAAATCGCCCATCATCATCTATGCAATACGACACGGCAGTAATTCACAGTGAGTTGGCCAGAAATAGCATGCACCCTCCTGATAAGGCTCTCAAGTGACTAAAGATAACATTGAATGCTGATATAAGGCTCGAGAGTAGCTTTAGTCTCTTATCAGAGGGCAGGTTGGTTTCCTGGATGACTGCTACGCTCACAACCATTTCCTTTAAAAGATGACGTAACATATGTTGCCTTCGGCGGTTACGCAAACCAATAACGTTAAGGGTAGCGGGATCTGAAATTCTGCGACACTCCCCAGTTTTGGTGCTTGTCGTATTCAACTCCATTCCCTGTACTGGGGTGGCCCGCCTGCAAATCGGCAACCAGTAGGGCAGATATTGCCCTTCGTTTTGAGGTTACCCTTCCTAATGCCACCCCACCGGGTGTCTTCTGCTCATCGCCACCTGAACACACCTCCTCACTGTAGGAGGCTTCAAAGGCGCGCTGCTGTCTATTGTATCTACCGAGACAGCCACGGTTTCGGCCCATGAAGCCCAGTAGACCACGTCGCTCGCAACTACGCTGACAGCCGACGAAGCACCAAACACACTAGAGGCTGACACTAGAATCGGCACACTGTGTCACCCAGGCGACGAAGGGGCATCACCGGCGAATCAGGCATGCCGCATATTCACTGGCTGTAGCGCCTCCACTGACTCTAAAGAAGGGTGTCCTGCTGTCGTGATGTCTGGGTGACAGATGGCTCCTGAGCAGTAAGCGCAGGACTCCAAGTAGCAGGCCCAGGCAGACCTGGGTCCGGTGGCTTTGGGTCTGGAGGCGGGGATCCCAGTTGGTTCGTACTTGCAAGCTGTCGCTTGCTGCTATTTTGTGCACAAACCCTCGGTCCCCCTTCTGTTGGGAGCTCACGACTCAGTTCACCGGACGCGTCCACAACATCCGACACATTCTTAATCACTTTTGACACCACCTCATTCTCATGTGTCCAGTTACCCTGGTGTAACCTGTCGCCATAGTTCATGACAGAGTTCTCTACGGTGTCCCCAAAGCGTCGAAATTGAGTACACTGATGCGTACGACACTGACGCCGTACATGGCCCACCCGGCTCCGGATAATTTCGACCGCCTGGGGTTCTTTAACGTGCACTGACATCGCACAGTACACGGGCCTCACCATCGAAATTCAACCGCCGCGACCGGGATCGAACTCGCGTCTTTCTGGTGAGCAACCGAACGCCATAACCGTTACTGAGCCACGGCGGCGGCTTTAAAATAAAAGTGCGAAAGGCGTGAAAGTCCGAGGCACCTCTGAGGCCACTCGATCGTTGCCCTACCAAAGAGAAGGCGACGACCGCGCAGACACCGTACGATGTCATCACCGCGAAAAAGAAGAATGAGTAGCCGCCGCGGTGTCTCCCTGGTTAGTGCGCTCGGCTACTGAACCGGAGTACCCGGGCTCGAACCCGACCGCGGCGGCCGCATTTCGTTGGAGGCGAAACGCAAAAGGCACTCGTGTGCTATGCGATGTCAGTGCACGTTAAAGATCCCCAGGCGGTCGAAATTGTTTCGGAGCCCTACACTACGGCACCTCTTTCTCTCTTTCACTGCAACCTTTCCCTAACAGCGCTGTTCAGGTGTTCGCCGAGATGTGACAGATACTGCGCTATTTCATTTCCCCAACAATCAGTTTAAAATTGACAATCTCGAGCCTATTCTGCTGCAAACGTCTTCGTGAACATGACACACGACAGTGTGTGATAATCCGGGCTGGCAACATTTCCGCTGCCTCAGATCAGGTGCTTCAGTATCGATGGCAGATGCCGGGGTTAGCAAAAATCATTTCCTTCCTTTTTATTACTGTTTTAATAAAACCATTTTCTACTACTACATTTCCCGGCCACGAGTCAAGGACAACACGCCAGTCGAGGTCATACCACGCGCTGACTGACTGACTGACTGACTGACTGACTGACTGACTGACTGACTGACTGACTGACTGACTGACTGACTGACTGACTGACTGACTGACTGACTGACTGACTGACTGACTGACTGACTGACTGATGTTGCTGAGAGGAGGAAGGAAAAGGAAAGTGCACGGGCCTGCCTACTGGCTCAAGCCGAGCCATGCTCGATGCCGCGTGCTGAAAGTAGGAGGGGTAAAGGATAGGAGAGCAAGGAGTGAAAGAAAAGACGCGCCGCGCTAATATGCCCCGGGCCAATCCCGGAGGCAGTGCAATACCGGGCCGACCCGTGCCAGAGTGCTTCAAGCCAAACACTCCGCCATATTTCAAAAATAAGTTTAAAATCTTATGTCCTAAGACCCGCTGCAGATATCAAATCGGGTATCAAATATCATGGTGATATCCTCGGATATCGTACTGACTAGCCCAGTGATGCGTGCCTTTCTATTTACTGACGCGGTGGCGCCCTCCAGTGATCAATAACGTCACATGGTGTTCAAATCATTTGAAGCTGCGAGGATGAAGAACCACGCACGTTTCATGAGTTCTACATCGATCGGGTGTTAGGATGAAAGTCTGTCACATATTCCTCCAACTATCCCTGTCCTGGAGCAGCTGCGGCTACCTTAGCCCTTCAAACTTGCTAATCTCATCCGCCCACCCGACCTTCTGAAGCCTCCTCCTAGGTTTGCCTTCTTGTGGAATCCACTCCGTTACCCTAAGCGACCGTCTGTTACCTTGCCTTCGAATTACGTCCTTCTCATTTACATCTCTCCTTATTGATTTCGACTAAGATATCATTAATCTACTTTTGTTCCCTCATCCACTCTGCCAACTTGCTGTCTCTTAACGTTACACCTATCATTTTCCTGTCCATACCTGGCTGTGTTGTTTTCAACTTAGGTTGAGGCCTTTCCATTAACCTGCGCGTTTCTGCCGTATATGTGAGCACTGGCAAAATACAACTCTTCTAAATTTTACTCCTGACGGGGACTAGCAAACTTTTTCCTACATGGATAGCCGTAAGTGATGCTGCCTTCTCGTAGAACGGCGTCGCTATCGGAGCTGTATGTCACAACGGAAAACGCCTGCTGCATCCTCTTTTCCAATGGGAATGCTGTCTATAGAGAAGGGGGTGCGGAAGCGCCCTCAAGATTTGATTTGTACAGCCATGAGACCAAGACAGGCCGCTGTAAAACCTATCGGCAGCCTGCCCAAGGTAGCCAGTATCTAGACTCGCTTGCACACACTGGGAAGCGTCTGAAAGGGATCTCTGGCACGCGTTAAAACAGAGGCTTCAGAGGTGTGTTGTTTGAGTCTACTGGAGGTTGGGGCTTTATCATTCCCGCCACTTGGCTGAACAACCTGCTGTAACATCTTCTTGACCCCCCCCCCCCCGACTTTCCTCATATCTCGCCTCCGCTCGCTCCTGTACAAGAGGAAAATTCTTTTTTCGCCAGGACACACGCTCAGTGACCCTGCTGCGCGTCTTCTCTTTTTTATGAATAGAAGAGATAGAAAGTAACTATTTCCGGTAACCTGAGTGAATTTCACGGGGTTTAGAACTAAGCGGTCAAGAATATAGTGTCTGTCTTCGCACAAGGCCAGAAGGAAAAACGCGACCGCGGTGGCCGCGTTTCGATGGAGGTGGAGACACGGGAGAGGCCTTTGCACTGCAGTGGGTGTAGTCAGGCTGATGATGATGACGAAGATGGAACGCGATGTCAGCGCACATTAAAGATCCCCAGGTGGTCGAAATTATTATCCGGAGACCTCCACTATGACACCTCTTTCCTCCTTTTTTCGCTCAGTCCCTCTGTTGGGGACGAGGGGTCCTTGAGTGAGCTGACTCTTTCAGCGCCGCAGGTCCCTTCTCCGAATGACGTTGTTGGACTTGGTTATGAAGGAAACTGTACAGGGGGTTTATTTTACATTATTTACAAGATTTTGGAACCCATTGGAGGGTGATGGGGGAAGGTCGGAGGATCTGAGAAGACCTGAGGATGATCGAGGATTCTTTCTCACGGCACTCGTCGTCCGGTTCAAAAAAGGGTCCGGTCCCTAGGATTCCCCAGGTTCGAGGAAGTCTTCGCCAGGTTGGGCGTGGCCTAACTTGCGTTGTCGTACACACACACACACACACCACTTCACATAGGGACACGCCCCCGTCACATGCCTCGCCGGAGAAAGAGGGTGCCGCTGGACAATCGCCCCCACCAGAGAGAGCGTTGTCTTCGCGTCCGAACGACAGTTCTCACGCTCCAGCCGGACACGTCTTCCGGGAAGTCCGAATGGGCGAGGCGCCGGCGAGCAGGCACAGTTGAAGGGGTGAGTCACCCCCAGCTCGGTTCTGGCGGTCGCTATCTGCCTCCGTGCCGCACGGTCGATCTTCCGGGAACAATGTTGTTTTCAAAAGGCAGTGGAATCCTCCGTCTCGAATCCAATAAACCACGCGAGGACCGGCCGTGGGAACCAAGATGCCTATCGCCGTGCAGGGACCCCGGCTGCAGGTGTCCTGGCCGAATACGCAGCTGAATCAGACCACCGGCTGTCGCCAGAAACCTTACAGCTCCTCCGCGGCCCGAAAAATCTCGAATGTCCAGCGTTGACGACCGCTGGGCAGGAAGAGATGAGATGGCGTCCGTGTTGGTCCCCTGGATTGCAATATCATCGCCCCCAAGGCAGAACCCAAAGCACCACCAACAAAGGAAAGCGCAGGTGGGACGTTCCAAACAGCAAAGCACTGCCCCACCCGCAAGCGCTCGGACTTCGCCAAAGAATCAGCAGGCTTCTTCCATTGGCAACAATACTTTAAAAAAAATTGTGTTCAAATTTGGGTTAATGTTGTGCCGACTGAGCGCGAAACATCTCCTTTTGAAACTGCCACAGCCGGATCACTCGGAACAAAGTAAAAAAAAACACTCACACAGGAGGAGATTCCTCTTAGTTCTCCCGCTTACATCAGTCTGCTCAAGCCATCAGCATTTCCGTGCAGTTTCCCCTTCTTATAACGCACCGAGAAATTGTACTGTTGGAGAGCCAGACTCTATCTGAGCAAGCGACCATTTTTGGGGGACATCTGTATCAGCCACGTTAAAGGACAATGGTCAGTCTCAAATACAAACTTTGCTCCGTACAGGTAACACGACAACTTCTGCGCTGTCCAAACTAAACACGCGCACTCTTTTTCGGAAGCTCTGTACGCTTCCTCTCTACTGGTCAGTTTGCGGCTGATGTACAGAACTGGGTGTTCTTCATGGTCGTAGCCAACTTGGCTTAAGACAGCACCCAGCCCTCTATCACTGGCATCACACTGGACTATGAACTCTTTCCCATAGTCAGGGGTCCTGAGCAAGGGTCGGGACACGAGTGCTTCCTTCAGGCTTTTGAAGGCGTTTTCTTTTTGGTTATCCCAACTTACGTTAGTAGGTGCTCTCTTTCGCAAGGCGTCAGTTAAGGGACTAGCCCGCTGTGAGTAGTTAGGAATATATCGCTGGTAGTACCCAACTAATCCCAAAAATGAGCGAATGTCCGTTTTCGTCCGTGGTTGCGGAAATGCTGCGATCGGGGCAATCTTTAATTCAGATGGGCTCCTAGTTTCTGGCCTACAACGTGACCCAAGTACGTCACCTGTGCGCAACCAAATCTACACTTTTCTGCCTTCAGTGTCAGTCCAGCCTGTCGTAAACTGGAAAACACGGTCCTTAGGTGTTCCAGATGCTCTTGCCAGGTTTCCGAAAAAATTGCCACATCGCCTATATAAGGGAGTGCAAAGCACTGCATGTCCTTCAGTACGATGTCCATGAGTTTCGAGAAGCTGTAGGGGGCATTCTTCAACCCAAAACTAAGCATTAAGGGTCGAAAGGTGCCCGCTGGGGAGATGAAAGCGGCATACCTGCTCGCGCTTTCTGAGAGGGGAACTTGCCAATATCCCCGTACGAGATCGAGGGTGGAAATGAATTTCGCGCCGCTCACCCTTTCTATCCTTTCCTCTATGTTGGGAATCGGGTATAGCTGATCCCTGGTAATTGCATTAAGCTTTCTATAATCCACGCAGGGACGAGGATCTTTCCCTGGGGCCTCAACAAGAATTAGCGGTGAGGTATAGTCACTTTCCGCTGGCTCTACAACCCCTAACTCCAACATGCGCTGAATTTCCGCGTCCATTATTTCTTTTTGCCGCGGTGATACCCTGTAGGGTTTCGACCGTACCGGCTCATCAGAGGTGAGCTCGATTTCGTGTGTCAGGAGGTGTGTCTTTCCCGGGCGACTGCTAAATAGGTCAGCGAACTCGCTCAACAACTGCTTTAGCGTGTCGACCTGTGTCCCGCTTAGGAAATCTGCATTCACAGAGTGAGCCCGAATGTTTTCCACGTTGTCACTAGCGTCCGCACCTCCCTTCCAACCCTGACTCTCGCTGTCCAGCTCTTCTGGCTCATTTAGAGTCAGATTGACGATCCCGCTGCGTTCCACGAACGGCTTCATCAGATTGCAATAATAGATTCTCACCTGTTTTCCCCTGCCTGGAACCCTTAGCGCGTAATTCGTCTCCGAAAGTTTTTGCAACACTTCTACTGGACCATCCCAGTGAACTTCCAGCTTGTTTTTTCTCGATGGCCGGAGGATCATCACGCGATCGCCCGCGGTGAAACCTCGAAGGCGAGCGTTTTTGTCATAATAGACCTTGGCGGCCTCCTGGGCAGCTTTCATATTTCGATTTACTAATTCCCTCGTGTTGTTAAGGCGGTCCAGTAGCTTAAGCACGTACTCAACCACTGTCTGGTTCTCTCCTGTCCCTTCCCACATTTCTCTCAGCATTCGGAGGGGAGAGGGGAGGGCTCTTCCGTACACGAGTTCTGCTGGCGTAAACCCCGTAGCTTCGTGGGGGACTGTTCGTAAAGCGAAAAGTGTGGCCGGCAGACAATCCTCCCAGTCTGCTCTATGCTCATAACAAAGAGCGCGTAGCACCCGCTTCAGCACCGAATGCCATTTCTCTACACTGTTGGACTGCGGATGATACACCGAGCTGTGCAACAGTTTTATTCCGCATCTTTCTAGGAATGTGGTCGTCAAGGCGCTTGTAAAGACCGTCGCCTGATCGGCTTGGATTTCGGCCGGAAATCCTATTCTCGCGAACACTAACAAAAGGGCATCAACTATTTCTGTGGAGCTCAAGTCCTTCAACGGAATTGCTTCGGGAAATTTTGTGGCGGGACATAGCATAGTAAGCAAGTACTTATAGCCTGATTTCGTGTTAGGCAGAGGGCCTGCTGTGTCTATTACAAGCCGGCGGAAAGGTTCCGAGATCAATGGAACATTTTTCAGTGGAGCCTTCCATGTCTCTCCTGGCTTGCCCACGCGCTGGCACGCATCGCATGATTTTACGTAGCGTTCTGCATCTTTGAAACAACCCGGCCAATAATATTCCATTAATAGGCGCTCTTTTGTTTTAATGATTCCCAGATGTCCTGCCCAGCTATTTCCGTGGCAGAGACTCAGAATGTCCGCTCTGTATATTTCGGGAACGACCAGCTGATCAAATGTTTTGCCTTTTCTGTCCTGGTAGTGTCGGTATAGTAAGCCTCCCTTTTCATGCATCGTTATGTTGCGTCTCGCGATGCCCTCTTTAGCTGTAAGGTGCAGTCTTTCCAAAGTGGGATCCTGCTTCTGTTCTTTTGTTAGGGATTCCCTGTTCACCTGCAGAAGGCGATCAAAACTACGCGATGTTGGAGATAAAACGGATCCTTCAGCGTTTTCTGATTCCTCTACCGACTTAGTGGTTGAAGTCCCTCGTCGCTCATTATCTCGGTCAGCTGTCTGGCTTTCATTCCTCGTTGGTTCACTTCCCTCCTCATTTGATTGCAACGATATGCTGGCTGGTGCGTCTCTGGCTACCTGAGGTTCGGGAATATGACTTAGTTGAGATGCGAGCTGACGAGTTTTTGATCTTGTCAAAGCTTGTATCACCCCGCTTCCGAGTTTCTGGCCTCTCTTGCGTAGCAATTGGTCTGATCGATTCGAGAATAGGTAAGGATATTGAAGTGGCACGGCCTTCGAAACTGCGGCCTCAGTGATTAGCTCTCCAAACGGTCCACAAATTATTACTCTAGCTATTGGAAGGCATACACTGTGTTCTTCTACTGCCTGTTTTATCCACGAGACTTCTCCCGTAAAATCGTCCACTGACACGTAAGACGGGTGGACAACGTCCATCGTCGCGGCGCTATCACGAAGCACCCTGCACGGTTTCCCGTTAACGTGCAGCTCGTGCAGGTATGGCTTAAGGAGCTCTAGATTCTCGTCGTTATCCTCGACGCACGAGAACACCAAACGTTGCTTTGTACACTTGGCTGCAAAGTGCCCGACACCATTGCAGTTGTAGCAACGAGATGGCCTACTAGCCTCAAACTCTTTTTTCGCGGCTTTGTCTGCTCCCTGTCTCTTCGCCTGTTCTTCACGCTTTTCTGGCGCTACCTTCGTTGCCTCTGATTGCTCCGAACTTCTAGCACTTCGCGTCTTTCTGCTAGGCCCTTTATCTTGCATCGCGTTTCGAGCGTGTGACGCACCCTCTTCAGTGCTCAACCTTCTGCGCGAAACGTACTCCTCTGCTAGCTCTGCGCCCTTTCAACTGTGTCGACTTTTTCCCTGTCTTGAACCCACAGTTTCACCACTTGGGGAATGCTTCAGTAAAATTGCTCAAGGCAAAAACACTCAATGGTTTTGTCTCGGCTTTCATAAAGCTCGGCTCCTTTTAGCCACTCTAGCAGATTCGTCTTTAGTCCATACGCGAAATCCGGATAGCCCTCGCTATCGTTTTTCATTGCGTTCCTGAAGCGCTGTCGGAAACCTTCGACAGCCGGTACCTTTTTAGCAGGCTGGCTTTAACTTTTTCGTAGTCAGCTGCGTCTTATGTGCTAAGTCTCGCTATGACTTCAGCTACTTCACATGGCAAGAGTGTCAGAAGCCGTTGCGGCCATGTACTGCGAGCAAAGTTCTCCCTTTCGCAAGTTCTCTCAAAGTTTCCCAGGTACAATCCTATGTCCCTTCCACTTTCATAGGGCTGCATGAATCTGTTCATTCTATATGATTGTACATCGCTTGCTCTTTCAGGAGACCCGGCTCTCGTACTGTCGCCTTTTTTTCGATTTTCGCTTTCAAGCTGCAATCGCTTTAGATTTCTTTCTTCTTTTTCAGCTTCCCACTTTTGCCGTTCTTTCTCTTTTTCCCATTCCGCTTCCCTTTTTCTTTTTTCTTCCTGTACCAAATTCCACGTATCTACCAGCTGATCGTCATCTACGTGCTTTTGAAATGTCTTGCATATTTCAAGTTTTGTAATTTTTCCCTGTACTTCTATTGACAGTTCCTCGCATAACAACAGCAAATCCGACTTTGACAATTTCATAAGGTCCATGACAATGCTTTCTCCGCTTTGGCAATGCTATCTTCAAAATGTCGTGAGATTACCCTTTCTCAATTGCCATACACTTCCCAGTGATTCTAGATTATTCTCTCAAAATCTGAAGCCTGGCGAATCCTATAGCAAAATGCCGAAACGCTTACCGGTTGAGAAATCACGATGTCGCACAGTCCATCCCAGCTGCTGCCAACCAGTTGTTGGGAACGAGGGGTCCTTGAGTGAGCTGACTCTTTCAGCGCCGCAGGTCCCTTCTCCGAATGACGTTGTCGGACTTGGTTATGAAGGAAACTGTACAGGGGGTTTATTTTACATTATTTACAAGATTTTGGAACCCATTGGAGGGTGATGGGGGAAGGTCGGAGGATCTGAGAAGACCTGAGGATGATCGAGGATTCTTTCTCACGGCACTCGTCGTCCGGTTCAAAAAAGGGTCCGGTCCCTAGGATTCCCCAGGTTCGAGGAAGTCTTCGCCAGGTTGGGCGTGGCCTAACTTGCGTTGTCGTACACACACACACCACTTCACATAGGGACACGCCCCCGTCACATGCCTCGCCGGAGAAAGAGGGTGCCGCTGGACAATCGCCCCCACCAGAGAGAGCGTTGTCTTCGCGTCCGAACGACAGTTCTCACGCTCCAGCCGGACACGTCTTCCGGGAAGTCCGAATGGGCGAGGCGCCGGCGAGCAGGCACAGTTGAAGGGGTGAGTCACCCCCAGCTCGGTTCTGGTGGTCGCTATCTGCCTCCGTGCCGCACGGTCGATCTTCCGGGAACAATGTTGTTTTCAAAAGGCAGTGGAATCCTCCGTCTCGAATCCAATAAACCACGCGAGGACCGGCCGTGGGAACCAAGATGCCTATCGCCGTGCAGGGACCCCGGCTGCAGGTGTCCTGGCCGAATACGCAGCTGAATCAGACCACCGGCTGTCGCCAGAAACCTTACACCTCCTTTATTCCTTCCCTTAAGGCTCGGTTCAGGGTGTCCACCGAAATATGCGAGACGGTTAATGCATAGTTTACTTTTCTAAAAAAAAGAATTTTCAAATTTACATTTCATTCCTGGTAACCCCAATGTACTTGGCAAATGATAGGACACAATGCCAGATCAGGTGTTCTAGACATCATAGAACTTGAATTTGTTACGCGGTCTAGGACCTAGAGCCTTAGATTAGAAACACACTTAGGATGCAATTTCAGGAAGAGATGGTGGAACAGAAAATAAACTGCATGTCGTCAAACACGCATAGGAAGGCAGGAACCAAGCATGCACTACACACTGAGAATAGGACGTATTACGTACAGCACGCGCATGCACATACTTCCAAGCATGCAAGCACCGCAACGTTCCTAGGGCGGGGTTCTCTTTCGGCGTTCCGCGTGCTCCCAAAGTTTCTTGAAGCACTGGAGGAGGACATTACCCGGGAACGTACTTACACCGCTGTCTAGAGCATTTACCTTCTAGCTTTTTAAATGACTACCCCATAATAACGCGATAGCGTTAAGGAGATCGTGTAGCAGGAAAGCTGGTGTCGGCGTCGCCGGCGTTGGCCGTGAGCGAAAAATCGTCCCCCTCGCAATCCTCCTCCTCCTCCTCGTAATGTACCCCACTGCACCAACAGATAGAACGCGATGGCATTACGCCGCCGTTGCCCGAGTAGAGTTGGGCCCGGCTGCGAGGCTAGCGCGGGAGCGCTGTCGAAGGCTGCGCCCGACTAGAGTGGAGCCCTGCTGGGAGGCTAGTCCTGCCACCGCGGAGAGGGAGGCTAGCCGGCTCTCCCCCTCCTGCGAGCTCCCTCCCCATCGGGCTCTGCACTGCGTGGTATGCAGCTCCGCGCGTCCATTTCACCATACGTAGCAGAGCGATTTGACTAACGGGCAAGGCGTTCCGCCGAATTGGCGATGGCGTTTCGTGGACTCCCTGGCAGTGCTGCAACACGCTGTCGCGTTGCACTCTTAAAGGCGAAGCTAAGGCGTCCGCCAATTTTTGAGATTTGCTCCTCTCCTATCCTTTTTATCGGGCTCATTTTTTATCTGCTTCTCGTACCCCATTAATAAATTTTCCATCCTCACATAACTGCTATTAACATTATTAGCGTGCCTCTGTGCGCTGAGGGAATTACTGAGCGCTACATGTGCCCTCAGTGCCCTTGCCTAAATAAAGGGTGTGCACTGGGGCTGTAAGCAAACAGCTCGACAATTTAAGTTTTAATACTCGTTTGCTTTTAGCATGTCTGAACCCTGTAAGCCTCACTCGCTTCTGTTGCAGGTTTTAGATGCGGACATTTTTGTAGTATATTTTAATAGATCTGTGCGGACCATTAGCCTTGTTCTCGGCACTCGTTGACAGTAACTGCCTTTGTATCATAATAATACACGAGACCTGGACTAAGTGCCTGGACCAAGACGCCGGGCGTATAGTCCCTCGGGGGGCCGACTTCACACAGTACTACCTTCTTTCTTTGTTAAAGACAATTTCATGCGGAATTGCTCTCGGAGGCATAACAAAAGACCCCAAAAGTGCCTGATGCGGCTATGCCACTCAGAGTGCAGAGGCGGCACATTATGCAATCGTTTTGCAATAGAAACGCCAACCATACCGTCGCAAAATTGTAATTGCGCCAGAAACACTACCCTTAACACAATTTCTCCAGTTTTTTGCTAGGAAAAGGCAAATGTTGCTAAACGATGCGATAACGAAGTTCCCTTGTTGGTAAAGCTCTTCTTCCTTAAGTTTACATTGCGAGAATATTCGTAAATTAAACCAGGTAATGGTCAGGCTAATCGATAAAATCCAAAACTTTCACCTAATCGGTGCAGAAGAATTAAACAACAGATGGATGCATTAATTTTTCATAACCCTGAAATAGGCATTTTTTGCTCTAAATAATTATGATAATCGTCAGCTCGATTATCTCTTCTGCAGAACAAAGGCCGCTCCCAACGCCCGCTAATTACCTGTCTTGACACTGCTGCATCCACATGTACCTGAAATTTTTCCTATTTCATCTGCCCACCTTGCTTTCAGGCCTCCTTCTTTCATGCAAAACACTCTTTTTACCATAGAGTCAGGAGTGGGAAAAGCCACCATGGGGCACAACCAACTAGTCGTACTCAGATTCTGACTTCTCTGTTACCATAACAGGCTACCCTTTATCTAATCGCTTCATCTGTTGTCTCTTAGCTGTTCGCTGCCACGCCCCATCCAATTATTATTCTGGATTTCCGTTAGGATATGATCAAATTCGGTATGTTCTTTAATGCACATCCCTCTTATTCTTTACCTCGTGGCTACCCCGTATCGTTTTTCATTCCTCTTGCCGCTGTCCTGTCCTCAATCATTGACCAAACAAACACTTATATACAACACAGGAAACAAAAATTACGAGACACTTTGGCAACTAATGTGTTGAGAGGCGAAAGCCTACCATACTGTGAAAATTTTCACTATGCCGTGACGACTTCCGGTGGATGTGACGTCGCACCATTTCCGTGGCTATATCGATATCCAGACTATACATCTTTCGGGGATCTTAAGGATTAATTAAGCTTAAATACACGTTTCCCCATCTAAGCTAGTTGACACAAATCCGACGTTTTTCTGACCATTCTGTGACAATTTTCACTATGCCATGACGACTTCCGGTGAATGTGACGTCACATTGTTCCTGTGGCTATATTGACGTGCGCGCTATTTCGAAACAATTTTGACATTCCTGACTATAATTAATTAACTAATTACTCTACGGTCATCAAACGTGGCTTCTAGGTTAATTTTTCCTCCTCTGTCTGAAGCAACAATTGGTTTTCTCGTATCTATTTTTTAGTTACCGAGTTAACACGTGTGACACCCTCTGTTAACGGACGGAAGACAGTATGAGCCATTAAAGGCTTTCGCCTTAACAAAAGCTGACTGCACAGAAAAAAATCATATCTAATTCTTAGAAGGCGTATAGTTCTTTGAATTCCCTCTCTCTTTTTTTGTTTGTAGAGCTCTGATTCCGTAAGTTTAAATTGGGAGAATAGTCACGTAGTGTTGACGGCAGTCCGGCGATCAGGAAGATAGCGAAAACAGCGTCTGAAAGAAACTGTTTATTGTCCAGAGCTGCGCCCACAATAGACTGAATTACTCGGCGGCGGCGTAGCAACAAGCGAGCTCGGCGGTCGTCGAACACAATGCCTCATATCTATTGGCTGCGCTCAATTTAAAGCCGACAACGACCTTTCGATATACGGCGTGCAAAGTTTCCGCAGCAGTCTGGAATGACGAAGAATCGGCTCCGCCTGGGTGCGATCAATCGGGATAAATCTGATCGCGTCTTGCATCACAAACACAGCGATAAAGCCGGCTACCGGCAGCTTTGATGAACGAACAAACATCGAAAGCTTTGCGTCAATATTCGTGAATGAAACCGGGTTATGGTTAGCCTAATGGTTAGCCGTTTACGAGCAGCTTTTACCCACAACCGCCTCCATCATCCCAATGGAAATAAAGAATATTATTATTATTCCTAATCGCCAAAAATTCATAATTTACATCTGATCGGTGCATGATAATTAAACAAGATGGATGCAGTATTTCTGAATCTCGCAAAAGCCTTAGATAAGAGTTCCCCTCATTAAATTCATCGATATGCTTTACGATGCCGAAATCACTTCTGCCGCCGCGCTGGATGAGCGGTTATGGCGCCCGGCTGCTGGCCCGAAAGACGCGGGTTCGATCCCGGCCGCGGCGGTCAAATTTCGATGGATGCGAAGTTTTGCAGGCCCGTGTACTCTGCGATGTCAGTGACGTAAAGAACCCCACGTGGTCAAAATTTCCGGAGCCCTTCACTACGGCGTCCCTAATAGCCTGAGTCGCTTTGGGACGTAAAACACCCATAAACCATGAAATCACTTCTAACACTATCCGTGTTATTATAGTATACTTAGATGACAGATTTCAATACTTTCACACTGACAGTGAGTGTTCATATGCCCTTCCTGTCTCATCTGGTGTCCCGCAAGGATCACTTCTCGGGCCTATTTATTGTTAATCCATATAAACGACAATATAATAAATATATAAATAGTGTGTGTGCCTCATCCGGAAATTAGAAATAAACTATTTGCAGACGAGCGTGTTTTGTACGCAGCAATTAAGCAAATTAAATTAAACAACAATCTATATAAAACTTCTAGACGGTGCGCTGAATGGGGCAAGTTTAGTAAAATTTTAATATAAAAAATAGAACTGTTCTCCAACATCCATGCCATATAGACGAGGTGACGCTCAGATAATCAACGGCTCTGCAATGGCTTGGGGTTCAAATCTGATAATCTGAACTGGGATACGCATATTGACATTGTTTTTATGAGTGGCCTTAGGTTTTTTTATATATTTGAGTCGCAATATACCAAAGGCTCCAATGTTAGGTGAAGTTGGAAGCGTATAAGTAGGGGTCGGACTTTTCGGTTTAAACCGAAAAAAGCGCGATAAAAGTACGCCGAATTCACGTTCCGAAATTCGATTTTAACCAAAAAAAAATGTATTTTTGGCTTGCAAGGGATAACTAACTGGCTGAGGAATGCGAGTTAAACTCAAAGTTGAAAATTAACTATAAAGCAGCGCAAGTGTGTTATTCGAAGTATTGCTCCGCTAGCTAACACGCCTCTGCAGGCCGGAAAGCACTATCTCGTCGCCGTCTTCTAGCTCAGCACTTTCTTCACTATCATCACCTGCTTAGATCAGATGGCCGGTTAATTAGGTTAACACAGCGTGACCCGCCAACCCAACCCAACAGTAGCAGGTCAACCTGGTTCTTAGAAGTAAACTTCCAGTTCCGTTTTTGCCTGCCGGTCTAATCTTGAGTTACTCTTTTAATCAGGGCAGCAGTTTTTTTTTTACAACCACAGCTCCAAGTACAACCATTTGCACAGTAATTACTTTTAAATAAAATGATCAGGATGACGAAAATTGGCTGTCGTTCAGCTCTGGTTAAACCTGGAGTGACGCGATAGCTGCAGCTAGACGACTGAAACTCGCTCAGTCGAATTGCAAAGTCAGTCATTCGCTGCTCTCGGGACCCGTGACGCTTTCTACCCTCCAACCCACCCTCTACCAAAGAAAAAAAAAAAACAAGTCGTTGAAAACGCTGCATTGAACCTGTGAATAACCGCCGACTGAGTGTGAGCTGACAAGGCTGCACGGTCTGTCGTATAAGTGCGTGCTAGCGGCTCTGCAAAGCGCCTAAAATTGAAGGCGAAGCGTGGGTGTGTGAGAGGGGGCAGCGGTGGTTGAAAGCGACACAGTTGCAAACGGTCGCTGATCAACCAAAGGCACAAGTAGTGCCAGTTATCTGGTATACCTTGCTGGCAAAGTCAGTCGTGTTAGCATGCATCGCCTGCCCAACTGGCGCTCAACCTTCTGTGCCATCTGTGCCTAATCTGCTCGCAGACATCCTAGCTGTATGTTCACCGCGCACGTGCGCTGTAGTATCTTCTTCACGGCATCCTTACAACTTTTCAAGGACTGAAGCCTGCAAGACTGCTTCATCGAATTAGTGCAAGTGCTGCAAACTCGCGTAGTATGAAGGCGGACTGTATATAATAGTGAGTGGTTTTTATTTAAAAAAATAATAAAAGGGGAGGAAAAGATTTTTGCTAGTTCCCGCATCTGCCACCGATACTGAAGCACCTGAGCTGGGGCAGCGGAAATAAAGGATAGCAAACAGAACGGAGAAATGAAATGAAAGAGGTGAGGGGACAGAAAGAGAGGATAGGGGGAGGGGTAATATACACAAACTATTTTATTTGCACAAAAAGAGATGTGTACAGGTTGCGTGCGTGATTAGTTCATGATGACTTCGACTGCGAAAAGACTGTCGAGGTCGCAACGCAGGCACCCATGCTTGATGAACTTCCTTAGGGGCAAATAACTTGTTGCCACCAAATGTGGCGTGCAATATCCCACCACTGGACATTTTTTTGCGCGCCCAAGGTGTCATATCGGAGATAAATCATCTCTAGGGCATGCTGATAGCAATCAATCGACTGACCAGGTGCCGATGTCCCGAGTCTGATATCTTTGTTCGCCACATCATAAATTGTTAAGACCGTGTGGATTGAACTGAATGCGTAGTGACCTGCGAATTTCTTACTAAGGTGGCGTTTATAGGCCCAGGAACGACGGAAGACGCCATCGAGCGCCCGAATTACCATACGAATCTGAATTTATGACAGCGCGTCTTTGGCGCAAATTTGGCGAGACCTGATTTCAACCTCAGATTACTTCGTTGGTGCGAGCGATGACGCCGACATCGCAATACCATTCAATGATTGCGCTCGATATCCTATAGCAGTCTGTGACTGTCAGGAATCTGATCAAGGCGATGACGGAGAGGGCCGACCTACTCCCGGTTGCCGACAACGCTTTAAATGCGATTAGCCATGCCGCAACCCTAGAGCAGCTTGTCAGCAGCAGGCTTCCGGTCAGGCTCGCACGAACGCACTGGAGTGATATAGGAAAGCGTCTTAAGGGGCCTGCTTTCAAAAAGCAGGCGCGCAAGCCTCAGTTGTTGAAGAAATAAGCGCCACGTTTTTCTTTGATATTTTTGTCTGTAATATGAGTAGTCCGCTTACTACCATCTTCGCATACAGCGAACGCTATCTGCGCAACTGTCAGTGTCGCCGCAAGTGGGCTGGACTGTATTTCAAATTTTTAGTCATATATACAATTTACAGGCTATGTCTAGCGTGCTAACTATTCAAAACACACACACACACACACGCACGCGCGCGCACACACGCACACACACGCACGCACACGCACGCACGCACACACACACACACGCACACACACACATTTGTGTCGTTTCCGAATAATACCATAGTTTGGCATTGCTGAATGCTAAGGTATTAATTATGCAGAGTAATAAGGTAATGCAGCGAAAAAAAAATCCTGGATAGAATACTCGGTATAGTAGCTATTTTATACGTGATCAGTATTTTTTCGTTACAGAGTGCTGTGGTCTGCAAGTTAAGGCTTTTTTTTATTATAGTGATTAAAGGTCAGAGGACCGCACGCATACAGATATTGTATCTAGTGCTTCCATGAAGCCACAGCTCATGCTGCACGCAGTCAAATGCGTTTCTGGAGTTCAGAAAATATTTTTCACGTTATCAAGAACGCTTTTTTTTTCAATAAAAGGAAGTCCGTTTCGCTATATTTTGCTTTACAAAATCATGCTGCTCGTATGCGATTATACCGAGATCAATCACACCCGCCGGCATTCACACAGTCGCAACAACGCAGTGATTTGCGGGCGATCGAGTGTGCGGGTGCAGGTCGACACTGCTTTCACCGGCGCAGCCACAGGGCTGTAGCGCAGCCTCTTTGTGAAAGGGATTGGGGGAGGGGCGCTTAAAGCACTCGTGACTCTGTCCCCGGAATGCGCTCCTGTTGGTAGCCTCAAGAAGAATGCGACTGCAGTCCGACTACGACGGGGGCGAACAGGGATTAGCGATGAAGGGCAACGACCAGACGGTGCAGGTCGGGGTTTGTTTTTCTAAGCGCGCAACGAATAAATATACGCACGCAAAACGCGAGCTCCTGCCGTGCTTCCAGCTCCGTCCGCACTTTGTTAAGTTCTTCGTGTATGATCAGCGTAACAGATGGTCCGTGGGTCAGCGTTTCTTCGCACTGCGGTTGGCATGTTTAGTTTCCTGGTTGTTCTAAGCCACCCTTCGTGCATGTGCTTTAACTTCGTCGTTTTTTTTTTGTTGCCTGCTTTTCTCGTTGTGATGGCGCTGAAAAAGAGCCAAACCGGGAACTGATCAGTTTTTTTTTCTTCTTTTCAGGCATTTTTCCAGAATACCGAGTCGGGGTGATGCTCGGTAAACAAGTAACATTTGCCGACAGAGCTAGCGGTGGTTGACTACGAAAAGATAGCAATGATGAAAGAAATGAGCACAAAATTGGTTAGAGGCAATATTTAGGGGGCGTAAACCATACTGCCGTTCAGGTCCGGGCCCGGAGCGAGGCATTCACTTCGGCTGACGCCCCTTCCAGCCGCTCTTTCTTCGTCAATAAGCACTGCCACCACTAACAACAGTGCCACAAAAGTTCACTTGTTGCGGAACAACTTGAGTGCGCTTAGAAGCGATAGACAAACATGTACGAATGATCGCAGAAAACAATGGATCGTAGCGATGGAAGCTATCAACTGACAGTTCGTGACAGTACTACTGGTCTTAAGTGCTTACATAACTCTCTCTTTTTTTAAAATAAAATTTTGCCGTTGCGCACGTACCGCCCTTGTGCCTTTTGGTTCGTTCTCGTTCATCTGACATTTCTAAGCGGATTCAAGTTGATAGATTAGATTGTTTTATATAATTTGCGTTCCGTTGTCACTACTAGTGCGACTTCCTTTTAGGCGTGTGCACAACTTCAGCACTACGAGGCATTGATAAGACGCGTATAGTGGTCCACACACTAGTGACATGTTCCGGTGCCTTGGACCCGGCAAGGATTTTCCAGGCTCATGTAGCAAACCACGCCCATGCGAAAGCGCGCGGGTGGTGATATGCTTTTTCGAGCCATTTTTCAATGGCGCCAACGTTCTACGCCTGTCAATGTGTTGTGCATATGTGTGCAGAGGCTTATTGCACGCCCGTTAGCAAAAGGGGAAAGAAAGGAATAGGCGTGAAGGTAAGATACCGGAAGCGGGAGGAGTGGGTGAGGGAACAAACGCGTGTTAATGACATCCTAGTCGAAATCAAGAGGAAGAAATGGGTTTGGGCAGGGCACGTAATGCGAAGGCAAGATAACCGCTGGTCCTTAAGGGTAACGGAGTGGATTCCAATACAAGGCAAGCGTAGCAGGGGGCGAAAGAAAGTTAGGTGTGCAGATGAGATTAGGAAGTTTGCAGGCATAGGGTGGGCGCAGCTGACAAAGGACCGGGTTAATTGGAGAGGCATGGGAGCTAGAGGCCTTTGTTCTGCAGTGGGCGTACTCAGGCTGATGATTGATGATAAGCAGAAGAGACCTCCATGCCCGTTTCAAACAGCACTTCGGTCGCTCCTAGCAAAGTTGTTTCTATTGGCTATTATGCCTGTTCCTTATCTATGTTTTTATACATAAAGGAAGCTCTATAGCTAAAACAGCCATGTCGCGGCTAGCGCGCCGCACGGCTATAAATCGATGTCAATGGGAGGTAGCTTTGCTTTATCATCTTCAGACGAAACCGTGGTGATAATGGTGAAAGTGTGCGACAAAGTTGAGTTCTTTAATGACAGCCAAGGATAACCAACGAGACAGTTGTCGTGCGTGGGCGTAAAAAAAGTAGAGAGAAGAGCGTGGGCCTCTTATCTAGTATCACTGAGGCCGCCATGACTTCCGCACAGGTAGGAGAATAGAGAGGGCAGGAAAACAAAAATAGGGAATAAAGTTTAAAATAAAAATAGAGACTAAGCAAAGTTAGGCGCGCATCGTAGAGAAAGTTCATATGAGAAACCAACCCAGTCGCCCAATAAAAACCGTACACAGCATCGACATATGGTCTGTAAGCGCAGTTCGAGATGGCACAGCGATAGGATGAACACTCAAAATTGCGAATTTCTTCCTTATTTCTCTACTAAATTTGAGAATCACCTTTGCATATTACGCGCGAGCAGGAAAACTAGCTGGAAAAAGGAAAAACTGTGCTTGTCACTCATAACTCCGGAGTGTAAGAAATAAATAAATGCTCAAAGTTTGTTCCCTGTAAAATTTCTCACGACGGTACATGGGCAAGAAAGAAGGGAAAATAAGTTCAGGCGATAGCGAAATCCGCTGCGTGCCCATTACTCACCAGCACAGACAAGCAAACGCACGCGCTAAGCAGCTGCTGTTTTGCGCTGTGCGCCTGTTTTTCAACAGTCATCGCCGCCTTGCGTGTATACCGTGGACGCCCCGTTGTGAGGGCAGCGTCCACAAGAAACCCTATCGCCTCCCGTCCGCTCGGCGGTCGATCGCCGCGGCCAAAACAACGTCTCGCGGTGAACGAACGAGAGTTCGCGAACTTGCGCTCCCTTCCTAGCGCTTCATCGTCACATGCAGTCTGACGCACGTCACTGACGTTAGTGCCGACGGTCGGTCGCGGTGGGAGGAGCGCTGCTCGGAGCCGGGCAACATAGACGCTGTACCAGGGAGAAGACGTGTCTCTCGGAACAGAGCCGAGACTGATAGCGATTTGCTGCTCCGTCATGAACTAATCACGCGCACAACCTGGACACATTTCTTATTGTGTAAATAGTTTGCGCATATTACCTCTCCCCCTATCCTCTCTTCCTGTCCCCTCACCTCTTTCATTTTATTTCTCCATTCTGCCTACTATCCTTTATTTCCGCTGCCTCAGCTCAGGTGCTTCGGTATCGATGGCAGATGCCGGGGCTAGCAAATATCTTTTCCTTCCTTTCTATTATTATTTTAATAAAACCACTTACGCCTTACTATTTGCTGCATTTTATATTGTTTTATTCGCTGCATTACTTTACAGACCACACTTCAAACTAATATAACGTAGTCTTTGATATAACGAAACGAGTTTCTCTGGATATTTCCGTATAAAGCCTGATTCGAATGTTCGTAGGTCATCGACCAAAAAATGAAAGCGGGACAAAGAAAGAGAGAATAGGCGTAACTTTGAACTGAAGGTTTTACTCGAGCGTGTAAGAAATGCATCAACACATATCAAAAAATCCTCGATAAGAGCATTTTTCAGCGGGAAGTTGTTTATGAACGAAATATTTCGTATCTCGTAAGGTTTTATTATAATAATCAAAATATCCCGCACTTCCAATATGAAGCGGGCTTTATTCGTAGCTGATAGTCTTGTGCGAAGACCGGGTCGAGCAGACAAGGCATGTCAGCTCCGCCGCTGCTGCTGCCAATCATCTTCCTCAATAAAACATCCATTGTTCTTCTATCGGCAGACATGCGTTTTTTGCTATTAACGTTTTTACTATCGTCAAGAATGTTCCCCATTGTTTTTCTATGGCAGTCTTAACTAGACGGTACGAGCGATGGACAAACTTTAAAAGAAAGATTTTGCTACCCACTGGAAGAATGCACCACTGTATTTAATTTCCGTAGCTGTATACCTTAAAGTATTCCATTGTTACCTCACAATTAAAAATTAGGAGAAGCATTGGGCACCGCATACGAGCTCACGCGATAGCGCGCATGTTCGCTTTCAGGTTACGACATACTACATCACTCTTCGTTGAATGCGGTGTGATGACCCCCATAATGCGCAGGTCCACACGGGACGGAGAGGCAAAGAGACACCGTATGGCTCAGTTTAAACAAACAGGTATATTCAATAATTACACATGATTAAGGTTATACATCAGAGGCTGGGGCGTCCGAGCTTACGTGCCGACGACTTCATGGGGGCGATGGAGTGGCTCCGGAGTTGGGCTCGAGCGGTTGCTGGCAGAAGCTGCACGCCGTCGGGCTTCGGCGCTGAAGGCCCTCTTGGCGAACGATGTCGTCCTGAGCGTTCTTCTTCCGTTTCTTCGAGGATGGTTCACAAACCCTTCCTCTAGTGTCGTTCGGCTTGGAAGATGAACATGAGGCGAGCTTGTAGATGATGACAGCAGAGCATAATTTTACAACATACATATAAAGAGAGTTAAACTGGAAAAAGCAGAACTGAATTTACAAAAGAACAAACTTTGCACTACTTTACTCATCGACCGGGCAGGTTAGTGCCTAAGTAGCATCACATTTCATGCTAAGCATGGAGCCCCAGCTCAGACTGAACTGCATCCGTTTACATGCGCTTTTAAGCACTTGATTAACAAAGGACTAAGGGCGGTCATTTCCAGTGGCCCGCCCAAAGCATCAATTCTCCAATCCAAAATAACATGCGAGATGGGGACCACCCCTTGGGTTGGGCTTAGCCTCGAACCCAGAGTCTGTTAACAATACAAACTAAATAAACAACAAAAACGCCACCACTCTCTCTCAAGTGAGAGTATACACAGGCTCTCTCTTCGGAGCTAATTCACTAGCGCCTGTCTTTCCACATTCTTGGCGAGTACTGCCTGTCTGTCTGACAGGTGTCCGTCACGGCCCTTCTGGGAAGCTGTGGGTGCCTTCCCGGCGATAGATAGATAGATAGATAGATAGATAGATAGATAGATAGATAGATAGATAGATAGATAGATAGATAGATAGATAGATAGATAGATAGATAGATAGATAGATAGATAGATAGATAGATAGATAGATAGATAGATAGATAGATAGATAGATAGATAGATAGATAGATAGATAGATAGATAGATAGATAGATAGATAGATAGATAGATAGATAGATAGATAGATAGATAGATAGATAGATAGATAGATAGATAGATAGATAGATAGATAGATAGATAGATAGATAGATAGATAGATAGATAGATAGATAGATAGATAGATAGATAGATAGATAGATAGATAGATAGATAGATAGATAGATAGATAGATAGATAGATAGATAGATAGATAGATAGATAGATAGATAGATAGATAGATAGATAGATAGATAGATAGATAGATAGATAGATAGATAGATAGATAGATAGATAGATAGATAGATAGATAGATAGATAGATAGATAGATAGATAGATAGATAGATATGTTTCCCTCCTCCCCCACGACAAAGGGGGAGGAGGGAAAGAATGTTGTCTTCGCGGTAGCGCATAGCGTCGGCTGTGGTACGGCGCGCTCTGGCCCGCTGACAGCTCCCTTGTCCTGGAATGTGCCCGGAAATTGGGGAGGATAAAGCCTGTTTCCCCGGGGCGGCGGCGGGTCCGGTTGTTCTGGTCGTCACTCAAAGAGCATGGCTGGGTAATTGATGATGCCGCTGTCACGGGTCTCCGTCTACGCCGCGCCGTCGAACGTGGATCCTCGTAGCACACACGGAATGTCACACTCGCTCACCCTCCAGAAGGATGTTCTCCGAACATTTGAGTCCACGCAGCTCCCCTTGTCTTTCTGAATCGCCTCTCACAGTGCGTCCGACAAAACACTTTTCGCTGCACTCAACACCACTGCACAACACCATATGCCTCCGCTGTCATAACTGGCGTCTCCAGGGGCAGCACTGATCTTCTTTTACAGATAAACATGAAACTCAGCACCCAAGCCTCTCTTTTCTAGTCCAAACTGGACGAAATAAATTTACCACAGTTATAAAGGAGCTCCCACTTCTAGCACGATCACGGCACAGACAAAAATATAGATAACGAAAGGAAGTAGGGCAGGTTCTGCATGCGCTCCGCATGCTCTCCTGTGAAGGTGTTACTTAATGACAGAAAGGTTTAACTACCAACTCCGATAACTTAACACATAAGCACATAGCAATGTTATGAGCTGTGGCATTACACAATTCTAACCAGTTCAAAACTCCGCTCTGTTTACGCCATTAGTCCGACTTAGCTTTCCGATTTCGCAGCGGATATCGGCCTTCATGAGTCATACTAAGTAAGTCTGTGCCCCTTTGTCTGCTTTGGGACTCGCGAGGGCTCGTGGCAGGAGCCTCTCCTGGCGTTATCTGCGCGGCAACCTCGCGCGCTTCTTCTTCTAGCAATGCATGAAGTAAATCCGGTGGCATTCCGGCCGTCACCTCGGGCGCCTGCCGAACAAATGCAGGAGAGGGCGTTTCTTGCGAACTATCTGCGCGCTCCGCTTCGCTTCTGTCCCCACCAAAATCCGCGCTTTCCCTTTCCTCATTTCGTGAATACTGAACCGGTGCCGACTTGAGGCGATTTGCGTGTATCCTTATCAAGCGCCGGTTCACGTCTCGGACTCTGAAGTTTACCGGAGAAAGCTTCTCGACAACCTCGCACGGTCCTCTCCACTTCGTCTGGAACTTACGAGCTAGCCCAATCTGCCTTTGGCAGTTTTCAATGTACACGCTGTCCCCCACATCAAACGGCGCGTCTCTAGCACTGCGATCGTGCACCTCCTTCCTGCGCTTCGCCGCTTTCTTTAAGGACTCCTTTGCGATGTCCCTCGCCACTTGCAAGCGCGATTCTAGCTCAACCTTATAGTCGTCCAGTGAAGCGTATGGGACACGACGGGGGCCCTCTGGCACTTCACTAGGCTGGTCCGGGTCTCGGCCGTAGAGAAGAAAGAATGGCGATTCGCCCGTGCTCTCGTGTGCTGCGGAATTGTAGGCAAACATTGCATACGGGAGCCACAAATCCCAGTCCCGCTGGTCGCGCGAAACAAAATGCGACAGGAACCCGGCCACGGTTTGGTTCAGTCGCTCCACCGCGCCGTTGCAAGCCGGATGGTACGGTGTTGTCTGCTTCTTAGCGATCTTAAGCAGCTCGCAAACTCTCCTCATTAGCTGCGACACGAAGTTCGTTCCCCGATCTGTCAAGAGTTGCCTCGGGGGTCCATGTCGGAGCACGATCTGTTCGACAAATGCTCTTGCAACCGTGTCTGCCTTCTGATCTGGGAGTGCTACCGCTTCCGCGTATTTTGAAAGGTGATCGACAAATACTAAAATGTACTTGTTTCCGGAAGTGGTCGTGGGCAATGGGCCCATTATGTCCATACCTGTCCGCTCGAAGGGAGCCGAAACCTCAGGGAACGGCTGAATTGGAGCTGGTCTTCGTCCCTTGGGTGTTTTTCTTTCGAGACAGGAATGACACTTCGCACAGTAGTCTCTAACATCCTGTCGCATGCCACTCCAAAAGTACAAACGCTCCACACGCCTGCGTGTCTTCGCTACGCCAAAATGACCGGCGCATGGCGCATCGTGAAACGCGCGAAGAACCCTTTCTGTCCACGACCGAGGTATGACGACTCTCTCCCAAGCGGTTTTCTCTGGTCTCCCTTTCCTGGTTGGCCTCGTGCGCCGACACAGGGTGCCGTCTTTGCCAATGAAATAACCTAGCTGTTCGGGGTGAGACGGTGCGTCCTCTAAGCTTTCGATTATTCGCTTCAGGTCCGGATCTTTGCACTGCTCTGTGCGTAATTCGGCGGGGTCGACTACGGGGACAAACTCATCTATAGCTGCCACGGCAGCTGTGCGGCTGAGTGCATCAGCATTCAGATGTGTCTTTCCTGACTTGTGCTCAACTTCAAAGCAGTATTCCTGCAGGTGTAGATTCCATCTAGCGAGTCGCGAGCTAGGGTCCCTGACACTCATCACCCATTTCAGAGGATGGCAGTCTGTGACTAGCTTGAATTTGCGGCCGTAAAGGTAGCATCTGAAGTGCTTTACTGCCCAGACAACGGCGAGGCACTCCCTTTCCGTAGCTCCGTACTTTTGCTCTGTGGGGCTCAGCTGTCGGCTAGCAAAAGCAACGGGATGTTCTTTGCCCTCGATAACCTGAGATAGCACGGCACCAACTGCGAACTTTGACGCATCTGTGGCCATAACGAAGGGCAAACTAAAATCTGGGTGGCGCAACAGCGGTGCACTCATTAGCTTCCTTTTCAGGGCCCCAAAAGCATTCTCCGCGTTTTCGTCCCAGCGAAAGGCGACATTTTTGGCTGTTAAGGCGGTGAGCGGCTTAGCGAGCTTGGCGAACTCCTCTATGTGCCTTCGGTAGTAACCGATCAGGCCGAGAAACTGCCGGACCTGGCGGACGCTAGTCGGGGATGGAAAATCTGAGACACACCTTAGTTTCTCAGGGTCCGGTCGCACGCCGTTAGCTGAAACAACGTGCCCGAGGTATTTCACCTCGTTTTTGAGGAATTGGCACTTAGAGGGCTTCAGCTTGAGACCCGCTGCTCTTAGTCGCACCAAAACCTGCTCAATATCGCGCAAATGGTTATCAAAACTGTCACTGTATATGATAATGTCATCCATATACACGAAGCACAGCCTCCCCAGAAGACCTGCCAGGATAACATCAGCGGTTCTCTGCCAGACAGCAGGGCTGTTGGCCAGACCCATCGGCATTCTTTTCCATTCATAGTGCCCTGAGGGCGTGTTGAATGCCGTTTTCTCGGCATCTGCCGGATCCATTGCTATCTGCCAGAATCCCGCCGCCATGTCCACTACCGTGAAGTACCTGGCAGAGCCCAGCTGAGAAAGCGTCTCCTGTATATTGGGGATGGGGTATGGATCGATGCGAGTTACGGCATTTAGTTTGCGGTAGTCCACTACCAATCGATACGAGCCATCTGGCTTTTCCACCAATAGTGCTGGTGCTCCCCAGGGTGACTTTGAGTGTTCGACAATGCCGCGATCAATCAGGTCCTGCACCTGCCGCTCCATCTCCTCACGTTGGGAGTAAGGAATCCTGTACGCACGCTGGTAAACGGGCGATGAAGTGCCGGTTTCTATCCTGTGCTTTATAACGCCACAGCAGCCCAAATCCAGGTTGGACGCGGCGAATACCTCCGAGTAGTCGTTCAGCAAACCAGCCAGAGCCTCCCTCTCCCTGGATTTTACGTGAGAAAGATCGAACGACACCTTTGGAGCAGCCGAAGGACTAGCATGCTCTACAGTTGCGAGTACCGTATCGGTGGGCTCACGTTTCTCTATCGCAGAGGTGAAGAAAGCCAATGTTTTGTTCTTGGGAAGGCTCAGTGGCTGCTGGCTACAGTTAACCACCCGTAGGGGCACTCTGTGGGCGTCATTAACTGTCACGAGGCACGCGGCTGCCTTCAGGCCATTGCTGAGAGAGTCGACCGGCTCAAGCACTCCCACGGCGCCGCTCTCTACATCTGAAGGCACAAACGCGTACAAAATGTGCTCCGACCAAGGAAGGACGACCGCCTCCTCGACCAGCCGGACGGCAACCCGCGAATATACCTTCTCCAATGATCCCACTGTTTGACGGGTGTCAATATCGGTAATGCGAATCTCAGCCCCTCTCCTGTTCAAAAACAGAACTTTTGAGCCGCCCGCATTAACCTCTTCCTCAGAGAATGAGACTACTACCTTCCCTTTTCTCAAAAAATCCTGCCCCAATATACCTGACACTCCGTTTGGCAGAGACACCGTGTCCGGGCATACGTAGCAGGGGTGCTCCAATGCAATTCCGCCGAGGGAGAAGTGTAACCGGTAGAGTCCACTTATGCCAAGAGGATCCCCCGTTATGCCTACAAATTTGGTTGCCATACCACCAGATGCTTCCAACACCTCGCGGTCCCCCTTCCTTCGAAGCGTGTTAAAACTGCTCTCCTTAAGCAATGTCACCTTTGACCCCGTATCTATCAACAATTCCATGCAACAACCATTTAACTTGCAACGCACAACAGGGCATGCCTCGTCGGCCACACAAACTACCACCACCTCATCATCTACTGCTCCCTCCCCACGCTCCTCAGGCTGGGGAGGACTAACTAGTTTTTTGTCTCGGTATCTGGAGCCCCGCTGTCGGCTTGCTTAGGGCGTGTCTCGCCTGCTTCTCTTTGTGGCTCCCCACGGCGCACGTTTTGGCAGAACCTGGCGATGTGTCCGCGACCCTGGCAAGCGAAGCATACGATTTCTTCAAAATCTCGCATACCGCGCCTGTAGCTTTGTGGCGGTCTCCGGTTTCCAGCGAATGGGCGCTGTTGAGCGCGCGCTTCAACCTGGCGTTCTACCTGCTGAGTTAGCAGCTGTTCCAAGCGATCTAACCGCTCTGTCAAGAGAGCAACCTCAGGGTTGAGCACCGCTCTCTCTATGACGCGTACTCTCGCTGCGGCTGTCGTTAACGCCTCATTTCGTTCCTCATCCAATGCGGCCTCCACGGCTTGGTCGAAATTGCTCGGCTTGCGCGAGAGCACGAACCGGCGCACGGGGTCTTGCAGACCAGCCACGAACAAAGCGGTCATTTCCTCTTTAAGTATATCCTCCGCGTATTTCTTCCTTAACTGGTCTCCTTCCTCCTCCCTGCTTAACGTATCGCGTGCTAGGCGCTGAAGCCGCGACGCAAATGTTCGCACGTCCTCCCCTACCATCTGTCCGGCGTCACGGAACCTCTGTACCCGCACGTGACGTGGTTCAGTGTCGAAATGCTCAAACGCGAGCTTCTTAAATTCCGCAAATGATTTTGTGGATTTTACTTTTTCGTCTCGCCAGGCAAAATCATGAGCAGCTGCTGCCATCTTACACCTCGCCATTCCCAGCATTTGAGCATCGGACCATCCCCCCATTTTCCCAATCTCTTCTAGCATGGAAAAGAAATCGCAGATTGGAACCCCTGTCTTATCTCCCGTAAACGTCGGAATGACGCTTCCTAATGCCAGCATGCTTGCTCCGAGCGACGGCTGTGGAGTGGGAGCTCCCTCAGATACAGTCACTTTTTTTTTCAAGCCCTCCAGTGCCTCAAGCCTCTCAAATGGGGGTAAAAGTCCCACAATCAGTCCCGTGATTCCCTTTTGATTACAATTTTGAAGTCATGAATGTCACAGCATTCAGAGGACATTTGCTTTTGAGACCCCACTTCTGACACCAGTGTGATGACCCCCATAATGCGCAGGTCCACACGGGACGGAGAGGCAAAGAGACACCGTATGGCTCAGTTTAAACAAACAGGTATATTCAATAATTACACATGATTAAGGTTATACATCAGAGGCTGGGGCGTCCGAGCTTACGTGCCGACGACTTCATGGGGGCGATGGAGTGGCTCCGGAGTTGGGCTCAAGCGGTTGCTGGCAGAAGCTGCACGCCGTCGGGCTTCGGCGCTGAAGGCCCTCTTGGCGAACGATGTCGTCCCGAGCGTTCTTCTTCCGTTTCTTCGAGGATGGTTCACAAACCCTTCCTCTAGTGTCGTTCGGCTTGGAAGATGAACAGGAGGCGAGCTTGTAGATGATGACAGCAGAGCATAATTTTACAACATACATATACAGAGAGTTAAACTGGAAAAAGCAGAACTGAATTTACAAAAGAACAAACTTTGCACTACTTTACTCATCGACCGGGCAGGTTAGTGCCTAAGTAGCATCACATTTCATGCTAAGCATGGAACCCCAGCTCAGACTGAACTGCATCCGTTTACATGCGCTTTTAAGCACTTGATTAGCAAAGGACTAAGGGCGGTCATTTCCAGTGGCCCGCCCAAAGCATCAATTCTCCAATCCAAAATAACATGCGAGATGGGGACCACCCCTTGGGTTGGGCTTAGCCTCGAACCCAGAGTCTGTTAACAATACAAACTAAATAAACAACAAAAACGCCACCACTCTCTCTCAAGTGAGAGTATACACAGGCTCTCTCTTCGGAGCTAATTCACTAGCGCCTGTCTTTCCACATTCTTGGCGAGTACTGCCTGTCTGTCTGACAGGTGTCCGTCACGGCCCTTCTGGGAAGCTGTGGGTGCCTTCCCGGCGATAGCCCACGACAAAGGGGGAGGAGGGAAAGAATGTTGTCTTCGCGGTAGCGCATAGCGTCGGCTGTGGTACGGCGCGCTCTGGCCCGCTGACAGCTCCCTTGTCCTGGAATGTGCCCGGAAATTGGGGAGGATAAAGCCTGTTTCCCCGGGGCGGCGGCGGGTCCGGTTGTTCTGGTCGTCACTCAAAGAGCATGGCTGGGTAATTGATGATGCCGCTGTCACGGGTCTCCGTCTACGCCGCGCCGTCGAACGTGGATCCTCGTAGCACACACGGAATGTCACAGCGGTTCTTTCATTATATCCGTATTTTCGGTTAGGACACACTACACCACGTTTGTTATATCTGGTGCTTTCGTTATGTCCGTATTTTCGGTCACGACACACTACAGCAGATTTGTTATATCAGATGCTTTCCTTGTATCCGTATTTTCGGTCATGCATATCACAGCACTCTTCGTTATATCGGCTGCTTTCGTTACAATTCATTCAAAACTCCTTTGGCAGCACTGCAATACGGTAGCGCAACAGCTTATTCACCTCGTTTATTTATTCATTTGTTCATATTTAGCTGGCTTTTCTCAAAGGCTGGAAGAAAGGACCGCGTAAGAGATACGTAAGAGAGGTTTGCCAGGGCATGTAATGCAAACACAAGATAAATTATGCTCATTCAGGGTAACACACTTGATTCTAAAACTTGGCAAGTGTTGCAGGAGGCGGCAGAAAATTAGGTCGGTGGATGAAGTTTGCGAGGATACGGGGGTCGGAGCTGGCAAAGCACAGGGTTAATTGGCGAGACATCATCATCGTCAGCCTCACCCCGCCCACTGTAGTGCAAAGGCCTCTTCCATGTCTCCCTCCAATTAACCCTGCCCTTTGCCAGCTGCGCCCACCCTATGCCCGCAAACTTCTTAATCTCATTGGCCCATCTAACCTTCTGCCGCCCCCTGCTACACTTGCCTTCACTTGGAATCCACTCCGTTACCCATAAGGACCAGCGGTTATCTTGCTTTCGCATTGCATGCCCACCCCAAGCCCATTTCTTCCTCTTGATTTCGACTAGCATGTCATTAACCCGCGTTTGTTCCTTCACACACCCAACTTATAATTTTTCTTTCCATACCTCGCTGCGTGGTCCTCAACCTGAGCTGAACAATTTTTGTTAGCCTCCAAGTTTCTTCCCCATAGGTGAGTACTGGTAAGATACAGCTGTTGTGTAGTTCTTTCTTGAGGGATATTGGCAAACTGCCAAAAATGATCCGAGAGAACCTGCCATATGCGCTCCACCCCATTCCTATTCTTCTAGTTATTTCCCTCTCATCATCCGGGTCAGTGGCCGCTACCTGCCCTAAGGAGACGTATTCTTTTGCCACTTACAGCACCTCGCTGCCAATTGTGAACCGCTGTTCCCTTGCTAGACTGTTGGACATTACTTTGGTTTTCTGCATGTTAATTTTTAGAACCACCGTTCTTCTCTGCCTGTCTAACTCATATATCATGCTTTGCAATTCATCTCCTGAGTGACTAAGCAAGACAATGTCATCCGCGATTCGCAGAGTATTTAGGTATTCTCTATTAACTCTTATTCCTAACTGCTCCCAATGCAAGCCTCGGAATGCCTCCTGTAAACATGCGGTGAATAGCATTGGCGATATCGTGTCCCCTTCCCTGGCGCCCTTCCTTATTGGAATTTTATTGCTGACTTTATGGGGAGCTATGATAGCTGTGCAGTTGCTATAAATATCTTCCAGTATTTTGGCATAAGGCTCCTACAACCTGATTCCGCAAATTCCTGTATGACTGCTGAGGTTTCCACTGAGCCGAATGCTTTGTCGTAATCAATGAAGGCTATATATAGTGGTTGGTTATATTCTGCGCATTTATCTATCACCTGATTGATAGCGTGAATATGATCTATTGTGGAATATCATTTACTAAAGCCTGTCTGATCATTTGTTCAATTGAAGTCTAAGGCTGCCATGACTCTATTACCGACTACCTTAACAAATACCTTGCAGGCAGCGGACAGTAAGCTGATCGGTCTGTAATTTTTGGAGTAGTGGCGTCTCCTTTCTTATGAATTAAAATAATGTTTGCGTTCTTTCAAGCTTCTCGTACGGTCAAGGTCATAAGGCATTAATTGCGTATACAGGGTGGCTAGTTTTTCTAGCACAATCTCCCCTCCGTCATTCAACAGATCTGCTGTTTCCTGATCCTCTCCAGCTGCTTTTATCTTTTTCATTGCTTCTAAGGCTTTCTTTACTTCCTCTTTCGTTACTGGCGGGATGACGCATTTCTGTGCACTGCTGTTTCTCTCATTAACGTTCTGATTACATTGGCTACAGTACAGATTTGTGTAGAACTCTTCGGCTACATTAACTATCTTATTCATATTGCTAATGACATAGTCCTCCTTGTCTCTTAACGCATACATCTGGTTTTTGCCTATGAGTAGTTCCCTCTTCGCCGCTTTCAGGCTACCTCCGTTCTTTTGAACGTGTTCGATTCTCTCCACAATAAACTTCTTTATGCCGGCTACCCTTGCGCCTTTTTATTAACTTCGATAGCTCTGCTAGTTCCATTCTGTCTGTAGGGCTAGACTCCCTTCTGCTTTGGCGTTTCTTAATCGGATCTTTCGTCTCGTGAGATAGCTTGCCTGTATCCTGTCGAACCTTCCTACCAGCTACTTCTACTGCGCCTGCTCCGTAATGATAGCTGGGAGATCATAGGCGCCGACTGCGGGGGGGGGGGGGGGGGGGGGGGGCGGGGGGGGCGGGCTTATCCCCTATCGAAGAGTGAGCTTAGGGGTTAAGGGGCAGCATATCTTCTGCTACTGGCTGGCACATTCACACGGGCGACGGCGAGTCGCCGAAAGTGATGTCGCTGTTTCCAGCCGCACGCTTCACGACTGGAGCAGCGATTTACGCTGGAGGGGGAAAAAAAAACGCGCAGCAAAGTGAAATAAACAAACTCGTCCCGTCAGCCACTTTATATCAGCGCCAACGTATCGCTCGTCACTTGTTGATCACCAACACAAAGTTAACGTGAGTCACTGCCACACGAACGCTTTTTTTATTCGATTTTGTACTAACATCATCTGAAGATACCATGTTACACGTAATACATATGCCCGGCCGGAGCGATCCCGATATCGTGCGTTTCACGTTCGGTTTGCCGCATGCATCATAGTAAAAACGCTCTATTACCATTAGAAACTATAACAAAGCCCATTTTGTAGCCCTTAATAACTGTTCCTTTTTAGAGATTTTCTCACCAGGTTATCTCGAGCGCTCAGTAGAAACAAAGTGGCGCATGTACCGAAATAAAATTGCTTAACTGATTCATCGCCTTATCCCTCTTCTGCGCGTGTACTCCAATAGCCATGCCCTATGGTATATAAGATATTTCAAACGATTTCCCAAAAAAGAGAACAGAGAATAAAATCTGCCGATTGGACAACATACAAGACAGCTTAACCATACCGATGAGCACTGAAGTCTACTAAATTCAACTTCTTTCAAGTAACCTTTCTTAACATTCTGAAGACTAATCCAAAATGCTTGTGGAACGTTCACGCATGATCTAAATTCATTCCTTGACGGGGATTCCGTTGCCGACTGCATATTCCTATATTTTTCAAAAGCGTTTTACGAGGTCTCTCGTCAACCGCTTTTTCTTAAACAAAGTAAACTTAACAGTGACTCTAAGGCTCTTGGGTGGCTGCTTTCATTTCTCACTGGTCGTTCACAATTTGTCGCCGCTAATAGCACTTCCTCCTTCACTTCTCCATTCGTATCTAGAGTGCCACAAAGCTGCGTTTTGGGGCCTCTGCTTTTTTTTATATACATGATTGACTTACCTGACAACCTATGTTCAACGATAAATGTTTTTGCAGATGACTGCGTCATACGCCGCGAAATTAACAGTTACTCGAATGTAGCTCTTCTTCAATCGGATATTAATCATGCTCTTGAATGTATTAAGAACTAAACATCAAAAAATGCAAGTACATGCGTGTTTCTCCTCATAGCACCGCATTACCTTCATATCGTCTCAATTATAGCGACCTTGAGCATGTGCCTTCTTATAAGTATTCAGGTGTATTTATCTTCCATAATCTCTATTGCAAAGAGCATATTGATCATGTAAACAACAAAGCTAACCGCATGCTGGGCTACATACGCCGTAAGTTTATTCTTTCTTCTGTCTCCGTAAAACTGCTTCTCTACAAGTCGCTGGTTCGTACTAAACTGGAATATGCTGCATCCATTTGGAACCCCTATCAAGAGACACTAATATGCCAACTCGAATCAATACAGAAGCGTGCGGCCCGTTTCATTTTCTCGAATTATTACCGTAACGCTAGTGCCACTGCCATGAAATCAAGCTGATCACGGCCACTACTCTCCCAACGCAGAAATATATACCGCCTTTGCATATTTTATATGATTTACTGTGATAACCCCATCCTTAAGAGCAAATTTATAACGCCATCTTGCTACGTTTAAGCTCAGATCGATCGTCGTCATAGAGTTGGTATTCCTTCCTGCCAAACGAATCACTTCTGCAACTCAATCATCCCCAGCACATCGACACAATGGAATCACCTTCCCCGATCGGTCGTCGAAATATGTGACCATTCTTCGTTTAAATCTACTTTAACTAACCTAATGTTAACAGTACATGGAATTCTGGCGCACTGCCGTTTGTTTATTCTTTTTCTGTCCATCTGGCGGTTCAAGCAAACATTGTTTCGATTTTTTTCTTTCTTTCCACAAACTTTGCTTTTTACGTGCATGACAGTATATTTGAGCAATAGTATTTTCTGCCTATTCCAAAAATTGCTTCTTTTTGTGATTTTCGACCAGGTGGTTCCCGAACAAGTCTGTGAAGTCAGAATTAATGCATGGAAGAATGTCCTGACAGTACCCAATGGGCACTGGAACTCTCTTGGACGTCCCATGGGCGTCCTAAACATCCACAGGACGTCCAAGGGAGTTTCAGTGCCCATTGGGTAGATGTTAAATCTCAGGCATCAGTGGACAAGCTGAAAGAAACTGGTGTCCTCGGTGGAATGGCGGCCCGCTTCTATGTTGCTCACGGGAAGCGGACTACCACTGGAGTTACCACTGATGTTGACCCAGAGATAGATGAAAAGGACCTCCGGACGCTGAAAAATTCTACGGCCCGGATAGTTGACATTCCTCGTTTCGGCCGCTCCAAGAGTGCTAAGTTAGTTTTTGAAACTGGCTCTCTCCCATCCCACCTCAAGGTTGGCTATGTGAGGCCTCCTGTCCGCCTTAATGTTCCAATGCCTGTTCAGTGCCACAAGTGCAACAAGATAGGACATGCGAGTGCTGTTTGCAAAAATGAGGTATCCTGCCGTCGATGCGGCGGGTGCACAAGCATGACACCTGCACGACGGAGACTATAAAGTGCGCAAACTGCTCGAGTGCCCATGAAGCAACCGGTAATGACTTCCCTAAGATGAAAAACGATAGACTCATCGAGAAAAAGATGGTGAAGGACAATTCGACCCACCAAGAAGCGGCTGCGCGTATTCGTCGCCGCAAACATCGTTCCCGGTGGCGTCGTCCGGATCCACACAATACAACTAGTTTAGCTGCACCAACGTCGCAGCAAGTATCAGCTCAGCCGGCACAGCAGCATGAGCCTAAAAACGATAACAAGGCGCCTGCGGCAGTGTCCCATGTTACCGCAGTGGCTCGGTCCGACGCATTTGTGTTATCAACTTCCTCTGATGCTGAATGGCCTGCTCTGCCATCCAAGGACGTCACCGCGGCCAGGCCAATACAGGTAGCCACTCCAGCTGACACTGCTGGCAAGCCCGAAGGTCAGGATGTGAGCATTATGTTAAAAGCCTTGTATGTTCAATGCGCATGCTGCTTTCAGGCATTAGCACGCCAACAGCAAGGATTGTTGTGCAGTTTTTGGACGAACTTGAGCCGCTCTTGGCGGCATTGCAGTAATTAATTATGGCACTACCAAAACCCACCTCTTCTGTGATAATGCGCGTACGCCGCAGTGTAGTGGTGCAATGGAATGCCCGAGGCCTACGCGGTTGTCTGAGTGGCTTCCGACAACGGGTCCACAAGTACCGCTTCCCTCTGCTTGTTATTATAAGTCCAACATGTCGTCTCCTTTCCACCTTTCTGGGTATGTACTGCTGTGGTCTCGCAAAGAAGACGAAACAAGCAAAGTGTTAGTTTGCATACGCCGAGCGAGACATTGTGCACATCCGCCAAGTCCTACAGCCCCCCAACACAAACCATTACATCTGCTTGACAGTCACGCTATAAGGAAAGGTCTTCTCTATAATCGGTGGCTACATTCCACCTGGAGATGTCATTGATACTTCGTACCTATTTTCAGCTATCCAGAGTTGCACAGCTCCTCATATAACAGTGGGCGATTTTAATGCTCACCACCCTTAGTGGGAAGGTGTTGTTATGAATAACCGAGGCAGGAACCGGTTTGACTTTATGCACTCCCAGAATATCGTCAATATCAACGATGGTTCGCCTACGTTTCTGCGTGGCACTTCATGCAGCAGCTGCTTGGATCTGGCGTTTGTTTCAGTAAGTATCCAGTTTTACGTCAGCTGGTGCAGTGACGTGGAAACAGATGGGAGTGACCACATTTTAACGTATGTATGCGTCAAGTGGTACGCACCTACTACTTCGTCTCGCGTGCGATATACACATTGGCCCGCGTTTAGGACGTCCGTGGAGACTTCTTGTGTGGGCCTCACGTCTCCGCCTAAAATAGAAGACCTGATTACGTCCACTCTCGGTGAGACCACGCGGTATGTGCGCCTACGCCAGGATCTACTACTGACGTGGAATTCGAGAGACTATGCGCAGTCCGCCGGCGCGCCGATAGGAAATATAGAACTAAAATCGCGTATGATTTCGCCTTTAATCGCCACGATCAACGACAAATAAAGTGCCAACACGCAATATTAGGGAGACAACGTTGGAGCAGTTCTGTTCATCGCTGGACCCTCGCAAATCGCTGTTTCGTATTTGGCATGTAGCTAGGAGCTTGCGTTCACCCCCACAAGAACGGTATCCTTTACATGACCCTGTCCCTATACCAATGCCGTAATAATGTAGAGGTAGCAGAGGAATTCTGCAAAATAGTTGTGTGCACACCTCCGCTAGCATCAAACAGTTCGGAGGAAATTGTGCCACCTTAAACAGACGACCACTACGACATGCATTTCATGATGTCTGAACTAGAAGCTGCTCTTTCCTCGTATAGCTAGGTGTTCATATACACCTGGTCCTGACGAGATTTCGTAGGCGCCTCTCTCTCTCACCTTGGCATGGAAGGCCCAACTGTGCTGCTCAGTTACTACAATGATACATGGGCTTCCGGAATTGTTCCAGCCGCCTGGTTGCTCTTTTCAAGCCTGGAAAGCCTCCTTATGAGCACCGGCCAGTTGCACTACCAAGCTGCGTCGGTAAGCTTATGGAGCGAATGGTGCTGGTGCGGCTCGAATGGTTTTTAGAGCAGAATTCTCTCTAGCCGGACATGACGACCGGGTTCCGGCGGGGACGTTCTTCGATTGACAGCGTAATCGACCTCATGTCGACAAATCTTAGGTTGGGGCAACCTAAAACGATTGAAAAATAATAAGGCCCTGCCTGCACCACTGACGTATAACAGGCTAAATGAAAAGGCCCGAGGGCAATGTTATAATTTTACCACCCGTAGGTGGGGAAAATGGGAAAAATGAGGGGGAGGGGGTACATAGCGACACACAGCCGGGGGAGCGGGCCCGGGGAAACTCCCCTGATCTCCCCTGGGACGTAGCGGAGAGGATGGGAAAAATGTATAGGTTGTATGGTTGTCAGGAAAGGGATTATGGCCATAGGGATGGGAAACGGGACAGCGAGTTTTTTGCTCTGATACTTCTAATGTCTTGACTCCATTGCTGGCCTGCCTGGCCAGGACAGGGATAGAGTCAAGATTGCCCAATGGTGCGGCCTCACTCACGGGATGCCCGACCATCAACGAAACGCAACGGGCTCCGACCGCCCGAGACAGGAGCACCTAGCCCGCGGTCAGCTACCTCGGGCCCCTCCACGACTTTCAGGGTTTGTTTCCAACCTGCCAGCTACTAACCGTCGTGTGCTTTTCGCAGTTTTTCAGACACCGGAAGTGTGTGTGGTGTTATCCGGCCAGTAGACGCTTAGGCCGTCAGCCTATCGTTCCTCCGGCCGTCGGCACCATGACCTAACACCTCCGCGAGACCCACCTGTGCTCCCAAACAACCAACCATGCACTTATTTTCTCCCCTAGCTTCCTCCGCGCCTACTGAGGGCGTGTTCAAGGCTAAGCTGATCGGGCCACAAACCAAGAACGCGGCTTAGGGTGAGATGACCCGGGCTTACTCCGCCGGTCATCCACACCATCGATGGTTTTCGCACTGGTCGTATTACGCCCCCCTACCCCGGCGTCCCGCAATTACCCCGATGGCCCCGCCGTCAGCCGTGAGGCCGCTTCCCTGTGGCATCACATCCGAGGAGACTGGCTGCTGTGAACCCCCGCTCGAAACTGGTTTCTCCGCAACCAGAAACCGGCGCGTCGGTCGCCAGACGTGCACACCCCCGCGTGCGGGGGGAAGTTGCATGTATTTGAAAACCTTTTGACTTTGTACACGCCTCCCGTGCCGTATTCTGTGAATCCAACATCATATCAACTGTGTAGCATAAAAACGTAGTCGCCCGCTCGTCGCTGCTGTCTGCTTAGACATCAAAGGGGCCTACGATAACGTAATTCATGACGCCATCTTTGATGCCCTTGACGACATAGGCGTTGGCGGCTGACGGATGTACTCGTGAATTGTGAGCTACCTCAACGCCCGGTCCGTTTACATGTCTACGCCTGATGGAGAGCCTACTCGTCACTAGGTTTGCCGTGTAGTCCCTCAGAGAGGAGTTCTCAGCCCAGCCTTATTTAACGTGGCGTTGATTGGACTGGTGAGTGAACTTCCCACTCGCATTCACATCTGTGCCTATGCTGATCATGTCTGCATCTGGGCTTCGGGTTCTACACGTCCGCAAATGCGCGCGAGATTACAACGTACCGTGTCATCTACGTCAAGGTACCTACGGCGTCAGGGTTTGCACTTAGCAGCTGAAATACGTGCTGCCGTCGCATTCACGCGCAAGTCTGTCTGCCGCTACCCGGTAACACTTCAAGGGGTTGCAATACCATACGTCTTTTACCACAGATTTTTGGGCATTATCATTGACCGCGATCTGTCATGTTCGAGGCATATAAATATGCTAAAGAAAAGACTCACTCTTTTTTGCCGTGTCCTTCGCTTCGCTGCGTTGCAGGCATTAAATGGGGCCAACGGAGCGCTCCTTGCTAAAACTTTACTATACCCTGTTTATAGGCTACATTCGTTGCAGCTTTCCTGTACTATTTAACACGACCATCTCCTGCTTGCGGACATTAGGGAGTGTTAAAGCACAGGCACTCAAGATATGCCTCGGATTCCCACGTTGTGCCTCGAACAAAGGCACGATTGAGGAGTCTCGTGCGTGCCCAATATCTATCTACCTGTCACACGAACCACTTCGAGTATATTTACGCGCGCTTACACGGCACCGCTGTCACCCGCTGACGAAGATTTTGATGAGCGACCGGACGGCAGTTTTGCACGTGCACTGCGCTGCCATCAATCTGTATTGCCATCAGACTATGCCCTGCCGCGTCATCCCTTGCAGCCACCATCGGTGATGACTCAGCCTTCAGTATGTCTGCATGTCCCTGGCATACTAAAGAAATCTGTGACGCCGGTTAGCGGACTGAAGCTACTTGCTCTTGCCTACATATGGACATAATACCAAAACTTTGTGCACGTATACACAGATGGATCTGTGTCATCAAAGGCATCGACAGCAGCTTTGGTAATCCCCGCTCAGCAGTCGACCCGGAGATTCATTTTAGGACACAATTCTACTTCAGCCGCTGCAGAGCTTGCGGGCTTTCGGGAAGCGATACACCACATCTGCGGAGAACCGCCTCAAGAGTGATGCATTTTCACTGACGCTAAACCTGCGCTACTAATCTTGGGATGCTTCCTACGCCACACCACCGATCAAGATCTGAATATTGATATCGTTAAAATCATGTCATCTGCTCAGGAAAAAGGTCACCGTATAGTGTTCCAATGGATCCCTGGACCCAGCGAACTCGATGGAAATGAGACCACCGACGCTGAAGCAAGGAGTGCCTTCAGCAGTGGCCTGCGCACACAGCTGTGCCATTCTCTAGACCGGACACCACTTGTCTCCTTTCGGGATTTATGAGGAGCGCGAAGACTAGATACTGGGCCCTGCCAGACACTCGACACATCCGCCTTAAACGGCTAGATCCGTTGATGACCTTTTCTGTTCCTCGCGGAAGTGAGGAACAGAAAATGTTTAAATGTCGCCTTCACGAATACGTTTAATGACGCCTTCAGAATACGTTTAAATGTCGCCTTCACGCGCAAGTAGTTGCATTTAATTGTACAAGTGGACTCCCCGGACTGTACCACATGTGGCGTGCTAGAGACTGTAGAGCATGTCTTAGTGGCATGCCCAGCATATGCACGAGAAAGACTCATGCTGGTATCTGCTTCGAAGTCTATGGACACAAGGCCCTTTTCGGAGGATCTGATCGTCGGCGCTTGGCCAGAGAGTTCGAAAACTGTACAAGCAACGCGAGCGCTCTCACGCTTTTTGAGCGGCACGGGCCTTGACTGCGTTTGTGATGTTAGAAAGTGTTCCTTGTCTTTTTTTGTCTTTTTTCGTCTGCCTCCTCCCATCATCATCATCATCATCATCATCATCATCATCATCATCCCCCATCGTGACCCTCTTTTTTTCTCCTCTTCCCGTTCCTCAGTGCAGAGTAGCAAGCCAGATATTCATTTTTCCGGCCAACCTCTCTGCCTTTCCCGTCAATAAGCACTGTCTCTTGTCTGCTTTTATTGTTTGCTCGTAATTTTGTGCCAGTAGCTGTCAATTTGTTTCATTGCATTACTGTAACCTACTGATTTGCGCCAGCCGTATTTTTGTTCACATTTTGTATTAATAGTAACTGCTGTTTTTTTTTGCCTATTGCACCCCACTCCCCTCTGTAATGCCCTCGTGTCCTAAGGGTACTGAGGTAAATAAATAAATAAATAAATAAATAAATAAATAAATAAATAAATAAATAAATAAATAAATAAATGATGAGACCTGGAAACACCAATAAAGTGTCATTATTGTATCCTCCGCCGAACCAGCTCCCGACCACATCTGTGCTACTGTACAAAATGATACCTTCGTTAAGCCGTTTCCTTCTTCATCCAATGTTATCCAACGTCCCGATCTCCAACTGTGCGATCATTTCGTAATGGATCCTACCATGTTCGACCTGCAAGGCATCATACCGATTATCGATTTAAAACTAACATTTTCGATTGGAACGGATGGCATAAATGGTAATTTATACGGAATGCTAAAGAGTGCAGTTCTATCATTACGAAATGCATATTATCACAATCGTATCATCATGGTGTACTAGTGAAGACTGGAAGACTGCTGTGGTCATACTAGTGCATAAATCCGGAGATAAACAGAATCCATGTAACCATTAAACCATATTTTTGAGATCAATAGCATGCAAAATAATGATACATATATTTACACATCTTGTTAATTTTCTGGAGGAAAACAATTTCTCCTCTCTAACAGAGCATGGCTCCCAGAAGTTTTCTCTTGAGACACTCAACTACTTCCTTTCGCATTCGACTTGCGCTTCTATTTGGACTTCTTTTTTTCATCTGAGTGCATATTTGTTGACTTTGCTAAATCATTCAATAAAGTTAATAACTCACTGCTATTACATAAACTAAGTGTGCTGAACATTGACCCTGCAGTTCTTAACTGAATCAGTGGATTTCCTTCTTCTCGTGTTGAATTTGTCAGCATTAAATACGCTGATTCCTCTACTGTACAACTTGGTCCTGGAGTTCGTCAAGGATCGGTACTTGGCCCCCTTACCTTTTTTCTACCTCCTATATTGCTGTGATTTTCCGTTCCTGTCTTTAGTGCGCTCTGCATCCTGAGAGTAAAATAAATACATAAATATATCTTGCCAAGGAGCATGCCCGCAGGAGGGGGAGGGCGAATGAAAAAGAGAGAGGCTGCTAACTCCCCCCCCCCCCCCCCCCCCCCTCGACGCCTATATGTGACATTATTGTTCCTTGTTTGAACAATAAGATCGTCTTCCTCAGTTAAATGTCTGTTCTGCAGCGAAATCCTGAATTCCTGTACTTTCCCTCTAACCGCTAACTCGTTAATGGGCTTCCTCTTCACTAGTTTCTGCCGTATTCTCTTCAAATATAGGCTTATTCGAGACCTCGCCATCCTGTGGTCGCTACACCGCACTTTTCCGCCGACCTCCATACCCTTCGCAATACCACAGAGAGCGCAGAGTATGAAGTCTATTTCATTTTTAGGGTCACCATTGGGGCTCTTCCAGGTCCACTTCCTGCTCTCTCGTTTGCGGAAGAAGTTATTCATGATCTGTAAATTATTTCTATCAGCGAACTATACTAATAACTCTCTTCTGCTATCCTAGAACCCATCCCATAGTCGCTTACCACCTGGCCACCAGCCTGCTTCTTGCCCCCCTTTCTCTTTGAAGTCGGCCATCAGTACAGTGTACTGTGATTTTAGTTTAATAATAATAATAATAAATGGTTTATGGGGAAAGGAAATGGCGCAGTATCTGTCTCATATATCGTTGGACACCTGAACCGCGCCGTAAGGGAAGGGATAAAGGAGGGAGTGAAAGAAGAAAGGAAGAAAGAGGTGCCGTAGTGAAGGGTTCCGGAATAATTTCGACCACCTGGGGATCTTTAATGTGCTCTGTCATCGCACAGCGCACGGGCGCCTTAGCGTTTTTTCCTCCATAAAAACGCAGCCGCCGCGGTTTTTATGGAGGAAAAACGCTAAGGCGCCATGTCCTTCGCTTCGCTTCGTTGCAGGCATTAAATGGGGCTAACGGAGCGCTCCCTGCTAAGACTTTACTAAACCCTCTTTATAGCAAGAGACTATAGCGCAGAGTAGACAGGACTCAGAAGAAACGAACAACACGAGCGCTAAGTTCAGTCAGCAGTTTTGACAAATGCTGCATCCATATAAATTCGGTTGTTTGGGCTGTCAGTCGCTGGTACTCTCGAAGAGTTTGCCAGGTGGCTTGGCCTTCACCGCTGGAGAGAATCTGAGCCTCGAGGCACTGCCTGTAGATTCGAGCTTGCCTGTACCACTCGGATTTCGCGAGCTTGCATGCCCTAGTGCCGTGTCCAGCTGATGGGACAAATCCTCCAAACAACCACCTCACATCCTCAGGAAGAACCTTGTTGCGAATGCAAAAAGACAACGAGCGCGCACGACAAATGACATGTGCTATGGCTGCGACTGTAGCACAAGGACTGTGGCGTACGTTGATGAAAGGGCCCTGGCAAACTCTTCGAGAGGCAAACCTGGCAAACTCTTCGAGAGTACCAGCGACTGACAGCCCAAACAACCGAATTTATACGGATGCAGCATTTGTCAAAACTGCTGACTGAAGTTAGCGCTCGTGTTGTTCGTTTCTTCTGTGTCCTGTCTACTCTGCGCTATAGTCTCTTGCGTGATCATGCACCAACAAGCCCAAAAAGCCACGCTTTTGAACCTCTTTATAGGCTACATTCATTGCAGCTTTCCTGTACTCTATACCACGACCATTTACTTTGTTCATTGCCGATTCCATGTCTTCGTAGGAGCTTCGACCATCTGGTCAATACTTGATGTAAGTGCGTAGGCCGGCACCACCTTCAGCTTGTACATCTTATTAAGCCTAATTACTATAGCTGCCACCCTCTCGTTAATACTATAGAATTCCTCTATGTTGCCAGCTGTATCCTTATTAATGAGTAATCCCACACCTAGTTCTCGTCTATCCCCTAATCCGCGCTAGCACATTATGCGCCCGTCCTTCAGTACTGTATACGCCTCACCTGTCCTCCTAACTTCACTAAGCCCTATGGCATCCCATTTAATACCCGCTAGTTCCTCGAACAGCACTGCTAGGCTAGCCTCACTTGATAAGGTTCTAGCGTTAAACGTTGGCAGGTTCAGATTAAAATGGTGGCCTGTCCGGAGCCAGTGATTCTTAGCACCCCCCCCCCCCCCCACTGCATCATAGGTCTGACAACCGCCTTGGTCAGTTGCTCGCTCCGCAGCCGCTAAGGACTGAGGGCCGAGGGTTAATTGGTTTGTTCATAGAAGGTTGTGGCCTAGTGCTACACCAGGGTGGCCACACTTTCCACGGTGGGCAGTTTTCTCACAATCTGGTGGGCAGGTTGCCACCTGCTACGGTGGGCAAGTTGTGATGTCGCCACAAGGTCACAGGACCTATTTGGCAGGCGCCACATTCCATCTGCGTGCTCCGGCCGCTCTGGCTGCAAGGTTTCAAAGCGACAATTTTTTTCAAACATGGGGCTACTAAGGCTCTCGCGTTAAGATATATGCATGGTTTATCGACCTAGTACAACATCTTCACCACGTTCTTACAGGAGAGATTCAAAGCACTAGATCGCGTTGTGAATAAATTCTAATGGAGAATACCTTAGCAATATCCCATTTGCTTATGGCATTGCCTTGCTAAGTAACTGTGAGGCCGAACTGCAAACCACGATGGAGGATCTAGACAAGCAAAGCAGAACGGTGGGTCTAAATGTTGTCACGGACCAATAGAAGACAGCGGAGTGGGCGGTGGCGCGGCACGGGGCGCTCGTGCCAGGCCCGCAGCCATTAAATCATATGCGGTCACCATCTGTAATGTCGTTCTGTTTTTGAAGCGAAAGCTTCACAGCGCTACCTCGTAACGATTTCGCGGTGCTTGCGGTTTTTACCTTCAAGTGAGCCAGAGCTCAAGCCCGTTATGGCGCGGTTCGGGTGCCCACCGACATATGTGACAGTTACTACGCCATTTCCTTTCCTCAAAACCGGTTCGGGTGTCCGCCGGTATATGTGAGACAGTTACTGCGCCATTTCCTTTCTTACATTCTTCTTCCAAAGCAAAGGAAAGGCGCATAACTTGCCCCCTAGGATGGTGGACAGCTCAGTCGCGCTTTAAGCTACGTGGCGGTACGATGCATGGAAGGAAACAACTTTTATTAGAAGAAAAAAAAATCTTGCAGGGTGGTCTCCTACTTGTCCAGGAGTCCACGGGCTTGTGCTTCACATAAAACCCGATCCACCAGCTATTTCTGGCCGGCGGGCTGAGTGGTTCGCAAAGCAGCCTCCCAGGAAGAATGAGTGAGATTGGGGATGGGGGGGGGGGGGGGGGGTACTGCCTGTGCGGAAGGACATTCCCAAAGGTAGTGAAAAAGCGTGGATCTGGGCACACCACAGGTGTTACAATGAGGAGGAAAGGTGGGGTGAAAGCATGAGAGACGGTAGGGTGAAATAAAGCAGCCCGTCTGTAATTGTCGCCATGTGGCGCTGGAATAGGGGGACAAGATACTGTGGGCTGGTGGTCATGCGGCTGAGTTTGTAGAATGTGGTGATTTGTTGATATGTATAAAGGACCGATGGGGCGTCATGTGCAGGGTTGGGTGCTGTTAGAGGTGAGGGGTCCTTGAGGGAGCTAACTCTTTCAGCGCTGCAGGTCCCTTCTACGAATGACGTTGTCGGACTTAGTTATGAAGGAAACTGTACAGGGGGTTCATTTTACATTATTTACAAGATTTAGGAACCCTTTAGAGGGTGATGGGGGAAGGTCGGAGGATCTGAGAAGATCTGAGGATGATCGAGGAGTTCTCCTCACGGCACTCGTCGTCCGGTTTTAAAAGGGTCCGGTCCCTAGGATTCCCCAGGTTCGAGGAGGTCGTCGCCAGGTTGGGCGTGGCCTAACTTGCGCTGTCGTACACACACAACACTTCACATAGGGACACGTCCCCGTCACATGTCTCGCCGGAGAGAGAGGGTGCCGCTGGACTATCTCCCCCACCAGAGAGAGCGTTGTCTTCGCGTCCGAACGACAGTTCTCACGCTGTCAAGCCGAACACGTCTTCCGGGAAGTCCGAATGGGCGATGCGCCAGCGAGCCGGCACAGTTGAAGGGGTGAGCCAGTCCTGCTCGGTTTTGGCGGTCGCTAACTGCCTCCGTACCGCACGGTCAATCTTCCGGGAACAATGTTGTTTACAAACGGCAGCAGAGTCCTCCGTATCGAATCCAATAACCCAAGCGGGAACAGGCCGTGGGAACCAAGATGTCTATCGCCGTGCAGTGACCCCGGCTGCAGGTGTCCCGGGCCGATTACGCAGCTGAACCAGACGGGCTGTCGCCAGAATCCTTACAGTGCCTTATCGTCCGGGGTCCGGGAGGAGAGTTCTCGGGCCAGCGCATGAACGCGCTCATTACCGGGGATCGAGGCATGCCCAGGCATCCACGTCAGAGTGGTTAACCGTTCAGTCGAGAGAGGTGGCTGTGACAAGAACAAGGTGTGGTGGACGGTGTCGCCATGCCATTTAGGTAGTGGCGGTATGCGGCCTGGGAATCTGTGCAAATTTCGGTTATATTTGTGTCAATGGTGGAGTGGGCCAGCGCAAGTGCGATGGCGGCTCCTTCCGCCTCTGCAGGTGAATTAGTTCGGATAGTGCAGTCTTCGTAAGCTGCGACTGCCGGGAAGAATCCTACTTTATAATTTTCTGCCACGTCGACATACAGGATGTCGAAGCGGTTGCTGCATGTTTTGGTGTTTATAGCTCGCTCGAGCCTGCCGCTTACCCTGATGGAGGCTAGCGCTCATATTGCGCGGTAGGGGCTTCTGATATATGTGATCCTGCGTTCGCAGAGAAATCATGTAAGGTGTAGGACTTGTTGGGGTGGGAATGGGTGGATTGAGACGGAGCTGTCGCAGTAGGCTTGTCCTGATTCCGCGCGACTAATTAACTCTCTCTATTAACTCTCTCTATTAACTCGATCACGGTATTGTGGGTACCAGTGGCCTGGAGGCGTTTCGTGCTAACCGTCCGTGGAAGACGTAGAGCGGAGGTGCCAGCCGTGCGTATTAGGATATCTGCCTGTTGTGTTTGGCGCTGAGCGAGTATCTGGTATGGGAGGTGGTATGTAATGCGGCTGATGATTAACGAATTTGTCATATTGAGGGTCTCGCGTTCAGACAGCCCATGATTGCGTGCTGCCACACGCTTGATTAGTGCAGCCACCTGTTTGGTCTGTCTTTGCAAGAGCTGAAGGGTGGCGGTAGCATCGAGTTTGTTGTTGATGAGAAGGCCCAGAATCTTCACCTGAGACACAATGGGTACTGGATTCCCGCACATGTGCAGTTCAATGGGGGCGGTCACTGGGGAAGGGGTTTCAGCTGCAAGAGTTCCGACTTATTTGGAGAGCAACGGAGGCGTGTGTTTGCTAAATGGGTGGTGGTGATGTCTATGGCAGTTTGCAGGATATCCTGGGCTGTTCCAAGGGATCCTCCCGTTGTCCAGAGGGTTATATCATATCTGCGTATATGAATGTGTGGAGCCCTGGGATAGCAGCAAGGGCCTTTGCCAATGGCGCTGGGGAATGTTAAAGAGTAAAGGTTATAAGACCGCCCCTTGTGGGGTTCCCCGGTTAGGCAGGGGGAAAGGCTGGGAGGCGACATCCCCAAGGTGGAGTTCTGCCGTGCGTCCCTGAAGGAAAGCCCAAACATGTTGCCATATGCGGGTGCCGCAGCCCGTGGTGGCTAATGTCGTGAGGATATGGTCATGGCTTATTGTGTCGAAAGCATTATGAATATCCAGGGCCAGTATGGCTCGCGTAGCGGCTGTATGGCGCTTGGTGTAAAAGAGAGACTCTTTAAAGGCGAGAAGTACGTCTTGCGCCGAGATGTTTGGACGGAAGCCAAACTGAACGCTGGAGATAAAGCGTGATGTTTCTAGGAACGGTTGCAGGCGATTGAGAATGACATGCTCGAAGAGCTTGCCGACACAGCTCGTTAAGAAGATCGGGCGCAAATTTTGAAGGGTGAGAGTTTTGCCCGGTTTGGGTATAAACCGGTAGTGACAGATGAGTGCTGCATGCGTGGGCATTCACAACGTTGTAGCAGAAACGTTGTAGTGTTGGCAACGCTATAGACTCCGACGATTTTGAGGAAAGGAAGGCGCATAACTGGCTCCCTGCGGCAGTGAACGCCTCAATCGCGCTTGGAGGAACGTGGTGGTGCGGAGAGAGAGAGAGATGTGGGCTGCATGCATCAGCGCTGACAACGTTGTGGCAGACCCGCGGCACTGCAGCAGTAAGCCGCAGCGTTCACTGGGTGACTAACCTCTCGCGATTAATCACTAATATAAGCGCCACCTGACAGGGTGGGCGCGTTGCCTATCCAGTGTGCGGAACGCACTCAACGTTACAGGCCAAGGCGCGCCTACTTGCCCGATACACCACAGCTTTCGCTCTCTAGCCAGGTGCTGCAGCAGTTGAACCACAGCTAATTTTTTTTCATCGGCTTGCCTTCACGCAACACCATTAATATGAAAAAATTCTAAAGTAACGTTCAGCTGTCTCGCAAGGGAACAGCAGTTTACAATTAGTAGCGAAGTGCTGTAAATGATAATACGTCTACTTAGGCTAGGTAGTGACTGCAGATGCGTACCGAGAGAGTGAAATAACTAGAATAATAAGAATGGAGTGGAGCGTATTTGGCAAGCAATCTCAAGGAATGAATAGCAGTTTAGCGATATCCCTTGACAGAAATATGTAAAGCAATTGTATGAAGAATCCAAGGGCGGCCGGTGGCGGCGCGTGCATTGAACAGGAACATGTACAAACCGCGCGGCGCTCGACGCGCCCTGTCTCTAAAAATAAATCACACGCGCGCGGCACACTGCGTAGAACAGCCGGTGGCGGAGTCGCCCGGCTGTCATCGTTCTACAGGTGGCACATGCGGAGCGCCCTGTTACTGCGCATAACTACCTGGTAGTCCCGTCAATTCGAAGAACACACTGCGGCTCACTTGAGTCCGCTCGCGGGTGCGCGCACTGCCCCGCGGCCGCAGGAGCACCGTGGCGTTGTCTGGGGATAATAATAATAATAATAATAATAATAATAATAATAATAATAATAATAATAATAATAATAATAATAATAATAATAATAATAATAATTGGTTTTGGGGAAAGGAAATGGCGCAGTGTCTGTCTCACATCTCGGCTGACGCACGAACCGCGCGGTAAGGGAAGGGATAAAGGAGGGAGTGAAAGAAGAAAGGAAGAAAGAGGTGCCGTAGTGGAGGGCTCCGGAATAATTTCGACCACCTGGGGACCTTTAACGTGCACTGACATCGCACCGCACAAAGGCGCCTTAGCGTTTTTCCTCCATAAAAACGCAGCCGCCGTGGTCGGGTTCGAACCCGGGAACTCCAGATCAGTAGCCGAGCGCCCTAACCACTGAGCCACAGCGGCGGGGAATACTGCCTGTCCCGTCGGCGGGGAATACTGCCTGAACCGACCGGGAACACTGCCTGCGCTTTGTACACCGCGAACATCTCACGGCGCGTTTCGGCGAGCGAAACGGAGACGCAGACGGGGACTAAATTTGCTGAACGTTTCACATATCAAGGCGTAGCGAGAAGCTATTAGTGTAAGCAGCTCGTGCACGCGAACAATTCACGTTAAATAAGGCAGGGATCCACCGGACGTTGTTTACGGGAAAAAATCGAAACGAATCGCGCTTTTTATGCGGGCGAAAAGCAAAATACCTACATGCTGCGCGACACTAGTGCACACTGAACCAGGTAACACCGAACATTGCAATCATGTCGTAAAATTGTTGTCCAGGTTGCAGTAACGTTCCGTGTTACACTATGTTACGTTAATATTAAGAATTAACTAATACGCTATACCATGATCACACCGTTAAAAAAACTAAACCGCCTGTGGTAACGCTGTGTTCGAAGTGATATTAACGCGATATCGTTAAGGACCTCGTGTCGGCCTATAATCCGGCGTCGTCGGCGTTGTTGACTATGGGCGGAAAATCGACGAAAAATCCTCAGAGAAGCAACGCAGGAGGCAGATGGGCCACTAGGTCACGTGACATGGCGGCGTTATCACAACCTACCGAGCGGATCGTGAGCAAACAGCCAACCGTGGCAGGCGGCAGTTAAATTAATGACTGGACGCTAGGGAAGGGCAACCTGGGTCACACAAGGCCCGCCGGTAGCAGCACCTGCCATCGCAGGGCGGTGGCGCATCCCTTAACCGCTGCGTCACTGCGCCAGGAGTGGCATGAGCACTCCCAGGGGTCTGTGAATGTAGAGAATGACCAATTCAGTAAATATGGGCGTTAACCCATTAAGTCATCGCGTCATAGCCCTAAGGCGGAGCATTAGTGCCCCTGCAATTTTGTAATGTTCAGTTCATAACTATAAAACATTCCTAATATTTTAAAGCATTGTGCGCCCCGTTTCCGCTGCAATGATGTTTTTCAACTAGCAAAATTTTTCAGCTGAATATACGAAATGTTAGCCAGTAATATTCATCACTAGCACTTACACCTAAACAAACTACGAAGGAATAGAATAGAATCATAAGATTATTGAAATGGGATTTAAATAGAAATAATTAGAATAGCATTGAAATATAATCGAAATAGAATTTTAATGATTTCGCATTACTTGCACGTAAATGGAAGTGGCCCCGGTAATTTTTGTTATTATTTCGAGGTGTACCGAACTGGTATGGGAAGGCGCTGGCACTACAATTAACTTCTTGCTTGGCGCACGTGTGCGTGCACACGACAGCCCGCAGACACGCAGAGAGCCCCTTTTTGCAGAAGTGCATGCTCTGGCTACTTGTCTTCCTTGGAGGAGAAAAAAAAAAAAAGAGAAGCGCTGAAGAATGAAAACGCCGGGAAGTAGGGCTCTGTGCCCGCAGATAAGGGGTTCTTTTCTCCGCGTCTCTCGAAAGAGCAGCCCACGGAAGCGAGCGAGCCAAAAAACGAATAGAAGAAAGCACTGGGAGCCCCTTTTCCTCCGAAGCACGTCGGCCTGCTGGAGTTTTGGCAGCGCTCTCCAGATGCCCCCGCGCGTAAGCCGAGAGCGCTGCGACGGGCGTTGGGATTCGGTACGTGACGAACGCCACGCGACGCGGGCGGGCCTACTACCCCGGTGCCATCGGGACCACCACGCCGTCCGCGTGGTGGTAGGCCACAGCCTCCTTTCTGCACGGCTTTTACTGCTTTTACCGCTACATGCGTAGGGTAGCCTATACAGGGTGCTTCTTCTAAGATTTCGAACAATTTTTAAAAATAGTCTTTTTGAGTTAGAAGGGCGCTTTATTTGACATAGCATTGTCAGCGGTGTAATACGTCAGAATACAGCTAAGACATGCTATCAATAGCAGGCTGGTTAACCAATATTGAATAGTTAACTTTTTAACTATAAGAGTTCGGCTCCTTATTTACTGAGAGGCGTCTAGCCCACCGTAATTATTATCCAAACCAGTTTTTAGAATTTCGAAAGCCGCGGTGGCTCAGTGGTTAGAGCGCTCGGCTACTGATCCGGAGTTCCCGGGTTCGAACCCGACCGCGGCGGCTGCGTTTTTATGGAGGAAAAACACTAAGGCGCCCGTGTGCTGTGCGATGTCAGTGCACGTTACAGATCCCCAGGTGGTTGAAATTATTCCGGAGCCCTGCACTACGGCACCTCTTTCTTCCTTTCTTCTTTCACTCCCTCCTTTATCCCTTCCCTTACGGCGCGGTTCATGTGTCCAACGATATATGAGACAGATACTGCGCCATTTCCTGTCCGCAAAAAAACAATTAATAATAATAAAAAACACGGCTACCCTCGGCGTTCTGGCCCAACAAATATTGGTTGCATCGCGCCAAAATACCTGCGATTTCCAGGAGCTTGCGAGCAAAGCATCCTCTCCAGTGCACGTAACTCGTCGAACCAGCCAAACTTTTTTGGGTCACAGCCCAGTGACGCATAAAGTTGGCTGCCATTGCGGGTAATCGTCTTCATGCGTCACTAAGAAAAGCACTCGTCAGAAATCCATAAGGCTATTCCTTCAAACCAAACTCAAGGCTTTCACAATCGATGAAGGAATACTTATGAAAGGTTCCAGAAATTTTTTGAATTTCTAATAGCTGGAATTTAAATGGTGCTCTCATGCCTTTTTCTGTCCATATTAAGAACCTTTATTACTTTCCTCCATATGAAAAGCTTCTTTTGTGCGTTGAAAGTTGTGTTGACGCATTCGGGTCTGTCAGATTTCAGAATTCGTGGTATCTCTGCGGGCGGCTTCTTAGAACTTTTGACCGTTTGTCTTAACTCCACTTTCATTTCGTGGGTTTTAAGCAATTTTATTCAAAAAGAAACTGACAGTGGCTTAGCTCGGCAATGCTAGCATATACGCAGCGAGAGGTACGTTTCCCTGACTGAGCTTGTTGTGGTCACTGTATGTTAAGCAGCGAGAGACATTGGGCTCCATCTCGGTGACTATGCGCCGTCTATTACGTTCAGCAGTCTGGCATCTCCGTTTGGCAAGACGTTCCTCTCTCTGCTCGGGCGTCTCCGCTGCTCTCTTCGCCTTCTGACGCTCATTTTCTCTTTGTCGAGTAGCCAACTGCCAGGCGACAACCTCAGGATCGGAAGAGTTAACCTTCTCTTGTCTATACCACCGTTTAGCAGCGGCAGGACTCTCCTCTGCATCCATGTCAAACGTTGTGATACAGCCGCCCATTGCATTTCCGCCTTCTATACGAAATGCTGCGCATGCGACGCGCGATTCGGCTGATAGAGCGGCGTGCAACGAGGCGGTGAAGAAGGGCGCGGAGCACCTGTGGGATCTCTCTGGTTACTATGGTATCGGCGCATGCGCTTAACTGCTCATCCGCGTGATGTCATGCACGGCTCCGACGGTGGAGCGGGCGCGTGGCCGCGGCGACGGCGAAGCGCACGCCGCACCTGCTGCTCCTCTCCGGTTGCCATGGTAACGGCGCATGCGCACAACTTTCCTCTCCGGACCATAGCGAAATGCTCGACTGGTAGCCAAGTGTAGCTCTCGCTACAAAACCGGAGTGTGCGTCGGCTCTTGCATTGCTTCAATCCTAGTGATATCTACGTCGCCCATTACGACCGACAGCTAGAAGAGCAGTTTTCTTCGTCAGCTGCGGTAAAGGTCTTTAGATTCGTCTATGACTACCAAATACTTTCGATCAGTAAGGAATGCACTTTCCTTAATGCCGTTTCAGATGTGCTTTCTTTTTTTGAACAGTGCCTTGCTCCCCTCGTTCTGACACATGAGTTACCCGAGAATGTGTCTTTACGTTAGGGCGGAAAAACCACCTGTGTTTGTGGTACAGAGGGCAAAACGCTTGTCTAGAACACGTTTCCGGCCTTGTTTCGGGCTGAAAACGCGATATTTAGCTATAACAGTTGGTTAAAAATGGTCTCGATGTAAGCATGTGCAGTTAAACTCATAGGATTCCGTCGTCATTTTTTGCCTTCCTGGTCGCAGCGGCTTTCAAAGCAGTCGAACACACATTTTGATTGTTCTAGACGTGTTTTGCCCTATGTATCAGCCGAGAGGGGGCAAGCCGTTGTTGCCTTGCAGTCCGGCTCACTTTAAGATCGCTAAGAGGCGCATCGTGAGCCTATGCTTCACAAATGCACTTATGAAGTCATGTGCACACTCTATGGGTCATAACCTCAAATAGCAGACTCATCGGCTGGTAAAAGCTGGCTACTCCGAGCACCTGCTGATCACAGCAGCTGGCTCCGTCTTGAGCGAACTCAAAGGAAATGAAGGGAGTGCTGCCCCAGACAACCAACACAAGGTTGCTGTGGTGCCTTACCTCCACACCCTTACTCACAGGCTCAAAAGGATCGGGCAAAAGGCAGGTGTCCGTGTTGTGTTCTCAGCGCCCGACAAGCTATCCAAGCTTTATCACCGAGTAAACGCCCCAGCTCTGCGAGGGCCAACCTGCCCAGTTAAACACCAGGCACCTTTCGTTCCTTGCGAGGTTGGTGTGGTCTATAAAATTGCCTTGAGCTGTGGCAGGTCTACGTGGGTCAAACCGGGCGTTGTCTCAGTTAGCGTCTTATGGAGCATTCCAATAATGTTTACAACACTGTAAAGTGAAACGTGGGAGTCCATTGCCTAAAGTGCCCTCCCTTTCCTGTGAGCCCTTTCTTCTCGAATGTGCTGTCATCGCGAGAAATGCGCATCAACTCACACGTCAAATCATAGCAGCCGCCCACATTCAAAAACCTAGGAGAAGATCGTGTAAGCACACCCTCGATAGGTCTAACAAAACGGGAATTAGACTGAGCCAAGTTCCGTTAGATTAACTAGGTTGTCCGATCTAGCTAACTTCGATCTTTTAAAGTTTAGGTTTTCTAAATACAGCGTTTATCTCTTATCGGCACTTTTGGCATTGATTATTTCGTCCTTGGCTCTTTTATTGAATTTTATTTTCATTTTGCTTTTAGCCGCCGCCGTGGCTCAGTGGTTATGGAGCTTGGCTGCTCACCAGAAAGACGCGGGTTCGATCGCGGCCGCGGCGGTCGAATTTCGATAGAGGCGAAATTCTAGAGGCCCGTGTACTGTGCGATGTCAGTGCATGTTAAAGAACACCAGGTGGTCGAAATTTCCGGAGCCCTTCACTACGGCGTCCCTCATAGCCTGAGTCGCTTTGGGACGTTAAGCCCAATAAACCAACCAAACATTTTGCTTTTAACGGCCTTTTAGCCTATTTTATTGCTTTTTGCTTTCATGATGTCATCGCACATTGTCATTTGTAAATATGTTAGTGCCGGTCGGCTTCATCCTTTCATCCGCCTTTCATTGCGGGGTTCGATCTCCAGTGCCGCCGGGTACCCACCGGTGATACAAGGTGTACAAGCACTCCGCGCACTCAGGTTTGGTATTTTTGGTGCCACCTCTATTTTTTGGCAGGTCCACGTTATGTGATAGAGCGTGGGTGTTTCATGGCGCCATGGGCATTTGTCTGTGCATTGTGTAGGTTGTATTTTGTTAAGTGTATTTAGATTCGGGTATGAGCCCGTCTGTAGCAGCCTCCAGGCGACGGCGTCTTCCCTGGAGAGAGATTTATGTGGAGGGGGTACCGTTTCCTGCAGCCCTTGTGGTTTAAGATTGTCGAGTAATCTCTAGGGACAGGTTCGGCTTCCTCGAGGTCGCTTGTGGGGGAGCTCGGTAAAAAGTGTACCCTCGAGCTACCCTGTCGACCGCTTGGTTGCCTTCCACTCCCGCGTGTGCCGGCGTCCATACTATCGTATCTTTATTGGTTCTTCTTCTGTGCTTTGTTTGGGTCGGTCGCCAGAGCGGAGTATGCGGAGCGCTCTGTGACCTTTTCTGCCTAACATGAAGTTTCGGCATGCCGTTTGAGAGCCGGTTAGTATTGTTAAGGATCGCTTTGTCCGGTAGCCCTCCGCTGCCGCTAGAGCGACGGCCACTTCTTCAGCCTCAACTACCGATGTGGAGAACCTGTTTCCCCCCTCCGTTTCGATGCGGCCCATCTTCATCGTCGGCCGTCGGGACGGACAGCCCCCGGCTGGGCGAGGAGGGAAGTCTCCCTCATGGGGGAAAGGGAACGGCGACGGGAGCGCCACCTCGTAGGTTACGCGGAATTCTGCGGAACCGGAGAGAGGCCCTTCGGGATCCGGCCAGCGTGGTGAGCGGTTGGAGCCGCACGCTCTCGTCACCTTCCGCGGCAGGCGCACGGGGATCCGTTGTGCCTTGCCGCTGGACTTCTGGTTCCAGGCAGCGAAGCGAGCGCAGCAAACGCGCGCTCTGGTCGCCTTCCCCCACATTGTGGAAATACGGGGGAAACAAAGCCTTTCGCCCCGCCCGCACTCCCACTCCGCGGATGCAGCGTTCCCGCTCGCTAACCGCGGAGGGGTTCGTGCTCGAGGGACAAAGGGAAGGGACGACACAGCGTTAACACTCATATGCTATTTATTACACTTGCAATTAATACACAGAGTGGGCCAGCTAGCTACAAAACATCAACGAGGCATTCCTCGGAAATAGAAGGCTACGTAAGAAGGACTTCCGCCTTACCGGCTGGGGCAGGGGCGCGACTTCGGAGGTATCGGCGGCGAACGTTTGTATGCGCCGATAATGGCGGCCGGGTTTTCCCGTGCGCGCTGCATTCTTGGGGCAAAACCATTCCCTAGCATTTGCTGGGGAAGGCGGTCAGAGCGCGCGTTTGCTGCGCTCGCTTCGCTGCCTGGAACCAGAAGTCCAGCGGCAAGGCACAACGGATCCCCGTGCGCCTGCCGCGGAAGGTGACGAGAGCGTGCGGCTCCAACCGCTCACCACGCTGGCCGGATCCCGAAGGGCCTCCCTCCGGTTCCGCAGAATTCCGCGTAACCTACGAGGTGGCGCTCCCGTCGCCGTTCCCTTTCCCCCATGAGGGAGACTTCCCTCCTCGCCCAGCCGGGGGCTGTCCGTCCCGACGGCCGACGATGAAGATGGGCCGCATCGAAACGGAGGGGGGAAACAGGTTCTCCACATCCCTCCCTCCTTAAATGTCGGCCTACGGTTGAACCCGTCCATGGATGCCATCGACGAAGGGGCCACGAGCGTTGCGATGATGACTGCAAGACAGCTCGTACAGGCGGGGTGCCGGGGTCATCCGATGAGCAGCAAGGTCACCGGGCACCCGTCCTTTGTTGGAAGGTAGAGGGGCTGGCCCCCCCTCTCGTAGCCGCTGCAAACTGCTCGCCGGAGACTCTGCAGCTCGATGACTCATGGCCGCAAGGCAGCAGGCAGAGACCCATACAATGGACAGCAGGCCGGGGCAGCTTCTCTTCAACTCTGCATATCGCTCCTATAGGATCTCCAAAAGTTTTCAGCAAAAACAATGGAGACCGCGTAAACTCACCATTTAGTAAAATGCGGAGTAATGCAAGTGCCAAACAATCCTATCCGGCACCGCCCAAACGCTCGGTTCATTTGAACGTAGCTGGCTCTCTTCGGACGAAGCACATTCGCGGTTCGCTTTCCGGCATGGTGATGTTAAGCTCACTTGAGCTGCGTTAGCGTCTCTGGTTCCGCGAAATTATAAATTCGCTTCGCAGCCCAAAAAAGTAAGTTCGTTCGAACAAAGTCAGCTTTCTGTAGTTGAGCGAGACCTCTCGGCTCTAGCGAGGTTAAATATACAACAAGCAAGCCCGTTTGCGCGTGCTTGTGCCACGGTACGACTGTGTCCTCCCAAAAGCGACAGGCAGCTCCCGAAGAGCCTCAGGCCTACTCGCTCTTACACTTTCGGGTGCCAAAAAAGGGCCAAGGACAATAGCTAGAACACAACGCCACGAGGAGATACGTTTCTGCCCAGGTGACCCTAACGCGAACGGCGCCTACCGCTTCCCGCGGTGTCGCAGCGCCCCGGTGCTTTTCCTGTAATCACGACTGCAATCCAAAACAGCTGACTACGGCACCCGGCTCCCAGAGCCAAAGAGACAGAACAGAGAATATTTACAACTATGTACAAGAAAAATCGGGCCACCCTCCAGGCTTCCGCATTCACTCGCTGCTGGCTTGCTGTTCTCCGTGGGCGTCTCGGTCTCGCTCCCCATGAGCGGACCTCGTAGGTTCACCTTCCACAGGTGTACCGATGAAGTGCTCATCAAAAGCTTAGCATGCACGGCAATCCTCCCATGCTGCTATTACGCTCATCTCGCTTTCAAGAAAGCATCTTCGCCTTGCTAGCCACTCCGAATTCGGGTCAGGCCTAACGCTGTTCCAAATCCGGGCGGGCATTCCACGAACCGAACTGACTGCCGTCCCTCGTCCCAAGAGCTTGCCGCACGTTGGGACGCCATTGTGGAAATACGGGGGAAACAAAGCCTTTCGCCCCGCCCGCACTCCCACTCCGCGGATGCAGCGTTCCCGCTCGCTAACCGCGGAGGGGTTCGTGCTCGAGGGACAAAGGGAAGGGACGACACAGCGTTAACACTCATATGCTATTTATTACACTTGCAATTAATACACAGAGTGGGCCAGCTAGCTACAAAACATCAACGAGGCATTCCTCGGAAATAGAAGGCTACGTAAGAAGGACTTCCGACTTACCGGCTGGGGCAGGGGCGCGACTTCGGAGGTATCGGCGGCGAACGTTTGTATGCGCCGATAATGGCGGCCGGGTTTTCCCGTGCGCGCTGCATTCTTGGGGCAAAGCCATTCCCTAGCATTTGCTGGGGAAGGCGGTCAGAGCGCGCGTTTGCTGCGCTCGCTTCGCTGCCTGGAACCAGAAGTCCAGCGGCAAGGCACAACGGATCCCCGTGCGCCTGCCGCGGAAGGTGACGAGAGCGTGCGGCTCCAACCGCTCACCACGCTGGCCGGATCCCGAAGGGCCTCTCTCCGGTTCCGCAGAATTCCGCGTAACCTACGAGGTGGCGCTCCCGTCGCCGTTCCCTTTCCCCCATGAGGGAGACTTCCCTCCTCGCCCAGCCGGGGGCTGTCCGTCCCGACGGCCGACGATGAAGATGGGCCGCATCAAACGGAGGGGGGAAACAGGTTCTCCACACCGTGCAGTCCAGTAGCGACGCGCTGATGATTTCCCTGATGTCCGAGTTTATCACAGCTGCTACCGCGTTGGGGCTGTTTTGTCCCGTCCTTCTGGAGTATGTGGCTGCGTCCACATACACCGTTGTTGCCTAGGGGGCTAGTGATTTTTGGATGTACTCGGCTCTCGCCTTTCTGCGTTCTTCGTGTAGGTTGGGGTCCATGTTCATGGGGATGGGGGTCACTCTAATTGTGCCCCGTATGCCGTCCGGGATAGTCGCAGTTCGCTGGATTTCTTGTATTTGTTCGTTGCATCCCAACTTCTGCAGAAGCTCCCTGCCAGACGGAGTCTGCTGTAAGTCTCTGCAACTGGGCGACGTGTTGTGCCTCTCTCAGTTCTTCAAAGTTGTTATGAAGTCCTAGTGCTCAAAGCTTCTCTGTGGATGTGCATTGCGGTAGATGGAGTGCTGTTTTGTATGCTTTGCGTGTAATCGCATCAATCTGTTGGATTTCGCTTTTGATTGGGTTGTAGTATGGAAGACTGTAGGTGACTCGGCTGATCACCAGGCTCCTGACCAGCTTTAGCGTGTCTTCTTCTCGCATGCCCGAGCGTTTATGGGAGACGCGCGTGATCATGCGGGCAACTTGGAGAAAACATTTTTTAGCAGGGAAGAGTTGATTAAAATTAAATTAGTTTTCGAGGAAAGGAAATGGCGCAATAACTGCCTCACATATATCTCGGTGGACACCCGAACCGCGCCGTAAGGAAAGGAATAAAGGAGGGAGTGAAAGAAGAGAGGAAGAAGGAGGTACGGTAGTGGAGGGTCCGGAATAATTTCGACCACCTGGGGATCTTTACCGTACACTGACATCGCACAGCACGCGGGCGCCTTTTGCGTTTCGCCTCCATCGAAAGTAGGGGGAGGAAAAACATTTAAAAAGAACGTAAATACTGGGTGAGTTCAGTAGGAGAACCCTTTAGTCGCCATCATAATCCGGCCCCTCTCAACCAGCAATTTCTGGTCGAGAAGACTGTAGCTATGAACGGTTGCTTTCCAGCGCTCATAAGTCGGATCAGGATTGCTGTTCATGTCTGTGTTTTCTTGACATTCCCAAACTGTGTGAAAGAGTGTGCCAACTGCTCTACAGAAGGGGAGGACGAATCGTAGGTGTCTGGACGCCATTTACTCATCAAGGAGGGATTGGACATGGTATTAGTTTGTAGTCGCCTGACTATGTGGTCTTCGAATTTGCTAAGGGTTTTGTGAGGAAGAGGATAATTCCCCTCTTATGATCTGATAGTACTCCGTAATTTCTGCATAGCTTAGTTAGGGTGAGGAGTTAACTGTCTCGGAGAGAGGTGCGTGCCAGATGCTCGGAGGAGGAGAGCTCGAGCAGCTGTGTTTGCCGCCTCATTGCCCGTCGTTGAGAGGGTCCCTGGCGTCCAGAAGATCCGAACGTTCGAAAGATAAGACGTTTCCAAAATTTCCTAACACGGTGCGCCAACGCGACCTCTGAGGTAATTGCGCACCGCTGCTTGTGAGTTGGACATAACCGTTGCCTCGTAGTTCTTTGATATCGCTAGTGCGATAGCTGCTTCTTCAGCCTTCTCTCTAAGCGCTGGGATGGAAGCAAGGACACGATCTACGTCGAAGCGGCTGGGCCCGCTAACGGAGTCGCGGCAATTGCAGCAGTTTCACCCCGGGGGGATATCATTGCAAGCAGCCTTATCCATCGAAACGCGGCCGCTGCGATCGGGCTCGAACCCGGGTGCTCCGGCTGAGTAGACTAGCGCCTTAACCACTGAGCCACCGCGGCGGGTCCAGTTTATGAACGCAATATTTTCATATATTGTAAGATCTTAATACAACAGGCTTGCATTTTTTTACTATTAAAGTTCTTGCGTTCGTCAAAAGCATTCCCCATTGGTTTTCTATGGCAGTCATAACTGCTGCATGCAAGAGAGGATAAACTTTAAAAGATTGAAGAGAAGTTTATTTACCACGGGCCTGAAAGGGACTGGCATCCCTCGCAAAAACAGACACAGAACGGCGACTAATTGCGCCATTTTGCTACACATAAGAAGAATGGACCATCACGTTCAATATTTATTTACACCTTACAATTTTCCAATATAAAAAATTTTTGCCCAAGCATGTTGGACATGAATAGTCAGATGTACTGTATGAAGCACGACAGCCGTTGTAAACACTCGCGTCCGCACAAAAGCGCAACTCTCACTTATGTCAGCTCAGGAAGAGGCGCTTTAGTTTCGTTTTATATTCCGCCGCAATCACACAGCGGTTTGGTTAAAAACGAAAAGGCTACCGCACTCTGATTGTAGGCTTAGGTCTGGTTTGGTTTTTGAGGAAAGCAAATGGCCCAGTAATTGCCCCACATCTCGGTGGACATCCGAACCACGGCGTAAGTGAAGGAGGGAGTGAGAGAAGAAAGGAAGAGGTGCCGTAGTGAAGGGCTCCGGAATAATTTTAAACCACCTGGGGATCTTTAGAGTGTACTGACATCGCACAGCCCACGGGCGCCTTTGCGTTTCGCCCCCATCGAAACGCGGCCGCCGCGGTTGGGTTCGAACCCGGGAACTCTGGTTCAGCAGCCGAGTGCCTTAACCACTGCGCCACCGCGCAGTGTCCCCAGACTCTGGAGTTTTTTAGTTGTGGAATTCAACTCAGAGCTGCCGTTACACATACGGCACCCAGTTGGCCGTACTGTCACGCTGACAAACGGTTCACAAAGCTGTACGGCTGCGTCCTTGGCTTCGCATTCGGACAACCTGTTGGTTACCTTCACAGAGAACCCTTCAGACCGTACGCGCAGAGGCATGTGTTGAATTTCATATGCGCTCCGCGCGGTCAAAGGAGTTTGGCAGCTTTCACTGTGATGGTGAATCATTTTTGCGGAATCATTGCAGTTTTCTGGTGGACCGCAATCGAACGCACAGCTCAGTGGTCGCCCCGCTGGCGGAGGATTTCCCCCGTCTGGTAGCCGCGATGGTAAGCGGACAGGTTTCCTTGTAACTCCGTCTTACAACTCTCCGTTACAACTCTCGGCACAATCCGTATTGCTAAGACAGAGCATAAAAAATAGACGATTTTTCATGTCTAAGGGCGGAATACCGTGCAGTAGCACTAGTTACAGTGGGCACTTATGGTCCTTACGTGCCAAATGAATTTGTCCTAAAGGCCTTCCCCTAAAGGTCTTTACCCGGAAGGCATTTACCATGAAGACCTTCACCCTAAAGGCCCTTCGTTTGGGTGAAGGCCTTCTAGGTGTACAAATTTGCCCGGCGGTAAGGTAAATGCGCCCAGTAGTTTTACCCGCCGCGGTTACTCAGTGGTTAGCGTGCTCGTCTACTGAGCCGTAGTACCCGGGTTCGAACCCGACGGCGGCGGCAGCGTTCTGATGGAGACGAAACGCAAAAGGCGCCCGTGTGCTGTGCGATGTCAATGCACGTTAAAGATCCCCAGGTGGTCGAAATTATTCCAGAGCCCACCACAACAGCACCTCTTCCTTCCTTTCTTCTTTCACTCCTTCCGTTATCCCTTCCCTTAAGGCGCGGTTCGGGTGTCCACCCTGATGAGGCAGTTACTGCGTCATATCCTTTCCTCAAAAAATAATTTTCTAGTAGTGCTACTGCATGAAAACGGCCTAGCGCGATCTGCGATCCTGCGTCATCCTGCTAATAATAATAATTGGTTTTGGGGGGAAAGGAAATGGCGCAGTATCTGTCTCATATATCGTTGGACACCTGAACCGCCCCGCAAGGGAAAGGATAAAGGAGGGAGTGAAAGAAGAAAGGAAGAAGAGGTGCCGTAGTGGAGGGCTCCGGAATAATTTCGACCACCTGGGGATCTTTAACGTGCACTGACATCGCACAGCACACGGGCGCCTTAGCGTTTTTCCTCCATAAAAACGCAGCCGCCGCGGTCGGGTTCGAACCCGGGAACTCCGGATCAGTAGTCGAGCGCCCTAACCACTGAACCACCGCGGCGGGGCCGTCATCCTGCTACAACTCCGAAGTGGCGTGCGTTTGCTCCTTGGCGCCATCTGCGCATGCGCTGCTGCAGTACTGAGGAACCGGTTCACGGTAGTGGATCGCGATCGTGCAATGCTAAATCTTTCTAACGTTCCAACGGCGTGAAGGACAAGACGATTTTGTGATTTGTACTCGTTTTCTATTTCTGGAACTTGCGATGTGGCACAAGATAGGGCTGCCGATGAGATGGTTGAGGCTGTTCTCATCCATGATTCTAAGCGGGTTCAGAACATCAGCCACGGGGAGAGAGGTCTTCCACCCTTGTAGCCGTAAGTACAATTTCCTGTAATCGTCTTGTTGTTCAGGCCCCTGTTCCTGAACGCGTACGCACCCGGTGGCGAACATGTTCTTGAGTGGCCAGCGTGTTCTGGATGTTCTTGGGTACTGCGTGTTATGGATGTTCTGGGTACTGCATGTTCTTGAAAGTCCCACCGGCGCGTTACCGACGGGCTACTTATCCTCTGCAGAAGCCACATATCTGCGTAGGCGAGATGCAAGAACACATGAAATCATAACTTTGATGCGCTGTAAAGAATTCTTCGAAGTAAAGAAAATTGACCTGGAGTGGGTCCTTTACAACAGCGTGACTCATAATCAAGCCATGACACACGTTTGGCAAGTAAACATTCATGAATAAAAATAGATTACTGCGCGTGAAAACCACGTTCGTATTCTATGAGTACAAATCAAAGTATTCTCTTCCTCATTGTTGTTGCTCTTGAAGAAAATCATTGCCGTTTAATATGTATCCTCTAGAAATAAATTTCAATGTATTCAGGGTCTCCGCTTCCTTATTGAGGCATGAGGCCGAAAATTCGGCGTCACCATACTTGTCCACGCCTGGCGGTCGGAAAACCCAGGTGACCTCTACATCATCAGTAAAGAAAGAAAAATATGTCTGAAATAATTCTCCCGAAGTGAGTTTCGAACCCACACTGGCGCGAACAGTTCAGCTTCCCTGGCCACAGTTTTAGAGTAGTACAGCATAGCCGCAGCTTTTCCTTCTTTTAAGAAAAAATACAATAAAGCAATAAAGCCTTCGCCGGATCCGAACACCCCGCGTGCATGATTCCGCATTGGCAGCACGTCTGAAGTTCCCTCCGTATTCTGCACTGCTTATGGCACTGGCAAGATGCAGTGCGCATAATATGTAATTATGATTAGAATTTCATTTGTGACAGACTTTTATAACCTGAGCGAATTTATTTTGTTTGCTCATTATTCGAACGATCATATGGGCTCCTGCTCACATGGGCCTCGAAGGCAATGAAACGGGAGACGCCGCCGCCCGAGCGCTCACTCTCCGGGCAACGCCTTGAGACCCGTCCGAAACGGATCCCGAATCCGTTTCGGCCCTCACTTTCCAGAAATTACTCAGTTATACTAATTCGGACACGCAATCTATCCTAAAACCTGTAAAGACGTTAAAAAGGCAGAGGAACGCACACTCCTCCGTCTTTACACCAAAACACTGCTTTCCCGGCAGTTTTAAAGCACTTTTATCCTGCATGTACAGGAAAGTGCCCGCACTGTGCGGAGAAGTCTTCGGACATCTTCCACATGGTGTGGGCATACCAATCAACCATGACCCTTGCCCCTATCTCCAACCCCACCCTGGAGAACTAGGAGGCAGCCTTGATCGGCTGCTCCGACCTGGCGAGCCAGAAGTCCCTGGCTGCCCGAGCTGCGGCGGTCGCCAATGGGCTCCTGTAATGAGCAGCCCATCTAGTGGTTGTGGGAGGGGGCACCCTCCCGGCTACCCAAAACTTCCTCCCCGCAATAGTTTTTCAGGTAGACAGACTCGGGTATTTGTTAAATTTTCCCCCAGCTGTACTCTTTGACGTTTTGATCACAACTTTCGTCTGCTCTTTACTACAAAGTTTATCCCCCCCCCCTTTTTTAAAGGGGTGTATATCTGTCGTGGAACATTTTTAAGCGAGTATTATTCGTCGCACTAAACATTCCAGGACAGCGCCTTTTTGGTTTTTTGTTTTTTTGCTTCTAGAAGCACAATTCCTCCAAGGCTGGAAATAAAATTCACAGCCCCACTTATTTCCACTCTGTTGGTAGGCGCTAGCAATAGCAGCTGTTGGTCCCTTTACCAGGAGTGACGTCACTTTCCTCCAGGCAATGGGAATGCTCTCATCTGTTGACGTCAGTTCCCTTCAGCCAATTGGGGAATTTTATGACCGACGACGTATTTTGGCCCCATGAGATTCTAATGATATCGCATTAAAACTATCCACGGGGGCTCGTATATTCGCGCCGCCTTATAAAAAGCGCCCACACTCGCTGCCTTTCGATAACACGACGCGTGTGGTAGCGCGCAGTGCCTTTTACTTCCATTATTTTACACCAGCCCATCTACTCACCATATATATAGCCACAAATGAAGTCAAACATCTGAAAATTCCGAGCGTCTAATCACGTTCGTGCCGCTGTGTTTCCTTGAGGTCGTGGGAGTGTACATGGTTTACTAAACCAAGTATTGAAATCTAAAGTCTGACGAAAACTCGTCTGGTCGGGTAGAAGATTCATGACTGCAGGAAAAGGAACGCCGACCAAAAGGTTGTTGTTTAAAACGAAGACGTTTCGGCTTCCATACGGAAGCCGAAATGCCGCTTCCATACGGAAGCGGAATGTTTTCGTCAGACTTTAGATTTCATTACGCTACGACGGTCGTATGGCCAACCTTTCATCACTCAAGTGAGTGATCAAGGCTTCCGTATGGAAGCCGAAACGTCTTCGTTTTAAACAACAACCTTTTGGTCGGCGTTCCTTTTTTTTTTTTTTCATAAATACTGCCGACTGCCCTTTGGCGGTCAGGGCAGGAGTGCACAAAGGAAAAAAATTACAAAGTAGCAACAACAAAATAACAGCGACAAAGGGCGATTACAGTACGAGGACAAAATTCAATAAGACCAACGGGAAGCAAAAAAAAAAGTACAGGCAAATCATCCGACGTCAAACAGTCTAAGTGACCCCAGTCATAAACCAAGTATTGTCGTGTTTCTTTCTCAGTACTGCTTTAACAATTCCGTGAAGACAGTTCACATAGCGTCAGATAATGCAGTGTACACCGTTCTACAGGGACTATAAAACACTTCCAACTCCGTCCTATACAAAGCTAAGCGCGGTTACAAAAGCCCTACGTGACTCAGGGGAGCTTTTGTTGGGTCGTCTCATGTAATTACGTTGCAACGTCAAGCTCGCATCTCCACTCCAGCATAGCGGCGCGGGAGCCTCGCAGCTGTTTTGCGCCAGAGGGCTGCGTTAGCACAAAGGTAACTTCCGGCGCTAACACAACAGCAGATGCCGGAGCAAATTCTTTGTCTCCGGCAGAGGCGGCAGCCATCTGCCTCCGTGCTACAGAACACGTCTGTCTTCCGTACACAACGTGCGCAGTGCTGGCACACAGTCGAGTATCGGTGCAATGTTTGGAGACTGGAGGCCGATAGGTAAATGCGATAACAAACAGCGCAGCGCGGCAACAAGGGCAGATGTTTGTCTCTCCACTTGTCGGAAGTTTAGGGGTGGGCACTCGTGAACGCTTGTTGCGCGGCTGTACGAGTCACGTATGTTTTATTTGGGACCCTGTTATCTTCGGGGAGGCTTATCTCGCCTTCCGCGACGCGTATCACTCTTCGCGCGTTGAGCGGCGTGTCTCTCATGCGACGTCCTGATACGTTCGTCAAACGCGAGGACTCTATTTCGGGCTAGTGGCCCTCCAAGGGCTCGCTGATAGCGCTGTTTTGCGTTTCGAATGGCGGACAGCAGGCACTGAGAACGTGAAACGACGCACTAATAACACCGAGCGAGATGTCAACGCACGATTTCACTATTTCCACGACGTGCGGCGTTCGTTCAGCCTCTTCCCGACTGATTGCGAAAAAAACTGCGTTTGTATTCGACGCGCTGTGAACGGTCTTTCAACAGGTGTAACTATGTTTTTGAGCAACTCCTTCTAGAAGCGAAGATACACAGTCACGATAAAGGGCACACTCTGGAACGGCGCTGCCTTGAACATTCTACGTTAGTGGCGTTTGAACTGGCGCGCGCTAACGAAACCAGAACTTCAACGCTAGAGAGATAAAAGAAGATGTCGTATACTCTATTTTGGATTTTGGAATGCCTTTTTTTACGCTTCCCAGCGTAGCATTCTCAAGTTCCAGTGTTCTTTTCATCGTATTTAGTCAATTTTAGCCTTTATTAGCTTTACAAACACTGTTTTTTGTGGCTTCTAGACGTTCTAGCGCGCTGTTGATTTGTCCGGTAGCCAGCGCCACCGCTAGCGACGAAGCGGCTGAGACAGCCGCGGAGCGGCGCCACCGTTTCCAAAACAAACCGTGACGTAGCTCGTGGGGTGATTTCTCGGCCCTCGCACAGCTCTCGTTCAAAAGACGCCGTTCACGCGCCATCGAAGTGCGCGTGTGCTTTGCTGCTTTTGTTCCTTTGCTTGCTGTCCTCGTCGTTGGCCGCCAACCCGCGCACGCTGCGGCGGCCCTCTTTTGCGTTCAGACGGCTGTTTTCTGGGAAAGGGGGAACGAACGATCGGGCCCGCCGCGCTCTCCAAGGTCCTCGGCCTGCGAGACGACGAACGTGACACAGCGCACAAAACAACGGGAGCGCGCGCTCGCTTGCGACGCCACGACGCTGTGCTCCTGCACAAAAAGACGCATCATTCCCGCGAGCTGCCTGTGACTAGTTCGGCTGCTCCGTCGTGAACGCTGTTCGACGTGATCGGACTTGGCCGCCTTTCCTGAGTCGCCCGCCGCAACAGCACAAGGGAAGAGAACCAGCCGTTCGTCGTCTGCTTCACTGCAGCGCTACGTGCCCGGCCAGACGTCGATTATGTCGCTCACCCCGCCGCACCAGCCGCCCGCCAACGACGACTCCCTGAACGGTGAGACGCTGCCCGAATTTTCTATTTCTTTCGACGCCGCTCGGCGCTGAATAGAACCTCGGAACGAACGCGACGGCGGGGATACGCGGGAGCCAGCAGCCCACGACGCGTCGTTATCGCGCGCTGCCGCTGGCAACGTTCCTGCATCTGTGTCGGCTCTCCAATGGCATCGTCGCGATGGCCGCTTCTCGGCGGCCGCTCAGCTGTTACCGCGTTCGTGTGCGGCGCGCAATATTCCGGCTTCGCGCCACCTAATCGCTGACGCAACTTTATCCTTGGGCTGTCGCGCGACACTTTACGCCGAGCGTTGCCGCCGTTTGCAGCATTGTGTGTCTCCTGTACCTTGCGCGTTCTACCTGCTAGCGCCGCGTTCCTAGTATCGTCGGCTCGCATTTGGCAGCCTCCGAGGCTTTCTTCCTTCGAGAAAGCAACGGCTACGAGCAAATCACGTCACTTCTCAGCCAAAGAGACGCGATGCGCTTTTTCCTAATGGCCAACGAACGTCGCGAGCTTTTCTTTTGTTTACGTATCCAAAGCGCGTCTCATTTTTCGCTCTGGCCAGCAGTTTGAACCTGCGCGTGTTTGTTCGGACGTGACATTTGACGGAGCGCGCGGTGTCGACGCTCTCGGCGGGGCCTTTCAATGAAAAAAAAAAAGAAAAAGAAAGCGGGAATCAAGCGAAACAAAATTACGTGCAGCAGAGTGGGTCGGTCGGAAGACGCAGAATCTGCTCGTGCTTCGCTGCGCCACAGACCCTGCACGCTCGCCATTTTGCGACTGGTTTGTGTTTTCGCTGACAACTGTAGTGCGCGTCTGTTAGCCAGTTCCCCCGGACTCAGTTTCCGTGCTCGTTAGGTACGCGTAATACAACTTCGCAGAGTACCATTATGTTCGCTCGGCCTTCCCCGTGTACGCATCGTACGCGTCTGCGAAGTTGTGCAATTATGACAGCGAAATAGTTATGTGCACGCAGTGCACAGGCGGCGTAGTTCATGCAAAGCGCTGTTTAGGGAAGTTGTAGTTTCCGCTGCAAGAGCGCGCTAGAAGCCTTGTTGAGTGCTTCGTTTGTTTATCTTCTTTCGACTTAATTGCCAACTTGGGCACCCGTTCCGGCTTCATACCCCGGACTCCGAGGTCGACGTGCCGCGTATTTGCATCCTTGGCTGCGTTGGCTGTGGTTGGCGCAGACGGTGTTCGTATTTGCGTTGCTGACGGAAGTTTGCTGGGCGTCCCCTATTTTCGTCTGCTGCGCATTTGCATATTTGCGTATGTACGCTAACGGGCTCGATGCAGGGATATTGCGGATGTTGCACACTAGAAATAAATGGGAGATCAATTCGCTGCTCGTGACCGCTGTTTCTCGCGTTATGAAAAGAGTTGCACCTCTTCGAATGTATGTTCGCTTCAATGCCACTTTTTTCCTGGCTATTACATAATCAGTTTACTCTGAATTCAGCTGCCGCATCCTTTATTTCGCGTTTGTAGGAAGTTTGTCGTAAATAGGTGGCAGAGCCACGTTGCCTTAATGTAGTTAATGTATAAATCCCGCCCGACGTGCACCGGTGTCTTATAGTCATGCCGGACAGTGTTGGTTGATGAAGCTGCTTCAGTTGCGTTGAGCACTTCAGCTGTAAGACCAGTTTTTCGTTGTGGTTTGTCACATTGGCAAGTTAGTACTTTTTCTTTGTTTCTGCAGAGCGCAGAGACCATTCTTGTAAGCTCCAAGATTAAAAAGAAAATTATCTGGGTGTTTAGGTCAGGTCTGGCTGCTGGAGGGAAACAGGAGGAAACAAGTTTCGTTCTCTGTAAGAATGTCTAGAAATTCGCAATAAATGTTCTGGCAGCAGCATCATGAGGGAAGCCTACATGATTGCAACCTCTGCAGAGCACATTGCCGCGGTGCCGTAGTTAGCGGCAGAGCTTGCGATATTCTAAAGGAACGGAACAATTTGTTGGTTGCAACGCACATTCCGGCATAGGCGTTAAATTGAAGACCTTGATTTTATATGGCACTCTGTCATGCGATGTTCGTCTGCGTGTATTTTTTTTTTATTTTTTGACATGAGCATGCTTGTAGCGGCGAAAGCGCCACTCTTGGTTGCTGCAGTGTGAAAACTTGCAGGGACGTGTGTCATGCTAGAGGGATCGGCGCCGTGGAAAGTAGAATCAAATCCTGCGACCGTGAGGGACACACGTAATTATGCTTTCACTCAGCACATTAATTCTTTCAGTCTACGGGTCGTTGGTGACAACCGAACCCGCGAAGCCGTTGTGCATTCTACTCTAGCAGTAGCGAAGTCTCCTGCCCACCACCACTTCCGCTAGTCCGCAAAACTGCACATTGTTAAACAGCAGATTTGCTGTTCTCCCGAAAACATTCCCGGCATTTCCGTTTGGGTTCTAGCGTGATCGTTGCTCGCGACGGCTACATTAGCCTAATCTCTCAAGCGGATATGTACTTACGAGCTGTGGGACGAAGCTCTGGCCCATGCGGGGCGTATGAAGGAAAAAAGAAGAGATAAGAGAAGTAATGAAGGGGAAATGGTGACGGGACGTCAGGCTACATATCCGCGTGTCGAAGCAAGTCGGTGCTGCGGCCGTTGTAGCTGGTGGGGCTGGGGGGGGGGGGGGGGGGGGGGTTGTCGTTTGTCTTCCGGCATGCACTTTCTGACCCGCTGCGATGGCGACGAGAATGAGGTTGTGCGCAGACTGTCGTGGGGTGCACTTCTTCACCAGGCTCTCTCACGCGCGCACCCAAGCCAATAAAGAGTGTTAGATGAGGGGGGGGGGGGGGAGGCTATAAAGAAGACAAGACAGCTAGGCGCTAGGGAAGGAGCGGGCCCTCTTCCAACGGGGCTTGGCGGCGGCAACTCGGCGTGTGTCTCCGTCCATCATCGCATGGGCGTCGCCAGCGGAGATGCGCTGGATCAGCGACAGCACTACTGCCAGAGTTGGCAAGTGTGCGGGCCGGTAGTCTCTACCCTTGAGGAACAGTTGGGCGGTGGTGGACGTCAATGAACCGCCCGTCTTCCCATAAGCGCCGGTCGCTTTGTGCATCGGTGCGATTTCGGCGAATGGTCATTTCAACTGGGGCATGCGAAAAGAACCCTTAGTGGATGTTTATGCGCAACCAATTGCCGCTAGCATCTTGGAACGTGCCACCATGTGAATTTAGCCAGCGGCGGAGTATAGGCAAGCTTCGCAGTGAGGCTCTTGAGAGATCCGGTTGATTTACGACTCCGGCCGGCGTTGATCGTGGGAGGGACATTTTCCTGTCGCCAGCTTGCAGAAAAAAAAAAAAATGAAAATTGGTTTTTGCGGAAAGGAAATGCTCCAATATTTGTCTCACATATAGTTCGACAAATGAACCGCGCCGTAATGGAAGGGATAAATGAGGGAGTGACAGAAGATAGGAAGAAAGAGGTGCCGTAGTGGAGGGCTCCGGAATAATTTCGACCGCCTGGGGATCTTTAACGTGCACTGACATCGCACAGCACACGGGCGCCTTTGCGCTTCGCCTCCACCGAAACGCGGCCGCCGCGGTCGGGTTCGGAACCTGGTACTCCAGATCAGTAGACGGCAATACCACCGCGGCTGGTATTGCAGAAAGGCAGTTTCACTTTTCACGGGGGAACTATATACTGCCGGTGTGTTGTGTCTGCTCTCTGCGCAGCGCTCTCGGTGGAAACACGGCGGTGTAATAAAAACCGTCCTGGCAGCAGTCCAGTCGAGCGGCAGTGAGCGAAGCGTCATTTGCATGGTCAACCGGTTGGCCGCCGGCGCTCGCTGCCCTCGCTTCCTGCGCCCGCGATGGGTCGCTCGGATGCTTCTCGGGACGCGTCTGGGCAGAGTCCAGACAACGCCAGACACGCTATACTTACTCTGCGGTCGGTGAGAGGAACTTCAGCTAAAGGGACTCACGTTTAAGTTGGTCTTGATGGTTAGGCTGCCGTTAGATCGCGGGGCCTTGCTGGGAGAAAAGCGAATGATTGTCAAATACCAGTGCAGGCACACTGTACACTTTTCTCCACGGCGTTTGATGACGACCTTGTCGAGAAAGGGCGATTTCGGACAAGGGGTCTGCGGCAGTGGGTAGGGCAGGTGTTTCCACAGGAATTGAAATAGGGTGGTGTCTTAATTTCTAAGGGGGTGGTGGAGGGTGTATTATGGGTAGAGGTGAAACGGTAGTCTCTTAATTTTTTTGGATGTGTCGCGTAGGGCTAGCAACGTTTATGACTTCGACACTCATGGCAAAGATGACAATTATTCCCCGTCGTGTGCGAAATTGATCGTTATGGATTAAGGGTGTGCCTTTAGAAAAAGAAACGCGGTGTGTGCTCCCCCCTTCCACACTAGGGGGTATGTAGGGAAATCACAGTGGTATGCGTTCGTACTTGGGCTCGGCCTGATGGTCCCGCTTTTCACCAGTAGCACGGGAACTATTAAAATGGCAAGATACCAGACTTTTGCCGCCATATTCCTCGGGGAATTCCAATCGCAGCGATGTCTGCGCCGTTTTCCCCCCATTACCCCGTCCCTGTCGACTGCGCAGCCCAGACTCGCATGGACGATGTCCGCACACATCTGGATAATGCTATCGTTGGCCAGGATGTGGACGGGGTAATTTTCGGCTGCTACATGCGGGCAAGTGACAAAGAACGGCCGCATCCTTGAGAAACGGCGCTGTGATGCGCTCTGGCCAGGAGTGACGCTGCCCTGATTAGGCTATTAAGCCACAGTGCACTCGTGGGCGCTGTCGAGATTGTGTCATCCGTAGTCGCGTGATTTCGGTTTGCTTTCCAGTGACCGCAATGTTTAGCGGGGAGGTGCAGCTTTCTATGTCAGGTCCTCGGAACGGGAGAGCGATATATTTGTTGGTTCTCGTCATTGTATTCGCGAGTTGCTCAAGTCTCGGGTGACAAGCAGTATATGTGCGGTAGAGGCGGACAACGTCCAGGTCTCTATGATGGGCCACGCTTGAAACGCGGTACAGACTCGTGCCATTGCGCGTTCGCCGGCGACAGCACCATGGTCGTCGAATCGTGTCGACCGCTCCCCCCCCCCCCCCCCCCCCCCCCCTATTCTTTTGAATGTTCTTCCCCGCCTGGCCTGTCTACGTGTCCATGTGCACGCGCCTGGAGATCGACCCGGTTATGGTGCGCGTTCGCGCGCTTTTTCCCTGTCCGCCCTGTCTGGGTGTGGTGGGAGAAAAATTGGAAGGAGCGGCGGGGGCGTCCGCTGTTGACTCGGCGCGCGCTGGCAGCCACAGCTGTGTTGCCCCTTCCGCGGCGGCCCCTCTGCTGCCTCCTCCGAGGGGTTATGGGAGTTCGCCTCCTGCCGACTTCGCGCTCTCAGGGGATGGACGGGGGAGGGGGGGGGGAATGAGCGCTAGGTTTCCGCCCCTCTTTCTCTCCTCTTCGTCATCTGTTTGCTTCGTTTCGCGCTTGTCCGTGCCTGGTTGTGCGCCCCCTCCCCCTTTTTTGTTTTCTCCGTCTACTCTCCTCCCCATCCCTATTTTCCTTTGGGATCTCGCACCCTTCGACTGCGTTTCGTCACCATCCCCGACTCCGTTCTCCGCCTGCGCTCTCGCGTCTCCTCTTCGTTCCATTCTACTGTTGCGCGTGCGGGCTCTTTCTTGCCTCGCGGCTGCTCCGTTTCGGCGGCTGTTGCGCCGTGTCTTCGCGATGCATGCGTGGAGGTCGTGGCCTCGGGCGCGGTCGTTGGCTGAGGACAGAGGGCTGCGCGTGTGTTGCGATCCGGGCAGCGTTGGCCGCCGTCGGCGCCCCGCGTGCGTTACGGATTAGCTGACATGAGCGCGCCCCGAACAGTGTTGGGTGGTCGGCCGGCGAAGGGGCTGTTGTAAACGACAGAACTAAGGGGGGCAAAGACGACTGGATTGCAGGCACCTCGTGAGGGATGTAAAAGGGTCTCTTGCTTTGGGTGAAGAGGTGATGCATCATGGCCAGCTTTTTTTTTTTTCGGTCTTGGACATGCTTCCATCGTTGCGCAGGGCGTTGTGGTCACGGCATACTCGTTGCCTCGGAAAAACAAATGGAGGTACTCCAGTTTTTTGACCGAAAATCCCCATGACAGTGGAAAATCCCCCCCCCCCCCCCCAAAGAAAATAAATAAAAGTCGCTGCTTACGAAGAGGCACTTAAGGAGGCGGCCAACGTAAACCAGGGTAGTCAGGAGGGAGAAATAATGGAAATGTTTTCCTGTTTGTATAAGCCAGCGTAAGGCATGGCGGTTCGACAATTGTGTTGCCGCACGCTAGTAAAATTGTCGCGTAATCTGAATAGGAAAAAAAAATAACAGATGGCTAGGGTGGAAAACACAGAGTAAGCAATGAACTCGAGAAAAAAAATACTGACCGAAAGAATATAACAAAGAAGTATAGGCTGAGGCACACATTGCAGTAAGGCAATGATGGAGTAGTCCAATATAGTTGGGTCAAGCATGCAGCAGGAAGTACCCCTCAAAGGAAAGCGCTCCGGCCATTGGCATCGACGGATTGTCGTGACGTCGTGGTCATACCCATTTCATGGAGGCCGGCACATTCGCGGTGTCACGAGAACTAGTCGGCGACTTTGTATGGAGGGGCCTCCCTGTGAGACATATTCGCCGCTGCGTTCTTGGGTTGCATCCGACTATCGAACGACGCAGGGGAGTTTGGGCACAAAGGAAGAGAGGGGGGGGGGGGGGGGGGGCTTAAAAACGACTACGACGTTGTTCTGACATCTTTCGGCCCATGAATCGGTCCGCACCATTCGAAAGATTACCCGTGGAAACCGGAACAAGTGCTGTAAAAACGCTGCGAGCGAGCGAAGGTGGTTGTGACAGAGTTGGCGTGCCCGAGCGATCGTCTTTGGCGATGTTTTCCCTCTGGGCTGCCGACCTTGCCGGAATGCGTACCTAGCCGCCTAGCTCGACCCTCTCACTGGGGCGTGTTTACGTTCGGGGGCGGCTTCTGCCTTCCCTCTCCCTACATGGCGCCCCTTTCTCGGAGTGACTTCAGCCCAGCGCGTGTTTTGGCGGTTTCGGACCGACGCCTCTCCCTCTCTTCCTCCGTGTGGCGAGGGCGTTCCTCCAACTTCACCGCCCCTGCCAAAGCGGCGCTTTTCGGGACTCTCCCAACTTCGTTTTCGTTTGGCCGCACTAGCTAGCGTTGGCCCTCCCGCAGTCTTCATGCGTCGCCGCCGCGCTACTCTGTACCACTCTGTCAAGCGCCGCATGCGTAAACGACTTTGCTCGCTTAAAGACCTGGTTCGCTTTGGAAGACGTCTTTGCCGGGGTGTTGCTCCGTTCCTGCCGAAGGTACTAAGGCCGTACCATGACCGCACGAAAGAAAACTAGGCGAAACAACTGGGCGTGACTGGATATTTTGGTTGGGGAACGAGTAATGTGTCGAGATGCAGGTCGTATTAGCTCCCCTGTCGTGCTTTCCGAGAAGGGGGGCTTACCGTACATTTATTGCTTTTTGCTTACTTTTGTTGTATGCACCGTCAAGCGTAGCTCCGTCCGCGGTGGTGGTGCTTTCGTATTTTCACACTCGCTACTTTCATCGGTGTCTTGTGGGCAGGCGTGTGCGCCTTATCGTTTTGCCGAACTCATTCGCTGTCACTGGTAGGTCTTCGGTTCTTGTCGTTCTTGCCGTGCTGGAAAGGCACAGGTTTGGCGTGTTCCTTAGGCAGAGCCCGCATGCTCGTCGCGCTGGCCCAGCTAGTTATGCAGCGTTCTGCTGCCGAGCATGAGGTCGTTGGTTCGATATCCGGTCGCATTTCATCGGAGGCGAGGCACAAACGCGCCTTTTCAGTGTGCTGAACGGCGCGCGTTGAAGAGCGGGTGCCAATTGATCAATAAGCCCTATAGAGGCCCGCTTGCAGGACAGCATCGCTTTGAGCCTTCGCGTGCGCTGCCCAGCAAAAAAAGAAAAAAAATGGAATGGGCCAAGACTTATCGCAGTTCAGTCGTCGTTGAAACCTGGCCAGGGTTAGGCTGGGCAGCGACGGTGTCGCTGAACTTTGCTTCTCCTTGAAGTGGTCTCGATGACTTCGCAAGGCGCGCGAGGTGTGACTTTGCGTCGGGACCCCCTGTAGGGCATCGACGTGTTCGGGAACCCCGCCCATGTGACGTCCCTGTCTACGTGAGTGTGTCGGCGTCTACTGTATACTGCCTGCTTCTCTTGCTCCCACTGCGGCGGCGTCTGGGGTGGTGGCGTGACTGGGCGTTTCCACAGCGACGTCCCTTCCGGAGGCTTGCAACACACTCGCGGCGCACACTTAAGGCACGAGGTCTTGGCTCGCGCCCAGCTCCGGGCGCGTCGCCCGCCCGCCGGCTGGCTGTCTTGATCGGATTGCCCAAGTCGCGAATCGCTGTTCGCTCTTGGCGTGGCTCTTGGACGACACGTCACGCGGACCGTTTCGGGTCCACTCTTTCAATACGGATGAAGAGCGGGCGCGTGGCTGGGGCGATCGCGTAGGCGCCGAGGTCGTCGTCTGCGACGTACTGCGTCCGCTCGAATCGAGACCGCGCGGTTGTCAGGCCGAGCGGCCGTTCTTCGCACGGTGACCGCATTTGCGCTGCACGAAGTGTGTGTCCTGCGGGTGAATAGGTTGAAGCACTTCTGTCGAGTACACACGTTCGTGGGAGGTCACTAGCACGTCGTGCAACGTGTTGCTAGTTTGGTGAGGACAAAGACGAAGTGTGTACTTTGTGCAGTGAGGTGCAAATCAACAGCGTAGGGGTCTTCCGCCGGTGCAGACCTCTCTTGCAGACCTCGCGCGAGGTGTCTCCGGAGGTCACGTGGTAACGCCACTGGCTTCGTGCTCTCGGTTGACTTGTTCACGTTTTCGAGGACCCGTGCAGTGCGAACAGCGAGGTCGTTCCTCAGTGTCGTCATGGTACGCCGCTCTAGACTGCACCAGGAACACGGAGCTGTCTCGCTGCCCAACGCGAATCTGAGCGATTATGCTCGAACCCGTCGTTTCATGGCTGAAGAGAGCGCACGGGACACTGCTCCCACACGTACAGGACCTTCCATTATGAATGTAACAAAGACTGATCATTCAGTGAATGATGGCGTCGTAAATTTGTGTGGCAAGGATAGCGCTGCTCCCACACGTACAGGACCTTCCAGTATGAATGTAACAAAGACTGATCATTCAGTGAATGATGGCGTCGTAAATTTGTGTGGCAAGGATAGCGCTCGGGACACTGCTTCCACACGTACAGGACCTTCCAGTATGAATGTAACAAAGACTGATCATTCAGTGAATGATGGCGTCGTAAATTTGTGTGGCAAGGATAATTTGTCCCGTTTTCTCACTAGTTTTCCTCCTGGCGTATGATATCCGAAAATCATTTTCAAGTTTAGTGCAGCAGTGACTCAAAAAGTTTGTCTTCCGTGGTCGGATGCAACTCAAGAACGAAGCGGCAGGTGCCCCTCTGAGGAAGCCCTCCAGCCAATGGCGTCGACCGATTCTCTTGACGTCGTGGTAGCGTGACAACGCAGTGGGTGGCTGGTGAAAGGGCATTAACGGCGGCTTTAATTGAAGAAATGACAGGGATAATTAAAGAGACATGGGGGAGGCATTTGCCCTTCAATGGGTGTAGCCAGGCTGATGATGATGAATCGGAAAAACCGCAGCGTTCATGAATATCGGTCAACGCCATTGGCTGGGGGTCCTTCTTGGAGGGGCATCTGCGGCTTCGTTCTTGCTTTCATATCGGAGAGACCTGTACAAGGAGCTCGAGTCAGTTCTTGCTCATGCAGCCATTAGATATAGTGCAGACTATACATTGTGTGGTAGGCGTCGCGGTGTGTACAAAAGCTGCGCGGTCCGTGGTGTCGACACTGCAGGATGTCTCTGCCCCTCTCGTCAACATTCAATCCAGGGTTCGCCCTGCAGGACAGACGGGGAATACAGTTAGCATTGTCCAGTACCATCCCCAGCAGCAAATATACCTCCTCCAGCCTTGGGCGTTTCGTTCTTTCGTTTGGGTCCCCGGCCGGCCTGGGCTGCGTTTCGTCGCCGCTTGCGTTAACCGCGGTCCTAGACGTCCAGTTCCTGTGCACCTTTTGTCTGTGGTACGTAAATGGCGGTGTACTAGTGTATCGGACGGTATTTAAAGGTACTCCCAGTCGGCCGCAGCGCACTGGTAGGCTAACCACAACACCCGCGACGATTATAGTACGGTATGTCACTCACTCCCCGTGGGGCGCTAGACTCTCGAGAGGCGGCGGGGGCCTATCTGGACTTGATTATTTCATTCGGTGCACTCGTTCGAAAGATTTCGGACCAAGACAGACTGTGCGCGTACACTGTAAACACGAAGGCAGTAAACTGTCCTCTAGACCTCACTCTTTTACGGGAAGGTTACGCCACCCAAGTTCCGGGATGGATTTCGTGCACTAAATTGTGCGGAATGCTTGCCGTTCCCAACGCAGGCGTACTCCCATCTGGAAGCAATTTGATGCAGTTTAGGAATATGAGTTCTAAACGCGGTACCTGAAGTCTTGAAGGTAACAACTGGAGGACAGCGGTTGAAATCTTGTCAACTGCAAGTACTTCGCATGCCTTGAACTTTGAATCTACTTCCGTTGCCAAGCGTAAGACTCCCTGTTTGTACAGACGAAAATCCACTCCCGGACTTGGGCAGCATACGCTCCAAACCCGTGTACGCCTGCATGAGAGTAAAATAGGGGAATCCGGTGTCCTCTAGCACACTGCTGACTCCCCTTTCTGCTCCTTTTCGTTTACAGTGTGCCCTGCCTGTAAGCGGGTGTACGCTGAAGGACAGTTTACTCCCTCGATACTCTCTTAACAGGGTTGTAACTGGTGCTTACAGTAAGCTTCCCCGCCCGGGAGTTCGCGCATGTTCCGTCTCGTACACGACTGTTTTGTCGTTTCTTCCTCCTCCTCCTCCTCATTTCTCGCCGGGGAGAGTGAAGGGGGGAGGGGGTTCGTCTGCCGGTGTGCGCGTGCCTTGCGCATTCGCTTCCGCCTTTGCGAAAGCGAGCCGCGGCGGTGGAGAGAGGGGGGGACGTAATCCAGCTGGCAGGAGGAGCAGGCCGCTGCCGGCATCCGCCCTCGAACGGGTTCCCGTCTCCTCTCGGGTACTAGTCCGGCCGGAAGGCAGCGACGACCGGCTTGGCGCGTTGTTGTTGCACGCTCCAAGCTGGATGGCGGCCCACGTGTGTTCGTCTGCGCAGCTCCGCGCCGAGTGACCTCCCAGTTGTACGTGCCGGGACGACCCGGTCCAGGAGGTGGGGCGACTGCTCGCCGCTGTAGCGCTGGTTTAAGCGCCTCATCGTTTTCTTGTTGCGGTAATCCCTGTCTGCCTGTATTCACGGCTGACACGGTGTTCACACGTCTTCTTTGTACACTCGCCATGCGGCTCGTGTTGGGAATACCTACTTGCGGGCATAGGTCGGCGAACTCACTCGTGAGTGCACTTACTCACCCCGGGCTCACTCACGCTCATTTCAGATCATGATGTGAGGGCCGCCGCGGTGGCTCAGTGCTTATGGCACTCGGCTGCTGACCCGAAAGACGCGGGTTCGATTCCGGCCGGGGCGGTCGCATTTCGATGGCGGCGAAATGCTAGAGGCCCGTGTACTGTGCGACGTCAGTGCACGTTAAAGAACCCCTGGTGGTCGGTATTTCCGGAGCCCCTTACTGCGGCGTCCCACATAACCTGAGTTGCTTTGTGACTGTCGTGCGCGGCTGGCTTGTGTACTTCTGGAGCCCCAAGTAAACACGTACGGAACGCCGCCTGTGTGTGTACAAAAGTGCGTACGCTGTGATTTAATTTTTTTTTTACTCCACATGGAACTAATGAGTCAAGCGGACGGCGCCGGAGGGGAGTGCGGGGTGCGCAGGCGACCCATCTTGGCAGGGCCCCATTGTTCACAGCCCCGCTCCGAGAAACAACGACGACGCCTTTCATCCCTACCGCGGCGACGCTGCCCAAGGCCATGTCCCGGGCGGCTGTCGTTAAGTGTGTGGCCAGGAGGCAATTTTGGAGACGCGTTCCTCATGCTCACTGTGGGCGCTTATCAGCTCCATATGACTGCCAAACACTTCCTGTGCACGTGGGGGCATCAAGAAGAATTGGCGAGCGGTGGCGCCTTAAGTGGCCCCTCGGAGAGGGCTTTCGACAATCTGTGCGGTCCTCGCATGCTCTTTAAGCGAATAAACATGCCGCCCCGCGGGAAACGAGGATGTAGTGGGCCCGCGGGGGAGGATAGAGTTATCCGAGAGGGGAATTACTGTTAGTATTCGTGTGACCTGTCCCCTCTCCCCAATCTTTGATTGGGCGTGTTTTACTCTCCTCCGTCTCCTTTTCAACGTGTTTTCCTTTCCCATGTGTTTCATTGGATGTTTTTTCCTTTCTCCGGTCCTTGATTGGATGAGTGCTTGTGTTTTGACCTAATTGGTTGGTGTCCCCACTGAGGGCGGGGACTTAGGGATTTAAAGAAGACGTTTTGGTGGGACCGGTGGTTGATTTCGTCTGGTCACTTTGCGGATCAATAAGTATGTACATAGCTGTCCTCCTTGTTGTACCTTCCGTTCTGTCTTAACTGTTTTATATGTGATTAAACAGTTTACTTTCTGAAGTTCCTCGAGTAATGTGACTGAGAAAGTTTACAACCTCAAGACGTCGGCATCCAACAGCTTCTTCTACCTTTCCCCTTCGGGCTGACATCAAAGAAGAGAAAGGGGTAACAGGAACTCAACTGGGACGCTAAACCCCCAAAAACCCAGATCATGATGCGAGTAGTGTGTGAGCGTGGACTCACTTTAATATCAATGTCTGAGTCGTGAGTGAGCCCGGGCTCACATTCAGATCATGACCTGAGTTGTGAGTGAGTCCGGTCGAGTTTCCTGTGTACTCGTAATACTGATTGCGCTTCTGGTCACGATGATGAAGTTGCGGTTTGTTGTGACGCCTGTTGTGATTTATTTATTTATTTGCTTGTTTGCAGAATACTGCTGGCCCTTCTGGGTCTTAGCAGGAGGGGCGATACAGTGCAACACAAATAAAATTAATATTGGAAGAAATTTGAAACACAAAGCCGATAAGTTTCATGCCGTCCATCTTATATTTTTTTCAATGGAGTCTGCCAAAGCTTATAGCATTCAATTCAGGTACGGTGCGAGGGAAGAAATATTTAAATAGGTTAGTTCTGGCGGTGAATGGAGTTAGTGAATCAGATTGGCGATGTCTTGTTGGCCGTGAACCGGAAAATGTCTTACCGTAGGGATCTGGGCACACTGACAGCTTGTTATGTTTGAGAATCGGAAAAGGAATTTTAATCCGAGAAATTTTTCTTCTTACTTGTAATGTTTGAATCTGGTGATCTCGCATTTTGGAGGAAAGTGAGGGGCCGCCGGTATTATCGTTGTCTGCATCAACCACTTAAGGGACTTTCTCCCTCGTTGTCGCGAGTCCAAATTAGAGAGTTATAGTATATCGTTACCGTGTTTACGTTACCGTTTACCGGGCCCGGCAAGCGACGTCTGCGCATGTGCCGCCACTTACCGGTCCGCAAACACTTTACGGAATCCCTTTTAGCGTTGCGGAGAGTTAGCGTTCGCTTGCAAACAAACATGGCGGCGCCCTGCACGGCCGCTTCGGACCAAAACACGGCAACGATATGCTTTAACTCTCTATTCTTAGGCCTCGGAACATGGGGACGACGATGGGCATGCAGGCAGAGAGTTGCAGGGACAGTGCAGGTGGTATTGACGGTGATGCATCCCGCGCAGTGAACTCGTCAGCTATCTCAAGTACTTCGCATATATACAGCGAGGCTGATAACGTACAGTCAGGTTTGTGGCTACGCGAAATCGACAAGAACTCGGGAGAACTAACCGGCGTACCAACACGGGCAGCCTGCGGGCATCGAACTGGAGCGGCGTTTTTCATGCGACTTTAGAGCTCGGCCACTTTGTAGAGGCAGTCTGCGAGGCGAGCGAGGATCGGTGTGGAGTTCGCTGACCTTTTTCCGCGAGGTCGTTGGTCCTGTGTTCGCAATGAAGGCCACTCCAGTGGGGTCGGAAGTCCCCAACAAAGGGGCCCGTCCCGTCCCTGCCTCCCCTTCGTGCGGCGGACGTCCTTGTTTACTCCGTGCCGTCACGGGGATGACCCGCCGGGAAGAACGCTAACCATGTACAGCTGTAGACATGTGGTTGTTAAGGGGTTGACGAGGTTTAGGGGGCGCACGAGATACGGCTGAGTATTAGCCGAGTGACCGGAAACCCACTATTCCCGTAACGACTGTGTTCGTCTCGCGCGGTGTATTCTGTAGACACTTTTAGGGATCGTTTTGTCGCGTGTGCGAAAGAGATAGGAAAGTGGTAACGGCTGGGCCGTGGGTGCCGTGAGAGAGGGTGGTCGCGTTTGTGCTGTTTGTGTATTTGATTGCAACCTCTCCTTTCCCAAATGTTTAATCAGCAGTCTTTCCCCAATCTGTGATTAGTTGGCGGAAACCTATTTTTCCTTTCCCTGACCACTGATTGGTGAGGAGTGTCGCTTGTGATCTTATTGGTTGCTGTCCCCGCTAAGGGCGGAGACAGAGGGTTTAAAACCAAGCGCTCTGGGTTGAGCGGGGGCTGAATTCGCCTGATCAACGGTTTAGTCATGTAAATACTTTTCTCCTTGCTTTGTTTCTTCTTCTTTTATTTGTGCTGTAAATAAATAGCTAACCTTCTCCTTTCTTCGGGAAACGCGAATGTTTGCGAGTTAGAACCACCGGGTCATCAAGAAACCGATTCAATCATCAACAAGGTGTTTCCTCTCATCGCCACCTGGAGGGGGAAACTCAACTATCGGCGTCTTCTCCCGAAGCGGAAGGAATGAGGAGGCAGATAAGAGATAAAGCGGCGGCCAGATTACAGGCGCTTTGTTTCTGCATACACCTGCCGCGTGACGGGCGCCCAGATTGCGACATCTTATACTGACAGAGGAAGTGGAATGTGCACAAGAAGGGGGGGGGGGGGGGGATAAGCGCGGACTCCGTGCTTGTGTATACATGGGAGCGGGGATCTTGTGATAAGGATGCTTGCTGATTAATGGCGCCCTGGCGTGAGCGAACAAGCACGTACTACCTGTTTTTTTATGTAGAGTTTTCTTCTTTTTTGCTGGAGGCGCCTGCACACGCCGCGCTCATACAGTGTTTGATAAGTGTTTCTCTCTTGTCCGCCGACACTGTTGAGATGTTGAAAGGCTACAGTGACAGACGTCTCGATTTGCCTATTAGTCTTGCAACGTGTATACCCTCCGTGGATGTACTCGATATGCGAACAGGCAAACAAGCCGTGTAGTCACGTGAGGTGCCCGATTGAGGTAGCAAGTTCTGCGTTGACGCTCTAGTTATCAAACCTAGTGCGCCTAGGTGTACTGTGCCGCCTACTGGCGGCGGGCAAAGGCTGGTCGGCACGCAGTAGAAGGCACTACAGCCGCAGAAGCAGCAACGTTGAACAAAGCTTATTCCCGGTGTATTCTTTCTGCAGCACGCAACGCAACAGCAGTCAGTGTACGTGTACAGTAAGTAGATCGCGTGTCCTGACACGATGTCGACGCTCCCGACAAAATATCAACATATGTGCCCAGCTGTTGCTTGCGTCGTAGCACGAGCGTCACTTTTAGAACTGATGTTTGGGCGAGCTGGTATGCCAGTTCAAAGGAGAACAACAGCGCGACTTTCGACGGGGACGAAAGGCAAGGCACTCGAGGACAGGCGCGGACTAGCCACAAAAGTCCATGTCTAAAGTCGCGTTGTTCCTTTTTGAAATGGCACCGTATCACACTTTACGAAAATGAGCGGTACGGGTAAGACTTACCCCTCGCATGCTGTTTATTGGCTTTTTGGTGGTGAACCGCGTACTTAAATTATGCGGAGTGAACTGTATGCTGTGGAGTGCAGTGCAGCGCTGTGGGCGAATGGCGTTGGGACGCATTCGTGGCTGCATGCCTCCTTGCTTTTTAGGAGAGTTAGGTTACAAGAGGTCGAAGGGATCCGTACACCGCGAACTGCGTGCCGTGTTGCTTCTCCCTCGCCTACATCTTCTAACATGGTTGCCAGCTGGCTCTTCTGATTCGCGCACTCGCCAACACAGCCTTCCCTTCGTTAATTAGCGTTTACCCAAGTGTTCCATCGTGTAGAGTGAAGAAGGACGGTTGGCTTTACTTAGTCTTGACATATCTTTAACTTCTCGAAATCTTGCCTCTCCAAACGTACACTTAGCAACCTGCCGGTTCTTTTAAACTTCGCCATGTAATTCATACTGCCACTAACTAATACAGCTTTGCGCTTATAGGGCTGACAGAACGCGTGATTCGTTTTGCAAGGGCCCGGTGACTTGGTTACATTCCGACTTGGAGATGCGCTCAAAGCTGCCTTGATTGTTGAACCGGCTTCCTGTCATCGTTTGCTTTTTGTGTAGAGTGCGCCTTGTTAGCCGCACTGTTCCTACTTACGCATGAAATCGTGCTGCAACGCTTGCCCAAACCTTCCGGTAATGACGTATACCTTCAGGCATCGTATTTGCCTGCTGGATCATTGATGCGTTCGTAGTGTGTACGCGTTTAGGCAACGTGTGACAGCTACACCTGTACGCATTGCGCCTGCGGTACGGTTGGCCAGTCCGTGATAGTGGACTTCTTGGTAACGTTGAGAAATGCGATATAGTGCGGGCGATATATCCGGTTCCCGCTTTTCCGGCTGAAAGAAGTTTTCATTAACCGCGCTGTATGTGCACTCTAAAAATGTTTACAACCGTAAACGTGTGGAAGAAAGGTGTACCAGGGTGTCCTACGGTAACATCCTGTAAGGTGTACATAAACACCTTTAAGGTGTCTTTGAGCACTCTTGTGGGTTTCATGAGCACCCTAACACCGTGAACACCCTCGTAGGGTGTTAGTTCAGGTTACACCTTTAAAGGACTATAGACATTTAATTTTGGTCGCTTGTTTTGTTCTTTTAGATGATGCGTTAGACACTACAATACATCACCGTGTTGTATCTGCCTTCGACCACTGAATAATTTGTAATCGAATTTCTTCTCTTATGCTGTTTCGGTTTCATCAAAACTACGATGAGTGTGTCGTGCTATAGTTAACACCTAAGTGACGTGAGGCACGAAAAAACCTGCAATATGAGCGTTTATACGTAATTTTAATTCACTGCAACGCTTAATCGAGCCTGCTCCAAGAGCTGCAATGACAGGAAACGAGGTGTGAGCAGTTATATAGCCGTTTTTTTTCATGCCTCACGTCACCTATAAACAAACTACACCTGAGAGCTATCGTTCGGTTGACGAAACCGAAACAGCGGCAAGAAGAAATTCAGGTAGGAATTAATTATCAGTCGGAGGAGAACGTCATGTGGTGATCCATGAATTTTAATGTCGAACGCATCATTTGAAAGAACACATCACGCATGGAAAGATTTCGCGTCTAGTCCTTCAAGGGTGTAAACATTTTTTCGAGTGCAGCGCAAAGGAAGCCGCCCAGCAAAGGGGCTCGCTTTCAGAACGACGCCCCGCCGCGTTAACTATAAGTGGGACGTCCCGCGGGTCTCGGTTTGTGCAACCAGGCGCTTGCTTCACGAACACGCCACTGTGTGCGAACGGCGGTTGCGTCCGCCATCTCGGCAAGTCTCGCACTTCTTCGTTGCTTGGCGAGATGTCTCCGCTGTTGCCATGGCGGGTGCTCCGTTTCGTCTCGACGTTGCCCCTCTCATGGGCTGCGACTCGGGCTTGCGAGGTGGTGCCCCGCGACTCAACCTGGCGCGGCGTGTGCGGTCATGTCATCATCATCATCATCATCATCATTTATTTTCCCTTAAAGGCCCCAATGGGGCATTACATAAGGGGGGGGGATGGTAATAACGGGTCACAAAGATAGAACACAAATATAAATGGCAAGCACAAATAAACACAGTAAACGCATAGAAATTACCAATACAATAAATAGGCAAATAAAAGGCATTCTACAGGAATTGAGGAGAGAAATAAGCATTCAATAAGTGTTTAAATTTTACTGAGTTGGTTTCATTGACAATATCGTCAGGGAGTACATTCCACTCGGATATAACAGTTGGCAAAAATGAATTATTGAAAGCGTTAGTGGTACCATGAATACGCTGAACACTGTTGCAATTAAACAAACGTCGGGAGGATCTCAAGGGGGGCAGAATAAGGCTCTCACGTAATTGCGGGAAATTATAATAAAGTTTGTGAAAAAGGCAAAGTCTTGCTATCTTACGTCGTGATGACAGGGGGGTTAGACAAATGGGGGGTTAGACCTATTAGGAGCGGACTCTGCAAAGTGGGGAAGAAATTCAGCCAGTTCATAATTGATTTTGGAAAAATCGGCTTTGCTGTAATCACGAATGTATTTTACTGAACGTTGTCGGGGAGGGATTGAAATCGATAGGTTGAACAGCACTATGTTATGATCGCTAAGACCATCGCAGGATGACAATGACTGGATTAAATCTGGATTTGAGACAAGAGCAAGATCTAGGGTGTTACTACCACGAGTTGGAAAACTGACTGTTTGAGAGAGGTTAAACGAGAGAATAAGATCCAAAAAATCTCTGGAATGGCGTGAGTCTGCTCTTAGGTTCTCCCAATCGATGTCTGGAAAGTTAAAATCACCGCAAACTATAAGGTTCCCGGAGGGAAACTGGTTTTTCATGTGAAAAAAGAATGGTACCTAAGTCTTCAATGAAGGAGTGATCAGAATCAGGAGCAGGCAATGATAATATTAGTGCGATGACCAAGTGAAACGTTCACGTAAAGGATTTCGCTATTGCTAGTGATTTCAACAGCAGAAGAAACCAAGGCACGCTTAACGAGGACCATCACGCCGCCTCCCCTGCGCCCAGGTCTATCACGCCGGAAAAAATCGAAAGATTGCTTATTTTGCAATAGCTCTTCATTCTGTATATCAGGGGCGAGCCATGTTTCAGTAAAGATCGCGATATCGGTGCTGTTGTCATCCAAAATAGCTTCAACGGCGTCTTTCTTTGAGAAGTAGCTTCGGATATTGGTTAGTAAAACTGATACTGATTTGTCTCTTGGGGCAGGGGTGGCGCGCTCAGAAGTTTGCAAAGGTTGGCGAATCAACAGCTTCTGCGACGGCAGTGAGTGCTATGAAGTTTGTTCGGTTACGGAGTCGGTTCCAGCATCATACACAAACTGTTTTTTGTTCATAATTAGCTTATCAAAGCGGATTTTGAGTGAGTTAGAACTCTGTAGACCATATTAAAAACGTTTTTTCCTTGCCAAGCGTACACGTGCAGAGTAGTCTTTCTCGGACTCTGAACGACGTGTCTTTAAGCATCGCTGGTGTAACGGATTCGCGCTTTGTCTTTAAACCTCATGAACTTGACAATGATAGGGCGGATCTTTCCCGACTGGAAATGACCAAGTCTGTGAGCGTGCTCAATATCTTGCCTATCAATTGCGATATCAAGTTTCTGGGAGCAGAATGAAATGATGAGCGATTCAGATTGTGACCACGTTTCCTCTTGTTCATCTTCTATTCCGAAGAACGGCAAATTTGACCGGCGGAGACGATTCTCGGCGTCGTCACATTTGTCCGAAAGTAGCTTAATACCTGAGGAAAGTTTAGCCACATCTGAATCGGCTACAGAACCTGGGCTGCCTAACTGATTTGTTTCGGCGACTTTTTCTAGGGCATACTCGGGAAGAAAGGCTGGAAATCGAATCCTCAACTTTCGACTGAGCGGCGCGAATCGGCGCTAGTTCACTTAACATAGTATTTTGAGAAAGTTCAATGCGGGATATGGCCAGAGCAATTGATTCGAGTGACGGTTGAGGGTTACTATCCACTGTGGGTCCGGGGTTCAGTTCGACGTCCCCAGCCAACACTAACAGAAGGCAAGTGACATATGCGTTGATACACTGGTAACATGATATGCACAGTATTCTTCGAAAGCAATGCGTAGGGTCGATGGGGCACGACACCGCTAGCAAAAATGCATTATCAGAGCGGATGCAAGTTGAATCAGGTAAATAACCAACCTGCATGAAAAATGCATTCTCGTGACCTGCATCGTTGCGGTGGCGGGCCCCGAATGACTCCAGTAAGAGGGCGGTATTTGTAGTCCTTTCGAAGTTGCCACGCTGAGCGCAGCACTCGGTTGCCAGAGGTGGAAGCAGTCCGGGGTTAAAGGCGGCGGGTAAGGCACGGCGTTGGTTTCGTTGGGCGTGTTGACGGTATCCCTCCAAACGCCAGAATAGTGATACAGACTGCAACGGCTGCCTTGATAGCAAAACGGCGTTGACGAGGCGATCCATATGAGTGCGGCCTGCATGAAAAAGGGCATTCTCGTGACCTGCATCGTTGCGGTGGCGTGCCCCGCTGTATTTTGTTTTCCTCCCCTCCCGATGCAGCCGGACCACACCGAAAATTCCGATTACACAGTGCCTAATTTATTCACATCTATTCACAAATGCGGTGACACCACTCTGCTGTCGGGATGCGGCCTCTCGTCTCGGCATCCACCACCCGTTAAAGTTCGTGTGTGCAGCGTCACTATTAGCTGGGACAAGGTGGCTGGTGCAGGCCCTCTCCTCTGTCCTGCGTTGGTCGTAGTTAGGCTTGATGGTAACTCCGCTGTTTATTGTTGGAAAGGCGAAATATTGGGAATACAAGAAATATTATATATAAGGAAATACAAATAAAATTCCGGCCCCCTTGAATCCACCACTGGTACTGGTGCAGCTACCGCCAAGGAACAGGCAATGTGGAATCGATTCCACGCGCACGCGAGCACATCGACGCCGTTTCCTTTCCCCCCAATGTTGCCGTGCGCAACAAATGTCCCTCTGCGCCTCCACTGGGCGTTGTTTGGGCTGTGCGCGGGCATTGGCGCACCCAGATGGCGTGGCCGTTATGCCACGCCGTTGCGCTCAGCTGCACGTTACGCGATAGCGCAGTGCGCGGCAAAATCTTTCTTTTCCGCATTTATTGCTTCAAAGTTACGGAAGACGACAGCCCGTATCTAATACCACATATGATGATCTGCTCGGAGGAGTACAACCGGTGGCGTCATCGGCGGATGCGTGGCTGCGATTTCTTCTCGGAACGAAGTTAAAAAGAGCCCCGAGACAGGCGGTTGCATAAAAAAGAAAAAAAAAAAAACAAGAGAGACGGCTTTTCCCGGGGCCCCTTTCCAGGGAGTCGCCTTCGTGACAGGTGGAGCGCGTGTGTGCCAGCACGTAGTGCAGTTGCGCGCGTCGGAGGCGCCCCCACGGTCCGCCTCCCGTGCATCATCACCATCATCGTCGGGCCATTAGCAGCGGACGAATCCCCCTCCGCTGTACGACCTCTAGTTGGGTGCAGTGCCGCCGGACGCCAGCGAACTGGCAGCACCACTTTGTCTTCATGGTGTGGTAGCACTCAAGCTCACACTTCGCGAAAAAAAAAAAATCAGTTTGTCGTTCTGGTTCTCCGCTTGACAGGTGTTTGCAACCTCCCACGGTAGGCAGGTTGTGATGACGTTACTACGTCTCGTGATCTATAGTAGAATACCAAGCAATGTCACAGTTCGTAACACTGGTCCTCCACGGTCCATGGTGTCCTGTATTTCTGGAGTTCTCGGCTAACAAACAAGTCACAACAGTAAAGGAAATCAGCTTTTTAATCTTTGACTTTATTGAAAGGCCAGGTATCAAAATTCTGTAGCTTAATATTTTTTTCTTGTGATTGGCTTCTTGTTTGTGGAATAAGATAAGTTTTAACGGACTACTTTTTTTTTTTTGCCACGGAGGAATTCTGTGCGGCGGTCCTGAATGTGGGGCAACTTCACTGCAGGCTTAAGTTTGCGGCTATAGAACTTTGCAATCTTTCAAATTAAAAAAAAATAAATTATAACCCTACAGGAAGGATAAAACAGACTCATGAGGTACAGAAGAAGCCATATACTATCGATAACGGAATTAAATATTCATGTACAGTGTTTTTTTGTACCTAGCATTAGCCATATTTCGTAGTGACACGTTATTTAAGTGTAGGTGTTCAGTGTACGGGGTCGGGGTATTATGTACGTTATTAAAAGCCGTAGTTTTGTACAAGATCAGGATACTTGGCGCTGGGGGTGCCTAAAACTGTACACAGTTGGGAGTGGTCTCAAAAGTGCGCTTATTATTATTTTTTTCAATGCTTCTGACATAAACAGCTCAAAACAACAGGGCTGTCAAACCTAGTCTCTCGCTACGCTGGCCGCATCGGTAAAGTTGCGGGGAAAGCCCAACGGCCACTCACTGCCAGTGGCAGTGCGCAGTATATCCACAGCGGTACACAGGCCTCTCCAATTGATCTCCTGTCAACCCTGTCCTGTGTCACTCACCTGGGTCGAAGCCGTCCGGCCATGTGTCACGCATGGTCGGTGTGTGCGATGAGGTGTATGACTAAAGCATGACACGTGATGCGTGGTCTTGACAAGCGTCTCATGTGACGTCACCAAACCGGGAGCGACGACCGGAAGTGACGACAAACGCCTCGGCGGGCGTTTGTGCAATCACAACCTGCAGGCCGGGCATTTTCTAGGCGTCCGCTAATTTCTAAGGCGAAAGCCTCTCTCGGTCCATGAATGTGCGTAAGACCTGTCCGCGGCAAACGTCTACAAGAAGCGTCCGCTCCACCTGTTAACCAAACGAAATGAAAAATGTAATAAAAATAGAAACAAAAATGAAAGTGTAAGAAAAATATGTAAGCAATAAATAGAAAAAAAAAGTGAGGAAAGGGAAAGGCTTTCGCATTTCCGCTGATAAGCAGACTTGGGTGCAATGTGTAACCTTTAAGCAAGATTTGCCGAGAATGCATCCCGTTTCACCCGTAATTTTAATTCGGCGTTGCGCTACCTGCCCCGCCGCGGTGGCGCAGTGGTTAGAGTGCTCGGCTATTGGTCCGGAGTTCCCGGGTTCGAACCCGACCGCGGCGGCTGCGTTTTTATGGAGGAAAAACGCTAAGGCGCCCGTGTGCTGTGCAATGTCAGTGCACGTTAAAGATCCCCAGGTGGTCGAAAATTTTCCGGAGCCCTCCACTACGGCACCTCTCTCCGTTTCTTCTTTCACTCCCTCCCTTGTCCCTTCCCTTACGGCGCGCTTCAGGTGTCCAACGATATATGAGACAGATACTGCGCCATTTCCTTTCCCCCCAAAACCAATTATTATTATTATTATTATCATTTGCGCTACCTGTTCCGTACAAGCAAAGTTTTTAATACTGGCGTCTCTCATGTAGTTCCTTTAGTCGGCCTCTTATGCGACGTCGTGGCGTTGTTGAGGACGGAGGTCTGTGTATACGCGGCAGCGAAGTCTTTGCAAGGCCCATGGACTTGGACCGTTAAATTAATCTCTATTCTTGTGTGCCCAGTTATGTGTTAAATTAACCTCTATTCTCTCTTCTTCGGTGCTGGCGTGTGCGCGCCAGCACTTGACAGCATCGTTCAGGCTGGGCGGTTAGCTGAGGACTTCCTCGGAGTTTGCTCACAGGGAACACCTCATGCCAGGAGGCCTTCGGGACGGTGCTGTCCGTCTGTGTGCTTGAAAAAAATAAAGGTCAGCAGAATGCTTGCATAGCCCAGAAGTGTGCGCTAGCAGACGCTGTATGCACAATGTTTCAAGAGCGCAAACGCTGGCTCCTCGGTACTTGAGTACAGGAAATGGCACGCTTGTTTGAAATCCCGTTTCCGTGATAGACTAGAGGTTACTGGCACGGGGAAACAAAAAGACGACAAAGCGGGAAACAATGCGCTGTGTCACTGGAAATGCTGCGCCAGGAAGTGCTCTTTGGCCGGGGCTGCCTGTCTCCAGTTAATGTCACACACGCACCCTTGTTCGCGGAGAGAGACAGTTGCGATTCAATCCTGTCTGGGACAAGCTTCGGATAATATCCGCTCGGTAGCTGCGCTCCATTCCGCATATTAAATCTGTAGGCAAGGGGCAATCTTGGGCCAGTATAGAAAGCCAGACAAATTTGTGCACCCTAATTAGTCTCTCACTCCCCCTTCTTCTATGCCTTCGGGCAAGCTGTTTAAAAGCGTGTACTTGTCCGTATCAGCAGCTGCTCTGGGTCGTCTCTGCGTTGTTGCCAAATGCGCTCAGGGCGAAACCGGAGCTGGTCGGGCGCCGCGTTTTATCTCGTGTCTTCTTTTTTTTTTTTTTGCCCGAGAGAGAAGATAAATTTTCATTTCGAAAGACGAAAAAGTGTTCGCTCGTCTGCGCAGTTCAACCCGTTGCCTTGGCGTCGCTCCGAGCGTACAGGCTTGGGTTACCGTTTTTTCAGCTTCGTCCTCGCATATGTTCACGAAGGTATTACATCGTACGTGGAAAGTAGCCAGCTGCGGATGTCGGGCGAGATTAGAGGCTAGGGCGAGATTAGAGGTTTATCGGCAATCATCTTGTGAAGCGAACGCGGGAAGGGCATGCGTTACCATCGCGTAGGTCGCGACTGGCCTTCGTCGAGTTCCCTGCCCCGTTTCAAACTTCCGTTGTGCTAAGAGGAACGACTGTGCTGCCGCCGTAGTAAGTGGGAATCATCCCGTACAAAAATTTTTTTAGACAGTGTATAGACTGTCCATAGACATCTGTCTATAAAGACTATAGACGAACAGTAGAGAAGTCTATAGGCAATACAGATCCTATAGGCACTCTATAGACGATCTATAGATTTATGGACATGCACTTTAGGCTTATTTCTTTTTGTCTACTCGTAGTCTACAGACTGTCCATAGAAAATCTATGGGAAGGTAATAAGAGTCTGTTAGAAATCTATAGACTGTCTGTAGGCCATTTTTATAAGTGATTTCCCAAGTTCCTTGCGCCGACTGGACTCTGCGGTGCTTTGTGATGGCAGTCTAAAAATAGCATTTGTATTTCCTGTCCATATTGTTTTAATATACCCCGTCCGATAGTAGGAAGAACGAATACAAAGCAACCTTCTTGACTTCTTGCCTGCCGCCACCCCAAACAATTTGTAGTGACAACGGTGTAGGGGTCTCGCCTCGGGAATGCCTACCTGAGCACACAGATGAAGATGGCCTTGTAGGACTAACTCTATTGATGTAGCCACTCTTTGGCAAAGCTGGGTGAGTCGTATTTTGTAGCGGTTTCTTCTTTTGCCGATTCAACTCCTTACCCCTTCTCTGCCATTGGTAGTTGCTGCCAGTGACGTCATTGCTGGCAGCTGAACGAGCAATGCCACTCGGCGGCTCTGGTGTCGGAGGGTTGGGCTGACCACGTGGCGGGGAAAGTAATAGGCATTTGAAGCGCTGAGGGAGCCGTTAGAGGATACGGTCCCCGTAGGACGCCGGGTGTTTCGGTTTTCATTTTGCAGCGAGGCGTACAAAACATCCGCCTGTACCATTTCGATTCTGCGCGCAAAAGAGTTTTTCTTGTTTCACTGCTGGTGGAAAGCAGTCGCTCTACAGTTTCCGCCGGGTCTAGCTGCACGGTCACCGCCTGTCTCCTCATCTCGGCCCAAATGTACGGCTGTATACACTGTATGACTTTTGTTGCCATGTATGCGCAGCTGACGGATGCGCGGCTGGTCGCATTGATTTACGGGTCGCTCCGCGGGGCGTCTCGTATGCGGCTGTGCTGGACCCCCCTGTGGGCAGTGTGCACCTGCAGTCGCGTTCTGCGTGGGCACTGCCGTTCGGAATGCATAGGGCTTACACAGGTGTTCGCCATTGCGTCCTATATGGCTGCGCTGCCAACGGATGGTCGGCTGACTCGTATCCTGCTAGCCGCTGTTTCCTGAATATTTAATTACCGTCTGAAGTCGGGAGCACCTGGGGATTCACTGAAAGCGCAGTTGCATAGCTTGAAGTCGGTAGCTTTGAGACCCTGAAATAATCTCTATTGTGCAGATGACCACCTTGCTTCCTGGTTTTGTACTAGCCAGCTGCTTACTGGTGGTTTGTTCATTGGCCCAGTGTGTTTGAACGCGTACGTCGGGTAACTTTTCTCCAACTACAAAAATGAAGTGCATGAGGAATGCTGACGATTGGCGATAGCGTGTCCCCCCCCCCCCCCCCCAACCCTCTTTTTTGTTGTTGTTGAAGTTTCACGACTTCTCAATGCTTGCACGTGTACAAGCTCCTTGTTCCGAAGAATGCGCGTTTCTCTTGGCAGTTAGCAGAACGTTTTTTGTGCGAGAGCATTAAAACATGGTCCACCAAGCATATCGCCCACGGAGGGCAGGTGACAGCCTGCCCACCGTGTTGTGGGCAACCTGCCCATCGTGGCAGGTGGCAGTGAATGTAATTAAGATCAACTCAGTGTTATTGCCTCCTGAACTCCGCGGCATTGCGCACTGGCTCATTGGTCGACAGGTAGAGAGCCTCCCGAACTATTCGTGTAAAAATTATCCTTACGGGAACTCGAGAAGAGGTATACGTGGGTATGCACCGTTGGCTGCGCCAGGAGTGGTGTTCGGTGTACAATTCTATGTGGTGTATGAATATATGAAAGATAAGGAGTACTTACGCGGAAGGGGTCTCTTAATTCTGTCTATCGCATTGTACTCTTAACTGCGCACTGCATTATTTTAGGTCGCCCCTATACAAACGGTCCATAGACAGTCTATAGACTTCTTGTAGACTCTGTTGCGTTCCTATTGATATTTCTCTTTGTCTATTCTGTCTGTAGACAATCTATAGGCTATGAATAGACAGAGAAATATCAGTTCATAGTCTAAAGACTGTCTATAGAAAAAAAGTTCCTAGAGTGTATGACGATAAATCTATAGATTGTCTGTAGATTTCCTATAGGATTTGTATTGCCTATATACTGTTCACTAGGGTTTGTGTATAGAGAGTCTATAGGCTTTACAGACAGAAGTATATGGACAGTCTGTAGACTGTCTGAAGAAATTTTTTGTAAATGAGGCCTGTTTCCAGTGCTGCGTATCTCACCAGGGGAGCAATAGTGAGGCGAGTTGGTAATGCGTGGCTCTTGGCAAATAGTGCACAGAAGACTTATAGGTCAAAAATACTCGCAGGCTCTCGGTTGAGAGTGAACGGAGTCGAGTGCTCAGCCCCCTGCTTCCTTCCCTTGCGTTTTCGTGCCCTGCGTCTTCAACGGTGTTTGCTGAGAACTCTCGTGGAAGGCCGCATCGATCCACGAGGGATTTGTCGTTCCTTTGTAGCGGAAGAAAAACAATGGATAAACGGCGGGAAGGAAAGCTACGGTACGTGATTGGGAAGCATCGGCCAGAGGCGAAATGGGTTTTACGGTGAGGAAACCTTCGGCCGGTGCGCCCGGCTTTTTTAGGCTGCGCTGGAGAATGAAATAAAGGCAGAGAGCGAGCGAAAGAGGAGAGATGGAAAGTAATGTAGGGGACAAAAACAGAGGTACTATATAGGAAAGATCGAAGAGTTGAAACGGTGTTTTTGTGCAATGTAGAAGCGGGGTGTGTCTGTCCGGGTTCATTAGGGACCTTGGTGGGCGTGGTGTGGCTGATATGTGTGTGTGTGTGTGGGGGGGGGGTGATTGGTTGATTGCGATCTGTCAGAACAGATGTCTTTAGCCTCGTACACTGTTGTACTGCACTGCGCTGGTTCACGGAGGGGTCGATATTTCGATCGAACAAGGTGGCAACTGACGTCTCGCGCTCGAACAGAATGTGGTGGCGATGGTTTCTGCGAAGAAAGTACAGGCGCCGTCGGGAGCTTGGACTGGACTACGCATAAAATGGCCGGAAAGGCATTCACTGTACTGGAAAAAAAAAACTATATGGTTGGCGAGTATCCACCATGCGCATATCTCGTCATTGTGATTGTGTCATTATTTGTTTAACTTGGAAAGGGCTGTTGGAGTCGTTGTAAGTAATCGGTAATAATTATAGTAACCGGGAGAATAGGCGGCTCCAAGATATGCGTATGGCAACGCAGTCGGAGTGAGCACGAGCACTCGGTTTGCGCAAGAAATGTTCTGCGTCAGTGTCGAATTAGAATGAGGGCTCCCCCTCTAGACGGAGAAGACTCCACATCTAATGTTGTTGCACTCGACACGTACATAATAGCAGGTACCCACGAGGGAGATTGGCCACCCATGGCCAGGCGTGGACTACCAGTTTGTTTCTTTTGAAGGATTGAATGCAAGAATAATTAGACAAGATAAGGTCAACTTGAATTCAGTGACACAGATGGTTGACGGTGGAAAATGGGTCTATGAGCCTAAATTTAAGAGCGAAAATACAACTATGATTGAAGGCGTTTTGATTCGAGAAAATTTTTAATCGCGGTGCGCATTTTTCCGTTGCTGCCTCCAAACGTGCGTAGAAGCGCCAAGGGACATAGCAGTAGCAGAAGACGGGCATAAGCCGATTTTCTGAATTTTATGAAGTGGTGACAGAAGAGAAGAAGGTAGCCATACCAGGCCTATAAAGGTAAAGATATGACTGATACGTGTGTGAGAGCGAAGGTGCGTGAAAGAAACTTAATGCTTGCGAGATCGCCAACTTTACTGCTCCATGGGAACAAAAACAATATTGTGATAACCCTCTAAAGTAAGCGCTCATGCCACAGATTCTCGCATTATAGTATACGTACGAAACCAAGCCCCCCCCCCCCCCCCCCCCCCCCCGTAATGTATGCACAGGTCGATAAGAGGTCAAAGATTGCACCACTCCGAGGTGCTTTCGCTTAGCGTCAGCAACCTCATGACCTCAGCAACGCTTAGCGTGAGCAACCTTTGCCCCGGAACCCAAACGCAACGTACTGCACGTGTGGAGGAATCGGAAACTTGAGCGTGCATTATGTCTGCGATTCGATAGACGCGGGCACAGAAGAGCACAAAAATAATGTGTCTAATTATTATTACTGTAGAAAGCCACCACTCAAGTTTACTCCTCATTTCAAAGCCCCAGGCAAGCGCCGAAAAGATGTATGCCCACGCAGTTCGAGGTCCGCTTTAGAAAACGGTACGCGGGCTGTGCTGCATTTCGTCAGTCGGGCTGAATACAAACGGCCTGCGGGGAGCCGAGGTCGGCAGTCTTGAAAAGAAGTGCGACGCCCCTTTGTCTCCTAGCTTCGTGCTCTTTCATTTCCCGGACCTTTTCGCGGTCTCCCCTGCGGCGTCCCACTGCGTTATATCGGCAGGCAAGGATACATGTATGTGTGTCCGGCGGGAGTCGGCGGAGCGCATCGTCCCCCTGTTGTGTGCCGCGGCGAAGGGGGTCGTCCTTGCAGCTTTCGCACCATTCTCTCCCCCCTCCTAGTCTGTGGTCTCCCAGAGCGACGCTTTTACACGCATGGCAGATCCCGCCGAGTAGCGACCGTAGCGGTGCACGCTGCGTTCCGCGTTATTATACTGCTCGCGAGGCCCGGGAACGGAGGCAGTGTATAATGGCAATGACGCGAATGAGCCCGGCGTGACTGAAACAAAGCAAACAAAAATAAATACAAACAGAGCGAGTGAAGAGACAGCTACGCATGCGCCTGCACTGCTTAATAAGCGTGCCCACTCCCTCCTTTTTTTTCTTTGGTAGGTTCTCGTCGCCTTCGCCTTTGTACGCGCCGAGTAGCGTACGAGGAAAACGACTGTGTGTCGACCGTCCTCTGTTGCGGGGCCCGTTCAAATCGGCGCTACATGCGTAGTGCTGTTTGTGCGTAGTACACTCGCCTGCACGCTAAGGCGTAGCGGCTCCCAAAGTGTGCGGAGGTTTTCCCCGTGCGAGGCGCGTTAATGAATGGCGGCCCCAGAGCTCCATCGCTGCTGCCGCTGTTACGTGATTGGGACGGCCGCGTTTAAGCTTCGCCCGTGAGTCCCGTCTTGGGTTTTGCCCGTGCTAAGTGCTGCTTTATCTTAGCCTAAGGCCGCAAAGCACTGCGCAAAAGCGGAGGACGGTGAAAACGCTGTGTGTATAGGGTCTATCGTGCACCTAACACTTTACACGATTTTAAAAATTATTCTTTTTGAGTTACAGGAGCGATTTTTTTCGCCTTAGCATTGTCAGCGGTGTAGTACATCATAATACAGCTTTGGCGTGCTAATTAGTGCGCTGGTTAACTAATATTGAATAGTTAACATTTTAACTATAGCAGTTAGGCTCTTTAATTATTGAGAGGCCACCGTAAGTAGCCGTAAGTAATATCCTTATCATTTTATACAATTTTGAAAATGCGGTTACCCTCGGCGCAGTGGCCCAACAAATTTTGGCTATTTCGACGAGTTACATACACTGGAGAGTTAAGCTTTGCCTGCAAGCTTCTCGAAAGCGCATGTATTTTGCGCGATGCAGCCAACATTTGTTGGGCCACAGCACCGAGGGTAATTGAAAAAAAAAAAAACTGAAATGGATATTACTCATAGCGCCTGTCAGTAATTAAGGAGCATAACTGTTATAGTAAAAATGTTAACTATTCAGTATTGGGTAACCAAACTAAGTAGCACTTCTTAGATGTATTCTTATTTACTACTCCGCTGACAGTGCTATGCTGAAAAGACTGCTCTTCTAACTCAAAAAGCCTATTTTTATAAACTGTGTAAAGTCTTAGGTGAAACACCCTGTATATGGATGGATTCACGTGCCAGCAGGGCTAGACGTAGAGCTAGACAGACAGACATATTGAGTGCGCACTAATGACGCAAAAGCCGAAGAAAGCGATTTTGTCACTTGTTTAATTATTTTTAAAATTTTCGCGGTAATATCAGCCTTTGAATTCTTCCTTGTGTGGCCATGGTCCGCCTCGTGGGCATGTGCCAACCTCCAAGCGCACGCCAGCATCTTCTTTCGTTGATGGGGTTCACAGTCTTGTTGCCCTTGAAGAGGGCCGCGCTCGACCTTTATTCCTTCGGGGATGCTTGTCGTTTGCGTTGCCACCTCTGTGTTTATTGTTGCCAAACCGAAACAAGACGCGTCCTCAAGTCGGAAAGCGAGCTTTGAAGGAGAAACTGTACCGAAGGCCACAGGCTGCGTCGATTGTGTCACGTGTTAAACCTGGAATAAACGAGTGTCGTCTATGCGCCCTTAACGAAATTTCTCTAATTTCAAAGGGGTACAGACACGAAGTTTATATGGGGCTGTTTTTTTTCTTTGAAATAGTCCTACGGGCATGTAATCGTGAAATTGAGCTAAGAACACCAGTGCGCAGCGTTTATAATTAATTACAAGCGATTTTTACGGGCAGTTTCCGTCTCGGTCCTTGCCAGTTCTTATAGAAATGGTCTATAGACAGTCTATAGATTTCTTATAGACTATTCCTTTCCTATATATACTTCCTTTTGTCTACTCATACTATATAGATTGACTATATACAAAAGTACTAAAGGTGTATGGCCATAAATCCATAGATTGTCTATAGACTGTCTGTAGGATTTGTATTGCCTATAGACTGTCTTTAGGGTTCGTCTATAGAGACTCTGTCGACTTTATAGACGGGAGTCTATGGACAGTTCATAGCCTGTCTAAAGAAGTTTTTGTAAGGGTAGCGCTGAAATGCTCCTTGACGTCGCATGCAGTCCACCTGCCAACCTGGACACCCGCATTTCTGACGACGTCGGCGTCTCCGGCAAGCAACTGTTTGTTCCTGTGAACAACCACTGGTTTCGGTGACGTCACGGTAATGGGGGCAAGTGCACCTTGACGTCATTCGATGTGGGTGGAAATGCCGAACGGCACCTTATGATGAACTAAACGCCTGAAGCTTGCTAGAAGGCATTCTCTTACGCATGCGTAAAACATATACCTTTTGTTTTCGTTTGAAATTTTGTGTCTTTAGCCCTTTAACAAACGCGACATTTATGGGTAACGCTGCGGCTGACGGCATAATATGCGCGGCCTTCGACTCCCGCCTAAGAAGATGGCGGTTTAGGTCGCGGCGGCCGCATTCCTGTGCGTAGGGAGGAGCGGCTATGAGGGATGGCCCTATAAAATTAAGTGCTGCGTTACTTACCCGGACTAGAGGGTACGTTAAACTATTGACCACGGTTTCGTTCTTGCGAGTTGGGCTGCGTATATAGCCGCATTTCGCGTGCCAACACTTCCCCACTGGCGCCTGGCATATATACGGCAGTTTCCGAATAAGTAAAGGAAAGAGTAGCCAGAAATGCAGGTTTCGAAACCATCGGCCACGGTCCCGTTGCTTTCTATAACGTCGCGAACAGTTGGCTGCTTTTTCATCTCTCTTTATTTTTCGAAAACCGGACAGAGATACGTGGTTTTCGCGAGGGCAGGAATTCACGAAGAAACGAGCAGTAATAAACAGGTCCTTATTTACTGCGTGCGCGGAAGCAAAACTGGCCTCTCTGAACCCACCAGTTTTCTTTGTTTTTTTTTCCACCTTGGTACCGGGTAACAGTTTCGAGGCCAAGGGAACGGCTGATGCGTCACTCTGTACAGGGCCCGATTTCTCGAGCGCCACTTCTCGTTCCGCTCGCTGGGCCACGGTTGCGTGCGTGGACGCGATTGGCGGCCTGTATAGGGTCGTGGCGTTACGCGTGGAACTGGGAAATGAAAAGTAGATATAAAATATCTCAAAACTGGTGTTTAGAAGGTCGAAACATAAGGCTCAAGGACTCAAGCGTCATTAGGACATGTAATTGTATAAAGTAAACGAATTGTCCTGAAAATAAAATGGGGGTAATTAGTTGGAAATCGCCCCCGCCCCCTCTCACCCTTGGCTTGCGAGTCAGACACGCTGGTCCTAGTCAACGCAGGCACCTTTTTTTCTTTATTGCATGGAAATCAATCGCGCTGACCTACAGAATGGCCTAAACACACACGAGTAGAATTCCGCGATGCCGGCACACATTCCCATGCCTTCGTGCACTTCACTGCCCCCAGTTGAACCTCGGTATAATGAAGTTGAAGGGGCCTGGCGATTACTTCGTTATAGCCGTAGCTTTGTTATAAAGAGTGTTGATCGAGCTTCGAAGGGGATCGTCATTCCTTCATTATATCCATTATTTCGTCATAAACCGTTTCGTTATAACGAGGTTCGACTGTACATGCGTCGAGAGCCATTCAGAAGGATGATCCTGCGCAGCATAACCCCCCCCCCCCCCCTCCCGCCGCACTAAGGCGCACTGTTCTCTGAACAGAGACTTAGTTGAGCGAGACGGTTCTGCTTGGAGATCTGTCATGCAGCTCTTCCACAAGTTTAAAAAAATAACAGCGCGGAAAACGGGGACTTCAAGGGTAGAAAACACAGGACAAGCGCTGACTCTCAAATAAAGTTTAATCGCAGCGAACAGGCAACAACCAAACAATAAAGCCACAAGGCACGTGCACTATGTTGGGTCAAGATAGGCAACCTCACTGTCACGCAGGAGCAGGGATCGTTTGCTGATGCACAATCTTGGTTTCTTTCTCATTTTGTAGGCTTCTACGATTTCCCTGGTCAATTGATCGGGGTGTTTATACAATATGTCACTATAGTACAATGAAGGAAAAGTTTGCTGTTATTAAACTTTAGTTGAGAGTCGGCGCTTGTCCTGCGTTTTCTACCCTTGAAGTCCCCGTTTTCCGCGCTGTTATTTTTTTAATATATACCACCAACTCGCCCGCCTTGCTATTGTGTTGTCTTCCACAAGGCACTTTTGTACAATTCAATTACAGCGGCGCTTTATATACGTACGCCGTGTGGTGTTTCACATGATATGGGAACAGTGTCCCGCGTCTTCGTGGGCAAGATGAGTCGCTGACAGGACCCATTAACACTGTGGCGTCATACCCTTATAGGCGGAGCTTAAGTGTCGCTAGCAATTTCTTATTAGAGTCAGAGCTTTACTAGGCTATGTCGACAAGGTCATGTCCGCAAAGCGTGTCCTGAGCAGTTGTGAGGAACTTAGAAGAAATAGCGCCAAACGAATGGTTGTAATCGAGAGGATGATGCGAGGATGCTGTGCAAAAAAAAAAAAAAAATGTCGATAGGGTGATCAGTTAATTATTGCCAAAAATGCCCCAAAATTGGGCGGAGCCACGGTAACGTGTGGTGCCAAATTTGAAAACCGGAAGTGTGGGCGGCGCCAACGCGTGGCGCCAAATTTGAAAACGAAGCGCGGCGCCAAGTTTGAATACTCAAAATGGGCAATTGATGGAACTTGATTAAGTAAGACAATTGTGGTAATTGGGAAATTGGATTAAGTTACATCAGTGCTTAATCGAGTAAATGTGAGGAGAAGGGACAAGTGAAGCAAAGAGAGGAAAAGAGGGGCAAAGAGAAACGAGGAGGCGTCAATGGTTTTGCTTTCCTCCAATGCTGGTTACTGCAGTGACCTCAAATGTTTTTCGCTTTCTGCGAGCTCGCCGCGAGCAATTTAATGCTCACCCGTGCTATAATGCGCGCAACCTCTATACTATGTTGTTGAGGACTGAGAGGAGGAACCAGGCGAAGGTCAGAATGGAAGGCGGCTTGTTTTCGTCTTCTCTAGGGCGGGTAATGTTTTCCGGTCGGGCATATGACCCTGCCTCGTCTGGAGGCCGGTTTTGAGAGAGGTTTCCTGGATCTTTCAGGAAGAAGTGTTCGCCGATGAGAGGGAGGGGCCTGACTTCAATATCGTTGGTTGATGAGGTCCGTCGGTCTGACGATGTCGGGACGAACATCACGATTCTAATGATGATTGAGCCTTCCTCCTCACAGGCGGCGACAGACGAGAGCTGATAGGCGGTCGTCGGGGTCACGTGATCATCTATTGTCTGTGGGCGTTATATATATATAGCTGGCGGAGCGAAATAAGCGGAAGCGCTATCTCTCCTCGGCGCCGCCACGGGGTGTCTGGTCTCGTCTTTCCGCAGAGCACGGCGCCGAGGCTGCGACGATGACGGCGTCATCTGCTGACCAAAGTAATCCTCGAGTGCGGCCACGTGTGTCGTAATAGTCGGTGCCTCATAGAAATATAAACAGTGCCGTCATTCGATACTAGCTCAGGAGACGAATTTTTCTTCGCACGTTGACCTCATTCCAGGAGGTCATTTTTCTTTATTTTAATTTCTCTCCGAGAGCTGTTATCCCACGACGTCCGTGTCCACGCCAGCGAGGCCAATACGGCGAGCAGCAGCAGCGCGTCGGGCGTGTTCGATCGACACACTGCTAACAAAAAAAAATGAGCGACACGCTCCGGTGGAAAGCTGTAGTGGACTCTGCGCGCGCACGGGGCCGTTTTAGTGTTGTGCCCCGCGTTGCGAGTCGAACGGCAGGGTTCTGCTGTGCTGGATACGTCCGGTGGTCATGCATGGAATGCGTTAGACGCTTTTGCTAAAAAGATTGGCGATGGTTTAGCTCTGTTTAAACCTGGAGTAACGCGATAGCTACTGCTGGCCGAGTAGTGGAACTCGCTCAGTCGAATTGCAAAGTCAGTCTTTCGCCGCTCCGTTTCGCTGGGCGTTCCTTTAACTTCGTCCCACTTGAGACGGCGCTTGCTGCGCACAGCTGTTGCAGCTCGGTTTCGCCGGCGCGCCGCGCCGCCGGCAGCAGCAGCTGCTCCTCATCACGTGGCTGGTGACGTGACCAACCAGGTGACGAACCACGTGACCAGCCCCGGCGCCGCGCCGCAGGCAGCTGCTCCGCACCACGTGACCAACCACGTGACAGCGTGGAGGCGCCGCCACGCTGAAGGCTCGAAATGCTACCGTAATGTAGCTGTCGCTACAAAAACGTCTATTGTGCGGCGGAGTAGAGCCCTCACCAGAGCAAAAACCCGGCGCCGTCCGGCTTCGTTCATAAGAATCCTGATTGGCTGGCGGGCGGTGAGGTCATTAGTGGCGTCACCAGAGCTATGAAATCCTATTGGCTCGACGGGCGTGATGTCACCTGACCGGCGAATGCTGCGCATTGGCTGGAGGGAAGTGGCTTCGCAGACCAGGTTCGTCTGCGCCAATCCTCCACCATCAGTAGCTTCTAATAGTAGTATCGCATTATTGCCAACATACAATGGGCTCTACACGACATGCTCTGGTGCCGCGCTTTGTTTTCACCCAGTTTTATCAGTAATTCGATCAATCAGCCAGTTTTATCAGTCATTCAATCAATCAGCCAGTTTTGTCAGTCATTCGATCAATCAGCCAGTTTTGTCAGTCATTCGATCAATCAGCCAGTTTTATCAGTCATTCAATCAATCAGTCAGTTTTATCAGTCATTCGACCAGTCAGTCGTATCAGTCATTCGATCAACCAACCAGCTAGCATTTCATCCAAATCGTCAATAAACGAATGCCCTACCCTTCACCGCAACGCAGGTCTAAAGAACGCGGGCCGAACTAATACGCAGCAGTGGACGCCTTCCGTAAGGTGCAGACAGCGAGCTAGTATGCTGGCATATATACCTGCGCGGCAAAGTGCGAGTGTCTAATCTCAATAAACCGAATAGTTTTTCGTGCCGTTCTTGGAACTACGACGGGCGCCGTCAAGCTGTGCACCAGCGGCGGGCTGAGGACGGTCAGAATTTACAAGAATTTCCGTTGTGGGCTTCTCCATCTCCTTCCACTTTTGTCTGTCTTCCCTTCCATCTTCGCCAGCCTCGCAAGTTTTCCTCTATCACGTCTCGTTGCCCGTTAAAGATCCCCAGGTGGTCTAAATTACTGCGGAGCCATTTCTTTCCTCCCTCCTTCACTCCCACCTTCTTCCCTTCCCTTACGGCGCGGCTGAGGTGTCCACCAGAAGAATTGAGACAGTTTTACCGCGCTTTTAAGTTCTAGGTAACTAACATCATTCACTCTCGTGTTTGCAGCAGCGCAGCCGGGGTAAATGCGGAGGGAGGCCCATTTCGTGTGCACGCACTGGGAGGCCGATTCCGGCGTATGCGGAGTGCAAGACGGCCTGTATTAAGGCGAAAGCAACGATGTCCGCGAAATGTGTCACACTATGACGTCATTAATGGCATAAATGCTGTAGCCCACATACCCTGAGCAGGAATTACCTTCTTAGTATTACTTAGCTAAAATAAGTAAAAATAAAGAAATAAAAATAAGGTTAAAATAAAAATAAACGAATAAAAATTTTAAAAATAGAACAGCGGAATAAATTAAAAAGATAAAAACACAAAACAGAAAAATGAAAATAAAAACAAAATGAAAATCAAAAATTAAAACCAGCCAATGTGGGCGCAAAAGGCTTTCGCCTCGCGCTCTTAAGATGGCCAACGTGCCCCTGGAGTTTTTTTTTTTTTTTTCTATGCGCGGCGTGCGCGCGTCGTCGAGGCGGCCCGAACTGGGGTGAACTTGGAAGGCCGCCCAGCCTCCTTTCCGGGGAGAGGGAGCGCGCAAAAAATCGAACAGTCGGCCCGCGCGCGCCGCCGGTAGCAACACCTTTCCGGGGCCGAGTGTTCGTTGCCTCATCGCGCACGCACGCACGCGCGCATCTGCGGCACGGAGACAACCTTGGCGTGACCACCACGGCCACGCGCCACAAAGCATAGGAGAGGGGGTTGTCGCTCTCTCCCCCGGCGTCGGATCGAAGGGTTGCCGAACCGCGGAGGGTCCCGACCGTGGAGCGGGCGTCGCCACCGCCGCCAGGAGTAATCAACCTCAGGCGCCCCTTTCGAGGAATTCTTGTCGATGGCGAAACGGGAGGTTCAAAGTCTCGCCGACAAATAATGCATGTTGCCGGCCTCGTGCACCGTCATTAAGATGCGTCTCTACCCGTGGGAAAAGTGTCAACTCCCAAATGATTGGACAGTTGTACCGGCCCCGAGTTTCCTATACGACGCCAGTCAATGAAACAATCGATCACAGCGAGCTGAAAGTGGGGCTACGTGCGGGGTGGGCGAACACTCGCTGAAACCGAGGCTGGGGAAGGCACTGCAGCTCTGGTGCAAAGCGCGCTCTTCTCAGTGAACGCTAGTACGCTGGCAGCGCATGCTCTTTTGTAGTCCGCACATCTTTCGCAACAAAACGTACCCCCCCCCCCCCCCCCCCCCTTCCTTTTTTTTTTGATACTGACGAGGTTATATACTACGACACGGTTTACGCATAAAGCGTACTGGCGCTAAAAGACGGAGACAACACACACACACAAGACAGGACTGGCGCCAGTACGCTTTTTGCGCAAACCGTGTCATGCTGCAACCAACTAGCTCAAATGAAAGTCTTGCTATATACTACGTCTCGGTGGCACTGTTGTGTCGCAGCTGCACGACGGAAGAGGCGGTCGTGTTGCAAGCGGTTGTTAATGGGAGGAGAGCAGAGACTAACAAATGCACAAGCGAAGCGACGACGGGACCGAGCCGTTCGTTGACAAGCGCAGCAGCGGCCGGGGTGCCTCGATGTGCGCGCCCCCTGGTAGCGGGGTCTGCCCACTGAGCGACGCAGACTGCGGTTGTCGCGCGCTGTAGGCGTACTGGGCACGTGCAATGCTTCCGGGTGCATTCGAGGAGGGAGAGAGGGGGGGGGGGGGGGGGAGCAGGGGCTCTTCATTCGAGAGCGTGGCTCTGTCGGCTTGCGCCTGTGGCACCTCTTTGGAGAGGTGATTAAAGGGGCTGTGAAGGGGGCTCTAATAAAGTTGCGGCATGCCTGGGATATTGAAGCACGCCGCTTCACGAAGAGTGTTCAGCAAGGATTTTTTAAATGCGCTCTGTAGAAGCGGAGTTGTCTGTAGTTAAAATTTGAATTTCAGCGTCTTCGCGCTTTTTCCTCTCCTCTCGTCACTTTTTGCACGCTGGAAGGTAGGCGCTCCTTCGCCGACCCCCCTCTGGGAGCGGAGCTTCCCGACCCTCCGGAGCTAAGCAATTTATTGGCCGCGGCCACGGCAGCTGCCTGACGTCGGAAAGAATCTAACCAACCTCTAACCTTATCTACGCAGATGCGGGGGACGGAGGAGGGTGCGAGTATGAAAAAAGTCGCCGGGAAGGCCTCGCCAACATTGACGCGCGATTGTGGGTCGTCTGCTGCGTGTAAAAGAGTATAATTTGGCTCTGGTTTTCATGGCAACGCAGTGCAGTGATTGAGTGAATGTACTCTCCTCGCAAGCCGTTTCACAGCCCCTTTAAGAGAAGCGCAGCGCTGGAACAATGGGGGCAAAGTATGTGTGTAATTCCTTGCTTCCTCCCGTTCTTCCTCCACATTTTTTTACCTTTCAAACATCGACAGTCGCACAGTCGCCAAGCTAAATGCCACCGGAGTAGCCTGTTGTAATCGCAAACACTCGCGTTCACTCCAGGGGTGAACACCTTTAGCAGGGACTTTTATAATAGGGTCGTCCTATAGGTTATAGGGGCATAAGGGAACAGTGAGGCGCCCTGCTATTCCCCTATGCGCCTGACCCATAAGATCACCCTGTTAGGGGCGTTATTGCGCACTGGCGCCCTGCAATTCATGCATGCCCCTAACCGAAAGGGTCACACTATAATCCAGGCGGGCGGCGGAGTGGGAGCACTCACGGCGGTTGCTGCCGTACTGGTGTCGACATTTGTTTGCACCTGTGGTGCGCCAACAGTCTGGGAAAGTTTTTCTTTTTAATTCTGTTCGAGCATGGAGCAAACCGCCGAGGTCTGCATTCCGCGTTGTTCCTCTCCTCCAGAGATTGCGAATACCGGTCCCGCCACTTGCGCCTCTCGAAATAGTGGGAGGAAGGCGCTCATGCGGGCGAATATACTTACGAAAAAGCAAGGCATGGAGACAGGCGCACGGGGAGAAATCGGACGACTTTTGACCTGGTCGCGTGAGAACCCCGAGGGGTGCATTGTGCGTGTTGCATTTATCGCGTCCCTTCCGTGTTCTTAATTGGGGAGCCCCGCGTGCGGTGCTGGAAAGAGGTGATTGCGTTGTTTGTTTAGCTGGCAGTCGTGATGGCAGAGACAATAGAACCCGTGTATAAAAAAAAATGGCTCCTGGTGATGCTCTGTTTACTTTCTCTAAACACTTGCAATCTGCAGAGTCCGCCGACTGTAAGCAGTGGGTGGATTTCGAGTTCATCCCTTTGTTGAGATGCGTATGGACGACGACACTCGTGAGATTTCGTCGGCAGTCGGATTTTAGAGGGCTCTCTCTCATCGTAGGTACACGGGGGTTCGAAGAATGGGAAATGGAGCAGCATTGCGAAGCTCGAGCTATGGTGCCGGACACCTGCCGGCCGCAGACCATGGCGTCACTGAAGGGCGGCGCGGGTTGCAAAGAGTTGGGTGCAGGATGCCAGTCCCCAGTGGTGACCCTGCGTATATTTCATTGGCCCAGGGGTGGTCGAAACCCGTAGTCGTGGTATTAGTTCCGCTGTCGATCTCCGACAAGGAAACCTGTGCCAGCGACAGCGCATTTCTTTGCGAACGGCGTGGTCGCAGTGGAGTTCCCACTCGGCCCTTCGCCTCTCTTGTGCGTGTGTCGTTCTGACCACTGTGAAAACACTGGTTGCAAACCTAGGCATATTGCTGGGGCGTTGGAGCCGCGGTTGGAGCTGCTGGTTTCATGCGCAGAAACAGGGAAAGTTCCCTGTCGTTGCGTGTTCGTCCATTACAACGCTTGTTTCTTTCCCTTTTTTTACCAGCCGAGGAAGGGATGCCCCTTTATTGGGCTACCATGTTGTCAAGTTGATGTACCTCGGGCTGTCTATACTAAAGCCGTGCAATACCTTTGCCTTGCGCCTTCCGTGTTATAGGTGTATGAATGCTATTTTTGCGTCGCTTCGTGGCGTAATTGCCTGACGCGCTGCGCGCCAGGTAAAAAAAAAAGGAATTCCAGACAGTCTTAACATAGCCCCGCTGCCGGTAGGCATTTATGGACGAAAGAATGCACGCGGTAGTGCGCATAGGTGCTGGTATCTTGTCCAGGCGAACAATCCACAGGTGGCCGTTCGGATATTCCGTGAGAGCATACGCTACACTGCCACCGGGACGCGTTAGCCACACGTGGCGACCACGTGTCGCGCTTCTTCTGCACCATCCCTGCCGTGGCTGGCGTCGGTGGAGCGGCGAGGAGCAGCCCCCCCCGTAAACAAAGGGAGCCTTCCGGGGGAAACAAAAGCGAGGATTGCCGCGTACACCGCTGGCGCGTTTCCACGGCGAGGCTGTTGTGCGAAGAATTAACGAGCCGTATCTGCTCGCCGTGCTCGCTGGTGGCATAGCCGGCCCTGTTTGTTGCTCAGCTCGCCCGCGCACTCACGGGGTCTGCCAATACAGTATGTATACACTATCGCGGGCTCCGCAACGGTGAGCGCGCGCGCACGACACAACAGCACACGGCCGGCAGCAACCCTGGCGCGCCGGCCATCTTGGCGATCGGCCCTGGCTTCCTCCTCCTCTGCGGCGGCCGCTGCTCCGGTTGTAACGGGGTAAACAACGCGCTAAGCTGGCCTTGCGGCAGCGCGCGGCCAAGGCCCCCACTCTCTGCTGCCCGTGTTGTTCGCTGCTGTTTGGGTAGAGCATCTTGTATACGCTCTGGTTTTCGCGCGCTCTGGTCGGCGAGGAGGTATATATATATATATATATATATATATATATATATATATATATATATATATATATATATATATATATATATATATATATATATATATATATATATTTAACGTCCCAAAGCGACTCAGGCTATGAGAGACTCCGTAGTAGAGGGCTCCGGAGATTTCGACCACCCGGGGTTCTTTAACGTGCACTGACATCGCACAGCACACGGGCCTCTAGAATTTCGCCTCCATCGAAATGCGACCGCCGCGGCCGGGATCGAACCCCCGCCTTTCGGGCCAGCGGCCGAGCGCCATAACCAGTGAGCCTCCGCGGCGGCTTCTTGCTGGATATGTGGGCCGTCGCGTCGGTTCGTTGGGGCCTTGCCGCCTTTGGAGTTATCCGCGTGGGCGCCCCGTTTCGAAAGCGCGTGCTTCCGTCGCGGTGTGTGGGGGAGGGCTGACCGAAGCGTCGACGTGAGAACGGTAGCTCGTCGCCGTGTTCGTTGGGTGTGCGGCCCCTGTTCTCGGCAGGTGTACGACCAGTACAGCGACGCAGGAAGCCCGGCGAGTTGAATCGGCTGGCTCATGGTTATGCTGTATGTAGGGCGTTCGCATCGCGAAGGCACAATAAGAGAAAAAGACAGGACATGTGCTGTCCTCGCAACTGCCTTTTCTAGGAAGCGGAGACGAAAAATTGGTGCACGACATGGCTGTGGCAAAAAGCGCGCAAGGTAATGACACGAGCTGACCATAGCCAATACTTTGTTGGCGGAATCTGCCGTGATAATCGAGCCGCTGAAGAGCAGCCCGAAAGCTCTCTAAATTGATCGGAAAGTGCAATTGGCAGCGGGGTATTGAGATTTTGTATGTACAAATACTTTACTTCGTGGTTCTCGTAGGTGGTTTCTTCGCGAAGGCAAATGTTTGCATGTCTTCTAGGCTTCAAATCAGCTGTAAAAATTTCTTTAAAGCTGGTTTTCTGCGTTCATGTAAAAAAGCGGACTGTGCAGGACACTTGATATAAAGTTGTGAGGTGTTGCGAGTCTTTAATTCGGGTTCTTTTAAAGGGAATATCGTACTGTCTTTGAGTACCGGCTTATTCATTTCGCCGCAAGGTTCTTCGTAGAATTCAAGTGCCCACAGTTGGCGATATACAAGTGCACCTCTGAAATTTACGTGTTTTTTATTGCATTGTTTGGTTTGCGCTTAGTAAACGGGACTGCATACCTTCTTATCTGAGCTCTGCGAACGGGAGTGACGACGACCTGGCCATTCACGTAACAGCGCGGACTTCACTGCTTCCTTGAGAATGTGCGCGAGCGAAGCCAGATGCTGCCTGCTGCTCTTCCCGCACGCATAGCTCGGGCTATCAACTGGGGCGCCGCACAGATTGTAAGGGAACGCCGCTTGTGGCTAAAAGCGGATCGATGTCACAGGCGCTGCGGTTCTCATCCGTTCCCCTCCCCGTCTCTGCTTTCGTTTTCGAAAGATAAGCGGCAGCTGCGATAGAGGGGACACTTTCGGCCTTCCGGTATCGTGGGCGGACAGCGTCCTCCATTTGGAGATCCCTTTTCTTCCTTTTTTGTTTGTTCTGCTAGTTAACGCGATGACATTGGCAGAGAGAACGCTCACCAGAGCTGCCAATCGTGTGTGCGCGGGAAACATTCCACGTTGCATTGTCGCGTTCCGTTGAACCCTGTCCGTTGCTTTAGTAGAGCATTATGGAGAGGTGAGGTAGAGTGGGCGTTTCCGAGACTGTAGCCTGTGTGCGCGTTCGCATGGTGGATGTATGTGCTTTGCATGAGTGAACGTCTGACGGAAAAGGGCGTTTGGGAGAGAGAGAGAGAGAGGGGGGGGGGGGGGGGGGGGGGGGGGCATATGTCGCTTTCATGCACATCTCCGGACAGACGGAGGCTGTGGAGAAAGGCGGGGTGCCTTTTCCTCGTCGTAGCGCTGTTGAAGCAAAAATGCTGTCTTGAGCAAAGTTCCTGCTGCCTTGTGCCTCGGCAAATGAAGAACGGCGTGTTATTTATCGGTAGAGCACACCAGGAACTACTGAAGAAATAGTTTGAAGGAAGCACCCGTGCGACTGCTGCATTAATTGCTGACTGTTGTAGCTGCGTTGAAATTTTATACGCGGTTAGCATTCCTGCGTTTCGAACTCTCGTAGCTTGCAGATCAGTTTTTATTCTAGGTTTTATATAGCGCAGTGGCTGGCACCGACACACTGCCTTTGGAGGCAGAGAGTCCCAAGCTTTGGAGGGTCAGTGGCGCTACGATCGAGAGAGCACCACTGCACGGCCCATCGGAAGAGCCCGTGGCACGTGTACTTTTGGTCACAGGCTGCATGTCTGCAGGTTGAAACCAACCAATCAGTCAACAAGCTCAGGGGTATGCTTGCAGAGGTATATACAGGGTGTCCAGGCTAACTTTAGCCGAGGGTGATCAGCAGCCGGTAAGCAGTCTTGAGGCGAATTTAGCGCTTAACCCTATAGGTTTACTGGTGGCAAGTGTCGCCATGATTATACTCCGTTTCAAAGATAGTGCGCAGAGCTGCGGAGGCTGCGCGTGTAGTCTGCTTGCGGAACCGTATTTACTCAGTACAGCGTATATCTGTACGCATATGAGCAGCAGTTATCTCTAGCAGTAGTTTAAACTAGGGTCGTCTTATGGAGCGGTTGACTACTTATCAGTTGAATTCGAATGTTTGAAACAAGGCCCGTGCACTCTGCGATGTCAGTGCACTCTAAAGTACCCCAGGTGGTGGAAATTTCCGGAGCCCTTAACTACGGTGCCCCTCATAGCGTGAGTCGCTTTGGGACTTTAAACCCCGCATAAACCATCCACGGTTGAATAATATCAAGATAAAAAAGACGTGCTAGACACAATTAAGGCTCACATTTTTCGTGCATGAAGGCTTTGAACTATATTTCAAAAATACTCTGTACAATATATATGCAAGTTGTACTACTACAGAAAGAGGTCCTAGAGTAATATGGTAGGCGGACCTCTTGACTCTAACAACACACTCGCAGTCGTGGTGTCTTGGAAATGATGCCAAACAGCCGCATCTGTTTCCTGCCATCTCGATGGCGATAAGCGCGAGTGACATCACCGCTAAACGCGCGCCGGCGCTATCTTATCGGTGGAATTGCGCCGACGCGCTTCTTGCTCTGTCGCCATATCTCTCCGCGGAAAGCTGACGTTTCTCGCACGTCGCGCGTGACTTGGAGACACCCACGTACGTACACGGGCGAACTGGCGCGTGGCATGTCTCGGCTTGCTCACCGTGTCGCTTATGCCGTCACCTTTGCAAATGTAGAGCCTCCGACCAGCGAGCCGGTCAGCCGAGACCCGATTGCGCCTGGTTGACGGCAACAGTCGCACATGCCTTTCCCCCTGTGGCATGTTTGGAGAGCGTTGCGAGAGTAACTTCCCGGTATTGTTAACATCTCCCCCGCCCCCTTTCTTTTTTGCGTTTTGTCATGCCATAATGCATTGCGTTTCTTCCATTTATCTCTTGCTGATATCTCCCGTTCCTCTATCCAAGCGGGTTTCGGGTAGTGCCTTGAGAACCCCTGCCTCCTCTGGTATCAGGTATAGCTGATATTGCTGATATCTCTGTCAGCGCAACGGCACCCTTGCTGCTGCGTATCTCCTCGCCTTACCTGTCACGAGCAGCTGACGTGACTCGTATGGCACGCGCGTGACTCGAGAGGCGCCTTGTGACGCCCTTTACCCACGTCTGCCTTCCCTGTGTCCCGTTGCAGCTGCGTCGTCCGTTGCGGGACAGGCTGCTGACAGCCATGGTGCCCCGTTGTCTAGCGCTCCTCACGTTGCGTGCATCGGCATATGGCGCCCGCTGTGTCTTTATGGGTGAAAGGGCTCTGTGGTGTCTTCCTCCTAGACAGACACGTATACGCGCGCCGCTCCCTTTGAAGCCGCGGCGGTCGCGCTGCATGTTCGCGCAAGGGTCCTCCACCCGTTATCTCTCCGGGGTGTCTGCAGCTGCTTAGTGATCACCCCTCTGCAACCGCGACTCTGGACAGGCACGCGCAGAGTGCCAGCTGTGAAACTGTCGCTACCATTTCGGTGCTCGTGCTGCGTTAGTGTCTCGCGCTTGCAACACTGGCAGTCGGGACTAGCTTAGATGGTGATGCAAAGCGAGTTTAATTTAGTCGCCCGCTGGGTGCAACTCGGCTGGCTCTCGCGCATGCTTTGCGTGTCGAGCGCTTCCTGTTGGCTTGCGTTGCGGCCTTCCTGAAGCAACGTCGTTTTGTGAAATGGTGTGGCCCCTTTGTTTGTTTAATTAGCTGCGTCGTTTCTTCAGCGTGCGCCGTGCGAGGACGCGCACCTGTCCGCGCAGCACAAAGGCGAGGCGGTCGCAGGTGACGTGGTTGTATTCCTAACGCAGTTTTGTATCCTCCCCAGCATCGGGTTACCCACGCGCGGAGGAGTCGACCACGGCAACAGATGGACCAAAAGTGCCCAGTCAGTCTATTCAATCAAGCTCGTCGGTCTGTTCTGTCTGTCGCTCTGCGCTGTAGAGTATGATTACCTGTTGCTGGGCCTGGGTGTGGGGGTCTCTCCGTCTGGTCACATTCGGCTGTTTCTTTTCATTTTTTTGTGTTCTCTGAACACTTAAATCGCCTCCTTCTCGCCTCCATTTTACCTTCACCGTTATTGATCAGAGCAGACGACTCTATCGTTGCGGTCTTCAATTATTCGCCGACATGGACATTTGTGCACGCGCTGCGGATCTGTATTCTGTTCTTTCCACCGTTCCGGTGGAAAATGACGATGTTGCCTAGAGTTCACCGTTCTTTTAGAATTGGGAGGCGATTCTCAATGAGAAAGTCTTTTTGTTTATAGTTCATGGGGTTTAACGTTCCAAAGCGAATCAGGCCATGAAGGACTCCGTAGTGGAAGGCTCCGGAGATTTCGACCACCTGGTGTACTTCAACGTGCACTGACATTGCACAGCACACGGGCCTCTAGAATTTCGCCTCCATCGAAATTCGACCGGCTTGGCTGGCATCGAACCCGCGTCTTTCGGGTCAACAGCCGAGCGCCATACATATATAATAAGCCACCGCGGCTGCTCTTTCTGCTTTGTGGTCGAACTACTTTACTACTTGCTGCGCAACATGTGGGCGTTGCTGACAGTGCACTTCGTGCCTTCGTGGCTCTCTTTGACTTCTTTCGGCTGCGTCTAAGCGATGCTTTCGTAGAAGCTGCCCGTATAGATGTTCTCACGCTCGGTTTTCCATTAAGGGAAGTCTCGAGCTGGGATGTTTGAATAATAAAATTGGAGGACGCTTAAGCTTCGTCTGTAAGAGTGAGGCGCGACAGCGTGTCGCAGCGTTGCCAAGGGGTGCACGGAATGCCATCGCCCGTTCGGCGCGACGCGTGGCCCGTTGGATAATTTAAGGAAAGGACGCCTGTCTCACATATTTCGGCGGGCACCCGAGCCGGGCCGTAAGGGAAGGAAAATGAAATGGACAATTGCTTTTAAGGAAAGGGAATGACGCCTGTCTCACATTTCTCGCTGGACACCCGGATCGCGCCGTAAGGGAAGGAAAAATTGATCGATCAATCAATAAACCAACCAATCGATTGACGACCAATCAACCGATCGATCAATCAATCCACCAATCAATCAATCCTTAACGCTGAAGCGTTAAAATCCCTTCTCTTACGGCGCGGTTCAGGTTTCCACCGAGATACGCCATTTTTCGCTCACGGCCAAAGACGCCGACGACACCGGCTTTTCTGCGACACGAGCTCCTTAAACGCTGTCGCGTTGATATAGGTTTCGGGAAACCTCGCGAACCAACAGACCACGAGGGCATTGATCTCAGAGCCAGCCTCGGAAACCACAACTACGTACGTACGCGTTCTTTCGTACGCCCGTTTTCATCCTCTGCTCGAATATGAGTGTTCGCGGCTCTTGGCTGCCTTTTGTTAACTCGGGGGCCGTGTCGTTAAGCACGCAGTTGCCTCTCTCTGCTTTAGCCGCGCACAGACGCTGATGGATAGGCTGTCTGCGGCGGCAGACGCGTGTCACAATGCCACGTGCCGTCCTCTCCCGTTCCTGCCGGTTACCAATCGGGCTTGTCTTTAATTGTTGGCTAGTCGCGTGACTGTGTCGCTCCAGTCAGGTGGTGCGTATCTGGCTGTGACGTGCCCCACCCTTCACCCACTAGCTTCAACCCCTTCTAAGCTTTAGTAGGGTGTCTAGCTGGGCAATGCGCGGTACTTGGCAGCGGTCTCCGTGCGGTGGGGAAGGGGAGGGCGGTAGTGTGTCGACAGACGGCAACGCACTCTGCTGCCACTGGCTGGCGTGATTCCAGGACCTCGGGAGCACTGCGGGCCTTGCGCCTACTTCTCCGAGTCAGGGGCGGAGATGTGTTTGTGTTTGAACCACGCGTTCTGCGTGCTTTCGACTTCTGCTCCACCGGTGTAATTGCCTCTTGCATTTCCCGGTGATGTTTTCATTGGAGCGGTCGCTATACTTCGAAACACTGGGAAGAGTGCCTAATGGCCGCTTTGTCGGTGAGAGCAAGAAAGGAGGAGGCGGGGGAGGAGACTGGCTGACGGTTTGCTTGCTTCGCGAATGTGTTGCTGGCGGATGACGTCGGTAATTTGCCTTGGTTCACTGACGCGATGGAATCGTGCGAAACAGCTTGGGCTTTCCCAACCTGCTGCTGCTGCTTCATCGTGACCCTACTGTGCCTCCTATATTACTTCATAAAGCCCGATACTTGCACAAAGAGGCCCACTGGGGTGTACTAAAAACTGGCGAGCGGTGTTTATTCATGTGTCTGCGATTGTTGGGATTAGCTGCTGGCGATAGGAAGGGAAGAGGAATTCGGAAATGCCTTGCGTCTTCTCCTGCGTAACGCTTTTGTGAATGCCGAGGTTAGCCGCACAGTGAGAGAAGCATTGACTTTGTCAAGCCACTGAAACAGTTTGGGTAGATGTAAAGAGCTTTCTGTAATGCTCCAAGAGGGTTATCATGTTGCCAAGAAAAGCATAAACTGCGATGTCCTGCTCCATCACAGTTGTATCTCAATTTTTTTTGTTCTGCTTGCGAAGTGCTGTTTGGGCAATCCGCTTTCCTTGGTATTGACGAGGTTACCTTGCTGACTGGCTGACTGATATCATCAGTTGAGCCACACTTTCCGGTGACGTGTCACTAGGGAGCTCACATGAGACGACTGAGTGACATATCTGTCGTGGAAGGCTGTCTGCACAAGGGCATTGTGCCGTAACGGATAGCAGCATTGGATCAGTATAGCTTTAAGCATTTTTATTTCGCCTGTGCTCGAGGCACCTACCTGGCGGTGAAGGCGTAACGAGAGGCCACATGCCAGGGCCGGTTACAGCCGTAAATGCACAATACGGTGTGCAACCGGCCTGATACGGTGATGCTGGCTAGTGGAAAAAGAGCCATTTTGTTGTTGTGTGGATCTTGCGCTTTGTCATCGGGTCACATGCAGGCCACTCGTGTCACTTTGCAGAACTTGAGTGGCATGAGATCAGCTCTGTTTATAAATCTTGTGTTCCTCTGCACAATTCTGCCTGTCCTTGTGGAATAAAACTTGTTGGATGTTGTGGTTTTGGAGTTAGATTGCCAAGTAATGGAAGGAACTGTAATATTTTATGAGGATGACACAGGTAGGCGATAAGGGAAAGATAAGAGAGATGAACCTATGTTTACCTGAGCTGAGATACAAACAGCATACACACCTTGACATTCACAGTTGCACAGGTACTCTGGCACAAATGCGAACTGAGTGATTCAATGAATCTGGCTGCACGGGCCAGGGAATCCAAAAAAGTTGATGAATAGAAACATTTCTTAGTCTTTTCACTTTGTCTTTCCAATAAAGAGAGCCCGCCAGATTACTATAGTCAGATACAACTTAATACAGGCGACGCTTCGCTGCCGATTTTTTAAGGACTGCCGCACAGAATTCCTCCGCGGCAAAAAAGTCGTACTTTTTTAAAGATTTTCTTTTTGAAGCTTAAATTTAAGTTCAAAAATTTGTTTCCTGCTTCTCTTACTGTTGCGATCGGCCAGAGGAATGATAGGATATTCTGCACAACAGCTGCGATAGCCACCAGGGCTTCTAGTGGCGCTGCAGGCTGACTGATAATTAGATTTAGTATAGCTCCATTCGTTGTCCTATAGTGCGGATCGCACTGTGCTAAACCTTTCCATGTGACAGGTACGTTTCTTATCAGCGTAGCTTGCTTAGGAGCAGCTATGCAGTTTATGTGCTGGCATATCTAAATAAGAATAACAGCAACAGGCTACATTTTAGGTTAGGTTAGCCTGATCTAAAAGCGTTGATGATCAGGCTCTCTCCATATTTGGTGTTCATGAGGTTGCCTGGTGTAGCACATCTGACAGGCCACACCAGATGGCATGTGGTGGAATTTACGCCTTAATGTCATTTCTAGCTATTAAACCCGACGGTTGCTTGAAGTAGAGCAACACATATAGACCTGGAAGAAAGGTGGGCGTGAGCACTTTGCCCAGATATGATGGGCTGCTTTCTGATTTCAGTTCTTATTTAGTGGAGCACACAACGATGACGTAGACTGTACTACAGTAGCCTATACGAAATGATTAGACACAATTCGCAGTGACAGAATGCTCTGTGTTTTCATGGGCCACTCATTAGGGAAGAATTTCCCCAGTACACTTTCCCTGTCAGCCATTTCACTTGCATCAGAACTCTTGAAAGCCTTCGTGCCATCAAGATGTCCACAATAATTTATCCCTCATGCACGTATTGCTTTTCTGGTAGTAGTATAATCCTTGTCAAACTCCGCGTGCATTGTAATGCACATTTTGTTTTTACAAAGTTATTAAAAAAAGCGCATCGCTTCCACAGCTAAAGTGCCATTGGAAGTCGGAGAGCACTCACTCAATAAGTGTGAAACGATAGAGATGCTCTGAGCAGCCTGCCGAGCTCGTTTATTTGTTTAAAACAGACTTTGCTTCCAGCGGCCAAATAGCTCCCAAGACTGTCGTGCTTTTCCATTAAATTTCTAGTAATCTAGATTTAGATGCGCATTCTGTCATGTATGTATTTAACTAAATATATGCCATAAAACATTGTTGCATATTTATGTAGGCCCAGAGGCCCACAGCAGTGAGCATGGAGAAAACTCTTAAGGGAAGAACTATTGGACCTATATGGCTGCCGGATTTTGTGCGTAGATTCACAGGATCACCAATCTTTGCCATGTGTATTTGGATTAATGCTGACAGGCGGAACTTTTGCTCGGGTCCGATGAGGATATTTGACGACCTCTTTGTTGTTAGCTGAGCCGAGTGGAGACAAACATTACATTCTCTTCGCATAGGCACGCTCTCTGAGGGCGCAGTGAGTCTGGTAGGAGAATGGTGTGGAGAGTGGGGAAGGGAACAAACAGGATGCCTTGAAACGGACGAGACACAGCTGTCTTCGTGGCAGGCGGATTGCGCTGAGTGCCATTTGTGCCACTCCTGCCTTTCCTGTTTACTCCCCCCCATCCCTCTTCGCCCCTCATAGATGGCTTGGGTGGGACTAGCTGTGTCTGCTGTTGGCTTTGCTCGGACTGTTTGGCACTCAGCGGCGCCCTGTTTTTGCTCTTATTCCGTATGGGCTCTCTTGTGCGAGTGGTTGAGATAGGTCAGGGCCTTTGTAGCTTTTTTGAGTGCCTTGTCTCATTGACATCTGTGTCCGGCCCCTCTGTGCCTGTGTAGTCTTGCCACACTATGGGGGGGTTGGTGGACCTAATGGACTTGCATGTGCTAGAGAAAGGCTACAATTGTTGGCTTTGTTGTTTGCTACACTGGCCCTGTTTTGCTGTCGAGGGCACGTGCTGCTTTTATTGGGTGTTGTTTCTTGCCCACTTTTTGGAAGTGGTCAAGTGCAGAGGCAGTGGTGTGTGTGTAGCACTAAGTATTCGGAAAAATGCACACATCACGAGCGTTAAAGAATTTGTACAGATTGAAATGTTGAAGTTGAAATTCTTTAAATTTGGTTTACATGAAATTTTAGCTCATTTTGTTGGTAGGGCTATCGTGTGCAGTGAGTGAGTGTTTGGATTTTCGTATATATATATGTATATATATATATTTACACACGCGCACGCGCACGCGCGCGCTCACGCACGCACGCACGCACACACACGCACGCACGCACGCACGCACACACACACACACACACACACACACACACACACGGGAAAAGCAGATGTTCAGTCTGCCTCTTTTCTCTGTTTTGACGAGCTGCCAAGCATTCGTGCACTGATAATTGTTTCCAAAGAAACGAACTGGGTAGCAGATTATGAATGATGAGAAGCTCAGATGTTTCTGTAAATGTGACTTTAAGCAAAACTGCAATACTTGGCGATAACCCACCTCACTGTTTCTACAAGTCTGCTGAAGTTTTGAGACACTGAGCCAAACCAAGTGAAATCAATTCATTTCAATGGTGTAAATACTGTAAACTGCCACTATGTATTGCATGGGCAAGTCTTTTATGTATGTCATACGCCTAAAGCCTCCCTTGTCTAGTGTGTTATAGTGTATTGGTAAATAAGTCATCAAAATGCACCTGTGTGTGTTGTGCTTTCCCTCACTCATTTCTTCCTCTCTCTCCTCCTCTGGCTGTGGCCTTCAATTGTGCAGAGTCATGGGTGGAGCTCTACTACGGGGCGTCCTCGGCATCCGAGCGCGCCACGCCCCCGCTCACGGGCAACGTGCACATCCTCGAGAAGCTGCTGCTGGAGGCCCAGAGAGATTCCAACGTATCCTCCGCACGCGGAAGCGGCAGGTGAGGGTCTCCCGTCATAGTCTTCAATGATGCATAGGTGCCCCGTGGCTTGCCTGTGGTGTGCACTGCCAAGGGTGCTCTGCATGTTTGCACCCTTCCACTTGTAGTGTGGTGACCAATGTAAATCTTATTTAACTGCCACCCACCGCGATGGCTCAGTGGCTAGGGCGCTTGGCTACTGAGCCCGAATTTCTGGGTTTGAACCCAGCCGTGGCGCCCGCATTTCAGTGGAGGCGAAACGCAAAAAGGCGCCTGCATGCTGTGATATCTGTGCACATTAAAGATCCCCAGGTTGTCGAAATTATTCTGGAGTCCTCAACTACCGCACTTCTTTCTTCTTCGTTCTTTCACTCCTTCCTTTATCCCTTCCCTTACAGCGTGGCTTAGGTGTCCACTGAGATAAGTGAGATAGTTACTGCATTGTTTCCTTTTCTAAAAACAAAAAAATTCCATGTCTAATTTTTTCTGCCATGACAAAACACCAAGATTGTGAGCGATATTGGCTTTTTTCTATGGTAAACATTGCATAGCAGAAAGCGTGAAAAATTGCAAGTGTAACAGAAAGCGTGAAATGCGTGAGCAGGATACTTGTTGCTGTTGCATTCCAACTACTTCATTTGGAAGGTATTGCCAAACCTAGTGTGTTAGTGACTCATTGAGCTGTATATTCTCTCGCAGTCTAGGCTTGTCCCTAACCATATTAGTACAACCTGCCATAACAAGCAGAGGCAGTTCATGTGCTGCAGTGTTAACAGCTTCTCTCAGTTGCCTTTATTTTATGAAACTTGAAGCCTGCAGCTGCCCTGTATAGTCGCATCACTCGCTGAAGCTGCTTTTTACAGTCGGAGTACAAGGAGCAGCCACCTTCGTTCTAGTGTCAGTGCTGCAGTATACAACGTCTATAGTGGAACAGGAACATTCCATGCTGCGAGATAGCCAGTGGTACGTACTAGCTTAGTGGGTACTACTACCTTCGGTGCATACACCCTGGACATTTTCAGGTACTAACATTGAAGAAGACGGTACAGCTGCAACATAACTATTTTAAAGGCAAGAATTTGACTTCCTACTCGCAGCATGTTGTGCTCCAAGTCAGTGATGGCTACCCTGTAACTGTAATAATAATGCAGCCAGTTAAAACAGCCACGCCGCCATGGTGGCTCAGTGGTTCGGCGCTCGGCTGCTGACCCGAAAGACGCGGGTTCGATCCCGGCCGCGGCGGTCGAATTTCGGTGGAGGCGAATTCTGGTGGCCAATGTACTGTGTGATGTCAGTGCACTTTAAAGAACCCTGGGTGGTCGAAATTTCCAGAGCCCTTCACTACGGTGTCCCTCATAGCCTGAGTCACTTTGGGACGTTAAACTCCCACAAACCAGTTAACACAGCTACTGGATACTGCAGAATCTCAAGGCAATATATAAAGCTCATGGGGTCGTGGAAGATATTCGTGTCACCTTAAATTCACGTGATCCAGAAACGAACAAAATGCATGTGCAGAGGCATAGGAAATGTATTCATGCAAATTATGACTCACAGAAGTTGTTTACCAGTGCATGCCACCTATTACTGCACGCACTGCATACTGCATTCATATAATCCATGGGATTGTCCAAAATTTTCACATTGCACACGATGTACTCCAGCCAGGGAATTCTGCAAATTCTTATTTTCCTGAAATTCTCTCAACTTTCTCGTATCATTGAGATTTTATTGTAATAGCAGAAACATGCTTGGCAAGGCAGTTACGGTGACTGTGCAGCTTTCTTTTTTTGTATCAGTCACAGCACTTCACCTTTGCATCATGTCTGGGTTCTTTAACGCCGCAGAAGGTTTGTTGTGTAGTCCAATTCTGCTTTATTCTGCTCGCATGAAAAATTACTGCAGACTATTCATATACTATTGCCTTTCCAAAGTACATTGTTGTCTGCGGTAGTGTGTGTTTGATATTTTATATATTACACTTAGGTGAAGCGCAGCTTGTTGAACAACGGTGCTTATTCCTGTATTTACCTGCTGTTTCTGTATTCAATACTAAGTCTGATCCATCTGCATTAAGCAGAGTTTAGACACCTTTTCACTTGACCAAGTCGCACTGAAGAGAATGCTAATGCCTGAAGTTGCGGAAACCTGCCTTGCAGTGGCACTTATTTTGGTGTCTTCTTGCCTGCAGTCCCAAGAGCCCACACAGTCCGGCAAACGAAACTGTCCCTTTCATCATAAACAGGGTACGTGTGATTTCCGTTTGCTCCCAGCTTGCACATTGTTTGCTGCCATCGAAGCACGGAAGGCAGCCCAAGGTCGGCACTCAACAAAGCACATTTTTGATGGAAACTGATAAGCTGCTTCAGATTGGGAGAGGACGACAGCGTAATTTAGCTGGCTGTGGTCAGATGGTGTGTGCTTCTATTTGTAGACCCCGGGAAAGCTGTCGTTTGTTTTGTGTGTGTTATTAATGTGAAAGCATTAGGTCTCTCACTTCAGTGGAAACCTGGCGTCACCAAAAATGCGGTCTCAAAATAGTGGCCCCAAAAGTGGCGTCACAAAACTCTCGATTGGTCGAAACAGTGCAACGTCATTGAAGGTGAGAAAATGCAGAATGTTAGCCAGTACTAGCCAGTATAGTAGTGCTTACAACTGCACCAACCACAAAGGGATAGAATTAGAATAGAGTTGTATAATTAGAATGGAATAGAATTGCAATGCTTTCGCATTACTCGCATATAAGTAATTCCGTAGGTGCCCCCAGTAATTTTTTTTTATTGTGATGCTGTTTGCGACGTGAAGGAGGTATCTAGATAGGAGAGCAAGAAGAAAACATCTTTCAGGAGGCTTAGTAAACAGAGCCACGATTCTACTGAATAGGCCGAGAGCAGGGAAGAAGGGAAGATGCAGTTCTTGGCACCACATACTTGAACAATCAAAAGGCCTCAGTCAGTGGGCTCAGTGTGGGCTTGTTCAGATTTGTTATGTCAATTTCTGTGGAGGACGCTTTGTACCAGGAAGCGTTGCCATTGGAAGCAGCAGTGATTACAAGTGAAAAACAAACATGGGATGCAGTATATGAATGCCGTGAGAGCAACACAGCGTACCTTATCTTTATAAGTATACTTAAGAAAATATACCACCAGCATTTTCCAGTAACACAAGTAAAAAAGCCAAAGAGAGCGCGAAAACCTTGGTTAACGAGAGAACACCTGAGAATGGTCAAGCATAAAAATGCGTTGTATGCCAAATTTGTAAAAACTAAAGATCTAAATATACTTGCAGAATTTAAGAGCTACCGGAATAAACTTACGTCTACGCTGAGGAAAGCTAAGGATTCATACCTAATAGATATGTTCGATGCTGAAACTACACTGCGGCCAGATGCAGCCTGGCGCAAGTTGAACTCTTTGGTGCGTCCCGGTACTCCTACGCTTACACTTGGCACCTTTAGGCATGGGGAAAAAGAGCTCTCCGGTGTTCCATTGGCAGATGCTTTCAATCACTTTTTTATTCAGCAAACGAAAGATAATGAACTCGATGGGAGTACCATTAGAAACTACGCTCAGTACGTGCGAGGAAACGATAGGATAAGTTCGCTGTTCTTGGCCCCGACTGAAACAGCTGAGGTTTTCTCTTCCATCAATAACTTGAAGAATAGTAAAACGCTGGACGTAAATGGCTTCCAGATATTGCCCGTAAAATATGTACTTGACATACTGTGCCCGATTATTACCTATATTTATAATTTGATTCTCTCTACTGGGGTTTTCCCTACAGGAATGCAAATTGCTCGAGTGATACCCATTTTTAAAAAAGGTGATAAGAACCTATTCACAAACTACCGACCGATTTCTATACTGCCTGTGTTTTCCAAAGGCATCGAGAAAATAATACATCACAGAGTGACTTCTTATTTTGACGAAAATCACTTATTTCTAGATTTTCAACATGGATTCAGGAAGAAAAGATCTACAGAGACAGCACTTCTAACTCAAAAAGAAATTATAATTAAGGCATTCAGTGAAAACAAGCTCACCATGGGTATTTACATCGATTTTACTAAGGCCTTTGACCTCATAAATCATGATATTCTTCTTTTTAAATTGGAAAGGTATGGTGTGCGGGGCCTAGCGCTAACCCTATTACAATCTTACTTATCTCACAGAACCCAATATGTAGATATAAACACAGCATCCTCTTCTACCCTCCATATAACATGCGGAGTGCCCCAAGGAAGCAATCTTGGGCCTTTGCTATTTTTAGTTTATATAAATGACATCGTCTACAGCGCTAGTAATGTTCAGGTTGTGTCATTTGCAGATGACACAACTTTTTTTGTCACAGGTATTTCCGAGGCCGAGGTTGAAAGCAAAACAAGCGAAGCCCTTAATAAACTTCACTCATGGGCAGATGCAAACTCCTTGCGCATAAATCCGTCAAAAACACAAATTCTGTTATACCTCCCTAAGGGAAAGAAAATATCTAGGCCTCTCAAAATAGCCTTAAACAGCCAACCAATAGAGCTTGTGACTTCTGTAAAAACACTGGGCGTTATCTTTTCTCACAACCTAACTTGGAATGAGCACATAGAACACATTTGTTCGAAAGTTTCCTCAGCTCTAGGTATACTTGGTCGCTTTAGACATATTTTTCCAGTAAGGGTAAAGATGTTGCTCTACAACGCGTTAGTACTAAGTCATATCCAATACTGCAGCTTGGTTTGGGGAACAACAGGGGTAACAAATCTTCATAAATTGCATTTGCTGCAGAAAAAAGCCGTCCGGTCCATAGCAAATGTGCCATTCCTTTTCCCCACAAGAAATATCTTTATAAAGTATGATATCCTTCCAATCTTCGCGTTATACTTTTACAGGCTTCTATTATGCTATAAATACTCTTCACAACAACGTGACAATCCCTTTATTGTACTTGGACAACTGAGAGAAAATAACAGCTGCCGTAACACTAGATACAAAGAAACTTGGATTACTCCAACACCAAGAACTTACTCTATGAACCAGTCCTTAAGTTACAACCTTCCCCTCTTGCTAAACAAACTAATCCATGACAATTTTGATATTACCAGAAATTCAAAACACAATATCCGTGACTACTGCCGAGACAATTTCAATCTGTGAAATTGTGTTTTTGTATATTTTAGTGATGTAAAACATTTGCTTTGAGTACATGTGTGTATTGCGACTTTCGTTTTGCATGTGTGTTCGCGCTTCGCGTAAATGTGGATTTGCATCGGATATCCATGACATTACTAATTGATGTAAATGATGTGACCCTCGCCTTCCTTCTGTACTGCCACTGTCTCAAGGAGTCGGGACCTCCAGTCAAGCTGTTACCACAGCTTTTAGTCCCGGCTCCTCCTTTGTAAGAAAGGAAAATAAACTTGAACTTGAACTTGACTTGAACATAAACACACTGTTGTGCCCATACCGAAAGAAGCAGATAAATGTTCATTAACTATGGGCACTCTTGATTTGTGCGCATTGCGCTGGTGTACTTAGAAGCAAGGAGTTAATCATTCACCTAGTCATTGTGGCATGCAAAGTAGTTTGCTGGATTCACCTAGCATATCTTGTTGATGGAGGATGCTAGCAGAAATGTGTTCGACACTAGTGGATTTCTCTCTCTGCACAGACACATGTTGCATGGTGACAGCCATGCCCAAAAGTGATTCTAGAGTGCTGCTTTATGGCTGACGACTAGAGCGAGAAATGCAGCGATCGACTGAGCCTCATGCTGTTTCTAGTTTCGACCCTTCTTGGACACATGTAGAAACCTAATTACCAATTGACCATTTCATTTGTGGATTGAAATAGCACAAGCCATGCACATAACTATAAAGGATATATATAAGGTCATCTTTCTGCTGTTTATGGCCCCATTTTAATATGCTTCTTCTCATGGAGCTGTTTCGATGTGAAACCATCATGTGTACTGTTTTGAAAGTTAACTTGTCAGCGCTCCAATGGGAGCTGTCAGTTGTAACTCCGACTGATGAGGGACAGAAATTTTCTCATTCGTACCTGCCTCGAATGAATAACTATAGATTTTGATTTTTAAAAATGATTTTATTTATTCATTTTAAGCCACGGTCGAAGAATATTATGGGTGTCGTAACGGCGGCGGTTGGAGCGGAGCGGCCGTGTCCCGCCTCGTGTGCATGCTTTGGCGTTTCGATGCAGGGGCCCTTGGTTAGCACTCACTGCGCCGGTCACAGCACGTGTGGGCACATATCTTTCTTCAGTTTTGTGCACGTTGCTTTCTCGACAAACATGAAATTGTGAGCACAATGGGCAAGAAGTGTTTAGTTCCATGTTGCACGACGGGATACGAAGGCTGTACCGAGAAACTGCCTCTCTTTTCTGCGCCGAAAGATGAAAACGCTTGAATTTTTGGCATTGTGCTATCCCAAGGAAGGATCGTGTCCTCCAAGCGAACGTCTATACCGGAAAATTTAACCAAGGCGTGCTTGCACGCTTCTTCAGTGTTGGCAAGCTGGGGGTCAAAATGACCACCCGTCTATGCCCACATTTCTGCAACTATACAATATGCTGTCAGTCTATAGTCTGATTAAGCCCCCTAAATTTTGGAATTTTCAAGTTAGCACTGTGGAATCTGAGCACAATTACCTGTGCTAATGTTGAATGATTTGAAACTTCCATTTGATGACAATGTCAAGTCTGGAGGACGCGTTCAGCTGCTGAAAAAGAAGCTACCATATTTACACGATTGTAAGTCGACCCTTTTTTTTTGAAATTTAAAATTGCAAAGTGGGGGGTCGACTTACAATCGAAACGAAACCTTGAACTGCCAATAAAAGCAAGAAAAACAATCTATCAGGGACGCTACTGCGATGTTAGAAGTTTTTGTTTGCTCTACGGCTCCAAGCTTAGCATTCAGGTATTCCGCGGGCTTTTTGACCAGGAGTTTTTATTTTTACTGCGCACACCGTTACCCACCGCGATGGTTCAGTGCTACTGAACAGGATACCTTGGTTAGAACCCGACCGTGGCGGCAGCGTTCTGATGGAAGCGAAACGCAAAGGCACCCGTGTGCTGTGCGATGTCAGTACAGCAGGTTAAAGATCCCCAGGTGGTCAAAATTATTCGGGAGCCCTTCACTACGTCACCTCATTCTTCCTTTCTTCTTTCTCTCCCTCCTTTATCTCTTCCCTTACAACTGGGTTTCCACCGATATTTGAGACAAATACTGCACCACTTCCTTTCCCCCAAAACCAATTTCATTTCATTTCACTCGCGGGAAGGGCCACTGTCCCGCTGTTCCAATCGTGGAGTCTGCGCCAGCACCCGGTAGTGTCGCTAGCTGATGGAAGAGCCGCTATTTCAGTTGGTTGCGCAATACGTAACAGCGGCGCTTCTAGGGAATGCCGATGTTTGCTGGAAGAGCCGACGCCCCGACACCGATCACTCTTTGTTTGGTGGTGCTTGGAGTTGGTGCTTTTGACTGGACTGCCGGCCGCGTGCTTCGCCATGAGCTCTCCAGGTTCGAAAAGCATTCGGCACTCATTCACTGCAGCGTTCAAGAGGGAGGCCATCATTTACGCCGAAGAAACCAACAACTGCGCGGCGGGCCGCAAGTTCGACGTATCTGAACGGTTGGTGCGGGAGTGGCGCAAGCAGCGAGACAAAATTTTCGATTCCAACCCCAAGCGAAGAGGTTTCCGCAGGCCGAAGTCGGGACGCTTTCTGGAGCTGGAGGTCAAGCTTGCAGCGTATGTCACCGAAATCCGTGATTGGTCCCTACCAGTGACATGCAAAATGATCACGCAACAAGGCCGGGTCTTTGCTGCGGAAGCTGGAATACTCCGAACAGACTTCAAAGCCAGCAGGGCTTGGGCTTTGAAATTTATGAAGAGGGCTGGCTTCTCTCTTCGTCGGCGTACTAGTGTATGCCAGAAGCTGCCTGCTGCTTACGAGGAGAAAGTTCTCGCCTTCCATAGGCACTACCTAAAGCTCCGCGACTCGTGGCGATACCTGCTCGGCCAAATCGGCAATGCGGACCAGACTCCCGTCTACTTCGACATGACGAGCAACACAACAGTGAGCATGAGCGGAGCTCGCGAGGTTAAGCTTCTCATGACAGGAAACGAGAAACTTCGGTTCAGTTAGGCTATCATGCTTGGCAGATGGCACAAAGCTCCGATCGTACATCGTCTTCAAAAGAAAAACTATGCCAAAGGAAATGTTCCCGAAAGGTGTGATTGTGCGAGTGAACGAAAAAGGCTTTATGACGGACGACTTAGTTATTGATTGGTACCGTCGGGTGTGGCTTTTGAGGCCAGGGGCATCCCTCAAAAATCGCAATCCGAACCTCCTCGTGCTGGACTCATTTCACGGCCACCTTACCGCGAAAGTGAAGGCAGAGCTCCGAAAAGAAGATACAGATATGCTGGTAATTCCCGGCGGTCTGAAGGGGCAGCTGCAGCCGCTAGACGTTGGCATTAACAAGCCATTCAAGGACTTGCTCCGGCATGAGTACAACGAGTGGCTGGCGGCAGAAGGGCGGGAACTTACGCCAACGGGGCGCGTGAAGAGAGCCTCCCTGGCAGCTGTGTGCTGGTGGGTGATTTCCGCTTGGGCGGCTGTTCCACGCGATGTCGTGGTGCGGTCATTTAGGAAGTGCGGGATTTCCATGGAGGACGATGTGCTGTGGGATCGCGGCGGCGGCGACGACGACGACGATGACAGTAGTACCACTGAAGATGACTCAAGTGAGGATGCAATAAATTTTCGTTTTTGAAGCGCTCCACCGGTGTTTTTTTTCGGACATGCAATTGGGGGGGTCGACTTACATTCGCGTCAACTTTTCTTTTTCTTTTTCGGACATGCGATTTGGGGGGGTCGACTTACATTCGAGTCGACTTACAGTCGTGTAAATACAGTAGATGGCCTGGTTGCTGTTGAGGCTGAGGTCGACCATGGTTCAACAAGGTGCATGAAGTATCGGCAGCTGTGCATAATTTATTATTTAGTGGCTTTATATGCCGCAAGTACATGGAGAGTACGACGAGTTCGAAGTGCCGTGAGGGATAATTTGGAAAAAAGTGCCCTTCATCAACAGCCGGAAAGCAGCCTTGTTCTGTGTAAAACTAGAGGAGGCTTCATGCACCCAAAGCGAAGTCTGTTTCACTTGCTCCATACCACTGAGATGGAATTTCAGAAGCATGTGGCTCTGAGAAATGCGTATGAATTGACACTGGACAACATATGCTTGACAACTACAAGTTTCAGTTCTCCTGTTCTGACCATAAAGAGGAAGTTATGGCGGCCGTGCTACAATTATGTAGCCATGAGAACGAGGCAGTTTTGTAACGCCAGAAAGCTGATGTGAAAAATAAGACACAGGAGCTGCGTAAGCTGTCCAAGATTCAGTAGGTGAAAATTTGGCTCCTGTTTTGCAGTTTCAATGGCGAGAGTCATGAACACCTTGGTGTGAGTGAAATGTGCGCTGTGTCCCCTTTTGTTTATGCATCAGAAATGTTTGTTCTAAAATTTGTATTCACCGCCAGTTCCGTGTACATGTCAAATAAATGGCAAGCTGCACAGCACCTTCATAATTTAACTGCCTTTTTTTAGGTGACCTCACTTTATGTGTTTAAATGCGTGGCCTTTTAAAACCAGGTGAAGGAAATTGTTTTCCACCACCTTATCGTGTACCTGCAAGCCTCTGCAGTTTACCTGTAGACGCAATGCTTGTTCTTGCGTTGTGCACGGTTTTGCCTTCCCGTCTGGCTAAGGCAGGTGCGCTATAGTACCGCGTCCACTGTTATTTAACGCATATTGCTGTGACGGCATAGGCTGCGGTAAATAATGTCAAGACACATTGTGTTCGACTCATGTCGTATGCTCCTATTGGCAGTGATGAGCGCGAAAATGCTGCAAAGTGCAGGGCATGCCGAAACTCGCGGAGCATAAGCATTATTCATTGGAAACAATTTTCATCCTGAGCCTTACCCAACATTTGTGTCTATTGCAAATTGGGCATTGAATACGCGCATTGCAATAAATTTTTTTTTCATGTCCGTATCTGCTTTCATTCAGTGTCTACGTTTGAAAACCAAGGCCCCTTTGCTTGTAGCGCCATCTGTCTAGGACAGCGCGATGTATGCAGAACATTTTGCCGCCTGCGCAGCCTTCATCTGGCCACCTAGCTTGTTCTTCCACCGTGTTTTAAGCCAATGTTTCAGCCCAAGTATGAGGAACTTTAAGTTGCAAAAAAATACAAGAAAACAATGCAAGGAAGGAACACTAAAGGGAACAGTGCCATTCAGAAAAACAATATTGCACATTATGACAGTGCAGTTCACTCACTAAATTATTCACCAAATAAGGCAGCTATACATCTCATAGACGAAAAAAATGAAATTTCGTAATAACTACCTTTGCCAAGGCAACAACATGACTTGAAGGAACTAGACATGTAAAATATGGCAGTGCAGTTCCTTCCCAAAATTGCTAGATCTAAAAATGCATGGTGGCAAAGAATTCCATTTCATGACTATACACTGAAAGTCTTAACGTTTAAATGCGTTTGTGTGAGCGAAAATTGGAGCTAATGAATATTGATGATGAATATTGATGAAGCGCTTGTCCTTCGTTTTCTTTCTCTTGGTGTCCCCCGGGTAGCAGTGCTTTCGAAAGTTTTAAAAAAGTTTTAAGAATATTGATGACTGTGTTACATTTGTCCTTGTACTAAGTCGTTTAACAGATTTTGAGAAGATCAATTTAGTTTTTCCTGAGAGGCTGTTGTTATGAACGGGATCCACACCGGCGATGGCGCCCCAACACTGTCTTGAAGGAACATAAGGCGACTGTGGGCGTTTTAACATCTGTGTATTATTGAGCTTCATTAAAAGATGGAAGGGGAATCTAGGCAGCTATATTTCTTCAAAAACTGTAGGGGTTAAGGGCTCAGTAGATGTGCTCCAGTTTTTTCTGGATTGAAGTGCGTCGTGTTCTCACGCGGGTGTTCAAGCTGCTGCAAAAAGCGGAGTGGTGTCTAATTGTGCCAACATGGCTGGGCAGTGTGAAAGGTGTGGCTGTATCGGGAGCTCCACTATAAACCTACAACCTTGATGCAGTCTGGGCAACGGTTGCCAAGATGTGGTCTTGATTTTCTCCTTTCCCTCTTGCCCACCCAGGAGGAGAAGCAGATCCCCACTGACTGGATCTGGGACTGGAGCAGCCGCCCTGACCAGCAGCCTCCCAAGTGAGTGTCTCTCTCAGCTTCGGAACATTGTTCACATGGGGATTCTTTCTATGCCAGAGCAAAAGCAAAATTTTTTTGACAGGAGTACACCAAAGGACAGACAGAGTGCATTGCTACACATTTATTCCTGTGGTGCCCAAAGCTCGAAGGCCGCGCAGCTTCAAGTTAATACGGGTTTTTGAGCCATCGTTATTCCCAACGAGTGAGACACCACAAGCAGCAGCCAAAACTCTGGTGATTTGTTCCTTGCCAAGTAAGCGCAGTGACTCACAGATGTCCGCACCACTTTCAGCAGTTGAGCCTGCCACTCATGTGAGGCAGTGTTGCCCGCGGGTTCATGGCTGAACAACAGTAAAGTGTCATGTGTGCCACATAGCCTTGTCTGCAGCGCCACAGAGGGGCTGCGATTCCCAGAGCCTTTACTTTGTTAACCTCATACCTGAAAACTTTGTCCACACTTTGTAGTGCTCGTGAGAGCATAGATACACTGTCGCGGCCTTATTCTGCTGTGCACAGTACGGTGCTACTCTTGTGTGGTGCTGGTCAATCACACAGACCCACAAAATGCTGTTGTGTGATAACCACAACACAGCTCGCACAGCTCTCAAACTTTTCTACCCTCTTGTTAACAATGCAGAACGTGGATGGGAACATGAGATGAATATGGAGCAAGTGCTAACTTTCAACTCCCTTGTTGAAGAAATCGCCAACTGTTCAGTCTTCATCTCGTGTTCCCGTTTATGTTCTGTGCTGTTAATGTCAGGGTAGAAAACCAGCCAGCCCAGGATACTGTTCTGTCGTACTTTTCTGGTTGGGCTGCTGTGTGGCTTAGCTTTTGTGGCCTCTTTTCAACTGTGTGAGGTAATAGCGGTCGGTCATTTGTTGCTGCAGTTTACCTTGTCAGGCTTGCTTTAAGTTGCTTATCTGCATCACCCACATGGTCAAAAAGGTTCATGTATTAAGGCGAAAGTCTTTAATGGCTCAAGCTCACATCCGTCCGTCTGTTACTCTTCAACTTGATAAGAAAAAAATCAGTGCACGATGGGATTTGAACCACCATCTTTCCGTTCTGTAGCCGAGTGTGCTAACAACTACGCTACTTCCTGCCAACACATATGTAGTTCTCCTTGTCTGGGGTGCAGGAGAGTGTTTGCAGAAAGGCGTCGAATCGGACTGACGCCTCCCAAACGCCCTCCATTGTCTCCAGTATTTGAGATTCACAAACAATTGCGTACTTAGTCAACATCTTAAGCACACATCAGTGGTACAAGCAGCAACACCTTGCTAAAGGTTTTCGCCTCATTGCACTTTAGGTCAACGAAGTGCCCCCCTGAATTTTTCTTCTGAAGAAGAAGCTTACGGTGTCCTCTGTTTTCATGTTTATTTTACCTGGATGTCTTACTTCATTGAGTTATCATAGCTGACTGTCATTACACAAGTGATAGCACAGAGTTCACATTAACAACTATTTATCCTAGCGCAGTTGGCCGGTGATACAAGAACAATACACACAGCCATTTTTTCCTCTCCAGTACCAGCGTGTCCTTTGCCCTACCCAAGCACACGTCTCTTTGCACCACCACTTGCCGCGTGGTGTCGCCCTCATCCGTGGTCGATAATCCATGACGGAGTAGAACTGGGCATCTCAAAGGATTCCTTTCTCATGAGGCAAACAGTAGTTCATGAGGTGTCGTTCCTGACCAAAGCTAAATGTCAAAGGGTAGAAGACAGTCTGGTAGCAAGAATTGCCTATCCACATTTAACTCATTCACTTCCGGCATTTCGTCCGTGAGGACACAACACAACCTGGGTTTCTGGAAAGAATGAGTGATAACTTGCGGTGAAGAGGTTGCGTGTGAGAAATTTTTATTTTATTTGGCTCTCAAGACCATCACAAATATAGAGTGAATGAAATTTTTCTTGTGTCTAAAAAATCTTGACCACAGTCTGGTATGTTACGGTAAGTGCGAAGTGGCACTTGCCACATTCCCGACACCGTTCGCTGTTTTGTTTTTTCAGGGATTTGCACACTTAATAGTTGTGTAATGATTTCTGCTTTGCTTTAATTCTGATATATGTGCCGACTAAAACTGTGTCATTGACAACCCTTTAGACTGATTTGGGATGTAGCTACAGTGGTTTCTGGCGCTCTTGAATCATGGCAACAAAGCCACTTTAACGATCTTATCGATGAGATAAACTTTCCTCTCGGTGTAGTACAATCCTTTTCAGTGACTATTGGTAGAATATATAGTTGATGTATACAGCCAAATACATCACATTGAAGAACATTTCCTTGCAAGGTTTCGGATTTTCAAACGAATACTGATCAATGTGCAGGCTCAGGGTAATAATGCTCACCTTGCGGATCAAGTCACACTCACTGCTTTTGCTATCATGTTGAGGGTATTTGCAGTCCACATCCCCCCCCCACTGCCAAAAAGCAGTGCAGGAATTTCACTGCCTCTGAAACTTCCCCCTTCCCGCAACGATATGTTCGTGTTCGAAGGAAGCAGTGAAAAATATTTTCTTTTCTTGTAATGTATTTTTAAACTATTCAGCAACTAATATGTCTGGCGTGAAAACTACTTTTTAAGAATTATCAGCCAAACATGTGTTGCCATCTGTTGATTTATAGTTAAAGCAAATATTTTAAAGCGAAGATATCGGATTGCCATCTGTGGGAGCGAATAGGTTAAGAGCAGCTGAGCAACCCTGGCTGCTGTGCAGTGGAGTTCGGAGTAAGAACAACTTGCAGTGGCGTGCAGGCCTGTGGCACAAAGCTCTTGAAGATCATTGGATTTTTGATGGAGCAGTCTACAAAGCATTACTGGCCTATTCGATAGCTACATCATGAGCAATGTCTGCTCTAAGCAAAACTCGCAGCACGCATAAAATACGAGGTCCTACTGGCGAATCTCGCAGCAGATTTAGCAGCCCTTAGCCTAGTTTAAATACACCTGTCTGGAAATTGTCGGGAGAGACATCATTTAAAAGGGAATGTGTCCAAGGAAATGCTGAGCAAATATAAGACCGACCTACTAACTCTTGCTTAGGATTGACTTTGCTGTGGAAGCATCTCCAATGCAGAATGGCAGTCTCATGCAAATACGGTACACTCATTGTAGCCTGCAAATTCTGGCATGAAAATCTGACCCTGTCAGACGTTTTCCTCACTGATGTGTCTGAATACGGCTGAACCTCGTTGTAAGTCGGAAGGGCTCTGAGAGTTTTTTGTTATGGCCATTGCTTCATTATAGATATGTACGACCTTGGTTTCAACTGTCGCATGCCAGTGGGCTTACCAGCCCCTGTGCGTACTGAGGACAACATAGCTGGCATTTAAGAGTCCCGCTGCTGTGCGCAAGAGCCTTCAACATGCGCACCAAGCGCCTAACGCATGGCTGAATATATGTACACCAACTGAATATGTCAGCCTTGCGATTGTTCTCTCCTTGGCCTAGGTGATGGGTCTTGGAGGAACAATATCATAGAGGACTTATTCACAACATTTAGCTCTGTTTTCGAGGTGCTGAAGCAAATACCGACCACTGCGAAAGAGAACGTATGGCGGCAATTTCACTGCAAATACCCCTCTGGTTGGCTTCACCACACAGTTAATGAGCACCTGGGCCCCAACACTTGAAGGAGCGTCTTGTGGGCAATCGCCACAAAATTCTTTGATAATGGCCGCCTTCTCACTGCTTTGCTCTTTGAAACTTGTGGGACCCCGATGCTGTCAAGCATACCAAGCACACTGCCAAACGGTTTTGGCTATGCGACCATGTTGTGAAAAATGAAACTGTACTTATTGCACATGGAACCAGAGAAGAAGAGCTTGCTTGCAGTGGGTCGTATGCATGGAGGAGGTTGGAGAGTTATGATTGGGGGACCTGCAGTTTGCGGCATCAAATTGCTATGGAACTTTTGTACACTGTTACAAATTGAGATACCAGCACAAAATGAACAGTGAGGTTCATTGGTTCATTACATCTCATGAGGTTCGTTATATGTCACTCTAGGAAAATTTTACTTTGTAAAAACTGGATGTCAAATACTTGGGGTTCTTGGGGAGCTTCCAAGGGGAACGGCAATTTCTTCTATCCATTATTTCGTTATAGCAAGACTTGACTATATGTGCATAGCGCATGTATTTAGCATAATATAGATCAAGTAGCACTTTTTGCGATCACTGTGCACAGCCATTCCTCACATACTGCGACGTGTCCAGGCGTTAATTTTTTTTTTTGAAGTTTGAAGATCTGATTTCTAGATCTTTGGTATGTTCTCGTCGTCCCCTGCAGGGATTGGAACTTCCGGCATCCGGCCAGCGTGACGGGGAGCCGGAAGCGCCCTGTGCTGAGCCTGCGTGGCTCCCGCATCATCCGCCTGGCCGACATCTTCCCCCTGCTGCTGCTCTCCAACATTCTCTCGGTCCTGCTGGGTGCTGGCATCGGGTATGTGCCACCCACTTGTGGCTGGTGATCTTCCAGCCACTAGCCGATTGTAGGGCTCGCAGTTTTGCTGACACGTACCCCTAGCTTGTTGCTTGGCTTTCACCCATTGAAAAGGTGCCTGCAGACCTTGGAAGATAAATGTGCCTTTACCTGCTGCGTAGTAGTAGTGCACTGTAGGGCACTGTTACATACGGAGGACAGTGAGCCTTGGAAGTAGCCCCTTCTCAGGCAGACTTGTGTTTTAGTTCCTCAAAAAAATCTAAACACAAGGTCTGAGGACAACGTAGAGGATTATGGAAGAGAAAATGATAGAGGCAACATCAAGGCAGACAAAGAGGGGAACTTGAAGGAGAGAACAGCCGTGAGATCATCCTTCCTTGCACAGGACACTTAATATGCAGAGCATGTAACTGATGGTCCACTAGAGTCAGAGTGAGTACTATAAAAGATGGGAGCTGCCGTGGTGGCGTGGCACTCTGCTTCTGTCCCGAAAGACGTGGGTTCAATCCCGGCCGTGGCAGTCGAATTTCGATGGAGGCGAAATTCTAAAGCTCGTGTGCTGTGTGACGTCACTGCACGTTGATGAACCCTAGCCCGTCGAAATTTCCGGAGCCCTTCACTACGGCGTCCCTCATAACCTGAGTTGCTCTGGAACGTTAAACCCACTCAAACCGGAAACTGAAAGACGGAAAATGTGGTTGGAGGCAGTACGGGCTTATGTGGAAGGATGTGTATTCAAAGTTCGTCAATGCAGATTGCTAGCAGCAGGGGCAGGACAGGAGATGACTGAAGGCCAGCGGAATGGGTTTTTGTATTGCAGTGGACTGAGAATGATGACAATGCCTGTATGGCAGGCAAGCTTAGTGGAAACGCAACTGACGAAAATGCGAATGTATCTTGTCAGATTGAATGGCTTGGGATCTTTGGGCCAGCTCAGCAGCTGCTTACACTTATCACTGTTCATATGCACACTACAGCGATTTGAGACATGCTTCAAATTCGTTCTGTGAATGAGCAGTTGTATATTGTATCCATGTTTTTGCACCGGAAGAAGGAATGTTGCATAGTTTGCCTCCTGTGCAGTACGCATATAACATACTGGACAGATGGTAACAATGCTTACACATGTGTAGAAAATTGGGGCATTGCATAGCATTGTGCATTGAGAGAGTTCTGAGGGCTGCAGGCCCTGAATTTTAATGTGAAGAGCTTGAGTGACAAAACAGCACATTTTTGTGTGCCTTGGCTAAGAACTGTTATCTATGGAAGCAGTGCCATCTAAAGCAGTTCATTTTGGAAAAACCATTCAGTTTTCAAGAATGTACCAATGAGCCCAGACCGAAGTATTGTTGGTATACCAGAGTGGCAATGGCAACCTTTTTTTCTTTCCTTCTTGTTGCCCGCAGGGTGTGCATTGGCCGGCGCATGAGAGTGGCTAACGTTGAATGATCTCGCCTCCCCGTGGATCAGATGACGCGAGTGCGGAGGCTGCGATGCAACTTGAAACCTTTGCGCCCTGCGTCAGTCAACGCTGCTTCTCTTTTTGTCGAACGCCTGCCTGCCCAGTTGTCGACGGCTGTGTTGGGGACCGGCCCACCGAAACAGTTGCCTGACAGCCGCAAGGAATGCGGCACAGCTGTGCAGCCCTTTTCTTTTCCCTTTTTGACTCATATTTTCGAACAACCTGGTTTACAGATGCAGCAGTCCATGTTAACTTGTGGCACTTCGTCTGGCTTAGCAATGGCTGCGACACATTTTGAGTAACCTGCTTGGACACCCGCATTGTACTGCAATTTTTGAAAGTGACAGTTGTGCTTCTGAGGTGCGCAAGTACCAGGTCTTTGCCTGTCTTCACAGAATGGGTGCACTACTGTAGCCTGAGTCAGAAACTAGTAAGCCCAAGGCTGGAAGTGTAAAAGAAGTACCTAACAATTTGCCATTTTGTTGCAGCAAAGAAAGCTTTCGGAATAGTAAATTCAGACTTTTTTTTAAGTTGTGGTGTGTTCAGTATTTAGCTGCGATGTACAACATGTCATGTCTACTGCTGAGGTATGCGTCTGTGCACTCACTCTGTGAAGACCTCAGGCATTCCAATTCTTCCCATACACACTGTCTTTCAAGATTTATTGGATGGACTTGTTCCCATGTAGCCGTTCCTTTTCCATGCAATGCAAAGAGGAGCTTGTAGCTTAGGCTCTGCCTTGCATTTTGGTGCAGTGCGAGTGCTTTAAATTTCTTTACATGACTATCAAAGGCGCCTTGTAAGGTGTGACCTTTTTAGACACATTTAGAATGCCTTGCCTTCAAGGTGGCATGCTAACATGCAGGATGTTATTCTTGGAGGTCTGTACCAGTGTTTTACATTGGTTTGTTGCAGATACGCACAACATTTAGTTACCGCATGTGATATTGGCCTTGATTGGCTTAGTTTCAAGGACCCACTTGCGCTGTATGGCTTGGTACTGGGAAGTTGTCCAACATTTCGCCAAAAAACTTGAGCCGCAATTTGTGATGTAAATATTGACCGGGCCTTTGTCGTACAAGTGGCTATATGTTGCTGTTCTTGAAACATTAGTACTGTAATAACTTTTCCTTGTGCCGCAACCTTGTTAGCAGCAGCATGTATTCAGTGAAAGTATTGCTTTTTGTGCAAATCTTTCATTGCGTTGTTTGAGCTGGCTGTTTGGCGTTTGCATGCCGACTTTGGTGCGCACATGTAACCACCATTCTCACTACTTCTTTAACTTCAATGTTGCTTGGCTTCTCCCAGCAGCTTCCACTGTGTTTTATGGCTCTTTGCTTTCAAGGGTTGATTTGTGAGTGGTTTTAGTTGACCTGCTGGTTTCTTGGGTTCGAACACAGAGCAATTCAAACAATTTGGCTGGTGGTTAAAAAAAAAAGCAGGTTTAAAGTTTGAGAACTGGGTTTTAGCCGTCTGGTAATAAATGATATTCGAGGCCAGTGGAAGATAGCATCAGGCATTTGAGGCAACCAGCCCAGTAATCTGCCTTCTGGAAGGCTGTTGTAACTTTCCAACATTCACAGGCCACCCTAGAACCACCAATTCAAAGGTGGCCATCACTTGAATTTCCATGTAACTGGATTATTGGCACAGGTCCTCCAAACTGTGCTGTATGCTGATTTGAGAATTTGATGCATGTCCTGGATACCTTTGAAGCTGAAATTTTGAGTAGCATAGGGTGGTGTTTCAAATTAACTTTGCTTAGCATATTTGTGGATGAATGATATGAATTGTGTGTTTGCTGAAGTACTGAATAGAGGTTTACCAGTGCAAGCATTCAGCTAAATCATTATTTTAGTGCAGTCACTTAGCATTTCGATTCTGCCATGCATGTGTTGGATTGTGCATTTCTACAGTGATGACGTGTAAATTGCTATGCGAGACATTTTTCCTCTTGGTGGTGCATTAGTGAGGGCAGTGTATTCACAGATTTTTGGTGAATTCAGATTTTTGGCCAGTGTGACATTTATGCGGTGTTTGTTGCAGGTCCGAAATATGTGCACCACTGTAAGCGAATGCTCTGGGAGATAGGTGATACTGTTGCAAGAGACTCCATGAAAAAACAGCAGAAAAACAGGCTCTTTGTTATTTTAGATTTATACTCTCTTGACAGCTCACAAATTTTCTGTGCCATAACTCTCATACTCAAATGTTCTTGTTGTTTGTAAACAGATTGCTTTATCCATTGATCAAAAGAACAATACAATTTCGGTTGGGCTCCTATACTCTTTGCCATGCAAATGCTGTAAGTGGGGCACATACAGTGGTGCTTTTACAGCCATGCATAACCAAGCTGATGTCAGTGGCGATAGCTTAAAATGCCAATTCAGCTTTCCAGTGACATGAGAGTGCAGTGCATGAAATCTTCTGCGCCTTTGAAGATTCAAACTGAAATCTTTTTCAAGTGTTGTAGCATGATGGTGCGCTGCTTATCACCACAGGATGCCACGCTTACATGTTGCTGAAGGGTCTTCATTGTCTGGTTGTGAATATTCACACTCGACGTCTTGACAGGAAAAGGAGAGATTTATTTTGCCTCTATTTTCTACTGTATTTGTCATACAATAGCATTAGGCTTTAGTATTCACCATCCACCATCGTCTTTGCGATGATTATCAGCCGGTTTTTTTGCGGTGTATCCAATTTTGATTGGAGGATGTGCATGTTTTGGCGAAATGCTTTGTTCTCTGCTCTGTGCTTTGAGGCAGCAATCATGTCTTGGCATAAATGACTGCTTTCCGGAGCAAAGAAGGCACATTTGTGCACTCCAAGTTGACCTGCAGGCTTTGGGCATTGGATGAAAAATGCAGTGCTATATATATTCATAACCATTTTGTAAATTTCGATGCTTCAAACCTTGTAGCCGTGTAGCATTTAAGTTTAAGGGCATTGGCAAAGCTGGCGCCCGAGTTTTTGGTGATTTGACAGGGAACAATGTGAGAGGGGTTGGCTTGGGCTTTCTTTTGTCTGTTTAATAATTTGCACATGACAAGGGGTGTTGTGCTAGAAACGAGTGTTTTTTTTTTTTTTGCTGTTTGCAATGGTTGTGGGCACGGCCATGTTACACTCTGATGGGCCGGCAGTAACCAAAGCCGTGTTGGTTTGTGCACTATACCAGTGCAGGGGCTTTGTCTTTGTAATGACTTAGCAAGTGCTGATTATGTTTGCTGTTGATGAAGTGGTGATGTGCTTTGTTGTGTATAGTTTAGGACTGTCATAAGTAACGAGCTGTCATGCAGTCAGGTGAGTTTTTTTACTGATTGTGCACCAGCAGTTTGGTGAATGCATGGAGGAGCAATGGTTATGCAGAAGTTTCTCAAGGGAACCAGTTTCAAAGAAGCTCTTCGGTCCCTGTTGTCTCAGAATCTGTACTGTAGCACCTGGAAAACAATTTAACTAGATATGGTACCTGGAAAACAGTGGTTGTTATTTCATGCTCATGCCTAAACCCTATATGTTAAGACCTGATAATCTTTTTGAATGTGGCATTTAAGACGAAGAAATAAAAATGACTATCAGTCCCCATTTATGGCTTCTTGGTATGACTGTTTCTGGAGCACTCTACCTTGACTGTATGACAGCTGTTGTAGCCTATGCGTCGTGTACATAACTTGGGGACAGAAATCTTTGTACCATTTTGGTTTCCTTCTTGAGTGCACTTTGTATTTACGGTACACCTTTTTGTGGGCAGTTTGCAGTGTTTTTCTCCTTTATATTTGTTTATTGTTTGTACACAGGGTTCACTGTCATGTGGCCTTTTTTTTTTTCTCTTCAGCAGTGTGTGGTATACAGGTGCCGTACAGGGCCCACTGTTTCTTTTTGTTTGTTTGGAGAGGGTGCACTCAAGATTACCCGCAAAAAGTGAGGCTTGTCATTTGTTTATCTTCATCCTCTGGAGGCAGAGAGGATTAGTGCGATTTAATAATGCAACCCATTGTATGTGTTGATATAAATAAACAATGACTGTTTACTTATTTCTGTGTGTTTGACTGAGTTGGATCTCTCCTCAGGCTCACACCAGTGCCTTGCTGCACATTACAAAAATAGTCCAATTTGGCAGTAGATCTGCAGGCTTTGCCTGCTCGGCATCATTGCATGAATAAGCCAGTGTTGAAGCTACTTGTAGAAAAGGAACAGACCATCATACTTTGATTATGCATGCCATACCAATATTTCTAGAGTTTTTGCCTTCTTCGCAATGCATATTGCTTTCTGAACAATCATGATAAACTGCAAGTTTATAAATGAGCTGGAAGGGACCAAACACTGACCAACGGAAAGCTTGCCAAAGGTGCTCGATTCTACAACGGTTTGAAACTCTTTAGAAGTGTTTTACCGAGAATTTTTAAATCGGTGCATGTACCCATTTTTATGTATCCCGATGCTAGAAACCATGATCTATAAATGCAATGGCAACTGCATGTCTGCAAAAGCACCCTATCAAAAACTATTATGCATGCCAGACACCACCGAGATGTCCTTAGTATATACAGTTTTGTCCATTTTAATTTCCATGCTCTAAGCTTTTACGACACAGTGATGTACGTCTCGAAGAAAGTTTTAGTGGACCATGGTTACCACACCATCCAAGAAATTAAAACCGCTTTGGCCCCATCTATTGACAAAAGCTCAAAGCACATGGTCGGCGACGTGAAGGGTTGCTTGTCATCTAAGGACACACTGGAGAGAGTGTAAACTGTAATAAAACATAATGAACACTCCTGAAAGAAAAAAAACACTGTGAACATAACAAATAAGTGACTTTTTTACTGGGATGTGGTCTCATGGTGGGCTACACTGATAGAGGCAGGTTTTGGCACAAGACACTTTTTATGTGATTCTCAATGTCAAATTAAAATTACAAATCCTCGTTTCTTTGATATTGCAGTGCCCAGTTCGTGCTGTATGAAGCATGATCTTTTCATTTTCGTCGTAATTGTGACATGTTTTAGCCAGTTGTCGGCCCCTTTAAATTGACTTTCTGAGCAGTTCTTTGCCAACAATGTGTACAATAGGTTTTCATAAAACAAAGACTGTACTCGACGGGGAGGAAAAAACGGTGGCTGGTACCGAAGAAGCACAAGGAATTCAATGTGAAATTCCTTGTAGTAAACAGTTAGTACCACCTGCCTCCAAAACAGAGCAAATGGTTCAAATTTGCAATTTTCACCATAAATCAATTCTAGGTCTAGCTGAGCTCCAGAGCCTTCCACTACAGCATCCCCTGTAGCCTCATAACCCACCATACCACACCATACTGAAACTGGTGCAATCAAGAGCTCTTGCCGAGATGCATAACAAAGTGTAAACGGGGCTGGAATTTTTTTACTTCCAGACACTACCGTGCCCTGATCAATAGTATATGTAACTTTCACGCACTATGGTAGGCGTCATTAAATACTCACCATGGCTTAGAGACTGATCATGCAGGCAGTGCTGCTAGCCTTGTGTAAAGCTGCTTCGCGCGAAAAAACAGACTCCGGCTGGCATAACTTCTGCTGTTGCCAGACTATACAACTGCGGTTCCCAAGCTGCATGCTAAATTCGATGTTCAAAAGTACTGTAAGTAAGTCAATAAGTAAGCGAACTGGAGCTAAGTTTGCTGTTCATCATCAGGTGATGATGTCGTTAATAATTTCTTGAGTATCCTGTTGTAGTAAAGTCAGCGCGAACCGCGCAGCATCTCGAACAATGGTCGGCAGTGAACAACAACGTTTATTGCCCAGAACCGCGATTATATACCCTCTCGTACTGAGAGGGTTACAGAAGAGGGAGAGAAGCATGAACGATAGGAACTCAGGCCAATAGGGGGGCGTGCGGCTGCCTTCGCTGGTCAGCACAAACCAAACAATTACAACATTTCTCCTCCCTTAAAAGTGAAACCGCTGTACCGGTTTTCTTATTCTGGTCGATCGTCTGAGCGTGGGCTGCAGGGGGTCAGTCAATCCCGCCGGAACCACTGGACGCTCCGTGATTGCTGGAGATGGTACTTCACTCTGGTCGGCTGCTAGCGGCTGAGGGCTTTGTTCTTGTTCCGACCCAGTGGTACTGGGCGTATGCACAGGTGACAGATCCGCACTGGTCACCTGGTCAGCACCGCCTTCTAACTGCGCTCTTGCAGTGGCCTCTACAGACGCAGTCCCTGGCGTAAACTCTTGACGACGGCGGACTTGGTCGACGTGGCGCTGCACTGCTCCGGTTGGCGTGTTCACTGTTACCATTCTCGCCCCCGAAGTGGTCTGTACCCTCCCAGGCACCCATCTTTTGCCGGTGCCGTAATTTCGCACGTATACGCTGCTGCCTGGCGAGATGGTCCAGTCGTGAGCGTCCGACGACGAGTCCACAGCTCTGGGTGGGAGACATGTGTCTAGTCGGGAACGCAGCTGATAGCCGAGAAGCATCTCGGAAGGTGACCTTCCTTCTCTTTGGGCGGTCCGCCTGTAATTGAATAACAACCGCATGAGGTTATCTTCCAGCTGTCCGTCTCCCATTTTCCGCAACCCGTCCTTCACGGTCCGAACCGCTCTTTCCACTGCTCCGTTAGATTGGGGATGGAAAGGCGCAGTGCGCAGGTGCACGATATTGTTTTTCGATATGAAAGTGGCGAATTCTTGACTTGTGAATTGTGTGCCATTATCGGACACGATTGTGCGTGGCACGCCAAACCGGCAAAACATGCTCCTTAAGCATCGGATTGTACTAGCTGTATTTGCGTGCTGCAAGGGTACTGCTTCAATCCACTTCGTGTGGGCATCAACCACTATTAGTATCATCTTGCCTGCTAACGGGCCTGCAAAATCGATGTGTATACGAGACCACCGGACCGCTGTCTTTGGCCAACTCACTGGTGGGGCTGCCGTAGGCATTGGCAGGCTTTGCACGCAGTTGCGGCACTGCGCAGACAAGTTTTGAATGTCCCTGTCCAGGCCTGGCCACCAAAATAATGACCGCGCGACTGATTTCATTGACGAGGAGCCCTGATGCGTTTCATGTAGCAGCTGCAGCATCCGTTCCCGCGCTTTCCGCGGTATCACCACTCTGTTGCCCCAGTAGATCAGACGGTGAGCCAACGATAGCTCCAGCTTACGATCAAAAAACGGCAACAAGTCTGGCGCCATTCCTTTAGTGGTTTGAGGCCATCCATGCAAAATGAAGTGCGTGACACTGGCTAACATCGGGTCCTTGGCCGTCAGCTCCTGCAATTCGTGCGTCGTCACTATACCTTCTTCCAGGGATTCCAATGAAAGGACATATTCCGGCGGTTCACCATCGGTCCCCGGTTCCATAGTCGGCGCTGGTAGCCTGCTGAGGGCATCTGCTGTCAGCAGCTGTTTCCCTGGCACGTACTGTAGCTTGTACTGGTAGCCACCCAAGAATAGCGCCCACCGTTGAATTCGCGCGGCAGCCATCGGTGGCGTCTGGCGGTCAGGTCTGAGCAGTCCCAGCAGTGGTTGATGGTCGGTCACCAGGGTAAACTGCCGACCTAGAAGATAGTCACGAAAGCGAGAAACGCCAAAGATGAGGGCTAGTGCTTCTCGCTCCAGCTGCGAGTAGTTTTGTTCTGCTTTTGTAAGTGTTCTGGAACGGAACCCAATTGGCCTGTGCTCATTTCCTATCGAATGAAACAGCACTGCGCCCACACCATACGGAGATGCGTCACACTCTAGTTTCAGCTCCTTGTTAGGATCAAAATGCACGAGAATTTGTGCATTTTTGAGGCTTTGTTTAGCTCGCTCGAACGCCAACTGCTGCGGCTGTAGCCACTCCCAACGGCTTCCTTTTTCCATGAGCCGATATAACGGGCTGAGCACAGTCGACATATTCGGCAGAAACCGTGCGTAGTACGTGAGCATACCAAGGAACGAACGTAGCTCGCTCACGTTACTCGGGCGCGGGGCTTGCATGATGGCGTCTACGTTCTTTTCCATAGGGTGTAGGCCTTGCCGATCGATACGATGCCCGAGGTAAGTCACTGAAGGCTGCCGGAACTTGCATTTGTCGGCCCTAAGCTTGACACCATGCTCTCGGAATCGTTCCAACACTTTCTTGAGCCGCGCTTCCTTGTCCCCTTTGCCTTCTGACACTAACACGTCGTCAAGGTAAGCTTGGACGCCTGGTAGCCCGCCGAGTACAGCGTCCATCTTCCTTTGAAATATAGCTGGGGCAGAAGCTATACCAAACGGGAGTCTGTTGTAACGAAAAAGTCCGCGATGTGTGTTAATGATACAAAGTCCGCGTGACGCTTCGTCAAGGGGCACTTGGTTGTACGCGTCCTTCAAATCCAAGGTGCTAAAGTATTCACCTCCATTTAAGTTTGCGAACATGTCCTCGATCACTGGAAGAGGGTAATGCTCGATATCACAGGCAGGGTTAAGCGTGACTTTGAAGTCTCCGCATATTCTTACGGTGCCATCTTTCTTCAAGACAACTACGATGGGCGTAGCCCATTCTGAATGTTGCACAGGAGATAAGACACCAAGGGACAATAACCGATCAATTTCACGAGAGACCTTATCACGGAAAGCGTAAGGAAGTGATCTGGCCTTACAGAATTTCGGTGTCGCCGTTTCCTTTAGTTTTAGGCTGGCTGCCGGTCCCTTGATGAGCCCCTGGTCTATCGAAAAAACATCCTTATACTCAGCGAGCAGTCTGTTCACCATGTGGTCACTCGGCGTGTTTCCTGTTGTCGAATCCGGCGCAGTGAGTTCTTCCATCGTAACACCCGTCTTGCCAAGTGCCGCAATCAGATCGCGGCCGCATAGACTCGGTCCTGAACAGTCAAGCACCACGAGTGGACAGGTTACAGACACGTTCTTGAATTGCACCGGAAGTTCAAGTTCGCCAAGCACCGGCAGTTGTCCCGCGTAACATGACAACTTCACATGCGGCGATTTCAAGCGTGGCCACTGCGCTCTGTGTCGGTCGTAAACGTTCCGTGATATGACGCACACCGGGGATCCTGTGTCCACTTCCATGTCTAGATCTATTTCCCCCCACCGAAATGTGCGGCGTAACGGTGGTTCCAGGCCGTTTTTCCTACCAGAAATTAGCGTCCAGATGTGTGCCTCATCCTTGTTCTCGTTTCTAGACGCGGTTTCAACTGTCAGTGTCTTGACACTCGCGGTTCGCCTAGCAGCATTTTCATCTGTTCTCGCCCTGTAGCATTTCTTCGCCAAATGACCACGTTGCCTGCAGCGGAAACACCGTGCGTTAGCCCAGCGGCAGGCGTTATCATCGTGCTTCGTGCTTCCACATCGTCCGCACTCTTGCGCTGCCCCGCTGGTATCTCGCGACGAAGAGCGATGACTGGCTTGCATTCTTAGCACCGTTGGTGGTGCTCCACTGATATCGTTTGCATCGTTCTCGGCTGTTTCTGCTGCTATTGCCAGCGCTTCGGCCTCCTCCAGCGTCAAGTCTTTCTTCGCCAGTAACTGCTTGCGTAGGTTAGTTGAGCGTACACCGCAAACAATTCTATCCCGCAGCATTCGGTCTAGCGCACTCCCAAAGTTGCAGCCGTCTGCTATGCGCCGTATTTCGACCAGAAATGCGCGCACTGCCTCACCCTCTTGCTGGCAACGGGTGAAAAATTTATAGCTCTCCGCTATCTCGTGACGCTTCGGGTCGTAGTAGCTGTTTAAAGCTGCGACTGCTTCATCATAGGTGAGGGAATTCGGTGTCCGGGGTGCAATCCGTCCCGCTAACACTTGCACCGTCTGCGTGCTGAGTGCTGCCACAAGCAAGGCTCGCTGCTGCTTTGAGTCAGTAATAGCATTGGCTTCAAAATATGCTTCTGCCCTTATAAGGTACGCTTTCCACTTATCTGACGTGTCGTCGAAGGTCGGGAGCTGCAGGCTGGTCATAGTTCTCGTCGGTGCTTCAAGTTGCGACAGGCTGTCGGCTTCAACTTTTACCGCATGGGTAGTTTCCGCACTCGTCGCCACTGTAGTAAAGTCAGCGCGAACCGCGCAGCATCTCGAACAATGGTCGGCAGTGAACAACAACGTTTATTGCCCAGAACCGCGATTATATACCCTCTCGTACTGAGAGGGTTACAGAAGAGGGAGAGAAGCATGAACGATAGGAACTCAGGCCAATAGGGGGGCGTGCGGCTGCCTTCGCTGGTCAGCACAAACCAAACAATTACAACACCTGTATTCTTTAAAGTCTGTCCTCCTCCTATTAGAAACATAGTCATTTCCTGTTGTTACCATAAAAAAACATGCAAAAACCTTGCAAGCCATGGATTACTCATGGAGTGTCTAAAAATGATGAAAAGACAAACTTTTTCACAAAACTTTAAACGCATGTGACCCAGAAGATTGGAAAGGATTCAAAAAGCGTCAGAAATAAAACAAACACCACACTGCGGAGATAAAAACAGCAGTATCTCTACCACTTTTCAGATCATGACGACGATCTATTCGAAGTGTTTTATACCTACATGGATAAGTTTTTAAATGTGTATTTATGCATACTGCTGTTTTATACAATGCAATGTAAACAATCCATCTCTACTTTTGCCCTTCCTGTTTGGACGAAAAAGGTCTGCAGTATGATTAAAGTAAATAAACAAATAAATAAACAGTTCACAACATGAAATTTGAAATCATGTGGAAGAGGTTAAATGAGCTCCTTAGACAAAAATCTTCCAACCAGAGTGCATTTGAACTAATTTTAAAAAGGTGAAGCTTTCCATTCATGGGCAGCAACTAGCTGCAGAACTTAACAACCGCCTTGTTAATCAGGTAAACAGTGCTCATTGTGTGGAAGCAGTGAGAACTATGGTTTTAAATCTCAACAGTATCTTTTTTTATCCTATATGCGAAAATGAGATATTTCAAAGATTTATCTCTCTATGTAATAGTTCCACATGTGGCAATGATACCCTTCAGCTAAGACCTATCAGGTCCACGGTAGACTCGCTTGTACAACAACTTATGCATGTCTTCAATCTAGCTGTCTCCATGGGCGTTTTCCCAGCTAAAATGCATATATATATAAAGCAACAACTGTCTTCAATGGACGAGATCGCAACTGTCGTCCGCTTTCACTGCTACTGATATTTTCAAAAGAATTAGAAAAATAATTTGCACTCGTATCACGAAATTTTCTGAAAAGCACAACTTATGAACACCGGCAGAATTTAGCTTTCGGAAATGAAAATCTGCAGAGCTAGTGCTGCTAACACAGAAAGAAAGAATACTAAAAGCATTTGAAGAAAACGAAATAGTAGTTGGTAGATACATATATTACTCAAAAGCCTTTGATCGTCTTAATCATCAAACATTGCTAAAAAAACTCGAAATATATGGAGTGGAAAGCTTTATCACTTAATTATAGCATGATATACCTTAAACACCGAAAGCGTTTTGATAGGTGACAGCTTGTCACCATGCAGATAAGTTAATACTGACGTACCCCAGGGAAGTATTCCTGGCCCTCTTTTGTTCAACCTTTAAGCAAATGTAATCACTACAGTTAGCCAGCCATATTGAGCATTATATAGCATATGCAGATGACACCACCTTATTATTTTGCAAACAGCAAATTACAATTACCAGAGGCTGATATTAGCAACGTCCTTCAAGGTCTACATAGCGAAGTGCTGCGAACTGCTTGGAAATTAACACTAAGAAAACAAAGGCTGTCATTTTACTATCACGCAATCCCAGATATCGTACACTTTAAATATCACATTAGGATCAGAGGCAATAGAAATCGTCGACACAGTTTAAACATTTTGGGCATATCTACAGAAAATTATGTCAGGGGACAACCATGTTAATTATAATTAACAAAAGTATCGAAATCTGCTGGAATTTTGACAAAAATTCCACTCGTTCCTACCACATGCCGTGGATCTATATATGTAATGCATTAATTTTTTCTCATATTAACTATTGCTTTCTCGCATGCGTGCGTGACTACAACCAAAATAATCGTGACTACAACCAAAATAATCGTGACTACAACCAAAATAATCTAAATCGCATTCATATATTGCAAAAAATCCCATTCGCCATATTGTAGGGGCTGACTCACAAGCGCACACTCGCGAATATAACAAACTTAAAATAACAAGTGAGCATATTTTATATGCATTGAAAAAAAGATACAAACAACTCCCGGTAAGAATTCTTCCCTAATGCAGCTTCATGCTATAGCACAATTAAACAAGTGAACAAGCGTCGTGACTCGCGTTTTTCACAACCTTGGAAAATTCCTTTTCAAGGACAAAGCTAGGCGAACAAATGCCACGTCATTCTCGTCCAACATTACTAAACAATCTTCATTGCAATCAAATTGCTATTAATCGCACTGACATCTCCCAGCTTACAGCTAATTCCTTCAGTAGCAAGGATGAAGCGACTAAGTTTTGAATACATTGAAAACACCACTATTTGCTTTTGACTTATATGATTAACCTGAGGACATTGTGTGTGTGCTCTGCTGTAAGAAATATACTATCTTTTACTTTAATATTGCAATAAAATTATATAACAGGAAAAATGACATTATGTAACTTAATTTACGTGGTTCTCTCAGTAAAATATATACTTTTTGAATAATAATAATAATAATAATAATAATTGGTTTTTGGGGGAAAGGAAATGGCGCAGTATCTGTCTCATATATCGTTGGACACCTGAACCGCGCCGTAAGGGAAGGGATAAAGGAGGGAGTGAAAGAAGAAAGGAAGAAGAGGTGCCGTAGTGGAGGGCTCCGGAATAATGAAAATTGAAAATTGGTTTTTGGGGAAAGCAAATGGTGCAGTATCTGTCTCACATATCGGCAGACACTTGAACCGCGCCGAAAGGGAAGGGATAAAGGAGGGATTGAAAAAGATAGGAAGAGGCGCCATAGTGAAGGCAGCACTGGATTAAGGGGGTGGGGGGGGGGGGGTTGCTGAGGGTGCTGCAGCCCAGGGCCTCACCTCGGACAGTAGGAGAAGGGGGCCCATTTATTCTAACCTGCTTAGTATATAGAACCATGGGCAACGGAACTTCGAGCGACATGTATGAAGCGAGAAAACCAGAACGAGGCAGACGGGGCCCCCCGCCTAATGTAACAGCATGCGTTTAGCCTGATCATTTCGGAAGAGCTTGTCGAGCTGCAAAAACAGGAATCCTGCGCCACCCCGGCGGGGCCCTCTTTCTTACGAAGCGAGGTGCGTTTGCTTAGAAGAGTTTTCGTGGTTTCCTGTCTGTCCAGTGCTGTCTGGAGAGGAGGGGCAAACGGGAAACACCTAAAACATGTAATGTTGGATGAGGACCTAAATTTCCCTTGCCCCTCGTCACCACCACGCCACCCTCCACCTCTCAAATAGTTCCGCCGCAGTCTTTCTCATAGAAGTGATGTGCTGCAGTACCCAACAGTGCCTCCCTTTCTACTTTTCTTACCGTGATGGTAATTTGGGTGGGGATCGAGGATGAGTCCGATAGCAGATGATGAGCTTGATGGCAGAGTCTAGGCAGGAAAGGAGAGAAGACGTCACACGTGATTTTGTCCGCCTGCTGTGGGGTATGTTTGGGGCATATCACTGTTCGGGCTAGGGTTGTGGAAGAGTGAAGGGGGAAGTTGGAGATCGAGCTGGACACAAAGGCCTGTCTCCAGGGCCCATTCCTTAATGTCTAGTGGCTGCGCGCACTCGCGCGCGCTCGACGGAAAAAAGAGACGCGGCGCGCGTCTATGAATGGAAGTTGATCGCAGGCTGCGGTTCAGCCCCGAGCCGCCGGTTAAGCTTACATAAGCCCGCCCGCTGAGGAGCCCCCGGGGGACGCACCACTCTCGGCTAGCCACGGACCATCCAGGCAGCGTGCGCCAGTCATCGGGACGGCCACCGTTGGACACCTGCGGTTGCGTCGGACTGAAGAACTGCCCGGTGCGGTGAACAATTAGCATCCATTCATGCGAAAATGATCGGTCGGAAGTATCAAAGTGGTGCGTCTAAACGAAAGGCGAAGTTAGAAAGAGAAGAGCGTGACAATCTACCAAAGGTGACAAAGTACCTACTGAATGCAGCTTCCGCGGAGCAGTTTGATCGCTCTACCCAGAGTCCGTGTCAAACTCCCAATGGTACCGACTGTGCGTATGTGGAGGACTTGCCGACTCCATCACCATGGTTTCCTGTCAAGATGCAAGGTTTGACTTATCTTGGTTGTCTGGGTCCTGTGAAAACGGTGGCAACCCCGGTTGTCCATATTTCTGAGCAACCGACGCGAACCGAGCCCTGTCCTGTTCCTGAGCCAGCAACGTCTATGCTACTCAGCCGGGCCCCTGCCACAGAGCTCCAGGTGTCCGGTCCGCCATGCCAGATTTCTACTACTGCCGATCAACAGGTGCTAAGCCTCCCCGATGGGCCTCCTTCTACTGACAGCACCAGGAAACAACACTCCAAGAACCGACTCGCTTGCTGCTATAGTAGTTTGGTTTCAAATAATCATGTTCCCACCCACAAAGTGTGCCTCGAGAGGACGAATGAGGCGGCTTCTCGTTGCGGCAACAGAGAAGTACAGACACCCCCGCAGCAAAATGTACGTAGCGAGATTCTCCGAAGTGACCGTGCTAAGTGGTCGGACGTTATTACTGACAGCTTTCGGAGAGTATGCCTTGAGAAAGGGCCATTGTATTTTCAAAATCGGGCAGAAAATTTTCCGTCTTCCGAAAGGCAATACAAAATTCAGAAACGCTAATGCTACCTCACCTTTTCGTGCGAAAGGCTGTGAATGGGGAGGCGTACGAGCGACATTGGTTAATGCACTCGGAGCCCAATGGTTCCGTTTACTGTTTCATGTGCCAACTATTTTCGATTTCAAGCAACCCCAGTGCTTTCACCACGCACGGCTTTTCTGATTGGAAAAGAGCGGAAGAAAAGGTTTGCGCACATGGAAATAGCGTCGAGCACCGGAACTGCGTGGCAGCATGGCTCGCCCGTTCATCTCGCGCAGCACAATTGACAATGAGCTGGTTAAGCATCTTATCACTGAAACCGCTTACTGGACAGAGATGTTGAAGAGTGTAGTCGTTATAGTAAGCCTCTAGCGGAGCGCAACCTGGCGTTTAGGGGCAGTGAGGAGATTTTTGGTTCACCGAGAAATGGAAATTATATGGGAGTGCTTGAGGCCATTGCCAAGTTTGATCCCTTTCTAGAGGAGCACATCAAACGCTACGGGAACAAAGGAAAAGGTCACCCATCGTATCTGTCAAAAACCATTTGTGATGAATTTATCGAGCATATGGCAAAGGCTGTCAAGGAACGTCTTGTTGACGAAGTGAAACGCGCAAAATACTTCTTTTTTATTGTGGATTCGACTCCAGACCTTACTCACGTTGATCAGCTGTCAGTTGTTTACGATACTATTTAAATGGAAAAGTGTACGAACGTTTTCTTGGATTTGTTCCAATCGAATCCCATACCGCGGCTTGTATCTTTTCGATACTGTGATGTCCCTCTTGACGACCAATGGCATCTCAATTAATGATTTTAGGGGCCAAGCTCATGATAATGCGAGTAATATGCCAGGAAAATACAAAGGACTGCAAGCTCAAATCAAACACCTGAATGAATTTGCAGTCTACGTCCCGTGTGCTGGTCGTTCACTGAACTTAGTTGGCTCGTGTAGCGTTGACAGTTGCCTTGAGGCAGTCAAATTTTTCTCTGTAATTCAGAGACTGTATGTGTTCTTTGCTGCCTCACCTAAGCGATGGAGGTATCTTTTGGACAGCATGGGCGGAACTGGCAGCAGCTTGTTTTAAAAAGTCTCTCTGAGACCAGGTGGTCAAGACACGCTCAATCATGTAAGGCCATTCTGAAAAATTTCAATGCAGTCCTGTGTTGCCTTGAAGCTATATCAAAGAACGAAGAAGAAAACAGTGACACTAGGAACGAAGCGCACTCTCTCGTCAAGAAAATGACGAAGCTAGAGACTGCATTCAAGGCGATTTTCTGGAGTGAAATCTTGGAGCGCTTTGGCAAAACGAGCGTAGCACTTCAGAAACCAGGCCTAGACATTTCAACTGCTGTAGACCTGCTGAACTCTCTTGCAGGCTTTGTTAATTCTTTGCGACATCTCTTTGATATCTTCGAAGAGAGAGTACCAATCAATGTTATCAGGATGAGGGCAAACGCATCGGTTTGAGTAAGCACCCGGACGGAAAAAGCGATAGTTCGCTACAAGGTAGAAAAAAAGTTTATCGTATAGACCTACAATGTTGTACTTGACAGTCTAGGCTCTGCTTTGCGAGTGCGAAATGCTGCCTACACTGAACTCTGCGAAAGGTTCGGATTGTTGAAATTGCTGACAGAATTTGGGAGCGAGGCCTCTCTGGCACAGCAGGCTGAGAAGTTGGTGAAAACCTACAAAAATGATTTGGAGCCAGCATTTTCCGCTGAACTCGTTCAGTTTGCGAACTTCCTGCACAACTCTGTGTGCCAGGACACGAGTCCCCTGGGAATAATGAAGTTGCTGCACGAACGAAGGCTTATTGATGTATTTCCGAACCTTGCTATTGCTTTGCGAATGTACTTAAGCATACCCGTGGCAAACTGTGAGACCGAACGATCGTTTTCCAAGTTGTCGCTGATAAAAAATCGCCTTCGTTCGAGCCACCTTGACGACAAGGGGAACTTGCTTGCTATCATGTCCACTTAAAGTGACCTCCTCCGCGGTCTATCCTTCGAACGACTATATCTGATTTCGCCAACGTGAAGGCGCGAAAGATGCCATTTTAAAAGAGGACTGTTTGCGCTATACATGAATAGTTCCAATAAGTTCGTTATGTCTCCTCCAAGCCTCCACGTTGCCAATGAAACGCTGAGCAGTGTAATTCAAGATATGGAAATCTTCGTTGTTCGTCTCTTGCTTGCTCTTGTGATTGTGACGACCCCCCATATGCGCAGGTCCACACGGGACGGAGAGGCAAAGAGACACCGTATGGCTCAGTTTAAACAAACAGATATATTCAATAATTATACATGATTATGATTCAGAGGCTGGGGCGTCCGAGCTTACGTGCCGACGACTTCATGGGGACGATGGAGGGGCTCCGGAGTTGAGCTAGAACGGTTGCTGGCAGAAGCTGCACGCCGTCGGGCTTCGGCGCTGAAGGCCCCCTCGGCGAACGATGTCGTCCTGCGCGTTGCCTCTTCCGTACTCCTTGTCGATTTTTATATCCTCTTATCCCCACACTCCCTAGGGTGAGGACGCCCACGCCGGAGTGGGGGGGGGGGGGGGCTAGGGCTTTCACTTGGGCGCACAAACACACCACCGCACTTATGGTCTCGCCCCCCTCACGTGTTGAGTCCGAGGGAAAGAAGGTTGTCGTCGAGGTAGCGTCGGCTGTGGTAGACGGTCTATGGCCCGCTGACGGTTCCCGCGGGTCACCGACCTCCGTTCTCCATCAAATGACACTCGCCACTCAAGGCCGGAACGTGAGGTCACTAAAAGGCCGGGAAAGTGGTCCCTTGTCCTGGGATGTGCTCGGCAGGGTTGATTGGTGATGCCCGCCGTCTTGCCACGGGGCCAGGCCCGCCGAAACGAGGCCCTTTGTCCCTGGCACGGCCACGGCAATTGGGGAAGATAACGCCCGTCTCCCCGCGGCGGCGGCGGCGGCGTTCGACACGTGCCGACACTATGGAAAGGGGGTCCGGTTGTACTTAAACCCCTTCGTTTTGGTCGTTCACTCTCAACGAGTATGGCTCGGTAATTGATGATGCCCGCCGTCGTGTCACGGGGCCAGGCCCGCCGAAACGAGGCCCTTCGTAGCACACACAAGGAACGTCACACTCGCTCACCCTCCAGAAGAATGTTCTCTGAACATTTGAGTCCATGCAGCTCCCCTTCGCTTTCTGAATCGCCTCGCACAGTGCGTCCAACAAAACACTTTTCGCTGCACTCAACACCACTGCACAACACCATATGCCTCAGCTGTCATAACTGGCGTCTCCAGGGGCAGCACTGATCTTCTTTTAGAGATAAACATGAAACTCAGCACCCAAGCCTCTCCTTTCTAGTCCAAACTGGACGAAATAAATTTACCACAGTTACAAAGGAGCTCCCACTTCTAGCACGATCACGGCACAGACAAAAATGTAGATAACGAAAGGAAGTAGGGCAGGTTCTGCATGCGCTCCGCATGCTCTCCTGTGAAGGTGTTACTTAATGACAGAAAGGTTTAACTACCAACTCCGATATCTTAACACATAAGCACATAGCAATGTTATGAGCTGCGGCATTACACAATTCTAACCAGTTCACAACTCCGCTCTGTATACGCCATTAGTCCGACTTAGCTTTCCGATTTCGCAGCGGATATCGGCCTTCATGAGTCATACCAAGTAAGTCTGTGACACTTTGTCTGCTTTGAGACTCGCGAGGGCTCGTGGCAGGAGCCTCTCCTGGCGTTATCTGCGCGGCAACCTCGCGTGCTTCTTCTTCTTCTAGCAATTCATGAAGTAAATCCGGTGGCATTCCGGCCGTCACCTCTGGCGCCTGCCGAACAAATGCAGGAGAGGGCGTTTCTTGCGAACTATCTGCGCGCTCCGCTTCACTTCTGTCCCCACCAAAATCCGCGCTTTCCCTTTCCTCATTTCGTGAATACTGAACCGGTGCCGACTTGAGGCGATTTGCGTGTATCCGTATCAAGCGCCGGATCACGTCTCGGACTCTGAAGTTTACCGGAGAAAGCTTCTCGACAACCTCGCACGGTCCTCTCCACTTCGTCTGGAACTTACGAGCTAGCCCAATCTGCCTTTGGCAGTTTTCAATGTACACGCTGTCCCCCACATCAAACGGCGCGTCTCTAGCACTGCGATCGTGCACCTCCTTCCTGCGCTTCGCCGCTTTCTTTAAGGCCTCCTTTGCGATGTCCCTCGCCACTTGCAAGCGCGATTCTAGCTCAACCTTATAGTCGTCCAGTGAAGCGTATGGGACACGACGGGGGCCCTCTGGCACTTCACTAGGCTGGTCCGGGTCTCGGCCGGAGAGAAGAAAGAATGGCGATTCGCCCGTGCTCTCGTGTGCTGCGGAATTGTAGGCAAACATTGCATACGGGAGCCACAAGTCCCAGTCCCGCTGGTCGCGCGATACAAAATGCGACAGGAACCCGGCCACGGTTTGGTTCAGTCGCTCCACCGCGCCGTTGCAAGCCGGATGGTACGGTGTTGTCTGCTTCTTAGCGATCTTAAGCAGCTCGCAAACTCTCCTCATTAGCTGCGACACGAAGTTCGTTCCCCGATCTGTCAAGAGTTGCCTCGGGGGTCCATGTCGGAGCACGATCTGTTCGACAAATGCTCTTGCAACCGTGCCTGCCTTCTGATCTGGGAGTGCTACCGCTTCCGCGTATTTTGAAAGGTGATCGACAAATACTAAAATGTACCTGTTTCCGGAAGTGGTCGTGGGCAATGGGCCCATTACGTCCATACCTGTCCGCTCGAAGGGAGCCGAAACCTCAGGGAACGGCTGAATTGGAGCTGGTCTTCGTCCCTTGGGTGTTTTTCTTTCGAGACAGGAATGACACTTCGCACAGTAGTCTCTAACATCCTGTCGCATGCCACTCCAAAAATACAAACGCTCCACACGCCTGCGTGTCTTCGCTACGCCAAAATGACCGGCGCATGGCGCATCGTGAAACGCGCGAAGAACCCTTTCTGTCCACGACCGAGGTATGACGACTCTCTCCCAAGCGGTTTTCTCTGGTCTCCCTTTGCTGGTTGGCCTCGTGCTCCGACACAAGGTTCCGTCTTCACCAATGAAATAACCTAGCTGTTCGGGGTGAGACGGTGCGCCCTCTAAGCTTTCGATTATTCGCTTCAGGTCAGGATCTTTGTACTGCTCTGTGCGTAATTCGGCGGGGTCAACTACGAGGACAAACTCATCTATAGCTGCCACGGCAGCTGTGCGGCTGAGTGCATCAGCATTCAGATGTGTCTTTCCTGACTTGTGCTCCACTTCAAAGCAGTATTCCTGCAGGTGTAGATTCCATCTAGCGAGTCGCGAGCTAGGGTCCCTGACACTCATCACCCATTTCAGAGGATGGCAGTCTGTGACTAGCTTGAATTTGCGGCCGTAAAGGTAGCATCTGAAGTGCTTTACTGCTCAGACAACGGCGAGGCACTCCCTTTCCGTAGCTCCGTACTTTTGCTTTGTGGGGCTCAGCTGTAGGCTAGCAAAAGCAACGGGATGTTCTTTGCCCTCGATAACCTGAGACAGCACGGCACCAACTGCGAACTTTGACGCATCTGTGGCCATAACGAAGGGCAAATTAAAATCCGGGTGGCGCAACAGCGGTGCACTCATTAGCTTCCTTTTCAGGGCCCCAAGAGCATCCTCCGCGTTTTCGTCCCATCGAAAGGCGACATTTTTGGCTGTTAAGGCGGTGAGCGGCTTAGCGAGCTTGGCGAACTCCTCTATGTGCCTTCGGTAGTAACCGATCAGGCCGAGAAACTGCCGGACCTGGCGGACGCTAGTCGGGGAGGGAAAATCCGAGACACACCTTAGTTTCTCAGGGTCCGGTCGCATGCCGTCAGCTGAAACAACGTGCCCGAGGTATTTCACCTCGTTTTTGAGGAATTGGCACTTAGAGGGCTTCAGCTTGAGACCCGCTCCTCTTAGTCGCACCAAAACCTGCTCAATATCGCGCAAATGGTTCTCAAAACTGTCACTGTATATGATTATGTCATCCATATACACGAAGCACAGCCTCCCCAGAAGACCTGCCAGGATAACATCAGCGGTTCTCTGCCAGACAGCAGGGCTGTTGGCCAGACCCATCGGCATTCATTTCCATTCATAGTGCCCTGAGGGCGTGTTGAATGCCTTTTTCTCGGCATCTGCCGGATCCATTGCTATCTGCCAGAATCCCGCCGCCATGTCCACTACCGTGAAGTACCTGGCAGAGCCCAGCTGAGAAAGCGTCTCATGTATATTGGGGATGGGGTATGGATCGATGGGAGTTACGGCATTTAGTTTGCGGTAGTCCACTACCAATCAATACGAGCCATCTGGCTTTTCCACCAATAGTGCTGGTGCTCCCCAGGGTGACTTTGAGTGTTCAACAATGCCGCGATCAATCAGGTCCTGCACCTGCCGCTCCATCTCCTCACGTTGGGAGTAAGGAATCCTGTACGCACGCAGGTAAACGGGCGATGAAGTGCCGGTTTCTATCCTGTGCTTTATAACGCCACAGCAGCCCAAATCCAGGTTGGACGCGGCGAATACCTCCGAGTAGTCGTTCAGCAAACCAGCCAGAGCCTCCCTCTCCCTGGATTTTACGTGAGAAAGATCGAACGACGCCTTTGGAGCAGCCGAAGGACTAGCATGCTGTACAGTTGTGAGCACCGTATCGGTAGGCTCACGTTTCTCTATCGCAGAGGTGAAGAAAGCCAATGTTTTGTTCTTGGGAAGGCTCAGTGGCTGCTGGCTACAGTTAACCACCCGTAGGGGCACTCTGTGGGCGTCATTAACTGTCACGAGGCACGCGGCTGCCTTCAGGCCATTGCTGAGAGAGTCGACCGGCTCAAGCACTCCCACGGCGCTGCTCTCTACATCTGAAGGCACACACGCGTACAAAATGTGCTCCGACCAAGGAAGGACGACCGCCTCATCGACCAGCCTGAGGGCAACCCGCGAATATACCTTCTCCAATGATCCCGCTGTTTGACGGGTGTCAATATCGGTAATGCGAATCTCAGCCCCTCTCCTGTTCAAAAACGGAACTTTTGAGCCGCCCGCATTAACCTCTTCCTCAGAGAATGAGACTACTACCTTCCCTTTTCTCAAAAAATCCTGCCCTAATATACCTGACACTCCGTTTGGCAGAGACACCGTGTCCGGGCATACGTAGCAGGGGTGCTCCAATGCAATTCCGCTGAGAGAGAAGTGTAACCGGTAGAGTCCACTTATGCCAAGAGGATCCCCCGTTATGCCTACAAATTTGGTTGCCATACCACCAGACGCTTCCAACACCTCGCGGTCCCCCTTCCTTCGAAGCGTGTTAAAACTGCTCTCCTTAAGCAATGTCACCTTTGACCCCGTATCTATCAACAATTCCATGCAGCAACCATTTAACTTGCAACGCACAACAGGGCATGCCTCGTCGGCCACACAAACCACCACCACCTCATCATCCACTGCTCCCTCCCCACGCTCCTCAGGATGGGGAGGACTATCTAGTTTTTTGTCTCGGTATCTGGAGCCCCGCTGTAGGCTTGCTTAGGGCGTGTCTCGCCTGCTTCTCTTTGTGGCTCCCCACGGCGCACGTTTTGGCAGAACCTGGCGATGTGTCCGCGACCCTGGCAAGCGAAGCATACGATTTCTTCAAAATCTCGCATACCGCGCCTGTAGCTTTGTGGCGGTCTCCGGTTTCCAGCGAATGGGCGCTGTTGAGCGCGCGCTTCAACCTGGCGTTCCACCTGCTGAGGTAGCAGCTGTTCTAAGCGATCTAACCGCTCTGTCAAGAGAGCAACCTCAGGGTTGAGCACCGCTCTCTCTATGACGCGTACTCTCGCTGCGGCTGTCGTTAACGCCTCATTTCGTTCCTCATCCAATGCGGCCGCCACGGCTTGGTCGAAATTGCTCGGCTTGCGCGAGAGCATGAACCGGCGCACGGGGTCTTGCAGACCAGCCACGAACAAAGCGGTCATTTCCTCTTTAAGTAGATCCTCCGCGTATTTCTTCTTTAGCTGGTCTCCTTCCTCCTCCCTGCTTAACTTATCGCGTGCTAGGCGCTGAAGCCGCGACGCAAACGTTCGCACGTCCTCCCCTACCATCTGTCCGGCGTCACGGAACCTCTGTACCCGCACGTGACGTGGTTCAGTGTCGAAATGCTCAAACGCGAGCTTCTTAAATTCCGCAAATGATTTTGTGGATTTTACTTTTTCGTCTCGCCATGCAAAATCATGAGCAGCTCCTGCCATCTTACACCTCGCCATTCCGAGCATTTGAGCATTGGACCATCCCCCCATTTTCCCAATCTCTTCTAGCATGGAAAAGAAATCGCAGATTGGAACCCCTGTCTTATCTCCCGTAAACGTCGGAATGACGCTTCCTAATGCCAGCATGCTTGCTCCGAGCGACGGCTGTGGAGTGGGAGCTCCCTCAGATACAGACATTTTCGCTCAAGCCCTCCGGTGCCTCAAGCCTCTCAAATGGGGGTAAAAGTCCCACAATCAGTCCCGTGATTCCCTTTTGATTACAATTTTGAAGTCATGAATGTCGTAGCATTCAGAGGACATTTGCTTTTGAGACCCCACTTCTGACACCAGTGTGACGACCCCCCATATGCGCAGGTCCACACGGGACGGAGAGGCAAAGAGACACCGTATGGCTCAGTTTAAACAAACAGATATATTCAATAATTACACATGATTAAGATTATACATCAGAGGCTGGGACGTCCGAGCTTACGTGCCGACGACTTCATGGGGACGATGGAGGGGCTCCGGAGTTGAGCTCGAACGGTTGCTGGCAGAAGCTGCACGCCGTCGGGCTTCGGCGCTGAAGGCCCCCTTGGCGAACGATGTCGTCCTGAGCGTTGCCTCTTCCGTACTCCTTGTCGATTTTTATATCCTCTTATGCCCACACTCCCTAGGGTGAGGACGCCCACGCCGGAGTGGGGGGGGGGGCTAGGGCTTTCACCTGGGCGCACAAACACACCACCGCACTTATGGTCTCGCCCCCCTCACGTGTTGAGTCCGAGGGAAAGAAGGTTGTCGTCGAGGTAGCGTCGGCTGTGGTAGACGGTCTATGGCCCGCTGACGGTTCCCGCGGGTCACCGACCTCCGTTCTCCATCAAATGATACTCGCCACTCAAGGCCGGAACGCGAGGTCACTAAAAGGCCGGGAAAGTGGTCCCTTGTCCTGGGATGTGCTCGGGAGGGTTGATTGATGATGCCCACCGTCTTGCCACGGGGCCAGGCCCGCCGAAACGAGGCCCTTTGTCCCTGGCACGGCCACGGCAATTGGGGAAGATAACGCCCGTCTCCCCGCGGCGGCGGCGGCGGCGTTCTACACGTGCCGACACTATGGAAAGGGGGTCCGGTTGTGCTTAAACCCCTTCATTTTGGTCGTTCACTCTCAACGAGTATGGCTCGGTAATTGATGATGCCCGCCGTCTTGTCATGGGGCCAGGCCCGCCGAAACGAGGCCCTTCGTAGCACACACAAGGAACGTCACATGAAATTTAGCGTTCTTATAAAGAACTGTATTTTTGGTTGTTTTTGATAGTGCCATGTTTATTTGGTGTCGTCCTTGCTTGTCTAACATTTAACGAAAATATTTTCAGATATTGTTCTTCAATTAGAGTTGGTAATTTTCATCTGTATTCTAGTGCATTTTATGGTTTTTGTATTGCCTTAAGAATTGTATATATCTATTGCATATTTATAGCGTAACGTGTATAACGATTACTGTAGTCTGAGGCTTGAAGTTTAATAAAGAATGTTTTGGATACAACCATGCGTCCCCTCACGGGATTAAATTTAGTGATGCAAGCAAAGCCTAGCTTCAGAAGGATCCACATCTTAGCTGTGTTGTCTTTTCTACGTTCTTGTTCGTCTTGAGTGGACTTAACTTTTCCTTAAAGCCTAGGTTTTGGCTGAAAGCAGAAGGCAGATTAATCACAAAGTGAACATATGTATTGGTGTTTACAAAAGCACGCGTTTCAAGCAAGTTTTGCTGTTTTTCTAATAATAATAACAATAATAATAATCCAGTTTATCGCACTTCGTTCTCTTTAATTTTGTGAAATTAAAATGAAACATGGCATATTTCCAGTAGCGTAGCAGGCGATAGGGGGGTGTCAGTATAGGGAAAGGGGGCCTGCATGCGCATGCCCAGGGCCCCCATTTTCCTTTATCTGGCCCTGAGTGAAGGGCTTCAGAATAATTACGACCTCCTTAGGTCCGTTCGATTCGCCTGCACTACGTGAACTGGTTCTCGCAGTGCTGCAATTCGCCATTCGTTTCAGCGGTGCTAGATGGCGGCGTCTGCACGATGCCATTCGTTTAAAAAAAAAGTGCAGATGTTGTGCAGGTCTAGTTCAGGAAAGTTTAGGAAAACTGTGCACTTCCTCAGTGGTCGGTGCCGAAATGGTGCAGCTACAGCCGCCATGGAAGCAGACGACGGCTTGCGCGGTGATGGCCTGCGCTTTGCGATAAACGACGGTGATACTCAAATTATTCCACTCGTCGACGAGAACGGTGCCTTGCACGGGCCCGCCGACTCTTATGGAACGTGACTGGCCACCCGAGAAGGCAGCGACGGAGATGGGGACGACGGCCCTCGCCGGCATCTTGCATCGCTCGTCCATCGTGCCCTCGACGGTCCTGCCACCGGCGTCTTTCCTTCGTACCAAAAAAGTTATATCAGTACTCGAAGCCGGTTATGTTAAGTGAAAAGTAAACACGTGCATGCAGTGCATGATGCACGTTGTTGCAGCAACCGCTTAACATGCAAGTCGGCGCGCGCACACCTCAGTCGTGTTCAGTAAAAGAACACACCTGCGTTTCGCTGAGCTGCCGCGAGGTTGCATCGAGTCTGATTCATGTCAACACTTCTCTGCGATGTGCTGTTTGAAAATTCTTCACGTGGTTCGGGATGTTGGCTACCGTTGATTTGGGCGCCATGCTGCTGGCTGCAATTTGGTGGTGACACCAAGGCTAGCAGACGAACAGACCTGCACTCGACCATTCTTTTTGGAAGCAGCAAGTGCCAAGCACCACTTGAACTTCAAGAACTGGCGCTGCACGCTCGCGGCACCACCGTGGAACTTTACAGAACTGGTGCAGGGGGTGCAGGTGAATCGAACGGACCTTTTAACGTGCACTGACATCGCACAACACATGGGCGCCTTTTGCGTTTCGGCTCCATCGAAATGCGGCCGCCGCGGTCAAGTTTCGCGTTTCGATAGAAGCGAAACGCAATGGCGCCTGTGTGCTGTGCGGTGTCACTGTACGTTAAACTATTTGCTTTGTTCTGCAATATTTGAATGTACATATTGTTAAAATAGAACTGTGTCGTCACTGTATATCATAACAACGGGAGCTCGAACGCAATCAAGTGAACTTGCTTCACTTTTTGTTTGAGCCCCTTCCGTTGATTTTGACGGAAATAAAGTGATTTTACATCTAAAAAGTAGAAACAATTCAGCATCTGTGTTTACAGTAAAATGGCGTGTGCACAAAGAAAGGGTCTTTGCTTTGTGTCGATCAGATTAGAGTTTTGGAACATACAGTCGAATATACCGTCAAGACATTTAGAGAGAATGAAAAACTAAGCGAATTTATCACCCTGTTTTTTTTCCCGAAAAATGACTACATGGCCGGGATACTTATGTTCGCTACTTTGCACTGCTATCACCTGTAATTAATAAACTACAATAACACGACGGAAGGAACAGGCCGTTAGACAAAAGCACGTACACCGTGAAGTGACGAAGACCATCACGAAAATCGTCGAGTAATAATTACCTATGGCGGTACACACTTGTTCACAACAACCAGAACCAGTGAAGGAAATAAAGCGTAAATTAGGCTATCCCACTCCACACAAAAATTAACACGCACGAGCCAAACTGAACGTGACATTTTTGCGCATGAAAAAAGAGAAGCACTCCTCTTGTCTCCATTGCGTTCACCTTTCCAAGCCAAAAAATCCTGATACTGCACGGGCTGTCATAAGTGGGGCTAAGCGCACTGCAGGACAAACGCATCTATTGCAGTTAACTCCTACGAGGTATTATCGATATTACGAGATAAAACCAACACCTTTCGTCTACAGTGACGCGCAGAACTGGCTAGCGTCCGCTGTACTGAAGGCATATTTCCCGATTACCTCTTGTCGTATTTTCTAGGTATCTGCTGATGATAAGAATGCGGCCTATGGTCTGATCAGATTGGTTCACTTCCAGCAGTCGCCTAAGCGTCCGCTTGAAACGCACACCGTTTAGAAGTTCGAAAATGCAACGGGCACAGTTCGCCAATGATCGGAAAATGAAAAAAAAAATTCCAGGGCACCTAATTTTATTATGTGTTGGCAATAATGCACCATTAACCGATATTGGTGCCTTTACCGAAAATGACGTCGCTTCTACTCTAGTGACGTCTTTTTCCCCTCGCCAATGGAAGAATTTTAGGACCGAGGACGCATTTCGGCCCCACGCAGCTAATATTGCTATCGAATAAAAAGTTGCGGTCTCGTCAGCGAATGTTTTTGAGGCCGCTGCCGTAATTAATGTGCCTGTCTTCCCCTCATATTACATCCCACTCGCAACCTTATGAGCCGCTAAGCAAAGAAGAACATTTCTTTTTCTTCTGCTCTTTTTCCTACGTAAGCTCCTATATAGAGCCCGAAGCTTTCTACTGACGCCATCTGCTTCTGCTAATCCCTCTTCTTCATATCCTTTACTTTTTATGTTTCGATGCCAGCGAGACTATGCCTCTTTCAAGCACGATTGGATCCCTCTTCCATATACTCCGTTTCATACTTAGCTGTCTACGCAGCCAAGGCTACGGTGCCTGTTTGCGATCCTCGTCCGCATCATAATATAGTGCGTCAAAAATAAAAATAGAAATGAATTGACAAGCAAAGTGAACAGTAGTTGATATTATAGTAGACGCAGATTTTTCGTTTTCTCAGGCGCCGGCTGTATCAGGTTTTCGCAGCTGAGCCGGCAGGTCTGTTTGTGAAAATGGCGTCGCTGTCACCTGCTCGCTTGTTTTCTTCCCCCGCTTCGACTTCGAAAACATCTCCTGTTCGCCTCTTTTCCAAGGTGAAGTCTCCAAAGTTTTCTAAAGACTGCAAGGCGGTGATAGTTAATGTCTACGCAAGCATAAGGAAGCTCCACCCCGAGAAGACTGTGCGTGACGTTCTCGCAATAGTGGGCGAGATGACCGGAGTGAGCCCTCGGACAGTTGTGAGGTTTAAGAAAGAAGGTCTTTCTGGCGGAGTAAAATCACCGCAAAAAGGACCGAAAAGGATGGCAATATCAAGCTCCCGCAGTGTGAAGTACGACAGCTTTACGGTCAACGCCATCCGGCTCAAGTTGCATCGTATGTATGCCGAAAGACAAATACCGACTTTGGACAGTATCCTGCATGAAGTAAACGGAGATGACGATTTGCCGGATATGAGCAAAGCCACCTTGTGGAGGTTGCTGAAAGAGATGGGCTTCAAGTTCGAAAAAAGGAAACGAACTCTCGCGCTCATCGAGCGATCCGACATAGTAGCCTGGCGGCGCCGGTATCTCAGAGCTATCAAAGCATTCCGGAGCCAAGGGAGGTAAGCGCTTCGTTTTTAATGATCGTTCAGAGAGCGACTTTTACATTATTTGCCTACCTTCATCGCACCTAGCTGTGTACGTCATGCACTCATTTTGTGAAATCATTAATACTGTTTTTAAAATAAAATAAAAGAGGAATCAAATAGCGATGACACTGAATCGCGGATGTTGCAAAGAAGAATTAGTTTCTCGCTCTTTGTTCTATTCTCCGGGTCCGTGCACCTTGGTGCCGATTATTCGAAAGCATTACATATATAATTTGTGTTTTCAATAGGCACTATTCAGTTCGAATGACGAATTGAAGAATATTCTAATAGCCATTCAAAAGTTTGTAATAATTGCATACGCGATATTTTATATTTCTATGATGAATACATTGATAACAACAAAAACTCGAGCGATATTTGTTCTGCCACCCCCCCCCCCCCCCCGCCCCGTGCAGGTGCACCATAAAAACTCAATCGGTATTTTTATCTGCCTCCCCGTGCAGGTGCATCGTATACCTCGATGAGACTTGGGTCAATGCTGGCCACACCAGGCAACATGTGTGGAAGGACAGCACTGTCAAGTCATCGCAAGATGCCTTTCTTAGGGGCCTGACTACAGGTCTGCCAGCGCCATCGGGGAAAGGAGGCCGCCTGATCCTCGTTCATGCAGGCAGTAGCCTCACAGGCTTTGTGAGCGGTGCTGCCGACTTCTTGAGAGCCAAGAAGGGCGCTTCAGCTGATTACCACTCCGAGATGGACGGCAAGTACTTCGCGGAGTGGTTCTCAAGCAAACTGCTGCCAAACATTCCTAACAGCAGCATTATTGTTATGGATAATGCCCCTTACCATAGTGTTGCGCTCGAAAAGCCACCAACGACATCAACTCGGAAGATTGAAATCCAGGCATGGCTCACAAGGAAGGGTATATCCTGGTCAACAGACATGGTACGAGCTGAGTTGCTCGATTTGTGCAAAAGAACGACGAGCGGACACACTGTGTATGCGATCGACACACTTGCCGCAAAACATGGCCACGAAGTGTTGCGTCTGCCTCCGTACCATTGCGAGTTTAATCCGATTGAGCAGGTGTGGAGCATGGTGAAAGGATTCGTAGCAAAAAGAAACAAAGCTTTCACATTGGCTGAAGTTGAGGAGCTTCTGCCTCAGGCTTTGGCACATGTGTCAAAGGAAGACTGGCAAAAATTTTGTGCACATGCTGAGCGCATTGAGGATGAAGCCTGGGAAAGGGATATAATTTTCGATGATGAAGTTGACCCAGTAGTTTTCGCCATTGGCAGTTCAAGCAGCTCGTCTGAAGAGTCCAGCTCTGAATTGAGTGGCATTGAGGAGCTGGAATAATACTGTTTTCTTTGGAGAGTTTTTGCATTTAATGTTTGTTGGTTGGTTTATGGGGTTTAACGTCCCAAAGCGACTCAGGCTATGAGAAACGGCGTAGTGGAGGCCTCCGGAAATTTCTACCACCTGGGGTTCTTTAACGTGCACTGACATCGCACAGCACACGGGCGCCTTGCTTTTCGCCTCGATCGAAATGCGGCCGCTGCGGCCGGGATACGATCTCGCATCCTTGGGTACAGCAGTCGAGCGCCATAACCAGTGCGCCACTGCAGCGCGTTTTCCATTTAATGTGAACAACATTACTTGCCTCCTTTGAGGATTTCTCTATCCGGGTGTTGCTACGGCATCTAGATAACGCTTGGATGCTGGTCACACTATCATCGAAAGTCATTGTGAAATAGTTTCTGCCCGAATTTTCAGGTGTCAGCTGAAACACGAAGACAGGTTTCCTTGTCGAAACGTTGGCTCGGCTTGCGAACTGAGGCTGCCGCTCAACCTTTGTTCAGTGCTCTCTCATACTGTGCAGCCATCTTCTTCCTATCTTTCTACCATGCATGTGTTCAATGTCACTGCTTTGCATTAAGCAAAAGTGCCCGTGTCAAAGAACTACGGAAATATTTAACGTCCAGATGACTGTTTGTCCTTTCTTCCTCTCTACTTTATGAGGTTCTCACTGTGCAACATTGCTTTGTTGGTCATTTTTTATATAATATTACTCATGTCTGGTGTGTTTTATGCCGTGTTATGCGTTGGTTTCATTTGGGTGTCTCCTCTACTGTGTGAATACCGGGACTAGGTTTTACTGCAATAGCACGGCTCCAGACGTATGAAACGTGAGCAAGAAAATTGCGTGCCAGTTATCATCGTGTTTGAAATTTTTCTTACTTGTTACTCACTTGTTCCTGCTTTATTGTGCTGCAGTTGCTTTTTATTTTATTTGTGACATTGTGATAGTTTGATCGTATTATTGAGTTCGAATGTCATAAAGCAACAGAGACTATGGAGACACTAGCACCGTAGCCGCTGAGCCACTTGTGATAGTAAGATGCCATATATGTTGTATGTAGCATCAGCAACTGCCATCGTTCCTAGTCATGTGTTCAAAATCTTCATAATTATGATCATTTTCTGCCTTGTGCATATCGTGCTTTGTGCGTTGTTTCATTGCTGTCTCAACTCGCATTCTGATTTATCTATTATGTATAAATATTCCGAGGTTTTTAAGTGCCTTGTGGCCTCCTCTCTCTAAGACCACATGACCCATATGACTTCATTCTCTGGAACTGGCGTCACAGAAAATTCTTCACAAAAGATTTATTTAGTGCTGCCTGTATGATTAGCCTTATCATATTGTGTAGCTCACTATAATTTGTGCTCCTATATATGCTGTTTGTCCCAAGTTGTTGGCGACATTGCTCTGCTGGTCTTCGACTGTGTATGCCAAAGTTTGGCAGTTTTCATGCTTGTTCCCTGCTGAAGTTATATAGTATTTATCCGATGCTCCAGCTCTGAAATTTTGGCCTACTACGAAACTGCGAGTGCAAATGGCACACAAGATACTGAGAGGGTGCCGTTTAATAAAAAAATGAACAATTGGTATTTGTGGACTTGTGGCATTTGGGGCCATACGCTTCAATGGTTCACCTGACATCTAGCCTTTTTTTTTTTGGGGGGGGGGTTTAAAAATTGATTTCCTCAAGCATGTAAATGATCAAAAAAGTCTTGGACAAGAAAATTTTGGCGCACTGTTCTCTTTACAATACAGGCCGTACAAACATGGTCGGCCATTCACACGGCATGCTCAGCAAATATCGACATATAACATTCTATAATCTGCAACACCAGTTTTCAAACCCAGGTATGTTTGGCAAGCAGTCAAAAAACTACAGTAACTCACGATCGAGCACAAACGGTTATCTCCAGTAACAAACATGATTTCTATCATTGCGGACATGTACAAATATTAAAAACATGCGAGGTGATGCTAATTATACGAGCCACCACGTTCATTCACTCTGTACTTACATATCCTTTGTGTAGAAACCCGAATTTTCGCCGTTGATATTGTTACCGCGAGAAGGCGGCGAGCTACCGTGGTTTGTGAGGAGGACGAACAGCGAGCTTTGGGACGTTGGACCCCATGAATTATAAATCCAAAACAACATCGCCAATCTATACCGCGTAGCCTCCAGACGACGCTGCCTCGAATAATTGAAGCCACACTGAATTCTATCACCCCACAATTAATGATTCATTGTGTGCAGCATGCGAAAAAATCCGTGAACACCGAAAAACAGCGCCTCTCAGCACGTCCGTTGCCAACTCTCACTTCACTTTCGTTTCCCTGCGGAAAAAGTTAACAGCACGCTTCTTATTAAAGAAGTCATTTCATTTTGATAACAAAAAAGGCCGCTTATATATGGCTCGCATTTAGACTTTCTATCTAGAGATTCGCCGAAAAAAGATAAAAAAAGAACAAACCTACGCTGAGGATCGAACCTGGGCCCCCTCACAAAATGAACAAACATGCCCGCGCTTCGTACCACTCAGCCACGACGCGAGGCGGAGTGACACATTTTGTTAGTTTTTTTTTGACGGACTACTTCCGTACCTTTGGCTGTGTAGACAGCTATGTATGAAACGGAGTATAGACAGGACAGTATGCAAATAGTAGGGATATGAACTCGCCTGCCCGCGAAACTTCACAGTGCAGTTTTCGAATCTGTGAAAATATAATCGGCTTCCGTATGGACAATCGCAGGGCGCTGGGTGCCTCCGCAGCCACTTCTGAGGAGGTAACCGGCGAGAGGAGGAGAGCTTCAACCCATCACGATTGGTGCCGCTTATTCGCCCGAACATGCGGCGTCCACCCACACGGCATACGTCTCGGGGCAGTAACATCTGTGGAGCGCCTTGGCCCTCGCTCCGCGGCGGGACCCCTGGTGTTGCGGATGGGTGTTTCTGGGAAGGGGCCTGACGAGGAGGTTGGAGTGGGTAGGGCGTGGGATATAGAGAAGTGAGGGGTCGTTGGCCGGGGTGTGAATGCCGAGAATGTTGAGGATGTGGCGTCCGGTGGTAGTTTGTTCGATTCGGATATAGTGGGTCCGTCTGTGGGATGTAGAGGAGTGGGATCGTTAGCCGGGATGTGGATGCTGAGAATGTTGAGGATGTTGCGTCCTGCGGTAGTTTGTCCGATTCGGATATAGTGGGTCCGTCTGTGGGATGTAGAGGAGTGGGATCGTTAGCCGGGATGTGAATGCCGAGAATGTTTAGGATGTGGTGTCCGGTGGTAGTCTGTTCCACTCGGATACAGTGGGTCCGTCTGTGGGCCTCCACAAGTTGCCCAGCACCACAGTGAAGACCCAGATGGAGTAGTTTCTCAGTGGCAGCACTAAGGACTAGATGGAGGGCCGTCTTGAACGCAGTACGAAGCACTGCGCCCAAGGTGGAGATCTACTCATCCCTAATTTTGAGGTACAGGAAGGCGTATAGAAATCGCCTGAGGATAAAGGCGTGCCTGAGATGACATAGGTCGTGCTCCTTCATGCCCTGATGGTGGCCCGAAGCTCTGCGATGAGGTGCGAGATCGCGCCCGTAACCTGCTTGAATTTCTTTTTCGTGAGGCTGCTTCTACAGTTGTTTTGGATATGAAGGGCCAGGAAACGAAGAGTGCACACCTCCGAAATGGGGCAATGTCCAGAGCAACAGTTATGGGGGCGATTGGAACATTGCGGGTAGTGGGACGGAGGATGAGGAGCTTGGAGTTTTCAGGGAGCGCAAAAGTCCGATGCATAGGGCGTGTTCTTGTGCTATTGTGGTTGTGGTAGCGTGTCCCCAATGTCGCCATTACTTCCGCTGGCGGTACACTGCGTGATGTCAAAGGCATAGAGGGTGTGCCGGAGGTGTGGTATTGTGAGCTTATGGGCGAGGGGGATAATGTTCGCGTTGCAAAGAGAAGCGGAGAGGACGGAGCCCCGAAAGGTTCCAAGTCCTCTGAGGGAGCAAGGAGGTGCTGTGTGTGGGTCGAAGTCGACCTGAACCGTGCGGTTGGTAAAGAAAGCTCCGACATATGTGTACGCACATACACATATATGAAGTGGGGACAGGGCCGTCATGATCGTCTGATGGTCAATGCGATCAAAGGCTTTGGATAAATCCAAAGCCAGGACGGCCTTTGTGTGGCCTGGAATGGTCGGGTCAAAGATGTCAGTGGTGAACTGCACTATGGCATCATGCGCGGATAAAAGCCCACCATGCTATGGACAACTGAGTCGCGCTGTGAGCAGACAGGGGAGCCCACCTATCAATTTAGGAATTTATGAGCCTTTCCTTTTCTCAAAACCAGCGGAAGGAGTCGCCCTTGAGTTTGAGGAAAGGAAAGGCGCCTAACTGGATCCTTGTGTCAGTAGACAGCTCAATCGCGCATTAAGGTACGTGGCGGTGTTGTCCACCTGCAAAAAAAAACCGTGCTTTCGCACAATGTTTAGTGCTTAGCTATTCTAGACCATCGGCCATTTTTCTTTCCCCTAGCATGCGCTTTGTAATAGGAAGTCAAATGAAATTGGAAAAGCAACTTGAAAAGTGAGCTTTGTTTCGAAATTGCACGGAAGAGCCACTCGTCTGAAAGCCCACTTTAGCAGATAATCTAACAAAAGTTCAATTTTCAAGCTTCCTACAATACTGCCACATTATTCGGCTTTGAATTCATTCTGCAGATGTATAGCTTCATCACATTTTGGCGCACTAACACACATATCATGCATAAACGTTTAAAACTCTGTAGAAAATAATTTACAGAGCTCAAGTGGAGTGCTATTCGCGAAGTTATTGTATTTTCCCCTCTTACTTTTGCCTAGAAGAAACGTTATTTTATTTATTTACAGAATACCTGTGTCGCCCATTGGCATTATAGCAGGGGAGATAATTTTATAAAGGTGTAATTTTCACAGTAACTCGCCAGAAAGCACAAAAAGAGTCAGCATCAACGGCATACAAATCAATAAAAACAAAAAATTAAAACATGTTACAGTCATAAATACAACCGAGGATAAAAATAATAGTTATCGAAGACTGAAACACAATGTTCGGGAAGCAAGATCCACTCTTTCAATGTTTTTGGAAAAATTGAGCTTGCAAAAGTGTTCGTTTTGCAGGTGTGTTCGCGCACATTTTTGGAGTGGCCGTGCCGAGTTGAAGTGTATAGGTTGGCTCCGACAGATAGTGCGCTTATCAATGCCTGTTTGATTATAGAAGGTAGTGTTGATGAATTTCAGCCTTAAATTTTTTCTTCTGGCGCTTAACGTTCCCCAGCTCGGCACGGCCTTTATCTCAGTGATAATTTGCAAAGGGTTATAATTATTGGAGACGAAGCACTGAACCTGATTTTGCAGTTTTCCAATTCACTGTATCAAACAGCCCTGATATGGGTCTAAAAAATGCATTCGTAATCGAGGATAGATCTGACGTGCAAAAAATAGTTTCTTTAACATCCTTGGACTGTGATTTGAAATTTCAACGAATAAAAATGATCTTATTGCCTTAGATATTGACTGCTGGATGTGCGTGCTCCATTTAAGTTTCTGCGGGACATAAATGCTGAGGTACTTGCATTCTGACACGGTTTTTATTGCTGTGCTTTCAACTTTGCATTGTGTTTGAGTTTCAAGCTTTTTCTTTGAGAAAAAAACGGATTTGTTTACATTTAATAATGTTAAGGCTCATACTCCAGCGCAGACACCAATTTGCTATTTTGTGAAGGTCGTTCAGCATGATTGCTGCATCTGATGGTGAATTTATTTCTCTGTATACAGCGCAGTCGTCTGCTAATCATTTTATGGGACATTGTATGTCGTCTAAAATGTCATTAATAAAAATCGAAAATAACAGTGGCCTCAAAACGCTGCCCCGGAGCACTCTTGTAGATACCTTTACGTTCGTTTAGATAGTTGTGTACCCTGTTTTGGGTTTTATTATGTGTTTTCAAGGATGCTAACTTAATATTGTATAAGTGATGAGATACGGTGTCAAACGCTTTCCTGAAATCTAGGAATACTTCATCTACGTGTTTATTCTTGTTGTGGGAGTTACCTATAAAGTGTTGAAACTCAACTGTTTGTGAGTTGCATGAGTCACCGTTATGAAACCCGCACTGTGATGCAGGAGAAAAAGTTAATTAATTAGAGGTATTTAAATAATTGAATGTATGATATATGCTAAAAAATCTTGCAAATAAACTGAAGTTAGAGATATAGGCCTATAATTTTCTACCAGTTATTTATCCCGTAATTTAAAGGTCGGATTAAAGACTGCGACCTTCAACTCTTGTGGAACCAACGCAGTCTCGAACGACGCTTTAAATATAATTCAGGGATATTGTGCTATTAGACTGTGGCATTTCTTCAAAATATATCATGCCTGCTTTTTGCACGCTTAGAACAAATATATTTCCGCATCAAGGAATATCCGCGATTAAAGAATGCCATTTAACTAGGCTTTCAAAGCAAGACACGAAGAATAAATATATTGTAGGCATGTACAACATTTAGTACCAAGTGTCCGAATGGTTAGAAATTGTAGCATTAAAATTCCAATCAAATAAACGTCCAAGGGATTCGCCGTATGTCTGTCAGTCGCGAAGATGCACAAGCAAATAGGAGGGAATGAAGTTATACGCTAGAACGCAAGCCATGTAAAAACCGCCATACGAAGGACTAAGATTATCACGTGGTATAACAGTGCAATCCATGCGTATGCATAATGCTGAAATTCGGGTGACAACAGCGCATCAGAAGCGGCGGAGGCAAAGACTATTGCTCATCTACGACCCTTTTCAAGGGCCACGGCAGGTAGGTAATGAGCATTTTTTTTTTCAGGAGGGGGGTGTAGTGAACTAGCACTTGTCTGTGTCCTCTTTCCGCCTCGTCTTTGATGCACTTGTGACGCACAACGAATCCATGCGTACGTTTAGCCCGTACAAACAGAAAATCCTCACAAAGCAGCAAATGTATATAACTCCTAGTGAGGCATCTTTTTGTTTATTTCATTTATCAATACTGCCAGTCCCTGTTTCAGAGATTTTTACAGGAGTGGGTTCTGGCAGCAGGCAAACAGTCGACCAGGCATAAACACTATTTCAGTGAAGATTATGGGGACAATAAGAATAGGCATTGGAAAAGGCAATACAAAGATAGCCCATAAGCAATCATCACCTTTTCCCTTCATAAATGATCGCGAAAAATACAATAAATACATGGAATATACAAATACATGGAAATACAAATACGTAGAAAAAACTCGAAAATGTTAGAAAAAGTAAATAAAAATCAGTTTCTTTCCTGACAATACAGTTTTGCCAGCTAGCGCCAATAATTTCTCAGTAGCTGGCTGTACAATCACTGAATAATCAAGGGAGTTCCACTCGCGCACTGCTCGCGGAAAAAAGGAGAACATAAAGGTATTATTAGCGCAGAAATATTCTTGTATGGTGAGTTCATTTTTGTGACGAGTTTACCCGGAAGTGTTCAAGGTAATGTATGTAGCAGAATCAATTTGAAGTTTGTGATGCAAAATCATGTACCGAAACTTCAGACGGCGAAGCGTCGCACGACTACCTAGCGTGTCAAGCCCAGTCTCAGATAGCATCAGCGTCGGAGAATCGGTGCGCCTATATCTATTGCAGATAAAGCGCACACTTTTTCACTGGACAGCCTCAATCGTAGCCATGTTATCTTGCGTGTACGGGAACCGGGTGACGTTTTCGTATTCTAGTATTGGGCGAATTATAGTAGTATACGCCAAAAGCTTGGCTTCTTTCGTAGAACACTGCAGCGCTTGTTTCAGAAACATGAGCTTACGCGTCGGTTTGTTTGTTAAGTGATCTACGTGAGTTGTCCACCCCAGATTGGCTGATATAATGATGCCTAAGTATTTGTGCTCGGTGAGTGTCTTGAGTGCAGAGCTGCTATAGTCGTAAAGGAAGCTAAGTTTGAAATTTCATTTTCGTTATATTCATTGATACTGTTTTGTCTAAACTAAGAACCATTTGCCATTTCGAACACCATTCTGCTATCTTGCCAAAATGATTGTTTAAGCTTATTTGATCTTCTCGGCTTTTTATTTCTCTATATAATACGCAATTATCTGCGAACAAAGCTTCGCTTCTACCTAGTCCGCAATGTCGTTTATGAAGAGAAGGAAGAGAATTGGGGCTAAAACAGAGCCGTGTGGTATACCGGAGAGAACCGGGACAGTATATGAAGTGTGGTCGCCCAGTTGCACGAACTGGCGATGATCGGTTAAATAATTGGGGATCTATTGGACTACTGACCCATCCCCTGATATATGACTTAGCTTCTGTAGCAGTTTGGCGTGGCAGACCTGGTCGAAAAAAATTTAAAAGTAAATAAGAAGAATAGGGCTTTGCCAACACCATTAACGTAAAACTGGCTTAAATCCTGTTCTTATAAGTAATAAATTTAAAAATAAAAATATCGTCACAGACACTTAAGACTGTTTACTTGTGGGAATGAAAAGGACGTCGTGAACGCGACATGGACGTTTGGTGGCGGTTTGCGGACTGAATTTATTTCAGGCGGTTTCTTTTTTTTTTTTCGACCATCACGCCACGCACGCACACACGCACGCGCGTATGACACAGCTCGGAACACTGCACGACAACGGTTGCATCACAATTTTGATACAAATGTGTATATGCCGTCGGTTCGAGTCCCTGCTGCAAGCTAGCCTCCAAATTGGCTTGCAAGTGTAAGCTGTATGCAACGAGAATTCGTTTCACACCACGCGGAGCGCCGTACGACAAACGGTTGCGTCACAATTCTGATACGAATGTTGCCGGAAAAACTGGCGGCACACTGAGATCAGCCGGTAGAGGTTACATATAGCCGAACGAAGTGCATAAGCTGCCTGAAGTGGCGGTGTTTGGCTTGCTGTGTGCGTCATACGGCCGTTTGATGACGCCACCCCACTCTTCTTGCCATGGCTGAGATTTTATCTACTATCTGCGCAGACGTAATGGGACTAGAAATGCTTTAGCATTAAAATGGACGAGGTACCCGGCTGCGGAGTGCAGCCCCAGTGCAACTGTGGTAATCTTTCGGAGGACATAGCTGGAAGGGGTGGGTGGTACAGAAACAGAATTAGGGATGTTGGGAGTCGGTTATGGGAAGTATTTATGAATTGGGGCCAGTGTCGGACTTGACATTTGACTCTGATAAAAACGAGCTCATTATCAGGATTCCCCAGAGGGCGAGCGCTCGGTGTTTGCTTATGTACAGCCACTGGTCTCCAAGCATATTCCCATTAGCACTGAACCATCACCAGACTCTCCGGCACACCGAAATACAGAAATATAACAGGGGTCACGGCAAGCACATAGACAGGATTCTTTTTCGAGGAGTGCCTGAGGTACCCTAAGTGGAAAGTCAGGGAAGGGTGGCAGTGATGGGTGGCGTATGCGTATGCGCTGCAAGGAAACCCGAGCCGCTCCGGGCTGCACCTTGGCCTAGTGCTTGGGCCATTATTTGGGGTGTTCTCCCTGAAATTCAAATTCATTTATTTTTGCTTTTGTGCAAGGAGGAAGGAGCCACAAAAAGCTACCGTTCGAGGTAGCTTGGGGAAACGGCTGCGCCTACACAATTGATGGCAGCAGCTACGCACATATCGAGACTAAATTCAAAGCAAGCATATGTACGTACATATATGTTCAGTTAAGAATATTCCGTGTATACAATGATAAACAAAATCAAATGGAAAAGTGCTATATATACATAATCAAAGCAGCACACAAATTAGGAACAATGCGTATAAAATATTAGATAAGGTAGCAGATCATAATTTAGGAACAAGACAAATGTCGGAAGCGCAAATCACAAATTCGAAAGAAAAGAAGCTGAAAACTATGTCCAGCAATTTAGTACAAAAATTGTGAAAATTGGAAAATTGAAAGATACGTTTATAGTAATATTGTTGGTAACAGTCCATTCATCTGATACGTAGCAAAATATTCCTTTTAAAGCGTTGCCATCGGTTGCATCGTAGGAGAGAGAGAGAGAGAGAGAAATGGTATAGGAAAGTTAGAGAGGTTAACCAGTAAAATGTTCCAGTTCGCTACCCTGCACTGGGGGTGAGGGATGAGGGGGCATAAAAGAAAAAAATGGCAGTGGCTTAGCTCGGCTATGCCAGGATATATGTAGCGAAAGCAAGTGTAACTCCCCGGTTGGCCTTGTTCACATATTCCACAACGTATGAAGCACAGGCATAAACGTCCAGTATTAACTGCAGGTCCATGTTTGATTTCAGCACCGAGGCTATCCAAGGATTGAAGGGGTCGCGTTCCTCTTACGCCTATTCTCTAGGCTAACGGCACGTTGTTCTTCGGTTTCTTGAGCTCGCCGCTGAAGTCTCTTGGTCGCATTACATCGTTCATCACGGGCCGCCTTCTGTGAAGCAGGACTCAGGTCTCCTCCGGCTGCTGTCGCTGCTGCTAGCGGTCGAGACACCGGACGTTAAACGTGCCTGTCTCGCGGCGGCATATTCATGGCGGCGTTTAGTCAGTCGTTCGGCGCGCTGTTCGTCTGTTTCCTGGGCGATTCGTTTCCTCTTCATCTCGTTCCGCTGTCGATTCCCGGCCTCCTCCAGCTTATAAGAATTGTCGCCGTCCATATATATACTGTCGCCTCAACTGTGGTTGCGGCGCACGCCAGTTCTCCTTTGCAATCCTGTGACATCTTATCACGCATGCGACGCAGCCGTCGAAGTGAGCGGAGGCGAGCGCAACGACGATCAACGCGGTGTCACGTCCTACCAAACGGCGGCGGCGGTGAGCGGCGCGGTGGGACGTCATGCCAGATGGCGCGGCGAGTGCGCGACGCACAGTAAGCTTCCGCGGCGAGGCGTGTGTTTTGACGTCACGTGCCTAGATGGAGCACCTACCGCCACGTCGAAATCGCGAGTTTGCGACCAATAAAGCGTTCGCTTTAATAAGAAGTAGAGAAATGCTGTCCGCAGCAAGCGCGACAGGCAATGACACAAGCACTGTAAGTCACAGGGCCGCCGCAACTGTAGCCTGCACACCTTGAGGGCTTCCGACTGCTGCGCTTGCTGCGGCTGATAATGTTGACGACAACGTAAGCATCGGACTTCTCGGAAGGATGAGGCTGGAGTATGCGTTGTGCCAGCCATTGGACAGCTGCAAGCACTGGATGCAACAAATCTAGCATATGCAGAGCATTCTGTGCAGCTGGCATGTGTATGCTGGAAAGCAGCACACGCATGGCATTCATGATTGGCTTCAGCATTGCAATCACTCGCCCGCCTGCACCTGGTCCGGTTTCTGACCTACTGCCCGACCAGCAGTAGGCTCAACACACTGGGTGCGCGCTGACTGTTCTATCATTTAGGGTGTGGAGTGCTTCGGGAGCGATGGCCAAGTCACTTGGCGGTCCCGGTCTTGGACCGGAGTGGGGTCTTGTGCTTGATAAACAATGGGCTCGGGATTCTGAGTACGCAATACCATCTTGGTCACTGCGGGTGTGTGTAGCTCAGGCAGGGATGGCCAAGGCCCGTCTGCGACAACCGTCTGTGCCTCGCCAATCATATTGCTCCCAATCCTTAAAGTATTATGCGGAGGGGGAGTACAAGTTGCGCAAATTCTTGGACGATCCTTTCCAATGCTCACTACACTTTTAGACTGTCTGTGACGAGGGCGACGACGTAGTCGCACCTTTGCGGTAGCTTCTCTTTGTGTGGAATTTTCTCTTGTCATTTCTTTGAGTATCGCCCCTTCCCTTTCTAGGCGAGGACAATATTTTGAGGCAGCGTCATGAGAGCCGCGGAAATTGGCACACGTAAGGACTGTTTCCGGGCAAGAATCGCCGCTGTGTGGCTGAGTACACCGTGGGCACACGATGGGGAAATTGAACACTACTCACGTGCCCTATCTTCATGCATTTCCGGCACTAGATAGGCTTCGGGACGAAAGGCCTAACTGCATGCCGAAAGTGCCCAACCTTCATGTACGTTGGAATGCAGTCCTCTCGGAAGGTCAACTTGATGCACTTTGTCCACCCAAGACGCTGACCTTGCAGCATGGCTACACCGTCGGTAGCTGGTTGAACCAAAATGGGCAGATCAGAGTCGCGGACGGCTACGCCGACGTCGTAACTGACGACTGCCGTAGTGCCACTGCCTAGAAGGACATGGGAACGAACGCTGATGCCGCCGAGCGTTCTGATGTTGCTCAAACTCTCAAGCGCATTGCGGTCCATGGCATCAATGGCGACGGCATTCCTAAAACGATTCACCCTCACATTTTTAATTGGTCCCGGGACGCGAGCCTCCAGGAACGCAGACGTGGCTTGCCTATTGATGTGGTTGAGATTGTCGGTGGGAATCTGGCGCAAATAGGACAGTATGTGCCGATGATCTTCGCTCCGTAGTGATCGTGCACGTACTCGACGACGACGAGTACTCACCTTTGCGCAGCCTCCGTTTGGCCTTCTTGCTTAGGACTCTGATGAAGCCGTTGTCAGCTGAAGAGTCATCACTGGTGGCCGAGTAGACCACGGTGGCCCGGCTGCTTGCGTCATTCGGGAGGCCAAGACGTTTCCTCTGGGCGGCAGCGGCTGACCGACCGGACTGAAGTTCAACAGCGTCCACTTCCATCAGTGTCATCAAAAAAGAAACAGAGGTTTCATTATAATGTCGTAAATCAGGGAAAAAAACTGAAGAGGCGAAGAGACGGCATTCTGGTCTAGAGCCATTTCATCGTCTTCATCCTGTATGGCCAGAGGGAAAATTGAGGGCGACCAAGATGAAGACAATCTTGGGGTTTACAAGAAAAAAAGAAACGGCCAAAGCCCCTATTACGTAGTAGAACGTTCTTGCGGGCTAGTTGGTTCATTGCAGAAAAAAGTTTAGTACTGCGCGAATGAGACACGAGAGGAGAAGAGGAACAAACACTGCGCCTGCGTTGTGTTTGTTCCACTTCTGTCGTGTCTCATTCGCGCAGTACTAACCTTTTTTCCCTATTACGTAGCCTCCTAGAAGTAATTTTCTACTAGCCTCTTTTGAAAATACAGACCACAGTAAATATTAAATGACATTCCAAATAAAAGAAATGCTGTCTTTGAAATAGGCTGTGAAAGATGATAGCTGTGATCTCAAATAAAATGTCAGAGTTGCCTCTGACAGAGTTGCGTCTGACATAGAGTTGCCTCTGACATAGAGTAATTACGAAGCTTTCACTCAAAATTGTCAAAGCTGTGTCATCGCAAACTTCTATGAATAGTAGCAAAATAGCATGTTTCATTGCACTTTAATTCCTAATTGTATGCCGAATTACGTTAATAAATGTAGAATTACGTTAATAAATAAGGCTGAAGTCACAGCTGCCATGAACAGACCTCTGCTCTGCGCAATCGTTTCTTTTCTGAAAGCAGACTTAATGAATGCGGTTTAGGGTTGGCAGCGTAGAGAAAATGCGCTTGTTATTTGGTGAAAAAGCAAATATCATATAGCCACTAAATGGTAGTAGAATGCTCATAACTCCTAGTGTCCTTTTGTAGCGAGAGCTACACTGGGCTACCAGTCGAGCATTTCGCGGTGGCTGGGAAAGGCCAGTTGTGCGCATGCGCTGTTACCATGGCAATCGGAGAGGAGCATCAGATGTGGCGTGCCCTTCGTGGTCGCCGCGTACGCGCCCGCTCTACCGTCTGAGCCGCGCGCCTCGTCGCCGCCTCGCCGCACGCCGCTCTATCACCGGACCCGCTCGTCGCATGCGCAGCATTGCGTAAAATGGCGGATACGCAATGGGCGTCTGTATCACAACGTTTGACATGCATACAGAGAAGGAGAGTCAAGCCGCTGCTAAACGGCGGTATAGACAAGAAAAAATTAACTCTTCCGATCCTGAGGTTGTCGCCTGACACTTGGCTACTCAACAAAGAGAGAATGAGCGTCAGAAGGCGAAGAGAGCAGCGGAGACGCCCGAACAGAGAGAGGAACGCCTTGCCAAACGAACATGCCAGACTGGCGAGTGTAATAGACGGCACATAGCCGCCGAGATAGAGCCTATATGTCTCTCATTGCTCAACATTCAGTGGCCGCAACAAGCTCAGCCAGGGAAACGTACCTCTCGCTATGTATATCCTGGCATAGCCGAGCTAAGCGACTGCCATTTTTTGTCCGTACCAGAGGTAGCATATCGGTCAGGGCTGGTACAGGTTTAGTCTTTATAATAAGCAAATTTCACAGCGCCAGAACCATTATTTATTTTTTGGAATGCGTGGAATTGACTTAGTGACTTCTTGTAACACAGCTTCAGATATTTGGAAGTTCTAGTACGATTTAATAAGAAAAAGTTTTCGTTTAGGGCTTTTAAAATAGGGATGCAAATTTAAAACCTGCTTGCCACGAAGCATTTATTACCGGTTAACGGCTAAATGCGCACCTATTGCTTTAGGTAATTTCATACACACATACATTTCCGAAGAGAATCTGAAAGTTCAGGGGTACCTATCTCAATGGCGTGATAGGTTATAAAATTATGACGTCTAATGCAGTTTCAATCGCGAGTTGTGAGCACACTCTCCAACATGGGTGTCGCGGTTGGCCACTGTAGTTCTGTGTTTTTTACAGATTACCTACAGTTGGCGACACCGTCCCATCTGAGGTACCCTACGTGGAAAGTCAGGGGAGGGTGGCAGGGATGGGTGGCGTATGCGTATGCGCTACACGGAAACCCGATCCGCTTTGAGCTCTTTTTTGGCGTAGTGCTTGGGCCATTATTTGGGTCTTCTGTCCCAAATTCATATTCATTTATTTTGCTTTTGTGCAAGGAGAGAGGAGTCACAGAAAGCTACCGTTGGCTTGGCGAAGCGGCTGCGCCTGCAAAATTGATTGCAGCAGCTACGCCCACATCGAGACTTAATTCAAAACATATGTACGTACATGTTCAGTTCAAGACCACATAAAAATATGCCTTGTATACAATGATAAACAAAGTCAAATGGAGAAGTGTTGTATATAGATAATCAAAGCAGCATTCAAATTAGGAACAATAGATATAAAATATTAGATAAGGTAAGAGATCATTATCTAAGAACATAAGAAATGTTGGAAGCGCCAATAATAAATTCAAAAGAAAAGAAGCTCTAAAACCACGCCCAGCAATTTCGTACAAAAATTGTGACAATTGAAAAATTGTAAGATACTTTTACGGTAATATTGATGGTAATGGTCCATTCATGTGATATGTAGCAAAATCTTCTTTTTAAAGTGTTGCCATCGGTCGCATCGAACAGTTAAGACTACCATAGAAAACCAATGGGGAACGGTTTTGACGATAGCAGAAACTTTAATAGAAAAAAAAATTCGCAGGACTGCTATCGGGTGATCTGCAGATATGTTGGCTCTTAGAGTTAAATACTACGTAATATAAAAAAATTACGATTTACCGTTCAAAAATGCTTTTGTCCAGAATTGCTGGGCATGCGAAATCACATTGGAACAAATCTCTTTTGAAGGTAATTTTTTGCCATGCAGGTGATGCCAATTTTTCTATGTTCAAAATTATTTAACATTGATAGAATAATTACTATGTGTTAAGGTCTGCTATGAGTAGTTGTTACGCAGTGTAGGTAAGTTTCAGCACTCAAGCATGCCACAATCCGGTTTAGGGTGAATTTAGGTAGTACAGCAAAAAGGCATTATTTTCTGCCTTGAGAACACTTATTTTGTTTTCCGGGGTACAGTCTATAGACAAGCTCATGACACTGCTATGGGCGCATCTATATCGGTGACAACCGCAAACCTTACCATGGAAGCAATAGAAGCTCGCGCACTGGCTACCTTCGAACCGAGCCCAAAGGTTTTTGTGCGTTACGTCGACAATTGTTTCTGTATTATCAAAAAGAATGCGTTAGGTCCCTTCACAGATCACATCAATAGCATGGAAGATTCCATTCAATTCACTGTAGAGGACGAGGCTGCACGCCGTCTTCCTTTTCTGGACGTTTTGGTGGAACGCAGTGGAAACCGCCTTTCTTTCAAAGGTTATAGAAAAGAAACCCACACAGGTCGGTATCTTTATTTTAATTCTGTCCACCCGGTTTTCCACAAACGCTCTGTCGTGGCTTCCCTCGTCCGACGTGCCAAAAACATCTGCCCAAGGCCAGAAGATCGGGCTGCTGACCTACGCCAAGTGCGCCGAGAATTGAGTGAATGCGGCTACCCCAAGCACTTCGTGGATTCTGTTCTTCAACGGTCTTCACGGCCATCAGAACCAGTTGGTCCTCCTTGCCGAGCCCGAGCCGCTATCCCATATGTGCCGGGCGTGAGCGAGTCTTTGGCTCGCGTTCTGCGCACTTACGGTGTCCACGTCGCTCACGTTCCTGCGTGCAAGCTGAGGCATGAGCTGGTGGCCGCCAAAGACAAGATAAAGAAAGAGAAGTTTCCTGGCGTCATCTATAAGATTCCCTGCGCAGACTGCGACTACTGCTATATCGGCGAGAGCGGGAATTTCGAAAGGCGATTGAGGGACCACAAGAACGACGTCAGGAACAAAAAGATTGCATCTAATGCACTTGCGGAACACGTGGAAGCCGCGACGCACAATGTAGCTTGGGAAGAAGCATCAGTCATCGCAAGAGAAAAAAAATTGGCTGTCACGTCGATATCTGGAATCCCTGATAATCCAAACAACAGACAAAACACTTAACCACAACGCAGGCAATCTCCCGCTTACGTACGCAAGATGCTTGGGGCGATTACTGCGACGCACTTAAGCTTTGTGCTTTGGGCTTTCCGCACACTGATCAAGGCTTCCGTATGGAAGCCGAAACGTCTTCGTTTTAAACAAGAACCTTTTGGTCGGCGTTCCTTTTTCTTCATACATGAGCATTATTTTCTTAAGTGCCAGTGCGATATGAGTCGACAAAGCGATATTTATGGGACCAGTTCATTTTAATATCTTTAAAACGCCCAGACCATTCGGCAGAGGCAAGGACATATATGTATATTTTAAACTACTCTCAAAACCGTTTCCTGCAAAATAAATAATCTCCTAATATTCGTTTTCTTTGTTGTCCGTCGCAGCAACTATCTATAATTTAACTTGAACAAAAATAAACAATTATAAATCAGAAGTCCATTCGTTCTGGTATTGTGAACCTTAACTTATTAAGCCGGCTAATGAGCTTGCCCGCTTTTTGGTGTATTTTATTTATATGTGAGTCTCAACTTAAGCCAAATTATCCCCCCCCCCCCCCCCACGGGCTTCGTCAACTGCTGTACATCGCTGTTTTTGCTCGCCGCGTATTTGCCTCCGCTCGTTACCCAGCGCCTTGTAAGAAGTTGTTTGTTACAAGTGTTAGATGTTTAGCAATTCTCTCGCCCTGGAGCTTCGCCGCCGAGCACTGCCTACCGGTCCTCCTGAGGCCGTCACCCAAACTACGTCACCGCTTCCGTCGGCTGTCTTCTGCTCCAGCGCTGCGCGGCAGCGTGACCCAGCCATCTTCAGCGTCACAGATGACAGGGCACGGAAGTGGAGGGTTGGTTGGCCACCTATGAAAGCGTACGTGCATATAATAAGTGGGACGACAGCATCAAACTCAGCAATGTTATCTTTGAGTGACGTTGCCAGTCTGTGGTTGCGAAACCACGAGGCTGACATCTCAAGATAGGGGGCTGTAAAAACCAGTCGGACCGAAGTCTTTGGCCGTCCCGCTGTGCGTAAGCTTCGTGCCGAACAACGCTTGCGCAGTCGGCCCAACAAATCGGTGAAAACTTCACGTCGACCTCTGCAAGCGCATAAACACTTCTATTAGTGAGGCTGAGAAGATCAGATATGTTATGAAAGACATTGACGATGATGCCTTATAGATGCTCGTCGCCAAAAATTCCCAGACTGTGTGCGATACCATCAGCTACCGGCAAAGCTTCGATGAGCTGCGCAAACAGCACATTTTCCCCCCGGCGTGTCGGATTTCAAGAGGCCACAATTTCCAGCTTGGCTCTTCCCATCTATCCCCCCCAACCCCAACCCCACCAGAGAGGACTGGGAGGCGGCCCTGCTCGGCTGTCAAGACCTGAAGAGCCAAAAGGCCTTGGTTCAACGGACGCGGGCGGCGTTGCTTGCCAATGGGGCCCCGGAATAGGGGCTCCACCTAGTACTGTGAGGGGAAAGGGCCAATAGGGTCCTACCCCAATCACCTTTCTGTAAAAATTTATTTGCTTATAAATGTTTTTCACCACCACCATCCCGGGGATGGTGCTCTGGACCACCAGACGTTCCTTCGGAAAATTCAGCAGTTTTTCCTTGAGGAAGTCACACGCGAGCTGTGCTTGTCTACCTACCCGCTTACACCTGCGCCGTCGCTCACTCCAAACCTCCACTGTGCCATACAGGAGCAGGTAACTAAGGTCGTGCCACCTCCTCTTTAGACGCCATTGATCGCGGCTCCTCTAACGTACGCTGATGCTGTGGTGGGGTCGCGGCACTCACCTGCTGCCCCAGTCTATAGGCCACCTCACCACCTGTTAGAACCCCAGCGACCTGAAACCCCAACTTATCGTCCGGTTGTCGGGCCACGATCACAGCCGCAGCCTCTCAATCCATGGCGCACGCAAGACAACCGGCCTATTTGACATGCCTGCGGCATCACTGGCCACGTGGCCCGTTTATGTCGCAGTCGTAACAACCGTCCGTACGATTATAGGCGTGAATCGATGTAGGACCTTCCACCGTCCTCCTCACCTGCGTTACCATCTCCGCTCTCACCGCTCGCCGTCTCCTGGCCGTCGTTCCTGTTCTCCGATGCTCCGCCGCCAACCCGTGTCCACGCGGAAAACTAACGGCCGCACTTCTGGAGGCAAGAACTGCGCCGCCAGCGGCTCACTTAAGACCTGTTTCAGTGCCCACCATTATTAATACCGTGTTCCTTGAGGGAGTCTCCGTCAAAGCGCTTGTTGGCACTGGCGCAGCCATTTCCGTTCTGTCACACCCTCCGTCGCAGACTAAAAAAAAGTGACGATGCCTGTTCCTGCTGTTTCCCTTCGCACCGCCAGCGCTCAGGACATTCGACCATTATCCGCTTGCAGCGCCCGCCTTCTCATCGAGAGAGTTCCAAACTTCTTTGCAAATTCCAGGGCGCATTCTAAAGCACACATTCCCCGTCAATTACCTCATCGAACCCCTTACACCGTCCACTGATCACCGTCGCCGAAGCCGTGGAATTGTCCACACGGCCGCCTCAAACCAAACTACGACCTCACCGTCGTCACAGCGCCCTAGGCCGCCAGGATGGCGCTTCTTCGCCCGGGGTAAGTTGTAAGACAGGCCTTCGCTCCGGAACCTTCAACAGCTGGCGCTTAAGAAAGAATACGACGACAAGCGCTGAACGCTCTGACCCTCGTTATGGCCAATCCCCCTTGTGGGTATGTGCCATGTTGTGAGGCAAACAACAACGACCCTCGTGCGTTCTCTGGACTGACCGCTGCATCTGGTTTGTACCTGCACTGTACCACTATTTGTTCGCGACTCAGCGCCTTGTAAGGCAATTTTTATTACATAAGGCTCCCCTACACCCTGATTCCGCAATGCCTGCATAACTGCTGAGGTTTTGGCTGTGTCAAATGCTGCCTATTATTCATGGAATGCTATATACAAGTAGTATAAGGGTTCGTTATATTTGCGCATTTCTCTGTCACCTGGTTGTTGGTGTGAATATGGCCTATTGGCGAGTAGCCTTAACAGAAGCCTGCCTAATAATTTGGTTGATTAAAGTATGAGGTTGGCCAGACTCTATTTGCGACTGCCTTACTAAATACTTTATAGGCAGCGGAGAGTTAGCTGATCGGTTTGTAATTATCCAAGTCGTCAGCGCAAACCGAAAATGCTGGACTTAGTGCGTGGCGATGCATGTTTGGTTGCAAAAGGAAGGATATTTCTTCTTAGCCTGTGGTTTAGAGAGAAACTCCTATTGAAGGGTGAAGAAGACGAAGTTGTTCCTGACCAGAACGCTGTCTCTTTGCCTCTGAAGTTTTATCGTTTTTTCTCACAATCAGGGAGGCGCTGCTCCCTCTTCGTGACGGCGATGGAAGTGGAAAACATCAGGCCTCCCCTGGAACCCGATGGGTCGGCGACAACCGCCCAGAGGAAGCGTTTCTACCAATCAAGCGAGGCTAGCATTCAGGCCACCGGGCTGTACTCAGCTACAAGCGAGGGCTCCTCGGCGGACGGCGGGTTCGTCCCAGTGATGAGCAAGAAAGCCAAGAGAAGACTGCGTAAGAGTGAGGACTCGTACTCATCAGTTACATCTACCGTCATCACCACGCGTGGTGCATCGCCGCACACAGTCCTGTTTGCGCCTGAAACTCCCACTGACAACCTCAACCTGCTGAACAGACAAGCTACGTCGGTGTTCCTCGATGCTCGCGTCCCGGGGGTGATCAAAGACGTCAGGATCAACAGCCGAAGGAACCTCCTTGCCATCGATGTAACGGAGCGGAGCGCCTTGGAAAGTCTAGCCACCATCAAGAAGATCGGAGACATCCCTGTCCGCTTTCTTGTTCTTGAAAACAATGGCACAAGCGCTGGCGTTATTTACGACATCGATGCGAACATCTCTGACTCCGACCTGCCGATACTCATTAAAACAGCGACGACCAGCATCGTAATAACCAAGTCAAGGTGCGTCCATCGCACGTGAAGGTTGGCCACTTTCGACATACAGTTCGCCCATTCATCCCGAAGCCGCTTCAGTGTCGGAAGTGAATGAAAATTGGGCATGTAAGTGGTGTTTGTAATAACACCATAGCGTGCCCGTGCTGCTCTGAACCACTTAGCGCTGACAGTTGCCGCGCTACTCTCTTGAAGTGCGCCAACGGCAGTGGTCCCCAGGACGCTTCTTCGAAAGTCTGTCACCGCCTTAAGAAGAAAGAACGGGCCGTGTTGAAGCAAATGGTGCGAGACCATTCAACACACAGAGAGGCCGCAGCTACGGTGCGCCGGCGTCGTTCTCGTCGCCGACGATCTGTTAGACAAGCGGCTGACAGCGGCAGGGAAGCCCCCATCGCTCTTGCTACTTGTCCTCCCCCACCACCGAGTAATGAACTCCGGTGACTGGTGAAGCCGGAACGAGTTCTTCAGTGTTGACATGGCCACCCCTGACGCATCCACGCTCGACCTTGGTGTCTCAGCAGACACCACGCCCCCACTGTCCCACACCTACAGCTGAGCGAGCCCAAGCAGAGATCCAGCACTAAGGGAGGAAGTGCAGGTGTTCGCTATCTTGAGGTCCCTTATGAACACCATTCGTGTGATGCTGTCTAGCTTTCACTCGCCAACAGGGCGGCATGCATTGCAGGTACTGTACGTGATAAATCCAGTCCTTGCAGCTTTCGAGTAGCAGACACAATGACTCTCCCAGCATTACCATTGGAAAGCCAAAGCAGAGAATCATCCTTTTTTCCAGTGGAATGCCCGTGGACACAATTCGCGCATTTCGGACATTCGAGAATGCGTCTATAAACACATATTTTTAATCCTAGTGATTTGTGAGCCCAATTTACTAAATCCTATTCGAATTTCTGGCTATGAAGCGTTTGCATCCTCCACGCAACGGGGAAATAGCAAGGTCATCCTCTTCATTCGAAGGGAGCTTACTTATGTGCACCATACGGTTCCCCCTCACAACCATCACCAGTACGTGTGTTTAACGGTGAAAAGGCGCACCCTGACGTTTATGATTGTGGGCGCGTACTTACCTCCAACAACAAGGTTTGACGCCGACAGACTGAGGGACTTGTTGGCTGTAACACCTGTGCCTTGGATCGTCACTGGTGACTAATGCGCATCACGCCACGTGGGGAGGCATCCGGATGAATTCGAAGGGAAGACGTCTGTTAGGCCTCTGATCATGACCTACAATGCCTTATCGATGGTTCTCCAACGTACATTCGCGGGCTGTCTTACAGCAGTTGTCTGGACTTTGCGTTTGTGTCTCGGTGCCTTGCGAGACGTGTCCGATGGTTCGCCGACGTAGAAACGCATAGAAGTGACCACATCCCCACATATATTATTGTTCCGGGCCTCTCTTGATGCAGATCTGCCAAAATTTTGCAACGAATAGACTGGTCTATGTTTAAAACCTTCATGGAAGAAGCCTGCAGAGAAGACATTACAACAGGCATTGAAGAGCGCATCAAGGAGGCTATGGAACACGCGCGATGCTTCTTCGCTCCAATGCCAAACTTCAGAGACTTCGATGTGGAGCTGTAGCGCCTCCGATCGCTTCGAAGAAGAGCAGAAAGAAGATACAGGCGCACAATGTCGCTGTACGACTTAAGGGATGCAAGGCGCACACAGAACAAAATTCAGCGCAGAATTCAAATCTTGCAGGCTGACCGTTGGAAGGCATTCTGTGAATCACTGGATCCTCGAAAGCCTCTCTCACACATCTGGAGTGTGGTGCATGGTTTGCGAACATCTCCTCAGCAGCGCCAACCATTCAAGTCTCTCGCACTTCACCAAAGACGTAGCGAAGCGGAGATTGGTGAAGATTTTTGCGCAAGAATAGCAGGTCCCAGGAACCAATCCACAATTCTGAATTGCTGCGAAGTGCCTAGAGCTATGGATTCGCGAATTGACCTTCTTTTCTCCGTAGAAGAACTAGATAACACCATGGCCGGTTGCAGACGGTCTTCATCGCCTGGGCCGGATGGAGTAACATATACTCTGCACTTGCATACCTTGATCAGGAGGCTGGACGTGTTCTTTTAGACCACTTCAACTCATCATGGTGTGCGGGTACAGTTCCGGACGCGTGGAAATCAAGCCGTCTGGTTCCAGTCCTTAAACCTAGAAAATTGCCGCTTGACCTAGCATCGTACCATCCAATTGTATTGACTAGTTGCGTGGGCAAACTCATCGAAAGGATGGTACTTACGCGAATTGAGTGGTATCTGGAGCGCTATCAAATATACCAAAGTGTAATGACCGGGTTTCGGCGGAGACGTTGGGCTATTGATAGCGTGATTGACCTGGTGTCATCAGGTCAACATCAGAAGCATCTGAAGCGCTTGACCACGGCGTTGTTTCTGGATGTCAAAGGGGCGTATGATAACGTCACTCATCAAGCTATTTTGGACTCTCTGGAAGCTACAGAACTTGGTGGCCGCATGTTCTGCTGGATGCGCAGTTATCTATCCAACAGATCACTGTGCAGTCTGAGGACGGACCAACATGTTCACATTTCACTTCCCGTGGGGTCCCACAGGGTAGAGAACTTAGCCCAACGCTTTTCAATCTTGCGCTTGTCGGCCTTGTCGATGTACTACCACAGTCGGCGAGAGACTCAGTCTATGCAGACGATATTTGTATCCGGGCATCAGGAGTTACGCGACCACAAGTTCGAGCAAGGCTTCAAAAGATGGCAAGCATTCTTGCGGCCTACCTCCACCTGCAAGGCCTGGAGATTTCTACTGAAAAATGTTCCATTGTTGTCTTTACACGCAAGAGCATGTCCTATTGCCGCGTACGCATAAATGGGTCAACAATACCCTACGAAAGAAACCATCGCTTCCTTGCAGCAATCACCGATCGTAATCTAACATGGAGCCTACATGCCTCGTACATGAAAAGGCGACTGACATCAATCGTACACGTTCTCTCCTTTCTCGGAGGGAAGTCGTGGGGAGCATCAGTGCAGTCGATGCTCCAGCTGTACACCGCATTATTCATGGGATTCCTTCGATACAGTATCCCTGCACTAGAAAACGTGAGGAAAACGAACATACGGAGTCTGCAAAGTGTTCAGGCTCAAGATCTGCGCACTGTTGAAGGTGGGGATCGGGGTCGCTTCTCGACACAACCTCGGTCAAGATGACGCCCGCTCCGTCCAGAGCAGGAGTGCCGCTGAGGGAAGGATTCGTTAGTGGAGGAAGAAGACTTGGTTTATTTTACATATTTACAAGCTTTTGAGTTTAGAAGTGAGCTGCTTCAACTGCATCTGCAGTCCAGTTTTATACACTGCGTCTTCCCTAGATTCCTCAGGTAGGGGACGCCCTCGCCGTGGTGGGTGTGGACAAAACTTGCGCTATCACACACAAACAGACACCTCCGCACACATGGACACGCCTCTGGCATAAGTTGAGCCCGAGGGAGAGGGGCGTGCGGCCAGGACCCCGTCAGGCTGGCAGGCGATGTCAGGTGGTCGGCCCGCTTCCCGCCGCTCGGTGAACTTCGAGGAAACCGAGGCGCAGCCCCGTCGGAAGATAATCCCCAGTGGTTCTGCCGTTAGCGATGGCCGGCGAAGCCTGCAGACAAGCCACTGTGGCGATCCGTTCCCACGCTGGTGCAGTGCCCGTGAGGCCAGGGGTAGTCGGGTCGGTGGAGACGTCGGGGAAAATTGGAAGACAGCCGGAACCACTTCGCGGCCCGTGGCAGCGACTCCTTAAAGGGATTTTCGCAGAACCCTGCTCCCCGCTTGTCCCACGCAGCAACGACTGGGCGAGCGTGGTAAATGCATACCACAGACACATGGCGAGAGATTCTGTCTTGGTGGCAATCCTCGAGACATGCTGGCGCCAATCCTAATACCAGCTGGCGGCCATTCCTAATAACTCCTCCGCGGCCAGGAAAATCTCGTTCGGCCAGTGGTAGCAATCCCTTGCCGATGAGAGATGGGCTGGTCTTGGGAATGGGATGACCGGTTATCTTCTGCGAGCACCAAAACAACCCCCAAACCTCCCACAATGGCAAACAGCGGCCGGTTCGGCCCCAGCAACAAGGCTCCACACGACGCGAAAGCACCCAGTCTGTGCCCCTGATCCACCAAGCTTATCCCAACAGATAAGGTTCCGACAATTCCGACTCCGAGTGGTTCCGCCATCTAAGTCAACGTATCATGGATATTTGGGCCACAACAAAGTCAGAGCCGTGCATGAAATGGATCGAAGTAGATAACTAAACTTGAAAAAAACATACATAGGTCCGCTAGTAATACACACACACACACACACACACACACACACACACACACACACACACACACACACACACACACACACACACACACACACACACACACACACACACACACACACACACACACACACACACACACACACACACACACACACACACACACACACACACACACACACACACACACACACGCACACACACACACACACACACACACACACACACACACACACACACACACACACACACACACACGCACGCACGCACGCACGCACGCACGCACGCACGCACACACGCACGCACGCACGCACGCACGCACACACACACACACACACACACACACACACACACACACACACACACACACACACACACACACACACACACACACACACACACACACACACACACACACACACACACATAAAAGCTCGAGGACCCTTTTCACCTTAAGCACTTCAGAATAGCCTGCTTAAACCATCGGCATTGCCATTCATTTTCCCTTTCTTATACCTCACAGAGTAGTTGTACTCCTGAAGGATGAGGCTCCACCGCAGCAAGCGTCCGTTCTTTTGAGACATCTGCCTCAGCCACGTCAGTGGGCAGTGATCCGTCTCAAAAACGAATTTTGATCCGTATAGGTAGCATGACAGTTTTTGTGCTGCCCAGACTAAGCATGCGCATTCTTTTTCTGAGGCGCTGTAAGCTTCCTCCCTTAGCGTCAGTTTCCGGCTTGCGTACAGGATGGGATGCTCTTCGTTGTCTTTTCCGACCTGACTCAATACAACGCCCATCCCCCTATCACTCGCATCGCACTGAACTACAAACTCTTTTGTGTAGTCAGGCGTCCGCAATACGGGCCGTGAAATGAGTACTTTCTTGAGCTCTTGAAAGGCGCTCTCCTTTGCTTCATCCCAAAAAACCCTTTCGGGCTCTCCCTTTCGTAGCGCATCTGTCAATGGACTCGCTCGTTGTGAATAGCGAGGAATGTACCTCTGATAATACCCAACAAGCCCCAGAAAAGAGCGGATGTCTTTCTTTGTTCGAGGCGTTGGAAAGTCCACTATGGGCTTAATTTTAAGTTCCGCAGGCTGCCTAGTTCCACGACCTATAATGTGTCCCGGGTAGGTCACTTGTGAACAACAAAAGTTACACTTTTCAGACTTCAGTGTGAGCCCAGACTTCAGTGTGAGCCCAGCGTCCCGCAACCTTGCCAACACGCTTCTCAGATGCGCGATATGCTCCTCCCAGCTGTACGAAAAAATGGCTACGTCGTCCAAGTAGGGGACTGCATAGCTCTGCATGTCTTTAAGTACAATATCCATTAATTTGGAGAAACTATACGGTGCGTTCTTGAGGCCGAAGATTAAAGCGAGGTCTGAATGTCCCAATGGGTGAAATGAAGGCGGCATAGCGGCTCGAGGTGTCTGAGAGAGGAACCTGCCAATATCCCCTCACCAGATCTAACGTAGAGATGAATTGTGTCCCACTTACCCGCTCCACTCTCTCTTCAATATTGGGAATCGGATAGAGCTGGTCTCTGGTGATGGCATTAAGTTTTCGATAGTCCACGCATGGGCGAGGCTCTTTACCTGGCACTTCGACGAGAATCATAGGGGAAGTGTAATCACTTTCAGTTGGTTCGATTACACCGATTTCGAGCATTCGCTTAATCTCCGTCTCCAAGATCTGCCGGTGACGTGGTGACACTCGATAAGCTTTTGACCTGATTGGTTCGGAGGAGGTCAGCTCGATCTCGTGAGTGATTAGGTCAGTTTTCTCTGGCTGACTGCTAAACATCGCTTTGAATTCCCCCAAAAGACCCTTAAGTTCATCTACCTGTTCCTCTTTCAGAACATCAGCCCTCGCAGAGCGCGCAAGAATGTCCTGGACGCTGCAATCCGCATCGCGGTCTGTTGCTAACTCAGGTAGATCAGCCTGTACTTCCTCTGGTGCGTTTAACATCATATTTACCACCTCCTCCCTGCCTACATAAGGTTTCATCAAATTGCAGTGGTAGATGGTAACCTCATTTCTCTTGCCGGGTTTTTTCAGGACGTAGTTTGTTTCTGACAGCCTGTGCTGAACTTACATCGGACCCTCCCACTGCACTTCCATTTTGTTTTTCCTGGACGGTCGCAAAATCATAACTTTATCGCCCGTCTGAAATGTTCGTTGCCTTGCGTTTCGATCGTAATAGACTTTTGCCCCCTGCTGTGCCGCTTTCAAGTTTTCTTCTACTAGACGACGCGTAGAACTTAGTCGGTCGAGCAATTCTAACACGTAACTCACGACAGTTTGGCTTTCTCCTGTTCCCTCCCAGAATTCTCGCAAAATCCGGAGAGGAGAACGTAGGGCTCTCCCATACACAAGTTCAGCCGGGGTGAATCCAGTCGCTTCATGCGGAACTGTTCTGAGCGCAAACAGCGTTGCCGGCAAACAGCTCTCCCAGTCTTTTTTCCGTTCATAGCACAACGCGCGCAGAACCCTTTTGAGCACGGAGTGCATTTTCTCGACACTGTTCGACTGGGGATGATATACCGAACTGTGTATTAACTTTATACCGCACCTCTTCAAAAAGGTGGTGGTTAAGGCGCTGGTGAACACGGTTCCCTGATCCGCCTGAATCTCCGCGGGAAAACCGATTCGTGCAAAGGTGCTGAGCAAAGCGTCCACTATCTCTGTAGAGCTTAGTTCTTTGAGGGGGACTGCTTCGGGGAATTTCGTTGCTGGACACAGCATGGTAAGGAGATATTTGTATCTCGATTTAGACTGCGGTAGGGGTCCTACCGTGTCAATCACTAACCGCCGAAAAGGCTCTGTGATCAGCGGCACCAATTTCAGGGGAGCCTTCCATTTGTATCCTGGTTTCCCGACTCGTTGACATGCGTCACACGACTTCACGTACCGCTCCACGTCTTTGAAGCACCCTGGCCAGTAGTACTCCATTAAAGTCGCTCTTTCGTTTTCTTGATCCCCAAGTGTTCCGACCAGCTGTTCCCATGACACAATCTCAGAAGGTCCGCCCGGTATTTTTCCGGAATCACCAGCTGATCAAACGTCTTGCCTTTGCGTTCTCTGTAGTGCCTGTACAGCAGTCCGCCTTTTTCGAGTATCGTGATGTTACGCCTCGCTATGCCCTTTTCCGCGGTAGCATGCAGGCGCCTCAAACTAGGGTCATTCTTTTGCTCTGCTTTCAGCATATACCTGTCTATTTCCAATAGCCGCTCAAAACTGCGCGAAGTCGGGGCCAATATTGACGCTCCGACGGGCTCTATTTCCTGCGGTTCGCTTGGCGCCGCAGCTGCGTCGATGTCGCCTGATCTAGCGACAACCTGGACCCCTTGTTCAGCCACTAGGTTTGGCTCCATGATTTCAGGTTCTGCTCCGATTTCTGCTTCTCCCTGTCCCAGGTCCTGTGCTAACTGAGAGGCGAGCTGGCGGGTTTTAGAGTGCGTTAGTGCCTGCACTTTTCCTTCTCCAAAGATCTGCCCTCGCTCACGCAACAGCCGGTCAGACCGGTTTGAGAACAGATAAGGATATTCCAGCGGAACTGTTTTCCAGACGGCTGCCTCCGTCACCAGTTTTCCAAACGGACCTGAAATTTCAACCCTTGCCATAGGTAAGCAATCACTGTGCTCCTCCAACACCTGTTCAATCCACGTTACTCCTCCCGTGAAATCCTCAGACGTAACATAGGATGGGTGCACTACATCCATCGTAGCCGCACTGTCCCTGAGCACCTTACAAGGCTTGCCATTTACCTCTAACTCATGAAGGTAGCAGCGAAGCAGTTCTAGGTTTTCATCCCTACCGTTTACGTACAAGAACACCAATCGCTGGTTTCTACATCTTGCAGCGATGTGCCCTGTTTCTTGGCAGTTATAACACCGCAACGGTTGCCTGGCCTCGAACTCCTTTTCCCCGCCTTTTCTACCCCTTCGTCCTTCGTTTGACTGCCGCTCTTCTCTGGAGCCTTTTCGGTGACTTTTTTTGTGTTACACCCTGCCCCACGTTTCCATTTAGAGCCGGCCGTCTAGAAGAAAAATACTTTCTTGAGGTAGTTCCTCTTTCTGACTGGCCTTCCTCCGCAGTCGCCTTTCTCCGCGTCGAGAATTCGTCTGCGAGTTGAGCTGCTCGCTCTACTGTCTCTACCTTTTCTTTGTCCTGCACCCCTAGTTTTACGGACGGTGGAATGCTGCGGAAAAACTGCTCCAGACAGACGCACTCAACTACCTTGTCCCTGCTTTCGTACACGCCTGCTCCCTTAAGCCACTCTACAAGGTTGCTTTTCAATGTGTACGCAAACTCCGCATAATCCTCATTGTTTTTTTTTTTTGTTGCCTCCCTTAAACGCTGCCGAAATGCCTCATCTGAAAGGCGGTATTTCTTCAGTAGAGCAGATTTCACCTTTTTTATAATTTTCCGCATCCTGTTCGCTGAGCCTGGCGATCACATTAGCCGCCTCGCAAGGTAAAAGACCTAGCAGGCGTTGTGACCACAAATTTTCTGCGATTTTGCTCTTTTGACACGCCCTTTCATAGTTGATTAGATACAGACCGATGTCTTCGCCCATCTTGTAGGGATACATCCAATTGTCTGTACGGTGAGACTCTACCCTGTTTAATCTGTCACTAATGCTTGCTCCCCCGTTTTGGGCTGCCAGACGCTGGCTTTCGAGTTGGAGCTCCATTATTTTCACCTGTATCTGATCTGCGGCTTGCTTTTCTTTTCTTTCATCCTCTGCTTTCTTTTTTCATCCTCTGCTTTCTTTTTTTCATCCTTTGCTTTCTTCGCCGTTCCAGCTCTTTATTTGCCATTTCCCACGCAATTTGCATCGCTTCTTCGTCCGCATTGCTATTATTGATTGTTTTTATGATTGCCCCTTTCCTCATTCCTTCCTCCACTTCCACATCCAACTCATCACACATCAGCAGCTGCTCTTCCCTATCAACCTTCTTGAAGTCCATGATCGTTGCCCCAAATGGTGGCTTTGCCCACTCGCTAATGTTCTATGGTTCTGTGCAAACTACACTGTGCTACAGACACCCAATTACCAGCAGTTCAAACTTTTTACCCAGAGTTTAAAGCCTGGTGAATCATAGAACAAAGACAAAGCGCTCACCCGTATATGCAGAACGATGTCACCTGGTCCATCCCAAGCGCTGCCAACCAGTTGTTGAAGGTGGGAATCGGGGTCGCTTCTCGACACAACCTCGGTCAAGATGACGCCCGCTCCTTCCAGGGCAGGAGTGCCGCTGAGTGAAGGATTCGTTAGTGGAGGAAGAAGACTTGGTTTATTTTACATATTTACAAGCTTTTGAGTTTAGAAGTGAGCTGCTTCAACTGCATCTGCAGTCCAGTTTTGTACACTGCGTCTTCCCTAGATTCCCCAGGTAGGGGACGCCCTCGCCGTGGTGGGTGTGGACAAAACTTGCGCTATCACACACAGACACCTCCGCACACATGGACACGCCCCTTGCATAAGTTGAGCCCGAGGGAGAGGGGCGTGCGACTAGGACCCCGTCAGGCTGGCAGGCGATGTCAGGTGGTCGGCCCGCTCCCCGCCGCTCGGTGAACTTCGAGGAAACCGAGGCGCAGCCCCGTCGGAAGATAATCCCCAGTGGTTCTGCCGTTAGCGATGGCCGGCGAAGCCTGCAGACAAGCCACTGTGGCGATCCGTTCCCACGCTGGTGCAGTGCCCGTGAGGCCAGGGGTAGTCGGGTCGGTGGAGACGTCGGGGAAAATTGGAAGACAGCCGGAACCACTTCGCGGCCTGTGGCAGCGACTCCTTAAAGGGATTTTCGCAGAACCCTGCGCCCCGCTTGTCCCATGCAGCAACGACCGGGCGAGCGCGGTAAATGCATACCACAGACACATGGGGAGAGATTCCGTCTTGGTGGCAATCCTCGAGACATGCTGGCGCCAATCCTAATACCAGCTGGCGGCCATTCCTAATAGCACATGCCTAGGACTGCCAAAATGCGCGTCTACAGCCGCAACAGTACTCATCGCTCAGGAGAATCCAGTGACTGCTTTTGTCACAATCGATGCCTTGAGAGCGCATATTCGTCACCCCTCTGGGATTCCCGCACACCATCTTGTCAGTTTTCCGGCTAACCGGCCGAGTACATCGTTTGCGAAAATTATTGACACCCATCGTGACTTCCTACTAACCCAATTTACACTAGCCTTTGGACCATCTTCTCCATTATGGAGTCTGCACCAACCTCGTGTGCTTCTTTCCATACCGGGCATCAAAAGAAGGCTGATTTATAGTCGGCAGCAAAAAAAGGCCACTCTAGAATATTTGCATGAGAAACACGGACACCGACTGCACGCATACACCGATGACTCAGTGACCCCTTCTAGGTCCTCGGGCACCGTAGTCATCCCCGTAAGGACCATAGTTAAGAAAGTGAAAACATCACACCGGACGTCATCGACTGGTGCAGAACTTACTGCTATTCGTGTCGCAATTGAGCATATCAGTGAAGAAAAACCCCAGCAATGGTCTGTTTTCACTAATTCAAAGGTATATCCCTCCAAGCTTTACAATCTGCTCTTCGTCATGGGTCCCATGAACAACTTGTCGCGGAAATCCGAGAGCTCCACCACACAGCCATCAACAAAGGGCCCGATACTGTTTACTAGTGGCTGCTAGGACACAGCGGCATTGCACGCAACCACCGCGCGGACGAGGCCGCGCAAACTGCTTACCATTATATGGTTATTGTGTGTCCATCCCCATCTCGAGAGCCGACACAGCGGGTAGGCTTAGATCACTGTCGTGGGACATCACGCTTGCCGCGGGGAATTCACGCCAATTCTCGCATTCGCGTTTAAAAACTTTGAACCCAGATCTGAAGCCCCGGCTTCAATCCGGCCTACCACGACGTGAAGCAACTTTGTTGTGTCGCCTGTGGCTTGGTGTAGCTTTCACCAAGCATTACTCCTTCCTAATACGTATGGCTGACAGCCCTGTATGTGACATCTGTGTGTGTGTTGAGGCTATAGCCTACCTTCTTTGTGAATGCCCTGCCTACAGCGACGAAAGACAGTCTCTCTGTCGTGCACTGGAGCATCTCGACCTGCGCCCACTGACGGAAACGAAGATTCTCGGCCACTGGTCGCGGCGATCGTCGGCGGTGAAGGCTTCCAAAGCACTGCTCTGCTTTTTGAGGACTTCTGGCCTGCACGATAGGCTGTGACTTTGCATAGTGACTTTAATTTCCTGCAACTGTCTTTTCTCCTTCATCCTTTTCTCCCCTCACCCCTTTTCTCCCGTGCAGGGTAGCAAACCGGCTATTATTCTGATTAACCTCCCTGCCTTTCCTCCTCCTCCTCCTCCGACTGAAGGAGTCAGCCCATTTCGAAAGATGATATGGAAGGCCTATAGATGTTGTGGTTTCTGTTTTTCATGGCATGTTATGGTTTGCAAAAAGCGCTATCTTCATACGTTCTGCCTTTTATATCAAGATGCCATGATTTCGGAAACGTACTTAAGAAAGAGTTTTTGTATAATAGAGTCAAAGTTCAAAACACCAGCAGTTAGCTTCGCGTTTAATTTAATAGACTTTACACATAGAACGCTTACTCGACTGTTTTGAGAAAGCGCTCTCATTAGCACTAACTGGAAGTAAACAAAATTAGGTGTACCCATTTATCAGTGTTGGCGGTAACGCGTTACGTTTTTCGGTAACTTAGTAACGTACTCGTTAGCATTTAGGACCTGTAACGGGTAACGTACTTACGTTTACATTTTTCGGTCACGTTACTAGTTACTTTTTGTTCTTGTTGTCACCCACACCAATCCCTTTTTCTAAAGAAAAGCGCAGCACACCTAAAGTGATGTTGCAAATAAGCAAACAGGTGCTGTCGACGACCTTTGTTGCGGCTCGCACGCATGCCAGAAAACACCTGCCCTTCACGACGCACCCAACTAAAAAAAAAGACACTATAGCCATAAAGGCGGAACCGCATGGCGCGATTTCAGGCGCGATTGACGCGCGGATGGTGGGACGCGCGCGTCATTTTGACGCGTGCCCAGTATGATCCGTCACGAAATCGCGCCGCCGCGTGCTCCTACTCGGAGGAGAAAAAAACGCCTCGCGCGGCGCGTCCGGGGCGCGTCCGCCAATCAGATTTCAAGTAAGTCACGTGGTATTTGGTCACGTGGCATTTTTGGTTTTTGGTTTTGCCACTAGATGGCCCTACTCTCTGCGCATCTCGACGGAACCTCTTCGGCGCATTTTTTTTTCGCTCTGCAGAACCGGCGCGCACGTGAAAAACACGTGCTACTGTTTCGTGCGCGCATCGTGTTCATCGAAAATGGAGAAAGCAGTCTTCAACGAGGCCCTTATCACGGAAGTGGAGAGGCGTCGCGTCCTGTGGGATATACGCGACCGCCTATTCTGCTCTGTAGTAAGCGCCCGACACTCCATTTTCTATGTCGAGTTGTAAACAAGCAGCGGCCTCTTGGCATGCAGAAAGTACATAGTCGCAGTTTCGCACACACTCTTCCTGCTTGAAATTAAGCTTGATAAATATACTTCGGAAAAAAAATGTCGTTGTGTAATTACACTAAGATTATTTCTATTGCAGTGTTGTGTAAGTTTACGGGCATATTACATATGCGGTAGCAGGGACAATTCATGTCGTTGGGAGTTACGTTGTCTGGCAACCCGGAAAACGCGCCGCGAAGGCGCCGCTCCCCTTTTTACCTGCGGGTGCTCGCGCGTTGACGGCAACGCGGGCGTCCACCGCGCGTCGCGTTTTTCGCTCGCGGAAAACGCGCCATGCGGTTCCGCCTTAAAGCACAAAACACGTGCACGAACACGCATTCACACACTCGCCTTCGCCTACCTGCCCTTCCCAAAAAACTCACACACACAATTTTCTAAAGAGTGGAAGCATGCTGAGCATTTTGGAACATCACAATTTTCAGAATTCGTTCAGCGATGTTTTCTTTGTGAAGTTAGAATTGATGATGAAGCGCCATTTTGAGTTTAATGCCGCATTCAGAAGATGGCTTCACGATGTGCCACAGAGATAGAATCCAACACATGTAACTATACAGGCAACTTTAGGCCACTGTAACATTGCTAAGCTCCTGCACATTTGTGCAAACATCGCGTAAAATGGTTGTTTCGGCTAGAAGTTTTATATGAAATTGGGCTTTATAAAATTGTTATCTTGAGCTCTTGCAGCGAATACGCACTAATTAAAATTTATAGTCATGAAGTAACGGCAGAGTAACGTGCGGTACATTTTTTCGGTAACGGTGACGGTCACGTGTTACTTTACTTTATAGGTAACGTAGGGCGGTAGCGCGTTCCTTTTTTCTTAGAGTAAGGAGTAACATATTTAGTTACTTTTTTTGGTAACGCCTACAACACTGCCATTTGTATATGCCCAGAAGGAAACTAGATTATCCTGGCCTACAACACAAAGAATATTAGGCCGATGTAGTCTAGCCATGAACCGTTATTGCAGTAGGTTCGCAACGGTAATTTTTATTGGGAAATAACAGCTGCCATCTTTTTATCCAGAGGAAGGATTTTCGCGGGCATCCGCGAAGCCTATTAATATTTCTAGGTGGAAGGTTGGGGCTCCGAATCCGCACGATGATCCCAGACGCCTTGCGATTCTTGCGCAAGGTAGTTAAGGGCCATTGTAGCTCTCACTTCCGCCACAGCCGTGAGTAGAGCCACTGCAATAAAGTGCAATACGTAGGCAAAGAGCAATTTGTTATGTCTTATGCATATACAAGGACTTGCATGTACCATGTGTTTTCAGCACGGTAACAACCGCGTTTGGGTGTGTAACGACCAATTAGACGGGAGAAAACTGGTTATATCAGTAGAAGAATGAACGACCCTCGCTTGAAAAAGCCGAGTTCCCCCAAGTGCCAGCGTCATACGTCGTAAGGCAAAACTCCTGCGTGTGTCGGTTGCCAGCAAAGAATAGTCCTCAGGTGGTCTGGAACAATAAGGGTCATGTCGCGCTAATGACTAGCGTTTACTCCAATGTCGCCACCTCCAGTGCAGCGACCTGGGTATGCATGTAAGCGAGAGTGCTCAGCGGAGGGTCGGTTATGTGTGTGTATATATATATATATATATATATATATATATATATATATATATATATATATATATATATATATATATATATATATATATATATATATATATATATATATATATATATATATATATATATATATATATATGGGCATGTTCAGATAAGAACGGTAATCGAGGTCCCATGACCATTTTTTGTTTTCAATTATATTTTTATATATGATGGGTAAATGTGTCCACACAAAGGAATGAACCTTAGTTTTGCAAGGAACTTCGTAGTTTTCTCGCAAAAAAATCGTATGTCACAAGAGGTGCAGAATATCGTTTTTGCCACTTCTCAAAGTTGCAAGTTTGGAGCATCACTGCATGAACAATAAGTTGTTTTCGCGCATAAGTATTTTTTCAGTACTTTATTACAACTTGTACTATACGAAAAAATAAAAAAACGTTTTCTTGCTGTGTCAATCTTCTGAGTGAAAAAATCGCAAACTTCGCTTCCGGAGCTGTGCGGTGCCAAAAAGGCACTTTTCAGGGCAGCCTTAGGGCAAGATGCGTAAAGATCTCCAGACTGAATCTCTTTCTCTGTATTTTTCAGCTACTTTTAATCACTTCAGGCAAGTTTTGTAGCTCTACACTTTACCTATATTTTTCAATATGGCCTCAAAATTGGCAGAAGTTCAAAAACGTCAAAAAAGTGACAACTTTGACTTGAATTTAAAAAAAAAACATCATCATCGATATTTATTAAAATTTGCCCTAATAATACTCAACACTTCATAATTTTAAGGCATTAAAAAAGTATTGCATTATATTGTTTTAAAGTATGGAAATAAATACAAAACGGACTTCATGATTTCAATCCCTACGACTGCTCAGTATTCCCTCTTAGGATGCGCAATCGTCAGAAGCTGGTTTTAGTATTGGTATTTTGTAAGTAAATTTTAAACGCTACAGTTTCTGAGTTCATAAGTGTAATTTGTAAGCATTTTTTTCTATTACTATCAAAGGTCAAAAGCTCCTATTCGCTTTCGTACTGTTCTAACGGTGGGACCTAAATTACTGTAAGCATATTCCAGCGCGTTATTTTGGAGTGACGTGTGTGTAGGTGTAGTTTATGAAAACAATTAATGCACCCGTCGCACTCTCAAGGTGACTAACTGCTACCGCCGCTCCAGGGATGAACCGCGCTTGGCAGCCGCTCCTATAGCTATATAACGCCCGGCGCGACCCTGAAATTCACAACATCATGTGTGCCGCCGCCGCACCGAGGCTTTAGCCGCCGCTATCATCTTTTCATCGGAACGCACCGAACGCCTAGCAGTTATGCCTCAGCCTTCGACCTTCGACCGAGATAACCCTTGTGAGCGGATGTTGTTCGGATCTCGAGTTTTGTGTGTCGTTTTCCAGGTCTGGTAGACCCGGTGGGGTCGTTTTCTGTACTCACGTGTTTTCTCTGCGCTGGAGCGCTCCCTCGACAAGCATAATTGGTATCTCAGTCTCAGCTCGTACGCCAGACCGAAAGAACATCAGTGTCGACGGTGGGCAGCCTGTGCTAAAAATCCATTCATCTGTCCATCTCCTTTTTTTGGAAAAGCAGCTCTGGGCCCTGCATCCGTCACCTGCTCTTCTGTCTCGCGATAATCTCCGGAAGCATTCATGAAGAGATTTCCGCGGCGAAAGTTTTGTGCCGACTACTCAAAAAGGCACAGAGAATTGAAAAAGGACGTAATTTTCGCAGTGTAAAGACACTCAATGTCGCTGCTCTCAAAAAAGTCCTACTTCCCGAAGAAGCTCTCCGAGTACGAGAAAGTGACTTCACCTGTCAGAATTGTTACCGTCGGTTCAAGGAAGACATAGATAATATGCAGGCAGAGTCAACCGAAACATTAGAAGAATTCCGCCCTGGGGAAGAAATCGTAGAAAATTTAAATTCAAGTGTCAGCCTTACCTCCGAAATCTCGCCCTAAAGCCACCGAGCGCTCTAAAGAAACGCCTCAGACTTTCCTATGCAAAGCGAAAGCAGGAAGAGGTGGCAAGAGCTATGGTGACGAAAATACGATCGGGGATACAGGCAGCATATAATGTCCCAGAGACTTCGCGTGCGTCAGAAGAAAAGTGTGCGCCATGCAGCAGTTGGAAGGACAACCTACATGCTGCCTACAATAGGTGCACGTCCTTTCAAGAGCGTTGCCAGCTGCTGACACTGCTACCACGCAACCTAACCGTGAAATATATGCAGGAAGTTATTCCAGAGGAAACGAGGTACGTTATCCAAAAATCGAAGAAGATGGTGGATGAGGAAGGCGTATGGTCAACACAGGAGAGATATACAGGATGTAAACTACAACAGGAGGACATTACCACCGTTTTAGAATATTACACCATGGATGAACTCGATCGTTCTAGACAGACTCCGAACAAAAAGGATGTTGTGAGAATCGAGAAGGAGGGAGAGAAAGAATGGATACCTAAACGCTTCATGACGCGGTCCTTGCGAGAAGCATTCCGCCTCTACAAGCAAGCTCACCCTGCCTCCGAGGTTGGCCTCACAAAATTCATATCCTTGCGTCCTAAGTGGGTGAAATGCTCGTCACAGTGGCAAGTGTGTGTTTGTGTGTGCTGTGCAAACTTTCAGTTGTGCCTCGTGGGACTGCAGAACGCGTCCAGAAGGTCGCTTTCTCCCGAAGATATGCAGAGCATCTGCGTATGCCAGGAACCTACTGCGTCGTGTTTCCTTAGGAATTGTGAGCACTGTCCACAAGATGGCATTTTCACTTCGGAAAATTTTTATATGAGCAGCGAGGACGAGGTGTTGATTGCTTCATGGGAATACGGTGAGTTCGTTAAAAAGACTCTGACCGCTTCATCATTTATGAGAGAATTTCTAAGAATGACCATGAAATGGATTCCCCACAACTATATTAGATCTGTGCAAGCAAGAGCAATACATGAAGAAAAACACAGCTGCAAGAGAGGTGCAATTGTTTTGCATTTTGATTTCGCCGAAAACTGGACAGTTATGCTTCCAGACGCAGTACAAGCGTACCATTGGCAGAAAAAGCAGGTGACCGTGTTTACCTGCGTTGTCACGTCAAGAAAGTCGACTCAGAACTACGCCGTAATTTCCGACGATATGTCTCATGGTTCAGCTCATGCATGCTTGGCTCTGTCAAAAATCAAAGCACACCTCGAAGACAACGCGCCAATCTACACCAAGATAACATATGTGAGCGACGGGGCTCCCGCTCACTTCAAGAATAAATATCAGTTTCATGAGCTACAATGCAGTGAATGTCGAGAGACGAAATGGATGTTTTCGGCCACTGGACACGGCAAAAATGCTTGCGACGGCGTTGGTGGGCTTGTCAAACATCGAGCATCACACCACAACTTGCGGAAGCCTGCAAGTGAGGCCATACAAACAGCCAGCGGCTTCGTAGACGCAATTAAAGGAACGCTAAAGAACATCACCATTCTGGAGCTCCCACAGAGGGAGCTTGCAGGCTTTCGCGAAACGAAGAAGGAAGAATGGAAAATGGCAAAGAAAGTGCCTGGAGTTCAGACGCTCCATATGTGGAAGTACGTTCAAACAAATGAAGGCAGTGCATTCAGAAATGCATTAATATAAATTTTTATATATAAACATTTTTCTAGGAACCCACAAATGATCTAATATTTTTAAAAAATCGATTACATACCAATGTACCTTACGATGATAAATTAGAGAATACAAAAAAAAAAGTTTGACCGCCAGCAGTCAGTTCATCCGGTGAAATAACGAATTTATTCCCATTTTGACGCATTAAGAACGCCGCTAACAAGCGAGTAGAAGCTGTACAAACATTCAGGATGGTTCGCATATTGTGGTATTTGAAATTTAACCACGTTCAGTGAGTGCTAAATCAAATTTCTTACAATTACTATTTCTAAGAGGCAGTAATAAGCAATTCTAGGTAACAAAAACATGAACTCAGTTTTGTAATTATTTTTATACTTTAAAACAAAATAATACAACACTTTTTTGGTGTTTTAAAATTACTGAGTATTGAATATTATTAGGGCAAATTTTAATAAAATTCGATGATGATGTTTTTTTTTAAATTCAAGTCAAAGTTGTCACTTTTTTGACGTTTTTGAACTTCTGCCAATTTTGAGGCCATATTGAAAAATATAGGTAAAGTGTAGAGCTACAAAACTTGCCTGAAGTGATTAAAAGTAGCTGAAAAATACAGAGAAAAAGATTCAGTCGGGAGATCTTTACGCATCTTGCCCTAAGGCTGCCCTGAAAAGTGCCTTTTTGGCACCGCACAGCTCCGGAAGCGAAGTTTGCGATTTTTTACTCAGAAGACTGACACAGCAAGAAAACGTTTTTTATTTTAATCGTATAGTGCAAGTTGTAATAAAGTGCTGAAAAAGTAGTTATGCGCGGAAATAATTTATTGTGCATACAGTGATGCTCCAAACTTGCAACTTTGCGAAGTAGCAAAAACGACATTCTCCACCTCTTGTGACATACGATTTTTTTCCGAGAAAACCATGAAGTTCCTTGCAAAACTAAGGTCCATTCCTTTGTGTGGACACATTTACCCATCACATATAAAAATTTAATTGAAAACAAAAAAATAGTCATGGGACCTCGATTACCGTTCTTATCTGAACATGCCCATATATATATATATATATATATATATATATATATATATATATATATATATATATATATATATATATATATATATATATATATATATATATATATATATATATATATATATATATACCACTCGTCGTAGCCAGTGTCGAAACGACCATCGTACTCCGGCTGCCGCAGGTGGCGTTGCGGATGAGCTGGCGTCCTGGGGCCGGGGCGGGTGATCCGGGGAGCGTCGCTGTAATCCATGCGAGTAGCACTGGTAGGGGCCTGGGCAGACTAACTCCAAGGGGAGGAGCGGTAGGCGGGAGCCGCCTGCAGAGAACAGCTCCCATACGGGACCTCACTGCGGCGCGCAAGATCTTGATGCCGGGAGAGTTCGTCACGCACGATTTGACGAATGACGTCAGGGAGAGTCGCCGCATTCACAGGCTCGTGGAAATCCACGCTGGCGACGGTGGTGACGTTAGGCAGGCGACCGAACTTGGGAGTAATTCGACGCAGTTTTAGAGCTTCAAAGGTGCGGCAGTGCTTGATGATATCCGTGGGCGAGTCTAAATTTTCTTTACTAATAAGAAAGCTGTAGACGTCCTCTGCGATGCCCTTGAGGAGATGACCAACGCGATCTTCGTCGGACATACTGGGATTAACGACGTTGCACAGCTTCAAGACCTCTTCTATGTAAGTCGTGCAGGTCTCTCCAGGCACTTGCGCTCTCTGAAGCAAAGACTGCTCAGCGCATTTTCGTTTGGCAACAGTATCCCCGAAGCAGCTGCGGAGCTTTTCCATGAAGCGGTCCCAACTTGTTATTGATGCCTCATGGTTTTCGAACCAAGTTAGCGCGGTGCCATCGAGAAAGAAGACGACATTGGCCAGCTGAAGAGTGGCATCCCAGCCGTTGTATTTGCTCACCCGCTTGTAATGGGTGAGCCAATCATCCACGTCTTCGCCAGCCTTCCCGGAAAACGTCCGCGGCTCACGGTAGTGCTGCCAAGCGGGCGTTGCGGCGCCGGTCGGACGTGCGTCGGCCTCCTTGGGCATTTGCACGGGCAACGGGGGCAATCCTGCGAGTCTTCGGCTGCAGCGGTTGCGAGAGGGGTCCGTGGTGATCGACCCCGCACCTCCACCACACTGTTACAGGTTCTATTTACAAATAATATTTACAAGGCAGGTCGAGAGGAGCCTGGTGCGCCGGCGGCAGGATACTTGACTTCCTCTTCTACTTCCAGCCGCCGCACGTCTTCTTTATTCCTCAGAGCCCATGCGCAGCACGTGACAATATATATATATATATATATATATATATATATATATATATATATATATATATATATATATATATATATATATATATATATATATATATATATATATATATATATATATATATATATATATATATATATATATATATATATATATAGGATCGTCTAATTTTGTAAATCTTTGTTCCGACTTTTGTTTAACTCAGGTAATAACGCAGCCTACTAGGGTCACCTCTTCAACATCCCATGTATTAGACTTGTTGCTATCAACAGCCCCTGATGCTGTTTCCAATATTACCAATTTATCGGGTATAAGCGATCATTCTTTATTACACGTCATGTTGAACTTCCCTGGTCGAATGTCGCATAACAATATAAAAGTAATATGTGAATATGCTAAAGGAAATTAAACTGCGATCAATAAACACTTGAAGACATCCTTGACGAATTTCTGCCAAACTTGAAAGAAAGATCTGCGAATACCAAATGACAACTTTTCAGAAATAAGCTTTTCGAGTTGGTCGACTTGTATATTCCTCGAAAAAAAAGCTTTGAACTAGCTGCCACTATACATGGTACAACCCCTCGTTAAAACGTCTGGGAAACAAAAAAGGAGGCTTTTCCGCAAAGCTAAGTCTTCTGAAAGCGTGAGCACTGGTCAGCACTCCAAAAGATTGTGAACAGTTACAAGAAGTCTTTGAAGGAATCGAAGCACTACTACTTTAATGTGACGTTGCCAACCATTCTAACGAGCAATAAAAAAAAAACTGGAGTAGTATCAATAAACGAGAGCAGTCACTTATATCCCTCGTTGATCCACTCTCAAATTCTATTTCAAGCACTGACGTCGCTGACATCCTTAACGAAACCTTTAGTGCAGCTTTTTCAAGTACCGCAACTGACTTTACTGATGTTACAGACTATGCATGTAACATAAGCTTTCCTATGGACCCTGTCAGGTTTGGTTATGACGGAATTAACATAATTAACAATCTGAAAATCTCCTGTTCTTTCGGGACTGATAACATTAACACCAAAATCCTGAAGAATACTAAAGTGTACTCCGCAATTTTTTTACTGAACATATGTGAGCAATAGTTTGAAACAGGAGATATACCACAGGAATGGAAACTGACTAAAATTATTCCACTCCGTAAATATGGCGACAGGCATTCACCCTTCAATTATCGTCCCATATCACTAACTTCCATTTCCTGCAAAATCATGGAGCATATATTTTCTCAATTATCTGGCTTTCATGAATCATTTTCGTTTTTCACGCCACACAACATGGTTTCAGGAAACAGTTTTCCTGTGAAACTCAGTTATTATCGTTAAGCAGCGAAATTTATTCCATTCTTGATGAAGGTTCAGAGGTCGACGTCATCTTCTCAGATTTTTGCAGGGCTTTCGATAAAGTATCCCATAGTCTGCTGTTGTATAAGCTTGCTCATCTTCATATCGACCCGAATGTTATAGCATGGATTCGTTGTTTTTTATCTAATCCCTCGCAGTTTGTCCACGTCAACGGTCTTCAATCATCTTCAATGCCGGTTACGTTTGGGGTACCACAAGGATCGGTACTCGGACCCTTGTTATTCCTTGTGTACATTAATGATCTGCGTAAAAGTATCAAATCTTCTATCAGACTCTTTGCAGGTGATTGCATACTTTACCGTGAAATTAAAAACAATAAAGATGTCCAGTTATTGCAAGCAGATCTTAACTGTGTTACTGACTGGTGTACTAAATGTAAAATGGTTTTAAACGCATAAAAAGGCAAATCCATGCGCTTTTCACGTCAAGGCGTCTCGCTACTGTCGTCTTACAGCATCAACAATGCTTCGTTAGCCCCGCTTACCTCGTATAAATACCTCGGTATATATCTGACTTCTAATTTATCCTGGAACCAGCATATCACCTACATTACTGGAAACGCTAACTGTATGCTCGGTTACATGAAAAGAAACCTTTCTAATGCACCAATTTCAGTCAAACTCCTTTCTAAAGCACTGGTTCTTTCAAAGCTTGAATACGCCGCCTCAATATGAGACTCTATAGCCGAGTCTCTTATATCTGCTCCGCAAGCGGTTCAGAACCGTGCCGCTTGTTTTAACCTCCACAGATATTACCCCACATCAAGTGGCGCACTAATGAAAAATACTTGTCACTACCATTACTTTCATTGCGCAGAAAAATTTCACGATTCTGTCTTTTTTTTAAGATCTACAATCTGAATCCTGCTTTGAAAAATGCTTTGCTCCTTCCACCCACCTATGTTTCATCGCGCATGGACCATCCACGAAAAGTGGGCGTTCCATCTTGTCACACTACCGCTCGCTTAAATTCTTTCATTCCAACTACATCATCCGAGTGGAATCACTTGCCAGCAGATGTGGTGCTCACCGACGATCTCGAGCATTTTAAGAAAAACTTAAGTGCCTGCTTTTATTGTTCATGACATGTGTGCCCTTTGGTTTGTAGTCCCACATGAACTCTGTGTTTGATTATTTGTAGTTTGCCTTGTTGGTTCTTGTTTTTTTTCTCTCGTTTTTTCTCTTCCTTTCTTCTAGCTTTCCATTGAGGTGCACAATTGCTGAAATCTTTAAAACTCAGTGCAGTGAGCAATATATAGTGCTGTGACCCATGAACGTATTTCAATTTCTTGTTATCTGTGTTATTGTACGTCTTGCTCCATTCCCTCAATAATGCCCGCAGGGCCATGAGGGTATTTTAAATAAATAAATAAATAAATAAATAAATAAATATTGCCCACTCTCAGCATACCAAAATTTACAGTACTGTCAGTTTCAACCTGATTGCACTTAGCTAGCAAATGCAGACCACCCCCTGGCTGCACTCTCCCCTCTTGCTATCTCCCTCTCATAACCCTGATCTATGGCCACTACTTAGCATACGTAGATGCATTTGCATGCCACCTCAAATTAGCTCTGTCCACTGCGAAGGTGTTCTTTACTGTATAAATAAAATTCAAGCTTCAAAACGGCGGCTGAGCAAAAACGTTTGGCCCCGTAGCGTGAAAAAAAAAAAAACGAAAAAGAACCCATGGACAATTCAATTTCTGAATATAACAATGAGATCGAGCTGCTTCTTTCATTGCATTGCATTTCAGGGTAAGTATTCAACCCTTTAATCGTTTGACGTGTTCTCAAGACCACCGAAATCTCCAGTGACATGCGAGTTAGAGATATTAGTCAGAACGGTTAGCATCACGAACGGAACGAATATCTTCCTCCTTTACTAGTAGTTTCTTCCTCTCCTGGAAACATATTACTCCCTCAAAACCATAGAGTTATTCGTACGACTTTTCAAAGAGAAGTGTGGGTGAGCCGTTTTTGAATCATAGTAAAAACTGCGGTAAGAACCAAGGACGGAACTAAAAAAAACCATGCCTGTGTGGACTTATGTCTAAATACTTATTACACGCTCGTACAATAGTAGCTTTTGCCGCCAAAAAAAAAATACAGAATGAGAACGGAAAAGAAAAATGTAAAGGCCAAATCATTATTTCGTGTATTGTAATTCTAGACGCACCGCAATGTAGCAATTATCAACACTATCACAAATGTATGCCTCTTAGGCAGACACAACAGCTTAAGACAGACGAGAGACTACAATATGTGTGGATTGCGTCCTGTGACTCTTAAAATGCACCGTTAGTGCTTTTCTGGGTGTTTAAGAACGAATGCATTACTCTTAAAATCCCCCTCAAATCCTTGATGTACACATGAAAGTTCGCTTCAGTGTGAGTCACCCCTGCACGGGAGTGTTCTTATTGAGCCAGAATCTTAATATAAGAACGGTCTTTAACGTCATCCAAACAAAAACGGGTATGACGCAGAAGACGACCGACAAAGTGGTTAATTGGCTCCACACTACACATTGCGGATGCGCCAGCTCCACAGTTGCATTTCCGGCTTGGCATGTTTCGTCTCCGTTAATGCTATGCATTGTTGTGTTTTTAAGACGACTTTTGATAGATGAACATGCAGTAACAATAGGCAAAGAAAAGAGGAAGGAGTAACGTATGAATAGCCATCAAACACGCAGGTCAAAATTCGTTCTTTCAGCAGCGACGGCGTGTCAAGAAAAACGTCAAACGCTCACAGTACCTTCTAACGAGCACATTCTCTAATATCGTGTATCATAGTGTGGTCCTGAAGAGAGCTGAGCTGACGAATTAATAGGACTGAATTAATCGCTACTTTACCGAGATCTGCGCGAGCTATTGCAGCTTTGTTCACAGCCTGAGAATATCAAGGCTTCCTTCTCGTCATGAATGTCCTTTTAAGGCATCCTAGTGGCAGCATGTTAACTACGTATGAATTTTACTCTTGCAATATAGAAGTTTTTGGCTATTTGGCAGTTAGAAACACACTGTGACTAACCACTACTGCTCAGGCTGCTATTACGAAAGCGCTGCACTTTGGTCCGCTGTCTTGAAAACACGTCTTCTCCAGGCAGGGCGTTCGTGGTGACACCGTGTGGAAAAGATAGTCATTCTCATAAATAAAACTGTTTCGTAGTGACCACATTTTTGATCGATTGATTGATTGAAGTCTTTTATTCGCACGAGCTTGGTCTTAGGTGACGGGACAAAAGGCAATTCACATTTGCCGGACGAGGCCCCGTCACCGATAACATTGCTCTGCAGGATGAAAACGGAACGTGCCAAATCAACATATAAGTCAATACAAAGTAAACACTTTTCAACAAAGAAATAAAGCAGAGAACGCCATCCTATTTTTATACGTCGTTAGAAGAACATGAAAAAAAACAGCCAATAACATACAAAAAGTAAGAAATAGGAAACGAATATTATCCAAAACTGAAGAACGAAAGCTGCTCAAAAGGGGCATAGAGAAGGATAGTAAGTTTTTACATTTTTTTTTATGCTATGACTGGCACAAAGTTGCTGCACAACCTTCATAATGCGTGTGCGTTTATTTAGTAATTCAGGAATTCAGAAATAAAGTTTCTGCATGCCATAGTTTGTTCTCAACAGAGGCATTTGAAAATGACTCTGCTTGAAATCGTACGGTTTATTGCTGTGCTGATAAGAAGCATAAAAGTAAGCCTGGTCACAGGTAAGTTCCTTAAAGGTATGGATTGCAATCTTTCGTTCAAATATTTCGTTTCTCTTCGGTAAATTTTGCTTTAAGAAAAATAGATATTCAAGCTGGGTTTGTGCACAAATAAAACAGGGGATGGAATTCACGGCCAGCGGCACAAAACAGTGAGGTGAATGGCGGGGAGGGCAAAATACAGCCAGCCTAACCGAAACGATATCGTGCAGCGCGGCGGCCCTTCGTCTTCCTCAGTAATCATCCTTGGCGGCACTATGTGCCATCGTATTCGAGGCAGCAACAACAACCAGGCGCGGCGATCATGGTTCGCTGCAATTGCCCCGGAAACGAAGAGCAGCCACCCTGGCGACCTATGGCGAGGGCGAGACGAGCGCGTCGAAATGTCGGTATTCATGCGGCTGACGTGGACAGTTTCTCGGCCGCGATGGCGCTAGTCCGAAGGGGGGTCGGCGGATCCGCGATGTATTTGACAGGCGACATTTGCTGGACGACGCGATAAGGGCCGCGGTATCCTGTGCGAAATTTCGAAAACGATCCCGGTGATGTGCCTGTAACATAGAGCCAAAATTGTGATGCAGCTGGAAAAACGTGTTTCCTCTGATCTTTATCGTGGCAATGATTTTGGCGGCCTTGGGATTTCGACGTAAAAGAACGCGCCAACTGACGACATTCCTCTGCATGGTGTTGCAAGCTATGAAAGGAGCGTCCACCCGTAGGCGCCAGGAGTATAAGGTAAGTTGGTGTCCATCGTAGACGAGGGGTCAAGCCCACACAACAAGCAGAACCTGGTAAAGCCAGTGGTTAACTGCGTAGCGGTGTTGTACGCGGGCGTCACGAAAGGAAGGACAGCGTCCCAGTTGGTGTGATCTGCTGCGACGTACATCGTGAGCATGTTTCCGAGAGTACAATTGAAGCGCTCGGTCAGCCCGTTAGTTTGAGGGCGGTAGCCAGTGGTGGTCCGATGTACAATGCGACATTCGGTAAGCAGAGCTTCAACGACAGGGCAAAGGAAGACGCGGCCTTACTTATCAGTTCACGCGGCGTGCCCTGGCCAAGAACAAAATGAAGCAGCAGGAACAAAGGAACTTCGCGGGCAGTAGCAGCTGGAAGGGCAGCTGTCTTGGCATTCCGTGTGAGGTGGTCGACGCCGACAATATTCTAAATGTTCCCAGAGACAGTACATCGAGGACGTGCCGGGCGAGGGAGTGATTGCTAGGGGCGGTCAGAAAGAGAGCGGATGTCTTCTTTCGCCGACAGGTGACGCAAGATTCAACGTATTTTCGAACAATGGCATACATGCCGTGCCAATATTAACGCAGAGAAATTCTTTTAAATCTTTTTAGCACATCAGCATAAGCACACCGAGGGTCAGCGTGTTAAGAGGTGCAAATTTCAGATCGTAAATGGCGGACAAACGCGAGAATCCACCGCCTACCATCAGGCATGTAGCTGCGGCGGTATGGGAGGCCGTCCCGGAGGGCGAGGTGCGGTGCTTGACGACGTAAAGTTCGAGAAGGCGCAATGTTTGGAGGTGTAGACATGGCATCGATGAAGGACGCAATCCATAAGCTTTTCTGCTGCTCCGCAGGCATATCAGCGATGGTAAGAGACGAGAGTACGGGATCTGCCACCGAGGACCAGTGAGCGTCGATGGGAAGGGGAGACTGAGACAGAGCACCGTCGTCCATGTGCTTGCGGCCAGATCGGTATGCGACGGGGATGTCAAACTCCTGAAGGCCAAGATCCCATACAGCGAGGTGACCGGGAGGATCTATATACGACAGCCAGCAGAGCGCGTAGTGGTCCGTGACGAAGTCGAACTGGCGGCCTTAAATATAGGGCCGGATTGTCGTTAGCACCCACACAATAGCTAAAAATTCCTTCTCTGTAAAAGAATAGGTGCATTCAGTTTTTTTGAGCACACGACTCGCGCATATAGAACTACGTATTCTTCAAACCCATCATTTCGCTGAGCCAAGAAGACTCCGGTACCTACTCCACTCGCATCCTTATGTACCTCAGTAGGTGTCGTGGGGTCATAGTGTCGGAGTATTGGTGGCGAAGTTAAAAGATGGCGCAGGCTAGAGAACGCTTTGTCGCATTCGGCCGAACAGGAAGACATGCCATTGTTTCCTCCAAGTAGCTTCGTCAGGGGCGCAATGATCGACGCGAAATTGCGTACGAAGCCCGGAAAATAAGAATATAGACATATGATGCTTTGAAGCTGCTTGAGCTAAACCGGTTCAGGAAACTGCGCCACAGCACGGAGCTTGGCCGGGTCAGGGAGAACGCCTTCCTTGGAGATGATGTGCCCAAGATGGTCAACTTCCGGGCTCTGAAGCAGCAGTTCTTGAGAATCAACTGCAGGACAGCGTCAGTCGAGCAAATTGAAACCTGCTCTAAGCGTGAGAGGTGCGTGGTGAAATCGGCGGAAAAGACAATGTTGTCTAAGTAGCAGGGGCAGGTCTCCCACTTGAATTTCCGCAATATGTTATCCATCATCCGTTCGAATGTGGCGGACGCGTTGCACATATAGAACTGCATCACGCTGAACCCGTAGATGCCGTCTCGTATAACAAATGCTGTCTTATCAACTGTCAGCGGCAGCCATCGGTACTTGCCAGCAGCCGTAACATAGGTCAAGGGACGAAATGCACTCAGCGCCTTGGAGGCAATCAATAGCGTCGTTGATGCGGGGAAGAGGGTAATTGTCGTTGTGGGTAATTTTTTTGTGGTGGCGGTAATCGACACAAAATCGAATTGAATCATCTTTCTTCTTTACATGTACCACCGGCCAGGACCAAGGGCTACGAGACGGACGGATGACACCACGTTGGAACATGTCCTGAACTTGTTCACTGATCACGCGGCGCCCTGCCGCCGACACACGATATCGCTGCTGTCGAAAAGGCGGATGAGCACCGGTCTCAATGCGATGAGCGACTTTGGAAGTCCGGCCTAGAGGAGTGTGGGCGACGTCGAAAGCGGAGCTAAACCTGTGTAGAAGGGCGGAGAGTTTGGTCCGGTGGGCGGAAGGAAGAGCGTCGTCGATGGCGGCTTGCAGAGCTGCGTCGGGCAACGATTCAGGTGCCGAATCGGAATGAAGAGCGCTGATGGAGAAACTGCGGGAGGCGTCGGGAGCATCCAGGTCAGAGAGAAGGTGGGAAGGTTGAATTGAACCAAAGGACTCAGCACGTAGGAGCGTTAGCGGGCACGGAGAGGGATTGTAGCTGAGCATCTTCCTGAGACCTACGTGAGCGTCGAGAACAGCGGACGGCAGCGGCAGGCGTTTGCTGTGGACAAAGAAAGAAGACGGCGTAAAGAAAACGATGACGGCTGCCGTGGTAGGACTCGAGAGGGACCCAAGAGCTGAAGTCTCCGGTGCGACGTCGTCGTCTTCAGTGAGTGCGAGCGTCCGCGGAGACAAAAAATGGGGGTCGTCGGCCAGTTCGCCACATAATGCACAAAATTCTACCTCAGCGCAGGCAAGATCTATCACGGCATTATTTTTTGACAGGAAGTCTCACTCGAGAATCAATGTGTCCAATAACGACCCACGCTGTGCATGCAGCCAAGAGCATGATCCTCCCTTCAGCAGCAGCGCGAAGCGACAAATCAGGAAATTACGTCGTCATTTTGCGTTAGTCGTAGTCTCTCATGACTCACTGACACAGCGGCGCCTGTGTCGACAAGCTCGTACACAGACAGTCCGTCAACAGAAACCACTAGAATATTCGTGGGAGAACGATGAGGCCTTGAACTGCTCGAAGAGCACGCAGTTCTTGCCTCTGGAACTGCGGAACTTAGTTTCCCTCGTCAGCGGATGTAGAGCGACAACGCATAGGTAACAGTGAACGGCGACGTGGGGACGGGGAACGACGGGTCGTATACGGACGCTGGGCGTTGGCGCACGCACTTTCAGATGGAGCAGAACGAAGCAGCTGAAGTGAGCAGGCAGAAGGCGCAACCGCTAAAGGGGCGACCATGCGTAACGAGATGCGGGCCACATATGCGGGGAAGCCACACAAAAAATATTTAGGACGATTGTCCAGTGTGCGCCAAGGGATTGTAATGGGGCGAAAAGGGAGGATGAAGCGGAGCCGCTGGTGGAACCGGCGCAATGCGCAGGACAGGCTGACTGAGTGCAAACGGAGGAGAGGCAACGTCACGACTAGGGTGGACGAGAAAGAGCTGACACGCAACTTCTTCCCGAACAAACTGCTGGATCTGGGGCAGCAATGGCGACTGTTCGGAGCCAGACATCAAAGCCGTCGGAGGCTCCAGGTGCGAGAGTAGAGAGGCAGTGAGAAGACGGCGCTTGCGTAGCTCGTCATAGTTCTGGCAGTGGGCGATGACGTCGACGACGGTTGCTGGATTTTTGGCCAGAAGCATCTGGAAGGCGTCGTCGTTAGTGCCTTTCAGAATGTAGTCGATCTTGGCGCACTCCGGCATCGAAGCACCCACACGCTTGCACAGGTCCACAACAGCTTAGATATAAGTGGTGATATTCTCACCAGGCAGCTGCGCCCGAGAACGCAGCCGTTGTTCAGTGCGCCGCTTGCGTACCGCAGGCCGGCCGAAGACATCGGCGAAATTCCGCTTGAAGGCGGACCGCGATGTGATGTCAGCCTCGTGGTTGCGGTACCACAGATTCGCAACTTCGGTAAGATAGAACATTACCTTGCTTAGTTTTAGAGAGAAAGAGAATGAAAAGGAAACGCAGGGAGGTTAACTAGATGTGAGTCTCCGGTTTGCTACCCTACACTGGGGATGGGGGATAGGGGTTAGAAAGATGACAGAGAGGAAAACGCAAAAAAAAGGAACGTGCACACATGGAGACACACACACACAAGGCGTTCCAGTGAAAGTCTTTCACACAGGCCGGTAGATTGAAAGAAGCGCAAGAGCGCTTGCACGGCCTTCTTCCGCGACGGTAGGTCCTTTCGATGTTGTAGAATTCTTTTTTCGGATAGCGGTTGGTCGTCCAGTTGGTCAAGTTGGTGGCTAAGGCATGCCCTCTGTGGACTGTACTGCGGGCAGGAGCACAATATATGGCCAATTGATTCTTCATGGCCGCAGTGGTCACAGGTTGGGGTGTCGGTCATCCCTATGCGGAAGGCACAGGCTTTAGTAAAGGCAACACCCAACCAAAGTCGATATAAAAGCGTGGCGTCTCTACGGCGAAGCTGTGATGGCGCTCGAAGACTTAATGTTGGATCAAGTGAGTACAGTCGCGTATTTCTTAAATGTGGCTCATTCCATTACGACTCGGTGCACCGCCGAGCAAGTAGGCGGAGCTTCCGTGCCGCGTCAGTTCTAGAAAGAGGAATTGGGACATGGTGCTCCTCAGTATGCGCTGAGCGGGCAGCGTGATCCGCCCGTTCATTGCCGATAATCCCGCAGTGACTTGGAAGCCACTGGAACGTTATTTCATGGCCGGCATCACTTATATGGTGTAACGTCTCGTATGAATACAGCAGGATCTCGCTGGCGCAAAGCTCCAGCGCAGACGACGGTCGGCGGCGGTGCGGTAGAACGGCCGGAATCTTCAGGCATGGTAGAGACCGGGAGCGTACGGATTTCAAGCTCCACGGCGTCAGCAAATGCACACCTACACCAAGTGAAAGGGCTTTTGTGCACAAATAAAATGGGATGAAATTCACGGCGGGCGACGCAAAACGGCGAACACGATGGCAAGCAGTGCAAAAGACAGCCAATCGTTGTTGTTGTTGTTCCCATAGTGACATGGCGCATACCCACGACAGTGAATAGGCCAGAGTTCAGCGATGAAAGCCAAAAGAAGGGGCTAAACTGGTGCCCAGCTAATGTTAGTGTTTTGAGTTATATATCAGAATAATTGAAGAGAAAAAAACAACCCAAAAATAACGGAAGAGAAGATCAGAGAAGTGAATGCATGAAAATTACTAGAGTTTTTAAATGAGGAAATTTTGGACAAAATTAACAATTAAATCTGCAGGTAGTTGTTATGTTATTGTGGAGGTATTCGCAAACTTGACGCAATGCAAAAGCTCTGGCGCTCCCACCGAAGGATAGGGAAGCGGGTCCAACAGAGTGAGTCCCAACTTTGTAATGGAAATTTCTAGGTGCATCCTTCTCTGACGTGCAGGCCGCCGCGGTGGCTCAGTGGTTATGGCGCTCGGCTGCTGACCCGAAAGACGCTGGTTGGATCCCGGCCGTTACGGTCAAAATTAGATGTAGGCGAAATTCTAGAGGCCCATGTGCTGTGCGATGTCAGTGCACGCTAAAGAACCCCAGGCGGTCAAAATTTCCGCAGCCCTTCACTACGGTTGAAGCCATGTAAACCAAACCAAACCTTCTCTGACGTGCAAACCTTCGGCAAGAGAGTAGGATATGCTCCCAAGCAGAAACATTGGCTGAACTTTGAGGATGGAAGTTGACGAACTCGACCGAAAGAAGACCACTTTTATTACCCCTGACGGTATTTATACGTTTAAGGTGCTCCCTTTTGGCCTGTGCTCGGCCCCTGCCACATTCCGACGAATGATGGACACTGTGCTATCTGATATGAAGTGGCAGTCACGCCTCGTATATCTCGAGGACGGGATTTTTTCCGACACGTTCGATGAGCACCTGAAACATTTGCGCACTGTTTTCGAGACAATCCCTTCAGCAGTTCTCTCTCTCAAGCTCGAAAAAATGTCACTTTGCGTTCAATGGGCTGGAGTTTTATGGCCACTTCGTCAGCGCTCGAGGCGTTAGCCCAGATCCCGTAAAGATGGCCGCCGTAACTGCATTCTACAAGCCAGCAGATAAACGAAGCCTGCGTCGTTTTCCGGACCTCTGCACGTAAAATCGGCGGTTTGTTCCTAATTTCTCCAAGCACGCTGAGCCCCTGACCCGCCTGACGAAAGACGCAAAACCATTCTTCTGGATCGAGGACAAGGAAAAAGCCTTAACGGAGCTCAAGTCCGGTGTTCAGTATACATTTATACGTGGCCACTTCGACGAGAATGCAGACACAGAACTGCACACAGATGCCAGTAACGTTGGCCTCGGTGGGGTCCTTGTTCAGTGGCAGGACGGTATAGAATGCGTTATTGCTTAAGGAAATCGCATTTTGTCCCGTTCTGTAGTCAGTTATTCCACCACGGAAAACCAGTTCCTCACTGTGGTGCCGGCAGTTACGAAATTTTGTCCGCACTTGTATGGCCACCCGGTTCGGTTCGTGATCGATCATCATTCGCTGTGTTGGCTGGCGAACCTGAAAGATCCTTCGGGGCGGCTTGCTCGATGGAGCTGTCGGTTACAAGAATTTGATGTTTCTATCGTGCACAATACCGGCCAGAAACACAGCGATGCTGACTGTTTCTCCCACGCTCCTATTCCCTGCCACACGGACGGGTCCGACGACGATTCTGCTTTCCTCGGTGATGTCACCACGTCCACCCTCGCCCGCCATCAGAGGGCCAACCCCGAGCTGCTGGCTCTCATCGACTACATTTAAAGAACCGCTCCATCTCCACCTCGACTCTTCAAGCTCGGACTGTCGTCGCTTTGCTTGCGCGATGGTGTCCTCTACCGGAAGAACTACTGCCCAACATGAATTACCTGCTTGCAGTACCTTCAACGCTTCACGACGATGTTCTGCGTGCGTACCACGACAACCTTTCTTCGGGCCACTTTGGGTTTTCCCGTACGTTAGAGCGGATACATCAAAAGTACTACTCGCGTAGGCCTGCTGCGGTTGTCCAACGCTTCGTAGGAACCTGCCGTGAGTGCCAGCGCCGGAAGACGCCGTCGACTAATCCAGTCCGGCTACTGCAGCCTATCGATCCCCGCAACTCCCATTTCAGCAGGACGTATGGCATGGACTTACTTGGCCCATTTCCGGTGTCCTCTATGAGTGACCGGTATATAGCGGTTGCCACTCTCTCAGCCGCAACTGTGGGACCACGGCCATTCTCTATAGCATTGTAGCCGAAGTTGCACATTTCTTCATTCACAGCATTGTGCACCATCATGGTGCCCCAAAAGTCGTATTAACCGACAGGGGAACCGTGTTCACGTCGGCACTTACGAGCGATGTCCATCGACTCAGTGCGACGAGCCATCTAAAGACTACAGCTCCCCAGACAAATGACTGACTGAGCGGCTTAACAAGACCATTGCCGACATGATTTCGATGTACGTATACAATGGCCATGGGAACTGGGACCGGATGCTGCTTTGCATCATGTTCGCGTGCAACACAGCACCCCACGAAACGACGTGTTTCACTCCGTTTCATTTGGTGCATGGTCGCAAAATTTTGCCCATGGTGAACTCAATGCTTCTGTGCCGACGATGCTGCCTTTTCTCTCGTGGGCGCTGACCAATTTATTTATTTATTGTACCCTCAGGGCTAGAGGCATTACTGAGTGTAGTGGGTTGCATAGGATAAAGCAAAATAATGAATACAGAACAGTGAATGTTATCAGAATACAAATTCAATTTTCTGTTGAATATACAAAGCAGCTATAGTGCATCGCCAGAACGTTGGTCATCTTGAATGGCTGTACTATCGGGGGCTTGTTTTATTGAGTTTTAACGACCCAAAGCGACTCAGGCTATGAGGGACACCGTAGTGAAGGGCTCCGGAAATTTCTACCATCTGGGGTTCTTTAACGTACACTGACATCGCACAGTACACGGGCCTCTAGAATGTCGCCTCCATCGAAGTTCGACCACCGCGGCCAGGATCGAACCCGCATCTTTCGGGCCAGCAGCCGAGCGCCATAACCACTCAGCCACCGCGACGGCCTCACCACTATCGAGAGGGAAGGCGGTTTAGCTGAGACTGAAAACGCAACAGGCATGTTCGTGACGCAGAAGTCGCTCGCCACCTTGCTCGACATCAAATCAAGCGCCAACAAGAACAACGCCTGCGCCACAACCTCCGCCACGAGAAGGTGATTTACACGCCTTGCGACCAAGTCTGGGTGCGAAGCCCGGTCCATTTTCGAGGGCGCTCTTAAAGGGGCCCCGAAACACATTTTTCAGTGCATTGTTTTTCCTGTTGGTTGCATAGAATGAGTTATAGTGATGCTATTAGCATCGGTCGTACAGCGTATACTGTGGCTTTTAATATTTTAATTAGCTCGCAAAAACAATTTCTGGCGCTTTTTAGCAGCTGATATGACATCACTTAGTGCGAGCTTGATGATTGGACAAAGAGTAAATATATTGCAAATTGCGTTAATAACTAGAGATATGTTTGTTAAGTTTTTGTGTTTCATATTACATTAACAAAACTAACTTGTTTGCCTTAGATAAAAGCACTGTAAATCAAGTAAAACAAAAAGACACCACCAGAGGCACTGGCTACTTTTTGCACCGAAGGACTTTGCGCCTGTCCGTAAACATCCTACGACCTAGCACTAAACACTTATGAATACTCTCTATGTATCTTTGAGAGGCTTTGCGGAATCGATCAGATCGAGCCATTGCACTCTGTAAGGAAGGTAGGAAGGAAAACGTTTATTGAGCTCTAGAGAGTAGGTGAGCAATTTGGCGGAGTCAGGTGTGTCGTCCGTCTTCTTAGCAATGGTCGTCTGCCCCTAGTCCAGGGCTGCGCTGGTTGCCGCTGCCAGCTGTGCTTGCCGGATCAGCCCAAGTTGGACGTCCTGACGGTCGCTGGAGAGCATTCCTTCCAACTGCTCCGCACTCGGGTTTGGTATTTTTGGTGCCACCTCTATTTTCTGGCAGGCCCACGTTATGTGATAGAGCGTGGGTGTTTCATGGCACCATGGGCATTTGTCTGTGTATTGTGTGGGTTGTATTTTGTTGAGTGTATTTAGATTCGGGTATGAGCCCGTCTGTAGCAGCCTCCAGGCGACGGCGTCTTCCCTGGAGAGGGATCTATGCGGTGGGGGGTACCGTTTCCTGCAGCCCCTGTAGTGGTTTAAGATTGCCGAGTAATCTCTAGGGACAGGTTCGGCGTCCTCGAGGTCGCTTTTGGGGGGAGCTCGGTAAAAAGTGTACCCTCGAGCTACCCTGTCGACCACTTGCTTGCCTTCCACTCCCGCGTGTCCCGGCGTCCACACCATCGTATGTTATATTGGTTCTTCTTCTGTGCTTTGTTTGGGTCGGTCCCCAGAGCGGAGTATGCGGAGCGCTTTGTGACCTATTCTGCCTAACATGAAGTTTCGGCATGCCGTTTGAGAGTCGGTTAGTATTGTTAAGGATCGCTTAGTCCGGTAGCCCTCCGCTGCCGCTAGAGCGACGGCCACTTCTTCAGCCTCGACTACCGTGCAGTCCCGTAGCGACGCGCTGATGATTTCCCGCATGTCCGAGTTTATCACAGCCGCTACCGCGTTGGGGTTGTTTTGTCCCGTCCTTCTGGGGTATGTGGCTGCGTCCACATACACCATTGTTGTCTGGCGGGCTAGTGATTTTTGGATGTACTCGGCTCTCGCCTTTCTGCGTTCTTCGTGTAGGTTGGGGTCCATGTTCTTGGGTATGGGGGTTACTTTAATTGTGCCCCGCATGCCGTCCGGGATAGTCGCGGTTCGCTGCATTTCTTGTATTTGTTCGTTGCATCCCAACTTCTGCAGAAGCTCCCTGCCAGGCGGAGTCTGCTGTAGTCTCTGCAACTGGGCGACGTGTTGTGCCTCTCTCAGTTCTTCAAAGTTGTTGTGAAGTCCTAGTGCTAAAAGCTTCTCTGTGGATGTGCATTGCGGTAGATGGAGTGCTGTTTTGTATGCTTTGCGTATAATCGCATCAATCTGTAGGATTTCGCTTTTGATTGGGTTGCAGTATGGAAGACTCGGCTGATCACCAGGCTCCTGACCAGCTTTAGCGTGTCTTCTTCTCGCATGCCCGAGCGTTTATAGGAGACGCGCGTGATCATGCGGGCAACTTGTAGGGTGGAAGCTTTGAGTAGAGAAAGTGCATGTGTACACCGTTGGTTTGATTGTATCCACATGCCCAAGGTTCTTATGAGTGTTTTCTCTGGTATGGGTTTTCCCTCTAGGTAGACATTGAGCCTAAGCTCGTCGCTGTTCGGGACTGTGCGGTTTTGTTTCCATTTCCAGACTCTGAGCAGTTCTGATTTTTCGGTGGAGCATGCTAGCCCTCTCGCTTTTACGTAGTTCTCTACGCATGTCGCGGCCTCCTGTAGTCTTTCTTCCTTTTCTTTTAGTGAGCCCGTATTTGTCCAGATGGTGATGTCGTCCGCATACATGACATGGTGTATTCCTTCGACTTCCTTAAGTTGTTTCGCAAAGCTGATCATTGCAACGTTAAAAAGCGTAGGTGAGATGACCGAGCCTTGGGGAGTTCCCTTGTTAGGGGTGTGGAACTTCTCTGAGCGGAGTTCTCCCAGCCCTATCGTCGCTGTTCTATCTGAGAGGAAAGCTTTGACGTAACCGAAGACCCTCCTGCCGCAGTTCAGGTCGTCCAGGCCTGTCAGGATGGCTTCGTTGCTTACGTTGTAAAGAGCTCCTTTGATATCCAGTTCCGTTATTATGTTCTCTCCGTCCCTAGGAACGTTACTTAGAACTCCTTGGATTTGTAGAAGTACGTCTTGGGTCGACAGCTTCGCCCTGAATCCGAACATACTGTGGGGATAGAGTTCGTGATCCTCCATGTATTGTTGTAGCCTTAATGCTACCACTATCTCGTACAGCTTGCCGAGGCACGATGTGAGGGAGATGGGTCTTAGGTTTTCGATTTGTAGCTCTTTACCCGGTTTTGGAATCATAACCACTTCTGCATGCTTCCAAACCTCGGGAACGGTCTCCGCTGCCCAGTGCTTGTTTAGGAAATCGGTTAATTCTGCGACTAGCTCGTCACTGAGGTTGCGAATGAGTGCGTTGTGCTTCGAATTGCTGCATAGACTTCTTCTCGTGTGATGGGTCTATCTAGGTTTGGATTTTCTTTCCCCTGATAATCTCTTGCATAGGTTCTCGGGTTTGTGTCCCCGAAGCACTTGATGAGCACTTTGTCCAGGAGTTCCTCATCGGTTCCTTCGAACTGGTGGATTAATCGGTATATTGCTTTATTGTTTTCTGCTTTGGTTTTGGTCGGATCGATGAGCGCTTTCAGGATATGCCATGTCCTAGCTGTGCTCAGAGTTCCGTTGAGGGAGTCACTGAATTGCTGCCAGTTCGTTTTCGCCAACTGTACTGCGTACTCCTCTGCTTTCTTTGTAATTTCTGCTATTTTAAGTTTGAGCTTCCTGTTGTGTTTCTGTTTCTTCCACCTATTGATTAGACCACGTCTGGCTTCCCATAGCCTAAGGAGCCTGGCGTCTACTTCGGGTGTCAGTGTTGTTCTCTTGATCTCTTTGGTGTGCTCATTTTGCCTTTGCTTGAGTATGTTTCCCCATTCTTCAATCGTCTGAATCCCTCCTTTGATGAGGTGTTCGTCGCATGCTTCTCTAAAGGCGTTCAGGTCTGTGATTTTAGCCGTGCCTCGTTGCCGCTTGAGTCGGTCGGAGGCCACTTGGGTTTTGATTATGTAGTGGTCACTCCCCAGATTTTCCGTCAGGTTTTCCCAATGCGCCTGTCCCGGACCCTTAATGAAGGTGAGGTCCGGGCAGGTGTTGGTACTGACACTGTTGCCTATTCTGGTCGGAGTCTCTGGGTCTGTGAGTAAATTGTAGCCTGCAGTTTCAGCCGCTTCCGCTGATGTCTTTCCTTTAACATTGAAATTCTTGTATCCCCAGCTTTTATCCCGGGCATTAAAATCGCCTAAGACGACTAGCGTGTTGCCCTTTGCCAGTTTGCTGGCGCCTTGAAAAATCTCTTGGAATTTGGCTTTCCTCTGTTTCGGCGGGCTGTAGGTATTAACGATGAAAATGCTGCCCCTTTTCCTCTGTTTCTGTGGAATAATTTCTATGATCACATGCTCAATGTCCGTTTCAGCTATCCTGTCGTGGCTTATGGCTATGATCGCTTTGTTGACTAGGATTGCCGTCCTTCCTTTTTCTCGGGTTTCGTAGCACGTGTATCCTCCTAGGGTTGAGGTGATTCCTGTTCCCTGAAGCACTATAATGTCGGTGGCGTTCGTTGTGTGTGCATGTACTGTTGAAGTAGGTCTTGCTTCCTCCTATAGCCTTTGCAGTTCCATTGCCAAATTTCTAGGTTTTCTTGTTTGCTTAAGGTTTTGTTGGCCATGTGTAAGCTTCCGTGTTGGTTGTGTTGGCGACGGCCGCCAGCGCGGGACGGTGATATGCCTTCTCTCTAATATTCTCAGTGAATTTTTGCTTGCGGATTGAGCTCCGTATCTCTATAATTTGTAGTTGCATTTGTTGCATCATTTGCTGCATTTCAGCTTTGAAGTTGTTGAAATCCTGATTGCCTGCTTGCGGCGAGGGTGGCGGTTGGATTTGCTCGGGTTGCGGCTGCGGAGGGCTGTTTGATCTCTGTTCCCTAACTGCCTTCGTGAATTCGGCTACCTGGTGTTCTAGCTCGCTCCGTCTGACACGGGCGAGCTCTAGTTCGCGTCTTAGGGCTGTGATAACTTTGTTCGCGTCCTCCTGCTGCTTGGGCGCGTTATTATTGTTTGTATGTGTGCTCTGTTTAGTTTCCCCACCTGAGTGTGGAGGAAACCAAGGATTTCCTGCTCCCCAACTCACCTTGACTCCGGTGTTCCTTGCGGGTTTCTTCTGGTTTTGCTGCTGTTGCTGCCGGCCAACCAGGGGCACCAGGGGCGGGAAGGACCGTGAACGGCTCCTCGACCGGCTCCGTGACGCCCGGGATCTCGAACGGCTGCGCGAGGTCTCCCCCTCAGAGCTGAACCACCGCGGATTCTTTCCGCGGTCGTCCCGACTGCGTCGTCTGCTGTCGTGGCTGCCGCCACCGCCTCCGCTGCCGCCGTGGTTGTTGCGCAGTTCTCTAGTCTTCTTCAGTTTGTCCTTGCACTCCTTGGCTCCGGTGACGTGGCTGCCGCCGCAGATCAAGCATTTGGGTGTGCATTGGTGGCCCTCCACCGGATGTTGCGTGCCGCATTGCTTGCACGCCTTGGCTTCCGGATTCGGTCACACGTCTGACCGATGGCCTTGTTGACAATAGATGTAGCATGCCTGCCACGTGGGGCGATACGGGTAGCACCACATTTCGCCTCCGTAATAGATGACTTGCTTCGGGACTATGGGACCGTCGAAGGTGATGACGGCCGACTTGGAATCTCCTAGCATTCGAGCGCTGTGGATTTTAACTCCTTGAGTGCGCACTCGTAGGTTGGCTTTCAATTCTTCCGGCGATGTCCCGGAGTCCACTCCGTGTATCACACCGCGGCGAGTGTCTTCCGGGGCTGCCACGTAAGCATTTATTGCGTATGAGCTTTCCCCCAAAGTGAGACTGGAAATGCGTCTCACGTGTTGGGCGGCCATCTCACTTGCCGTGCTCACTATTATATGTTTGAACTGGTACGAAGCCTGATGATCAGATCTTCTCCTTTACATTGGTGGTTGCATGCTACCGCTACGGCTCGGGCTACTTGATGAGTCTGGAGCGACTTGACTGCATGTCCCTTCGGTCGCAGAATGATCTTGAAATCATCTTTTGGGAGTGGTGGCAGCCTCGGCCTATGCCGCCGCGGCGCTCCCTTCCCGTCGCTGTTCGAAGTAGCGTCAGCTGTCGCACCAGCTGCCGACGGAGCGTTGGCCGGGGTTTTTCCGCCGAGGTCACCTTGAGCGGTCGGTGGAAAATTCCCGTGAGTGTTCCGTTCTTTCTTCCGTTGGCGTTTCTTTTGGCGTTTGGACAGGGCCAATTCCCAATTTGCTTCGTCTTGCCTTGGGGCGTCTTGTTGCTGTTCTCACATGGCGGCATCTTCGATTGCCCCGTCTGCCGAGGTTTTCGGAGTCGGTGGCGTCGAGGTAGTCCTCGTCCATTTCCTGGGCTTCCAATAAATTCTGGGCTGGTCTGCTCGTTGTCTGTTCAAAACTAGGGTAATTCGTGGGGCGGGAACCCGTACCGGGCTGCATCGTCACCTCGGGCCGAGCCGGGTTGCCCGCGAGCGCCCGTAGTCTAGTTGAGCCTCGTTAGGCCTAGCGCCCGCTCGGCCACCTGGAATCTTCCAGGTCCGGTAAAAAACCAAAAATTGGTCCCACCGTCTGGAATTCGGTGTCCCAGTGGTCCAGCTTGTGTTTCCTCTAAGCTCCTGCCAAAATCTGGGGGCCTTGTGGGTTGAGAAGGTCCGGGGAAGTAAAAATCTGCGGAGCCCATGCGACGCACGTCCGCACTCTTTTGGACAGAACTAATTTGTCCACTCTGTAAGCATTCATTTCTGTCCCAGGGAAGTATGCGTTCGTTTCACATTTAGCAGGCAGTGCGCATCGTCAGCTTGTGGAGGATCACCGGGCGGTGGCGCCAGATGGCACCACGTTCCCGTCAACAGCGCGGGCTCCTTGCTCGGCGTGGCCAACCAGCGCGCTAAGAGCGACGGGCGATGTTTGGCGGTAAGCAGTAGCGGTACACGCTATGCTAAATGTGTCTGATATCTTGCGCAGGCTTTCACACCATCGCAGTGTCTCGCGCTCGAGTTCAGATCCATTAGTAATGGAACGTCACTGATCAGTGTTCCCTTCTGCGCCGTCGACGTGACGGTGAAGCAACGCTGGGTTAGCTGGGCGTTCACATGGTTGTTGTAACCATAAACGGCGCTGCCAGCCTTGGCATGAACGAGTTACAGAGAACTGGAGACCATGGAACGCAAACTTCCGCCACGTGCTAAGATAAGCTGTTTTGATTGGTCGCACTGAGTGTCGTCATTGGGAGAGTGAAATGGGAATGGGAAGCTGTGCGAAAATCGAGTTGAGGGCAGCATTTTGTTCGCTTGTATTTTGAAATTTCTTCATTGAATAACTACCGTTCCTATGCATCGATTCTCGTAATTCTTTTTGAGTCAGCATTTGTGTGACAAAGAATCAATATGAAGCGTAACCGGCATCCGTTCAAGCGGTGTTTCGCAGCCCCTTTAAAAGCTTCTTCGCCGTTACTTTGACATTTACGAGGTGCTAAGCCGCCTCAGCGAGATGAAATACGAAGCGATCCCACAAGAAACTCTAGACAGCCGACGTCCGAAGTAGACCATGCGGCGAGAATGAAGCGAATTACACCCGTTAGCCCCTTTTCAAGGCCCATGTCCAGGGCCAAGGACATTCGCGCAATTAACTTGCAGCTCTTACTCATTCTTTTCCTCGCACGTGTGACATCGAGTCGATGCCTTTGGGAAGGAAGGGGGCAATACGACACTGCTGACACTCTACCGGCTCCATTATGTGGCCTAACCTCACATCTTAGCTCGTGGCAAAGCGTCTTCTTCGTCTTGAATGAGCGCGGCTGTTCGGCGATCCTCGCCCCAGTAAACGGCTGTGCTGTCCTGCTTCTTGCTACGTTTCTTGCTACGTTTTTCGGCAACAATATCATATCCTAGAATGACGTTCTGCCTTCCTTGTCAAACTTCGCTCCGTCGCTGACTTGCTCAAACCGACTACCTTAAAAGAACTTCGCAGCTTTATGGGCTCAAGTTCATGTTTTCGCCACTTGATGAGCAATTTCGCCTCTATCATCTCCCTTAAACGCAGATTCTCGCCGGCAGCACCAGTCATTGTGGTCACCAACCTGCGATGTCGCGTGCAACAATTTACGTCGCCTTCTAGTCGCTCTCCCAATACTTCGCCGTTTGGACGCCGACTGTCCAACATGAATTCATACTGACGCATGCGGCGTGGGCTTGGGTGCAGTTACTGCCCAACGTAAGTCTGGGTATCCGGAATGTGTTGCCGCTTACGCCAGCCGCATCCTCACCAAGACGGAATCCAACAATTTGACAGTCTTGTTCTTCAGCACACTGCCCTGAAAAAAAAAACAGCGAAGTGACCGCGGCCATAATTTTTTCTCGGACGCCTTCGAGACTCTGCTAAAGCAATTACAACTAGTTCATAGTTGTACCTGAGCATATCAATCCTAAAGCAGCGGCATGGTTGAGCGGTTCAACCACACTCTCAGTGACACGTTCGCTATGGACGTTGATACCGCCCATTGTAACTGCGGGTAAGTACTCCCTTTCGTCACGTACGCGCATAATATAATATATAATATGCCACTTCCGGTCTCACCACGAAACTCATTTCTCGGTGGACGGACCTTAGCGCATTCTATAACAAACTGCTCCCATGAATTACATAGTCCAGCCACTCGCTCCTCTCCGGACCATCGTTGCCGGGGGCGCGAAACTGTACCCGTCGAGCACCTGAAACCTTAATGTGATCCCCCCGTTCTTCACTCCCCGAAAGTCGCTAGGGTGGCTCCTTTTTCAGCGGGGAAGTAACTGGAATGGGGCCAACCGGCAGCAGTTCAAGCAGCGCAGCGAAGTAGTAGACGTGGTGCAGTTGAGATCCTTAGTGCCTCATGGGTGTATGTCCGTCGTGACGCTTTTCGACTAACGCTCACTGATCTCATCTCCGAATAAATACGTTTAAATTTCCAAATGCTTCTCTGTAATGAGAACTATAAACCGCTGCAAAATATTTATTTAAAATGTTTGCCTGTTCTTCTATGCTTGTCTGCATAGGCAACAACAATTCGCTACCAGCCGCCGCGATCACATAGCAACCAGCGCCACCCAACGAGTGGAGGTGAAGAGTATTAGAGGAGCCCTCCCGCGCAGCCGGTGAAGGAGACTATCGTTAAACCGAGAGCATCGCGAGAGAGCGTGCGGATAATTTGTTCGCCGGAATTGCATGGACTGCAGAGTTGAATTCGAGGTCTGTTACCTTAAGCAAATGAGTACGCTCGCGCTTTCTTGATAAAGGGCAAGTACATCGCGTGAAGAAGCTCGTGTTATCAGGCAACTCCGAGATCACGGCAAAATGAATGTCACCGACGACCAATGAGCCGCCTTGCTTCCTCATAATAAACACTTGCATTTTGTGTGTCTAGAGATCTCGCTGTTTTCACACTGTTTTAGCACATCCGTGAGCCGGTCTGTACTGCAACGCGTGGCCGTTGCTGCCCTTACGGTGTGCTTGCCCGCATTTCCCGTGCGGTTGCGTAGTATACGTAGCTAGCGTATTTACCGTGTGACAGTGCTGAAACAGTATGCCGACACAAATAACTACCGGTTTCCTGCGGCTTAGTTGCGGCAAGGGAAAAAAGTACGAGTATGGTACACCTGTTTCGCTGCGCGCTCGACTCGCACTGTTCGATCGCGAACCAGTCGCGAGTCTGCGCCTGTTGTGTTATCTCCTTGTCCTTGTCTTTTTGTGCGCAGTACCCCCCTCCTTGTATTTACCAAGAAGGGTTATATATCTTTGCAACGATCTGTACGGATCGAGTGGTACATAATAACGCTCTTTGAAACAAGACGAAGGAAACCGTTCCGGCAAGAGGAGAAACATACATTTTTATTGTCAAACGTTTTCAGTGCTTGCCCAAAGTTTCCATTCATGCACCGCCGTTTCTTCACAGCACTGCGGGCTGACTAGCATGCTTTATGTAGAACAGGTTCCGAAGCAAAAACACCTTCCTCGTGCGGCGTTGCTTTCTGAAATCATTATATATTGGTATTCGAGATGGGAGGAAATTCAACAAACCTATAATAACTTGCGCTGAAATCAAATTATTCCTGAAGGAATTTGTTCTCGCCCAAAAATTTGCACAAATATAGCCATATTCTAACGAGGGGAAAGAACGTCCCTTAATAAAAATTCCGAGCGGTTGTGAGCCAGGTTGGTCTGACGTGGTTTCGCACCGCCAACAAAAAGCCTGCCACATATTCTAGATTGACGTGTGGGGAGCCAATCTCAATTATCGGTCCATGCAATTTGCATTCATAGCTTCATTTCCGAGTAACAGACAAACACTAGTGTGTGTACTGCAACATTTACCGCTGTACAAAAGCAATAAAGAGACTGAAGCTGAAAACCGACTTCCTGGTGAAATATCTTAAGCGGAAGACTACGCAATAGGCAGCGATGCGACAGCTCTAAGGTTTTTGTTTAAAATCGGCACTCTTAGCAAACTGAGAACGCAGCAGGAGCCGCCGTCGCGATCGGGTTGCGGCAGTTTGAGCTCGCGCGGCGGCGTGTTTAACGTGAAATAGTTGCGCTCCTCGCCGCAAGTGGCGTTGCCGTCGGCGCCGGAGTTACGTTAGTCTGCTGCCCAACCGGGAGCTGTCAGAAAGGGATCTCTGAGTAAGGAGTAGCTGCCATTTCGCTTTCGAACCTTCTCCATTTATTTGGTGTGGTTGAGCTGTTTATGAACGACACGTAATTTTGCAACGAGGTTTTTCGACGCTGCGACGTATATATCTGGCTTTCGCTCTCGCGTTTTTATTCAAAATTTATGAAATCTATTGGGTTGGCTATCTACGAAAAATTCTCCCAGGCATTAGTTTGTTTCTTTCTTGCTTCTTTACATTCTAGTGTATGCGATACTTTGCGATAATTTTACATTGGACAAACTGGTAGGTGTTTTAATGAACGGGCACGCCAACATAACTTGGCAGTGAAGAACAATATGGGTAACGTGAAATAGTTGCGCTCCTCGCCGCAAGTGGCGTTGCCGTCGGCGCCGGAGTTACGTTAGTCTGCTGCCCAACCGGGAGCTGTCAGAAAGGGATCTCTGAGCAAGGAGTAGCTGCCATTTCGCTTTCGAGCCTTCTCCATTTATTTGGTGTGGTTGAGCTGTTTATGAACGACACGTAATTTTGCAACGAGGTTTTTCGACGCTGCGACGTATATATCTGGCTTTCGCTCTCGCGTTTTTATTCAAAATTTATGAAATCTACTTGTGTTGGCTATCTACGAAAAATTCTCCCAGGCATTAGTTTGTTTCTTTCTTGCTTCTTTACATTCTAGTGTATGCGATACTTTGCGATAATTTTACATTGGACAAACTGGTAGGCGTTTTAATGAACGGGCACGCCAACATAACTTGGCAGTGAAGAACAATATGGGAGGTCATCTGGCGCAGCATTGTAAGAAATGTAAAGGGAAGGGTAAGGAAAAGAAAAAAGTGACTTGCAACCCAGTTTTGCGCAACACTACATTTTGTTTAAATCTAGAGATAAGACGGAAAGGGAGTTGGTCGAAGCCTATCACATCGTAAAAAATGGTGAAAAATGTGTCAGCACTCCGTCTATTTCGCTTTCACTGAGTGAAATCACGTTTTTAGAAGGCCACCTATAAGTGTTTCACTTATGTCCTAATTTGGTTAAGATGTGTGTACCTCAAAGACGGAAATCTAGTTTTATCTGGTTTAATCCTCCCCTTTACACTTGTTCTTTGTGGGCTTCCATGTCATACTTGTTTTTACATACCTCATCCCACTATTTTACCTGCTTTTAATATTCCCCTTTTGACGTGTTCTTTGTTGTTTCCATGCTCTCATGCCGGTTTTTTCATATGTCACACCATGATTTTATCGCGTTTGCATAGTTTTTTTTACTCGTGTTCTCGGTTGGGTCACCTGCCTTGTCACTTCCCGTATTTTTCACCGTCTTTACTCAGGTTGGTTGTTAGGGCCCTTACATTTCTTTAATCATTTTCTTGATATGGAGTGTTTGGGGACATGCTGACTGAGTGCTGTGTGGTTTATCGGTCCTTCTGCAACGTAAAAATGTGATTAATGTTGTCTAGATTTTAATCAGGTCTTTTGTGAATGACAGCGATGATTGTGCGCCTAGGTTCATGCCTTATATAGCGTTTACATTTAGGTCTCAAATAAACAGTTGGAAGTCTGCGGCTGTGTTGTCGTTTTTGTTCCTGTTTTCGTGTGTGTCTCATTCGCGCAGTACAAACCTTTTTTTCTGCAATGAACCAACTAGCCCACAAGATCGTTCTACTTGTGATCTTGGTTTATTACTAGCCATAGCTAGGCGCCCAGTGGTAATAATACAGTTTGTGAAAAAATTGATTCAGTTCGTCTACACTGAGGTTGTTTGGAAGCATTTTATCTAAGCTGGATTTTTCTCGGAATTGTCCCCAAGCGGCTAAATGCCGCTTCTAACGCTGTGGTTTCGTTGGAATGATTCTGGTGAAGACGTTAGGCTGAGTACAGGTAGATGACTACTTCCGTATCCACTGTCTACAAGAATCCATTTAAAAACAGAAAAAAAATTGCGAAACCAAAAGACAAGTCTCGGAAAAGCGTTTGAGTTTGTTGCCCACAAAATTTTGCTTTGTATCCTAGACCACGCGAATGGAGGTGCAGTAATCCGGTAGAGCGTGGCTATGGCGTGCCGCGGCTATAAGCAAGAGTCGGGAGCATTGGGGGGGGGGGGGGGGGGGGGGGGCGGCAAAGTTTGGTGAGCCCTGGTTGCCCTTTCAGGCCCCTTTTGTTTGCCATTTATATAGAGACACTGTGTTAGAACGTTATCAAAAACGAGACTATTCATGGTTTTAGGTTGCAGGCAGCAGAAGTCAAGTTGCTTGCGCACGCGGATGACTCTGCCGTCTTTAGAAGAGCATACTAATGACCGACACCCAGATCTCAAAAGTAGGGTCAATGCTTGAGCTCCATTAAGCCACTTTTCCTGATAGCTTATATTTGCGAGGCTTGTTATTGGTGCATTGTGGAGAAGAGACTTTCCGTAAGTCATCTACTCTCAACCTCACACAATATTTCGCTTTGACTTCTCCCGTTACGCCTTCGTTATGGAGCATATGTTCCTCCAGTTATCGGTTTCTGTTGTGTGCATTTTTGGTAGTAAAAATCCTCCTGTATTCTCAAAGGTTATCGTCGTAATATTTCCAGGTGAAATTTGCTTACTAAACTTTTTTTAAACAGAGTTGGGAACCGTAATGTTTTCATTGCACGATGTTCAAAATCCCCGGATTTGTGTCTAGGCCACACTTAACTACACCTGCCATTCCGTGACTTTCTGTGCTTAAATCCCGACGGAAATGCTAGTGTGTACATGTCAAGAAGTGTTTCAACATACTGAAATAAACGACTTACCAGATGTTCTGATTGTGTTTGTTTTGCAGTAATAAATAATATTTAGGTGGAAAGCAGGCGAGATAAATCGGATTCATGGTCAACTTGGCACCAAAGGCAAACGGGTGACGAAAGAGTTAAGGAAGACACGACACGTCCTCGTCCTTCGCGATAACTTCACGGTAAATAATGTTCTCTTAATTATCATTCTTGCAATTTCAATGAGCTGTCTCTCGGTGTCTGCCTTAAGTCTCTTGAATGGATGCTTTTTTGTTCTCGCTTATTCCAAGGGCAATGAATTCAGTTTTGTCTATGTTCGACGGGGCCTTGCATCATTCGCCACTTCAGTTGTCTTTAATCATTCCTACGTAATGGGTACACGCATTAAATTCAGAGGGTCTGTATATCTGGAAATAGTCCTTGGCCTATTCCGCTTTAGCTCTACCTATAGCTTTTTTTACTGATCTGGTTTAAACGTTTTAAAGGCTCACATAAAAATCGATATTCTTCTTGCACAGTCAGTCGCCACTTTTATCCATGTCTTCAAAACACTTTTGTGTTTATTTCTTCATCTGACATAATTAAAAACTTTGCGCAGAATAACACAGGACGGGAGGGAGAAACACGCACACACACACACACACGAGCGCAAACTTGCAACTGTATTTTCAGAAAAGATACACCGCCTTAAGAAGCAGAGAGGGCGCAAGCGTACAAAATTCAGAACATCACGTGTGGGAAGAAAAGAGCACGCTCATAGATACAGTAAAAATTGCATCAAGAATAGGCACATGCAGGATCTTATCATAACTAATCAGATTTGAACAACAAAAGCAGGCTATCCATTGCGGAGAAAGGCGAGCCTTACTCACGCAGCCTTTCGTGGTGCTAATTTTAAGGGCCTCTACAATTTCCCGGGCCATCCAATAGGAAGCTCGCCCGATAACAACAGTGGAACGGAGGAAAGGACGGCACTGCTGTTTCTTCTTATTATTACTGTCAGTATAGTGTTCGCATTTGAGGCAATGCAAAGACAGGTTCGAGCCGGCACTTGCGCCCAGAGAATTGGCATGCTCTCTGAGCCTGTCATTGAGACAGCACCCTGTCTGGCCTATGTACACAGACCCACAGCTGAGCGGAACTTTATACACCACACCAACAGTACAAGGCACAAACTGAGTTCGGTGTTTGATTACACATTTGTTATTTGCCCTTTTGATTTGGCACCTGCTGGTCATGGCGCACAGGCGGGACAATTTCAAGGGGGCTGTAAAAACGACATCAACTCCGAACTTATTAGCCACCCTCTTGACATTGTGCGATAGCTTGTGCACATAAGGAATGACTTGAAAAGGTCTTTTTTTCTCTTGCCAGCGTGGAGTGAGGAACATCGACGGCCCTCTCAAGCCTACTAAATTGGTTGAGCATCGACTCCGCCACAGAACCTATTACCGGTCTCGGGAATCCGGCTTGCTCCAAGCGTTCAACCTGGTGGTCAAAACTGGATTCGACCCTACGCGTGCATGACTTTGAAAGGGCTGATCTAAGACAAGAAGACACAATGCCACGTTTTACGAGCTTAGAATGAGAAGAGTCATATGGCAACAATTCTTTCTTCGAGCGCGGCATATAAGCCCATCAAAGGTGTTTGTCAATGCTGAAAAATAATGTTAGATCTAAAAATTGCAGACAGTTGGCCTGTGGTAGTTCAAGGGTAAAATTCAGTCTTGAAGCAAGCAAAAAACTTCCCCAAGACTGAGTCAGCAACCGTAGAAACGTCATTGTTCAAAGCTAGTTGTAGAAGGAGTAGAAAATCGTCAACATACCTAGAAATACCAACAATGCTTTGGTTGTCAAGATCAGCCTTCAAGTCTCGGTCAAATTTAGCTAAAAATATCTCGCATAAAACTGGCGCGACACAAGAGCCAATACATATCCCGCGTTTTTGAACATAGTACCCATTCTCAAACCTGACTACCATCGATTTCAAGTACACGCTCAATAACTCTAAAAACCGAGCCAATGAAACACCACATAAGTTTTGGAAAGCCACTGCGCTAGTTTCTTCTATGCACCCACGGACGGCCAAGAAAAGTTCCTCGTGCGGCACCGAATAAAACAATTCCTCAATGTCCACCGAAAACCGAGAGTTATACCTTCCAGCGTCCTCTCGAAGTTGATTTACCAGGGTATCGGAACTGTCAAGCTTAAAAGGATCATCAATCACAAGCGTGCTCAGGTGACTCTGAAGATATTTGCTAACCAGTGCCTGCCAGCAGCCTCTCTCTGTGATAATGGCCCTGAAAGGGTTCTGGGGTTTGTGTGTTTTCACAGTGAAAAACACATTCAACGTATCTGACTTGCATTCCTCACAGCCTTCATCAACTTCTCCATGTTCAGATCACGGAGCAACGCCACAGCCCCAGCCTTTAACTTCTGCGGTTCCTGCTTACACACTCTGAAGTTCTTCAGCACCGCCGTCATGGCCTTTTCACCGAACATCTGAAAGGCATAACGGCGAAGCCTCCCTCTTTATCAGCTTGCAACAAGGCCAAGTCTGACCCACTGAAGAAATCAGCAACGTTACACAGAATTGCCTTCCCGGTTTGCTTTGCGGAATAGCTGCTGCACACAGCATGAACACCTTCAGCTAGGCAACACGCCCGTTCTTCATCTGGAGCCTTCTCGGCTATCCTGCGCACCGAAGCAAGGACGTCGTGTTTCTCAAGTCGAGTCTCAACCGCAAACTTCAGCCCGCGCTCCAATACCTTGGCTATTTTGGGTGGAACAGAGGCACCTCCGAGAAGCACGAGAGGAACCATACCTTTCTAGTTCTTTGCAGTCTTGGGAAGGCTTTGAAGAAGGCGGCACCACAAAAACTCTGTGCCAGCCTGTACAGATCTTCGATAACCCTGCAAGAGCTTCAATCCAGAAAAACCAAACCCTCCAACGTTGCAGCAGCTCAGTCGAAGCCAGTCGTTGAGCAGACGAACTTGGCGCCAGCATTCTGATTTGAGTATCTTAGCAATTTATTTCTAGTGTCCGATGGACGGCCCAATCTCACCAAAGAGTACTGCAATCTCTGGAGGGCACAAGCCCTTCCGCAGCGAGAAGGCATAGAACCTTGCTCGGCAAGTAGCAACAATTAAAAGATTGCAACAGCGTGCGCACTGTTTCAAAGGCGGAGAATTACATAGAAAAGTGCCCAATGGAGAAGTAATGAAGCTTAATAGGGTAGAATGTTGGGCCAGTTGGTGTAGAGACATAATTAAAAACATTGCGCAGAATAACACAGGACGGGAGGGAGAAACACGCACACACACACACGAGCGCAAACTTGCAACTGTATTTTCAGAAAAGATACACCGCCTTAAGAAGCAGAGAGGGCGCAAGCGTACAAAATTCGGAACATCACGTGTGGGAAGAAAAGAGAACACTCATAGATACAGTAAAAATTGCATCAAGAATAGGCACATGCAGAATGTTATCAGAACTAATCGGATTTGAACAACAAAAGCAGGATATCTATTGCGGAGAAAGGCGAGTTCTTTTTTGAGAAGGGCCACCGAAGCCTTACTCACGCAGCCTTCCGTGGTGCTAATTTTAAGGGCCTCTACAATTTCCCGGGCCATTCTATCAGAAGCTCGCCCGATAACAACAGTGGAACGGAGGAAAGGACGGCACTGCTGTTTCTCCTTATTATTCCTGTCAGTATAGTGTTCGCATTTGAGGCAATGCAAGGACAGGTCTTGACAACCAAAGCATTGTTGGTATTTTTAGGTATGTTGACGATTTTCTAGTCCTTCTACAACTAGATTTGAACAATGACGTTTCTACGGTTGCTGACTCAGTTTCGGGGAAGTTTTTTGCTTGCTCCAAGACTGAATTTTACCCTTGAACTACCACAGGTCAACTGTCTGCAATTTTTAGATCAAAAATTATTTTTCAGCATTGACAAACACCTTTGATGGGCTTATATGACGCGCTCGAAGAAAGAATTGTTGCCATATGACTCTTCTCATTCTAAGCTCGTAAAACGTGGCATTGTGTCTTCTTGTCTTAGATCAGCCCTTTCAAAGTCATGCACGCGTAGGGTCGAATCCAGTTTTGACCACCAGGTTGAACGCTTGGAGCAAGCCGGATTCCCGAGACCGGTAATAGGTTCTGTGGCGGAGTCGATGCTCAAACAATTTAGTAGGCTTGAGAGAGCCGTCGATGTTCCTCACTCCACGCTGGCAAGAGAAAAAAAGACCTTTTCAAGTCATTCCTTATGTGCACAAGCTATCGCAGAATGTCAAGAGGGTGGCTAATAAGTTCGGAGTTGATGTCGTTTTTACAACCCCCTAGAAATTGTCCCGCCTGTGCGCCATGACCAGCAGGTGCCAAAGCAAAAGGGCAAATAACAAATGTGTAATCAAACATTGAACTCAGTTTGTGCCTTGTACTGTTGGTGTGGTGTATAAGATTCCGCTCAGCTGTGGGTCTGTGTACATAGGCCAGACAGGGCGCTGTCTCAATGACAGGCTCAGAGAGCATGCCAGTTCTCTGGGCGCAAGTGGCGGCTCGAACCTGTCTTTGCATTGCCTCAAATGCGAACACTATACTGACAGGAATAATAAGAAGAAACAGCAGTGCCGTCCTTTCCTCCGTTCCACTGCTGTTATCGGGCGAGCTTCCGATAGGCTGGCCCGGGAAATTGTAGAGGCCCTTAAAATTAGCACTATGGAAGGCTGCGTGAGTAAGGCTTCGGTGACCCTTCTACAAAAAAGAATTCGTTTTTCTCTGCAATGTATAGCCTGCTTTTGTTGTTCAAATCTGATTAGTTATGATAAGATTCTGCATGTGCCTATTCTTGATGAAATTTTTACTGTATCTATGAGCGTGCTCTTTTCTTCCCACACGTGATGTTCTGAATTTTGTACGCTTGCGCCCTCTCTGCTTCTTAAGGCGGTGTATATTTCCTGAAAATACAGTTGCAAGTTTGCGCTCATGTGTGTTTCTCCCTCCCGTCCTGTGTTATTCTGCGCAAAGTTTTTAATTATCTCGCTACACCAACTGGCCCAATGTTCTACCCTATTAATCTTCATATGAGTTCATTGGTTCTAAAAGCAAATTTGAGAGATTTGTTTTTCTGGCCCTGCTAGTATGAACATGCAAATGCATTCACGAAGTGAGTTTTTGATGGAATTGTTTGCGGAATTATCTGTCGTATAGTATAGAGCGAGCTCAACAGAGAAGCGGAGAACAGCGATAACGCAGTGCACTGGAAGGCAAGAGGGAGGGGATGACGAGCTGGCCACGTACCACACCGGGTGGCGTATTTACGTTTGCTAGCCGCTGCAGAGAAGACCAATGTTGCCCGTGCCCGTTCCCGACAAGTGCAATGTTGCCAAAACCGCTGCCGCGTATTTCCGTTTGCTGGCCGTTCTGTTTGCTAGCCGTTCCCCCGCGTCTGCACAAGTTATATTGTAGTAACGCTAGCCTGCGTCTGCACAAGTTGTATTGTAGTAACGCTAGCCTGCGTCTGCACAAGTTCCCCGCGTCTGCACAAGTTGTATTGTAGTAACGCTAGCCTGGCCTGCATTTGTGTGAATAGGTGAGTGTCACCGCCAGTGTGTGAAATTCCGTGCCTTTCACAAACCGTCAAACGTTCATATCTATCTCATACCTCTCATGAAAGCTGCGCGCGGTTACGGGTGACGTTGTCGCATGATTGTTTAGGCGAAACTGAAATAAAGGAGCTGAAGTGACAATTATGTCAGGTAACCTAGAACAGTGCACTGGGCTGTAAGATCATTGCCTTTAGCCACTGTTGCAAACAGTTTCATGATGGCATATACTTGCTGTCGGCATACCCTTGCTGTCTTGCCTTAACATTGGACACAGGAATGGAAAAATCCCACTAAGCGCAACCTCCCATACCTAAACTGTTCAGAGTGCAAACAGTAGTCATTATTAATATTGCATCCACTGCTCTGTGTCTAATCTGAGCTCGATGTGGCATCCACATGTTTTCTGCAATCTGTGATCTGGTAGGTCCTAACATAGGTGATAATGCTGCTTGGTTTATGTGCTTGCTCCTTTTCTCCAATGCATAATGACTCTTTTGGTGCTGTTTAAAGTGAGCCGCCCTTTGGTGGTTGGAGCTTATATAGTGCCCTCAGAATAAAAAAAGAAAAAGGTGGCTACTTCTCTGAACATCAATATTTATTTTTTATTTAACAGTTACTTGCACCACCCCATAGGACATTACAGCAAGCTGTTCCACTCTAAGATAGGTAAAAAACAGAAGAGTAGAAAACATCACCCTTTAAGGAAAGCTCTTTCACCTTGAAATGCTTCAATATGTAATTAAGTTGGTTAATTTCCTGGTGGAAATCAAGCAGCACTGTTGTGAATTTTTTCAATTTACTTATAAGTGGCCATGTCTGCAAGCCCCAACAGACACATCCATATTCAAGTATTGATCACACATGACCATCAGCTGTATTCTGAAATCACTTTGCAAATGACCGAATCTCTACTGTAATAAACCCAGAACTGATGGCTGCCTTGTTCCCAATGTAATTCAGTTGCTTATTCCAAGGCCCGAGATAAAAAGCACTCCTAAGCATAAATTTCTTGCTTGTTCTTAAAGTAATATTTAACTCTGTACCTATCAAAGTCATTACAGCACTGTCTTGTAAAGGTGATGTGAACAGTTTGCAAAGCTTTTAGCAAAGTAGGTGAATCATACACAATTTGTGAATTACACCGGAGGAATATCATCAGGACCAAATACCTTGGCCTGATTAACATCTTGCAATAATATACCAATCCCGTTAACACAAAATATGATCTCCAGCATACGGTCTAGCTTAGCAGCCAGTGTGAATCTAACAGTATGTGAGCAAGACGGCATGCAGATGACGAATAACCACTGCAAAGTTTTGTTTGACATACATTATTGTTTATTCAAAAACTAGTGCAGGCATGAGGTAAATAAATTAGTAGAAGAGCAGGCCCCAAGTAGAAACTGTCGTGGGGACCTCCTGTTATTAATTGTATATATGACGCATGATAAACATATGGAAGATAGTAACTGCATATCGGAAAACAGGTGCGGTGGAAATTAACAATCACAAGAAAAAATTTGATTAAGTATGCTCAATTTTGCAAACTCATTAAGGAACACGGCAAAAGAGAACACAATACTATACAAAAGCACTCGAGCAATAAAAGCAATATACAATAAATACAGGGTTCATTGGCATGGCAAATGATGGTAATTAAAAAGTACACTCTTTCAACCTTTTATGGAATGATGCTTCTGTACTAGATGATGTGATGATTGTTAGCAGAGAGTTGCAAACAGTGATTGCTGAGAATGATGAATAAATACGAAACTAGAATATATATCACGACTTTTCAAGCCAGGTATACAGATGTTGTCCTCATGAAAAAAAAAAAATTCAGGGTGTAGTGTACAGTATGCATGCACAGACTGTGACCAAGTGTATGTGGGTGAAAGGGGAAATTTCGTTGAAAGGTTGAAACAACACCAGTATGATGTTGCAAACAAGGAAGCTTCGTCAAATGCACTCGCCGAACATTCTGAAAGCAGGCAGCATGATATAGATTGGAGCAACGCGTGCATTTTGAAAACAGAAAATAATCTGCTGAGCCGTCTATATCTAGAATCCTTAATCATTCAGACAACCGAACATACTCTTAATCGCACGGACGGAGCACTTCCTGGTGCATACGTCCGCTGCCTAGGGCACATTTTCAAGCTTAAATAGCCAGCCTTTCACATCTGTACCTGTTTGTGAACAAGGTTCCCGTGTGGGAGCCGAAACGTCATTTAGGAGTTCATTTTATTTTCGTCGGTGTTCTGCCTTCTTCTTCATGTACACCCCCAACCAGATGGGTTTCCGTCCAACCCTCGAGTTCATCAACTTACACCGGTCGTATGGCCAAAGAGCAATCACCGAAATCTGTCGATTTACTTCCGTGACCACTCGAGTGGCATCATTCAAATGGTCACTTGAACTTCAACATGACATATGCAAGACCCTTGGCCTCATTCCTCAGTCCCTCCGCCTCAACAGGCCCGTTGCAACAACTTTCGGCTACAGCATTATCGCCAAGGCTGAACGATTTCTACTACAGGCAAGAATTTTGGATTGCAAACAAACTATTAGGAAACTAGAAAAAAAATCTTTCTTTGCACAGTGCCGGCTAGAGTGCCAGTACTCGGCAGTATTCATAAGTGTGCAGCTACACGCCAATTTTCAGGCCAAATTATCTGCAGCCAGAGCAGAACAGTCCCACGAAGACAAACTCAACAGGCTCACACATCAGGATAGGCCTGCACGCAGCAACATCACTTTGTCAACAGTCCACAGCCTGTACTCTCATAAAGCTCTAATGTCTGTACTTAGCCTGGGCCTAAACTTCAAGTGGCCCCGGCCCCAGACCAAAGAAAATATTCTATACGCAGTGGAGAACGCCATCAGCAAGGTGGAACCTTCCCGCCGCGAGGAAGCACGTACTCGCACACTCGGCGCTCTTTTGAGGCTGCGGCCGCTTCAGGCCTCCTCGACACTCTCTTCAGTTCAGTGCAACGCCATCAAGCAGCTCCAGGCTAATGCCGATTTGGTCATTCTACCAGCTGACAAAGGAAATGCCACTGTTCTTCTCGACAAGGTCACCTACAAGACCAAATGCTGGCCCTGCTGTATGACCAGAGCACTTACGTGTGTGTCAAGAGGGATCAAATGGCAAAGATACAGGCACAGTTGCAAAAGCTTCTATCACACCTTTTGTGGTGCCACCCCAACATAAGTCCTTCTGCTTAGCGCTACTATGTCACAATGACTCAGCACCAGCGTTCTATGGCCTTCCTAAGATACACAAAACCGATGTTCTAGTGAGGCCTGTCGCACATTTTACCAGTTTACCGCTCTACAAGCTCTCTGGCTTCATGCACCACATACTGGCTCCGCTCATCGGAAGAACCCCGACCAGTGTGCCTCATTCTGCTGACTTTATATAAAAAGTTCGAAACGTACGTCTTGACAACTGTGATATGATGGTCTCTTTTGATGTCAAGCCACTCTTCATGAGTGTTCCAACTGACTTAGCAGTCGAGGTTTGCGCGGCGGCCCTAGAATCTGATGCTACTTCGCCTAGCAGGTCGCCAATCGATGTGCCAGATCTCGGGCGACTCCTGCGTTTCTGCCTGAGTAAAACATAATTTACTTTCGACCAGGTGTTTTACAAACAGGTTCACGGCACAGCCATGGGTGCTTCAGTTTCTGTTACCCCTGCAAACCTAACAATGGAATGGCCTGAAATCCACGCACTAAATTCATTCAGCCCACAGCCAAAGATTTTTGTGTGGTACGTTGATGACTGCTTTTCTATTATCAAGAAGGATGTTTTATTTGATTTCACAGCGCATCTTAACAGCACCGAAAGAGCCGTCCAGTTCACAGTCGAAAAGAAGAGAATGGACAGCTTCCGTTTTTGGATGTCTTAGTGAAACGAAGCCAATCCATGCTCTCATCCAAAATGTACAGAGAGAGCACTCATACTGGCTGCTATCTTCACTTTCACTCCTTTCACCCAGCCTCTCACAAGAGATCAGTAGTTGCCTCGCTATTTCTTCAAGCAAACCGCATCTGCACAGCGCCAGAGGACGTGAAGGCCGACCGTCACGGTGTTCGCAAGGACTTCTCCGAATGTGGCTACCTGTTGCCTTTCGTCAACGCTGTGGAACGCAAACTGTTGCAACCCCCACGATCTTACAGTGGCTCAGCCGCCAAAAAACGTGGACCTGTGCCATATGTGCCCGGGTTCAATGAAGCCTTGGCACGCATCTTGCGATCTTATGACGCTGAGGTGTCACACGTGGCGGCGAAAAAGTTGCTCGTCAATGTAAAAAGACTGCCTGCCGAAAGAAACATTTCCGGGCGTAGTGTACACTACACCGTGCAGAGACTGTAACTATGTGTATGTAGGTAAATGTGGAAACTTTGTTAAAAGGTTGAGACAACACTTGCATGCTGTTGCAGACAAGAAAGCCTCGTCAAATGCACTAGACTCCTTAGCCATTCAAACAACCGAACACACTCTTAATCGCACTGACGGGGCACTTCCTAGTGCATAAGCCCACTGCCTAGGGCACATTTTCAAGCTTAAATAGCCAGCATTTCACGTCTGCACCTTTTTGTGAACAAGGCTCCCGTGTGAGAGCCGAAATGTCATTTAGGAGTTCATTTTGTTTTGGCCGGTGTTCTGCCTTCTCGATGTACAGCCCCGACCAAACAGGTTTCCGTCCAACCCTCGACTTCATGCAGGAAGCATATACTGTCTAGAAAGCCCAAGAGGGAGCCTAAATTCAAACGTCAACATGTGTTAGTTCATGCTGTAGGTCATCCTGCTAGGACTGCAGCCACTGTGAAAAAATGTGAAGCTGCTTTCATGCATGTTGCACAAAGCATTATCTAACATTATCTCTAATCCCAAGTTTCAGTGTACTCCGGAAATGCAGAAAGATGACCCCGAGAAACTGCCAGAAAGCACATGTTAGGTCCAACAGGTTTGCAGCATAAGAATCCAGCTATCTAAAAGCTTCCTGCTACATTTTATTCCATTGCAAAGAAAGTAAATTCGAACACTCTGTGAACTGCAGCAAATAGCCTGCTAAATATACCTGTTAAATGAAACAGGTGCAATCAGACTCCACAGCCTTGGCAAAAGAAAAATAGGAAATTGGAAGGGGGTAGGTAATGCAGGCAGCACTGCAGCAAAAACCCTCTTGCAACCAAACAGTAAACATGAACGTTCATCGTGAGAGGCACTGAATGGAACTGTAAAGTGAGAGTGCGATTGATTTGTGTCTTAAGTCTGTGTACACAATGCTGTATCAAAAGTATCGTTACAATAGGATGCGTATATTCTCAAAGACTGAATAGGAAATTCCTGTTGACAGTGTCAGCATGGAGCCTCTTGTTTTGTTTTGAGTTTCAGATTGATAACTGTTATGAGGCAAGGAGAATGTTGGGGAATGGAAGATGCTCTTGGAATGCACATTCACAATGTAGCTCAAAGTGCTTAAGGGAAACACTCAAGGTGAAGTGCATTTCAATTAGGCAGTAATTACTCATGAGTTTCTACTTGAGCACATTTATACGGTTGCAGAGCAAAGCTAGACAGCTTTTTCAGAAACTTTGCAGCTGAAGGAAAATTCGTCTCAGTCTGGGGTAGAACCAGGGACCACAGCCTGCCTGGGCAGTCACTCTACTTTTAAGCTAACCAGGATGCCTAGCAGATGCCATGGTGCACGAGGCCATATTGACCAACAACCTGAAGCAAGAACGGTGTTAGTCTCGCTCTGAGCTGTTCATCAATTAGCTCTCTTTACCTAAATGGTTTGAAGGTTTAGACACCATGAGACACAGTACTGGAAATAGTTCAGGATAGCCCTTGGCCTTTTGCTTGTAACAGCCTATGCAGAAGTTCTCGAGGCAGCATGGTCACACTACGTTAAGTGTATGTCTTCAGTCTTCTGTGATGACCCCCCATAATGCGCAGGTCCACACGGGACGGAGAGGCAAAGAGACACCGTATGGCTCAGTTTAAACAAACAGATATATTCAATAATTACACATGATTAAGATTATACATCAGAGGCTGGGGCGTCCGAGCTTACGTGCCGACGACTTCATGGGGACGATGGAGGGGCTCCGGAGTTGATCTCGAACGGTTGCTCGCAGAAGCTGCACGCCGTCGGGCTTCGGCGCTGAAGGCCCCCTTGGCGAACGATGTCGTCCTGAGCGTGCCTTCTTCGGTACTGCTTGTCGATTTTTATATCCTCTTATCCCCACACTCCCTAGGGTGAGGACGCCCACGCCAGAGTGGGGGGGGGAGCCTAGGGCTTTCACTTGGGCGCACAAACACATCTCGCCCCCCCCTCACGTGTTGAGTCCGAGGGAAAGAAGGTTGTCTTCGAGGTAGCGCATAGCGTCGGCTGTGGTAAGGCGCGCTCTGGCCCGCTGACTGTTCCCGCGGGTCACCGGCCTCCGTTCTCCATCAAATGACACTCGCCCCTCAAGGCCGGAACACGAGGTCACTAAAAGGCCGGGAAAATGGTCCCTTGTCCTGGGATGTGCTCGGAAGGGTTGATTGATGATGCCCACCGTCTTGCCACGGGGCCAGGCCCGCCGAAACGAGGCCCCCTGGAACCGCCACGGCAATTGGGGAAGATAACGCCCGTCTCCCCGCGGCGGCGTTCGTCTCGTGCCGACACTATGGAAAGGGGGTCCGGTTGGGCTTAAATCCCTTCGTTCTGGTCGTCACTCTCAACGAGTATGGCTCGGTAATTGATGATGCCGCTGTCATCTGGGTCGTCTCCGTGCGGTCCACGGCGGCAGGCCCAAAAGCAATCTCACTCAAGTTGCTTGCAGCCATATACAGTAGAAACATGAAAGGGGGTCCGGTTGTGCTTTCGCCCCCACTGGGGGCTCCGTCTACGCCGCGCCGTCGAACGGGGACCCTCGTAGCACACACAAGGAACGTCACACTCGTTCACCCTCCAGAAGAATGTTCTCCGAACATTTGAGTCCATGCAGCTCCCCTTGTCTTTCTGAATCGCCTCGCACAGTGCGTCCGACAAAACACTTTTCGCTGCACTCAACACCACTGCACAACACCATATGCCTCCGCTGTCATAACTGGCGTCTCCAGGGGCAGCACTGATCTTCTTTTACAGATAAACATGAAACTCAGCACCCAAGCCTCTCCTTTCTAGTCCAAACTGGACGAAATAAATTTACCACAGTTACAAAGGAGCTCCCACTTCTAGCACAATCACGGCACAGACAAAAATATAGATAACGAAAGGAAGTAGGGCAGGTTCCGCATGCGCTCCGCATGCTCTCCTGTGAAGGTGTTACTTAATGACAGAAAGGTTTAACTACCAACTCCGATAACTTGACACATAAGCACATAGCAATGTTATGAGCTGCGGCATTACACAATTCTAACCAGTTCCCAACTCCGCTCTGTTTACGCCATTAGTCCGACTTAGCTTTCCGATTTCGCAGCGGATATCGGCCTTCATGAGTCATACTAAGTAAGTCTGTGACCCTTTGTCTGCTTTGGGACTCACGAGGGCTCGTGGCAGGAGCCTCTCCTGGCGTTATCTGCGCGGCAACCTCGCGCGCTTCCTCTTCTAGCAATGCATGAAGTAAATCCGGTGGCATTCCGGCCGTCACCTCTAGCGCCTACCGAACAAATGCAGGAGAGGGCGTTTCTTGCGAACTATCTGCGCGCTCCGCTTCACTTCTGTCCCCATCAAAATCCGCGCTTTCCCTTTCCTCATTTCGTGAATACTGAACCGGTGCCGACTTGAGGCGATTTGCGTGTATCCTTATCAAGCGCCGGTTCACGTCTCGTACTCTTAAGTTTACCGGAGAAAGCTTCTCGACAACCTCGCACGGTCCTCTCCACTTCGTCTGGAACTTACGAGCTAGCCCAATCTGCCTTTGGCAGTTTTCAATGTACACGCTGTCCCCCACATCAAACGGCGCGTCTCTAGCACTGCGATCGTGCACCTCCTTCCTGCGCTTCGCCGCTTTCTTTAAGGCCTCCTTTGCAATGTCCCTCGCCACTTGCAAGCGCGATTCTAGCTCAACCTTATAGTCGTCCAGTGAAGCGTATGGGACACGACGGGGGCCCTCTGGCACTTCCCTAGGCTCGTCCGGGTCTCGGCCGTAGAGAAGAAAGAATGGCGATTCGCCCGTGCTCTCGTGTGCTGCGGAATTGTAGGCAAACATTGCATAAGGGAGTCACAAGTCCCAGTCCCGCTGGTCGCGCGAAACAAAATGCGACAGGAACCCGGCCACGGTTTGGTTCAGTCGCTCCACCGCGCCGTTGCAAGCCGGATGGTACGGTGTTGTCTGCTTCTTAGCGATCTTAAGCAGCTCGCAAACTCTCCTCATTAGCTGCGACACGAAGTTCGTTCCCCGATCTGTCAAGAGTTGCCTCGGGGGTCCATGTCGGAGCACGATCTGTTCGACAAATGCTCTTGCAACCGTGTCTGCCTTCTGATCTGGGAGTGCTACCGCTTCCGCGTATTTTGAAAGGTGATCGACAAATACTAAAATGTACTTGTTTCCGGAAGTGGTCGTGGGCAATGGGCCCATTATGTCCATACCTGTCCGCTCGAAGGGAGCCGAAACCTCAGGGAACGGCTGAATTGGAGCTGGTCTTCGTCCCTTGGGTGTTTTTCTTTCGAGACAGGAATGACACTTCGCACAGTAGTCTCTAAGATCCTGTCGCATGCCACTCCAAAAGTACAAACGCTCCACACGCCTGCGTGTCTTCGCTACGCCAAAATGACCGGCGCATGGCGCATCGTGAAACGCGCGAAGAACCCTTTCTCTCCACGACCGAGGTATGACGACTCTCTAGCAAGCGGTTTTCTCTGGTCTCCCTTTCCTGGTTGGCCTCGTGCGCCGACACAGGGTGCCGTCTTTGCCAATGAAATAACCTAGCTGTTCGGGGTGAGACGGTGCGCCCTCTAAGCTTTCGATTATTCGCTTCAGGTCAGGATCTTTGCACTGCTCTGTGCGTAATTCGGCGGGGTCGACTACGGGGACAAACTCATCTATAGCTGCCACGGCAGCTTTGCGGCTGAGTGCATCAGCATTCAGATGTGTCTTTCCTGACTTGTGCTCAACTTCAAAGCAGTATTCCTGCAGGTGTAGATTCCATCTAGCGAGTCGCGAGCTAGGGTCCCTGACACTCATCACCCATTTCAGAGGATGGCAGTCTGTGACTAGCTTGAATTTGCGGCCGTAAAGGTAGCATCTGAAGTGCTTTACTGCCCATACAACGGCGAGGCACTCCCTTTCCGTAGCTCCCTACTTTTGCTCTGTGGGGCTCAGCTGTCGGCTAGCAAAAGCAACGGGATGTTCTTTGCCCGCGATAACCTGAGATACCACGGCACCAACTGCGAAATTTGACGCATCTGTGGCCATAACGAAGGGCAAATTAAAATCCGGGTGGCGCAACAGCGGTGCACTCATTAGCATCCTTTTCAGGGCCCCAAAAGCATCCTCCGCGTTTTCGTCCCAGCGAAAGACGACATTTTTGGCTGTTAAGGCGGTGAGCGGCTTAGCGAGCTTGGCGAACTCCTCTATGTGCCTTCGGTAGTAACCGATCAGGCCGAGAAACTGCCGGACCTGGCGGACGCTAGTCGGGGATGGAAAATCCGAGACACACCTTAGTTTCTCAGGGTCCGGTCGCACGCCGTCAGCTGAAACAACGTGCCCGAGGTATTTCACCTCGTTTTTGAGGAATTGGCACTTAGAGGGCTTCAGCTTGAGACCCGCTCCTCTTAGTCGCACCAAAACCTGCTCAATATCGCGCAAATGGTTCTCAAAACTGTCACTGTATATGATTATGTCATCCATATACACGAAGCACAGCCTCCCCAGAAGACCTGCCAGGATAACATCAGCGGTTCTCTACCAGACAGCAGGGCTGTTGGCCAGACCCATCGGCATTCTTTTCCATTCATAGTGCCCTGAGGGCGTGTTGAATGCCGTTTTCTCGGCATCAGCCGGATCCATTGCTATCTGCCAGAATCCCGCCGCCATGTCAACTACCGTGAAGTACCTGGCAGAGCCCAGCTGAGAAAGCGTCTCCTGTATATTGGGGATGGGGTATGGATCAATGCGAGTTACGGCATTTAGTTTGCGTTAGTCCACTACCAATCGATACGAGCCATCTGGCTTTTCCACCAATAGTGCTGGTGCTCCCCAGGGTGACTTTGAGTGTTCGACAATGCCGCGATCAATCAGGTCCTGCACCTGCCGCCCCATCTTCTCACGTTGGGAGTAAGGAATCCTGTACGCACGCTGGTAAACGGGCGATGAAGTGCCGGTTTCTATCCTGTGCTTTATAACGCCACAGCAGCCCAAATCCAGGTTGGACGCGGCGAATACCTCCGAGTAGTCGTTCAGCAAACCAGCCAGAGCCTCCCTCTCCCTGGATTTTACGTGAGAAAGATCGAACGACACCTTTGGAGCAGCCGAAGGACTAGCATGCTCTACAGTTGTGAGTACCGTATCGGTGGGCTCACGTTTCTCTATCGCAGAGGTGAAGAAAGCCAATGTTTTGTTCTTGGGAAGGCTCAGTGGCTGCTGGCTACAGTTAACCACCCGTAGGGACACTCTGTGGGCGTCATTAACTGTCACGAGGCACGCGGCTGCCTTCAGGCCATTGCTGAGAGAGTCGACCGGCTCATGCACTCCCACGGAGCCGCTCTCTACATCTGAAGGCACTAACGCGTACAAAATGTGCTCCGACCAAGGAAGGACGACCGCCTCATCGACCAGCCTGACGGCAACCCGCGAAAATACCTTCTCCAATGATCCCACTGTTTGACGGGTGTCAATATCGGTAATGCGAATCTCAGCCCCTCTCCTGTTCGAAAACGGAACTTTTGAGCCGCCCGCATTAACCTCTTCCTCAGAGAATGAGACTACTACCTTCCCTTTTCTCAAAAAATCCTGCCCTAATATACCTGACACTCCGTTTGGCAGAGACACCGTGTCCGGGCATACGTAGCAGGTGTGCTCCAATGCAATTCCGCTGAGAGAGAAGTGTAACCGGTAGAGTCCACTTATGCCAAGAGGATCCCCCGTTATGCCTACAAATTTGGTTGCCATACCACCAGACGCTTCCAACACCTCGCGGTCCCCCTTCCTTCGAAGCGTGTTAAAACTGCTCTCCTTAAGCAATGTCACCTTTGACCCCGTATCTATCAACAATTCCATGCAACAACCATTTAACTTGCAACGCACAACAGGGCATGCCTCGTCGGCCACACAAACTACCACCACCTCATCATCCACTGCTCCCTCCCCACGCTCCTCAGGCTGGGGAGGACTATCTAGTTTTTTGTCTCGGTATCTGGAGCCCCGCTGTAGGCTTGCTTAGGACGTGTCTCGCCTGCTTCTCTTTGTGGCTCCCCACGGCGCACGTTTTGGCAGAACCTGGCGATGTGTCCGCGACCCTGGCAAGCGAAGCATACGATTTCTTCAAAATCTCGCATACCGCGCCTGTAGCTTTGTGGCGGTCTCCGGTTTCCCGCGAATGGGCGCTGTTGAGCGCGCGCTTCAACCTGGTGTTCCACCTGCTGAGATAGCAGCTGTTCTAAGCGATCTAACCGCTCTGTCAAGAGAGCAACCTCAGGGTTGAGCACCGCTCTCTCTATGACGCGTACTCTCGCTGCGGCTGTCGTTAACGCCTCATTTCGTTCCTCATCCAATGCGGCCGCCACGGCTTGGTCGAAATTGCTCGGCTTGCGCGAGAGCACGAACCTGCGCACGGGGTCTTGCAGACCAGCCACGAAAAAAGCGGTCATTTCCTCTTTAAGTAGATCCACCACGTATTTCTTCCTTAGCTGGTCCCCTTCCTCCTCCCTGCTTAACGTATCGCGTGCTAGGCGCTGAAACCGCGACGCAAACGTTCGCACGTCCTCCCCTACGATCTGTCCGGCGTCACGGAACCTCTGTACCCGCACGTGACGTGGTTCAGTGTCGAAATGCTCAAACGCGAGCTTCTTAAGTTCCGCAAATGATTTTGTGGATTTTACCTTTTCGTCTCGCCATGCAAAATCATGAGCAGCTCCTGCCATCTTACACCTCGCCATTCCCAGCATTTGAGCATCGGACCATCCCCCCATTTTCCCAATCTCTTCTAGCATGGAAAAGAAATCGCAGATTGGAACCCCTGTCTTATCTCCTGTAAACGTCGGAATGACGCTTCCTAATGCCAGCATGCTTGCTCCGAGCGACGGCTGTGGAGTGGGAGCTCCCTCAGATATAGACATAAATTTTTTTTTTCACTCAAGCCCTTCGGTGCCTCAAGCCTCTCAAATGGGGGTAAAAGTCCCACAATCAGTCCCGTGATTCCCTTTTGATTACAATTTTGAAGTCATGAATGTCGCAGCATTCAGAGGACATTTGATTTTGAGACCCCACTTCTGACACCAGTGTGATGACCCCCCATAATGCGCAGGTCCACACGGGACGGAGAGGCAAAGAGACACCGTATGGCTCAGTTTAAACAAACAGATATATTCAATAATTACACATGATTAAGATTATACATCAGAGGCTGGGGCGTCCGAGCTTACGTGCCGACGACTTCATGGGGACGATGGAGGGGCTCCGGAGTTGATCTCGAACGGTTGCTGGCAGAAGCTGCACGCCGTCGGGCTTCGGCGCTGAAGGCCCCCTTGGCGAACGATGTCGTCCTGAGCGTGCCTTCTTCGGTACTGCTTGTCGATTTTTATATCCTCTTATCCCCACACTCCCTAGGGTGAGGACGCCCACGCCAGAGTGGGGGGGGGGGAGCCTAGGGCTTTCACTTGGGCGCACAAACACATCTCGCCCCCCCCCTCACGTGTTGAGTCCGAGGGAAAGAAGGTTGTCTTCGAGGTAGCGCATAGCGTCGGCTGTGGTAAGGCGCGCTCTGGCCCGCTGACTGTTCCCGCGGGTCCCCGGCCTCCGTTCTCCTTCAAATGACACTCGCCCCTCAAGGCCGGAACGCGAGGTCACTAAAAGGCCGGGAAAGTGGTCCCTTGTCCTGGGATGTGCTCGGAAGGGTTGATTGATGATGCCCACCGTCTTGCCACGGGGCCAGGCCCGCCGAAACGAGGCCCCCTGGAACCGGCACGGCAATTGGGGAAGATAACGCCCGTCTCCCCACGGCGGCGGCGGCGGTGGCGTTCGTCTCGTGCCGACACTATGGAAGGGGGGTCCGGTTGGGCTTAAACCCCTTCGTTCTGGTCGTCACTCTCAACGAGTATGGCTGGGTAATTGATGATGCCGCTGTCATCTGGGTCGTCTCCGTGCGGTCCACGGCGGCAGGCCCAAAAGCAATCTCACTCAAGTTGCTTGCAGCCATATACAGTAGAAACATGAAAGGGGGTCCGGTTGTGCTTTCGCCGCCACTGGGGGCTTCGTCTACGCCGCGCCGTCGAACGGGGACCCTCGTAGCACACACAAGGAACGTCACACTTCTTTATATGCTTTAAATTAATCCGGAGCCCTCCACTAAGGTGTCCCTTGTAGCCGGCAGGTTGTTTTGGGATGTTAAACCCTACAATTTATAAATTTTCCTCGCACGGTACGCTGGAGCCGTAGATGGGGAAGAGAGAAAGTCAAAAAGAGAGGCAATCCATTGATATTTACGCTGCTCAGGAGGCATGCCGGAGGTGGTGAGCGAAGGTGCAGCGGATTCGAGGGTAGAGAGGCTGGCAAGCTCGGCCAGTAGCGCGGAGCGGGACAAGGCAAGATATGCAACACGTATGTTATCTTCTTGTAGACGGAGATCCCATCGCGCAAGGCGACCGCAGGGATCTTTTAGCGAAGAAATCCAACATAGGGCATGATGGTTGGTGACCTCATCAAAAGGACGGCCATTATGATAGAGTCGAAACTTGCCAAGAGCCCAGACAATGGCTAAGCACTCTTTTTTCTACCACGGAGTAATTGGATTCGGCTTTTGTGAGGGTGCGGCAGGGGTCAGCAACCACATATTCCTCGAATCCAGACTTGCGTTGGGCGAGCACAGCCCCGAGGCCAATGCCATTGGCGTCCGTGTGCACTTCGGTTGGGTCTTGAAGGTCGAAGTGACGCAAGGTGGGTGGTGCCTTGAGGAGACTGCGCGTCGTCGCAGGCAGGCAACCAACTCGAAAAACCTATGTTGCTGCTGAGAAGCTGAGTTAAAGGGGCAACAATGGCCGTAAAGTTGTGAATAAAACGTCGAAAAAAGGAACAGAGGCCTAGGAAGCTGCACAGTTCCTTAATACAAGTAGGTGTTGGAAAAGCAGTCACAGCACGAAGTTTGCTTGTGTCAGGGCGGACGCCTCCTTCTGACACAACGTGGCCTAAAATTTTCAGTTCACAAGCAGCAAATCGACCCTTTTTTAATTTCAGCTGAAGGCTGGCGTTCTTGAGGCAGGTTAAGATTTGCTTCAGTCAAGACAGATGAGTTGCAAAGTCGGGCGAAAAGATCACGATGTCGTCGAGATAACAGATGGCACGGCTTCCATTTCAGGCAGTGCAGAATGGTGTTCATCATGCACTCGAAAGTAGTTGGAGCATTACAGAGGCCAAAAGGCATGACGTTAAATTCATACAGGCCATCAGGGGTCACAAGTGCGGTTTTAGGGTGATCGTCAGATACCAGGGGACCTACCAGTACCCATAGCGTAAATCGAGAGAAGCGAAATGTTCTACTCCTTGGAGGCAATCCAGAGCATCATCACTGCGGGGATGAGGGTAAACATCCTTTCGCGTGATCTTATTCAGGTGGCGGTAATCAATGCAGAAGCGAGTAGAGCCGTCTTTCTTCACGAGTACCACGGGTGAGGCCCAGGGACTGTGTGAGGCTGGAATCACGCCGCTCTGAAGCATGGTGTCACCTTGTTCTTGAATAACATGCCACTCACTGGCGGAGACACGATTTGGGCACTGACACAGAGGGCGCGGTCACCGGTGGCGATGTGGTGGGCGACAGTCGACGTGCGGGTTAAAGCGGTCTGGTGTGAATCGGAGGAGGAACGAAAGTGATGAAGCAGCGCGAGAAGTTGGGTGCGTTGAGGTGCAGGGAGAGAGGCGTTGATGGCGGGAAGGAAAACGTCTGGATGCGAAGTGTCGAGGGCAGGAACCAGCGGGCTGATGGCATCTACGTCGAGGGACGGCGAATCATCAGTCTCCTCGTGATAGAGAACGAAATCAATGATTTAAACAGTTCCGAAACACTCACTGCATTGCACAGTGGAAGCATATGTAAATGCATTCGTCACGAACAACGCGCTAAGGCCAGATGTCAGGGTGAGGATGACGTAAGGTATGGGCACGTACTTGCGGCACAAAAAGAGGTGCGATGGTGTAAAAAAGTATGTTGCCATCGCAAACAAGGTCAGAAGTGATGGGCACAAGAACTGAAGAGCAGGCAGGCAATTCAGTGTCTTCAGCAACGACGGCTTTGGCAGGAGCAGCAGCAGGGGCATTGGGCGGCGAAGAACCGCTGAATGCGAAGAACTTGAGTTCAGCACGAGCACCATCGATGACTGCATTATGGCGCATCAGGAAGACCCAACCCAAGATGATTTAATGAGCACAGGTAGACAGAATGATGAATTCAATCACGTAGAGGATCTCCTGAATAATGACGCGAGCCGCGCACGTCGCTAACGGTGCAATAGCCTGCACTCTTGCGGTGCCTAGCGAAAATCCAGAAAGTGGGGTCGTCACTTTTTGCAAGGAGCAGTAAAAGATGGCCGCCATGGCAGAAGCAGCAGCGTCGGTGTCGACAAGCGCCAGAACAGAAACACCCTCTACAGAAACGGCGATCAGATTTGCGGGAGATAATTGAGGCCTTGGACATTTCGCTGGTGGCGCAGTTCTTGCCGCAGGAACTGCAGTATCTAGCTTTCCCCTTGCAAAAGATCCAGGCACCAATGCATGGGAGAAAGGGAACGGCGACGAGGAGAAGGTGAGCACTGGGTAGAGACGGTAGTGTGATCAGGTGAACGAGGGCAACTCTGTGGCGGCTCGGCTGGTGGTGAATATTCACTGGGAGGAGGCCAGTAACCGGGAATCTGGGAGATTGGTACACGACGACAAAGCTGGGCCACATGACCGGGCAATCTGCAAGAGCAACAAATAGGCCGGTTGTAACTGGTACGCCAAGGATTGCCGAATTGTCGAAGCGGTCGGAAAAAAGGCGTCAGAGCGTGAGGGGGCTTGAGGCATAGATGCTTGAGGTGGAGCATAGGTTGGGCAGTAGTTAGGTGGCCCCGGCCGTGCGACGACGGCAGCAGCGTAAGTCAGGGGTGCAGTGACAGGTGCGGGCGGCTGAGCTGGCGCAGGCGGAGGGACCAGTGGAAGGGCCTCAGCCACTTTTTCACTGATGACAGTGCGAAGGTCGGGTACCAGGTACGGAGATTGCATGGAGTGGGATGGCAGAAGCGATATTTGACGTGCAACTTCCTCATGCACGAAATCTTTGATGTGTGCCAATAGTTGCGAGTGGTCGGGTGCAGCTGACAGGCCGGCAAGCGACTCGACAAGCGCTGTGTGCTGGCGAGTGATTAGCCTCTGCTTGCGCAGCTTGTCCTAGCTCTGGCGGAGACTGACAACTTCGGCAATGGTGCAAAGATCTCGCGACAGCAGCATCTGAAAGGCATCAAACTCAGACATCTGGGCGTTGATGCGCAGGCACAGGTTTACCACATCTTCAGTGTAGCTTGTGAACGTCTCACTCGAGTGCTGAGAGCGCTCGAGCAAGCGGTGTTCAGCGCACAGCTTGCGCACAGCAGGACGTCCTAACACTTCGGTGAGGTTCGCCTTGAAAGCAGCCCACGTAGAGAAGTCTGCTTCATGGTTTGAAAACCACAGGCTGGCAACGCTGGTCAAATAAAAGATGACGGCGCTCAACTTGGTAGATTCGTCCCACTTGTTATATGTGCTCACCTGCTCGTATGTGAGCCAGTCTTCAGCATCATGATCATCAGTACCGCTGAAGAGGGTGGGGTACCGCTGCCGGAGGGAGCTGGAGCAGAGGACTGAGGAGTCCACCTGCACGGCTTGGTGGTTGGCGTCATTAGGCATAGTGGGGGTCGGTTGTGTGCGGCTGCAAAGGTCCAGGGCGGTATGAGGATGCTAAACCAAACCTCCATCTAATGTAACGGGGGCTTAGGTCAGCGCTCAGGCTGCGGCAAAACCACGGCGGCGACAGTCTCTGGTGTGTCCAGGTCAGCAGGCTCTCGCCCTGAGCAATGGCAGTGCGGCTAGAATAATGCCCTTTTTCTTCTTCTTTCTTTACGAGTACAGCACTTGTAAAATTTTCAGTCAGGAAAAAACATGCTCTTTTGAGCACACTGGCAAATTCTGATGTCCCCATTTGGTGCTGGTCAAGGTAGGAAATTGTTGATTCGGCCACACCCACAAAGAGTTATTGAAGCCATCTTGGTTCACTTAGCTTCTTGACAGGCTAAGGATTACTGGTGATGTGTGTCCATCCTAGTGGCACTTGGCACTAGGCACATTGTCACGGACATTGCAGCTCAGTGCGTGCTTCCGTTTAAGGCTCCTTACTGCCCCTGATTGTGGTGGCCGTCCAGCGGGAACACGTCCTGAGCCCCTTGCCAGACCTGGTCGGCGCCTTGCCAGGCTTGTGGGTTGCACCTTTATCTTCTGGCCTCGCCGCCTGTCTGGTTTTGTTGCGGCCTTTACGGTTAGCATAACTCCATATGCGCCACTGCTTGTATTCACGCTACCGAGCTGTGCATTCACGGTATCAAGTAAAGCGGCGTATGACGAGTTTCCCTCAGCGAGTCTGTGTAGACGTCGCAGGTGTTGCTCCAGGGTCCGGTATTTTTCTTCGAGATCCTGCAAAAGGTTAATGAAGTCTGATTTTAATACGTCACCAGTTATGGCAGCTGGAACACTAAGTGGCTAGGAGTGTAATTATTAGACCTTGCTGAAGGCTAACTATTTTCGGCATGCAATACAAGGTATCTTGCATCATGGTTGTGCTGTTTTGCCTACAAGATTTTTTTTTCACTTTTGATGAAAGTAAATAGAATGAAAGGTTCTGCTGTACCTCTGGCTTTAAACGTGGCCCAGGACTTGTCTCATCCGACGTATCCATTGGTTGATCACAGCAGCTGGGGCCTTGGTGGTGTTCTGGGTCTTGCAGACTGGCAGAAGAAGAAGACACAGAAGTGCCTGCAGGTGCATCACTTTGTAGACCTCCCGTCATGGGCATAAAAAACTCCAGTGGTGGGCATCTCTCACCCAGTGCCAGCTGACCCAGCTGGACACAGCAGGTGTTAGCTGTGGGCTGTTAGGAAAGGACCCTCCAAAGGCCCTCTGTACAAGTGCCTGGTGTTTGCAGAAGGCCCATTGACTCCCTGCCCAGCAGCTACAGACCCCAATGTCGGCATGTACTTCATACATCCCAGTCCCAGCTGAGTTTGGGACGCTGTAACCTTCGTCATGGTTTTGCACGATAGATTCGGTAGCCATGTCTGGGATCTTGTCTAAGAGACGGTCTATGCTGTTTCGATGCGCCGATTCTCTGTTGTGCGCATGGCGAAGAATTCTTGTCTCAAAATACTTCTCCCATGCTGTTGTGATATATTCCACCAAGGCTACTGCGTTGTATGCTTTTGTTCTGCACAGGACAATGTCCTTCAGAATTCTAATCGATGCCTCGCTGTAGTTGTTTGTGTTCTGTCCTCTTGTAACAATGCCTGCCCGGTACATAGCCACCCATTCCTCCTCGGTCTTCAAAAGCGAGTCGACTCTTTGCACGTAGTCTTGGTGAGGCAGTGAGCGAAGAGCTGCTTTTGCTTCTTCAAGTTCTTCCTTGGTCTTTGAATACAGGACCTGTGACATAAATGATAACAGTAGGAGTGTATTAACCATGCTTAATGAACGTAGTGATGCACAATCGTTTTTTTTTGCCTCAATCATGCATGAGGAGGTACTTTGTCACAGAAAAAGGTTTTTTAAAAAAAGGAAGAGCTAAACTCAAATTCTGCACTTCTTTCTGAAGCCATTTTTATTAGGAGCTCGTAATTCAGTTCCAGATCAGTCATTATGATTTCGTTTCTGATTGAGTATTTCAGCTGCTTTCGTTGTTTTGTAAAGGTTTACACACGCACGTGCACACGCACGTGCACACACACGCGCGCACGCACGCACACACACGCACACACACACTGCTTGGAGTGCCCTCACTGGCACGTCGTTGTTTTAGGGAAAACTGCACAACAGAAAAACAGAATGCATTATAATGAACAGGTGATATCATGTCCAAAGCTGTTAACACAAGCCATGCATTTTATGAGCAAATAAGGTAGTAGAAAAAAAAGTGAGCCAGTGCAGTAAAAGGAAAGTGAAAGAAGTACTGTCTTAATATTAACCTGTAGCATAACTAAACCTGTTTCTGAGCAAACACCCGTTAAAAGGGTGGGTAACTGAGCTTGTTGCATACTTTATGGTGGCTCCAACACATTTCGTAGAGCGAGGACAAAGAAAAGAGCAAAAATTCAGGGGGTACTTTGTTGACCTAAAGTGCGGTGAGGGCTTTAGCACTGTGTTGCTGCTTGTGTCACTGATGTGTGGCTAAAATGTTAAGTACACAATTGTTTGTGAATCTTAAATGCTGGAGACACTGGAGGATGTTTGGGAGGCATCCGTCTGATTAGATGCCTTTCCGCAAACACTCTCCAGCATCCTTACGGTGGACAAAAATTACAGTGGGACTAAAAAAAGAATGAAAAAGAAAATGACCCTGCCCATTTCACTAGGTATAACGGGCTGTCTTATGCTAGACCAAAATTATTGTTGGACTATAAAAAGAATAAAAATAAATTGTCCCTGCCCATGCCACTACATATAACAGGCTTGCCTTACATTAGACATATATTAGTGTGGGCAAAGAAAAAGAAAGAAAAATAAAGTTGCCCAGCCCGCGCCTTACAGCATACAAGGAGAACTACATATGCATTGGCAGGAAGTAGCGTAGTCGTTAGCACGCTTGGCTGCGGAGCGGAAGGATGCTGGTTCGAGTTCCGCTGTGCACAAGGATTTTTTTCTTATCCAGTTGATGTCATTTTATTGACAGCTATAGTGTGACAGATAGTGTGACAGTGTGACTAGATATGCTTCAATCCATGTGAAGAGGGTAGTAGGAATGTTTGCTATTCAGAGTTTTTGCAATACCTATTAAGTGTTGAGATTCTAAATTGGAAGCCTTTCGAGAAGCCAGAGAAATGCAGTCTACCGAAAAAAGAATGCTGAGATGAATTCTATGAGTTGTGTTTCACACAATAAGCCTGACCTAACTCCATGTTGCTTTTAGTGGGGAAAAAAACCACTTGTTTTGTAGATTTCATCATAATCATCAATCTGACTATGCCCACCTTCAGGACAAACGCCTCTCCCATGGCCCCTTTTCCCTGCAGACTTCTTAGTATCATTCACCCATCTGGCTTTATGCAGCCGCCGGGTACACTTGCCTTCTCCTGGAATCCAGTCCATTACACTTAACGACCATCGGCTATTTTGACCTCACATTACATGCCGTGCCCAAGTCCATCACTTTTTGATTTTAACTAAGATGTTGTTAACCTGTGTTGACATGTTATATATATTGGTCGCAGCCGAATACAGCGGGGTGCTGTATACATAAAAATGTCTAATGCATTGTTTGAAAGAGGAAAACACGCAAGCAAAAATCGGGTATCTATAGTCCTTTAAGGTGTCCGCTGACCCTGGGAGCCAGTTATATGCCTTTTTTGTCCCGAAATTGAATGGAGTGCTTAGACTGCGAATAAGGCAACACTGGGAACTAGACTGCTTGCTTTGTGCAAACAGATCCTGGAGTCCGTGAAGTGTGCCGGGAATGGGATCGAACTGAACATTGGAAGCAGAAGAAGGCAGAGTGTTCATGTGAGCATATAGGCACCAGAACAGGCCTGTAAGACGCCCAAGTGGGCAGGCGCTTGTGAAACGTCAAATTGGGCCTGCCACTCCAGACCTTTCAGCTGCTGACGCCAATCAGCTTTCACTGATTAATGCATTAGGCTGGTGAGCTGAGGTATAATAATTCTCTTCCGTTAGTGCAAGCAGTGCATTCTGGCTCAGACTGGACAGAACCCAGTGTCTACATCACTCTGCATTTAGTGTTTAACAATCATTAAATATTACATCAATTTCCTACCAAATAAATATTAATCTTATAGGCTCAGATGTGGTGTGGGAAAAATGAAAACCTGGACAATTTGGTAAACGTTCATATTGTTTGAGCACCATGCCAAAACTTAAGACCTTGATCTTGTTTAGTTTTTTCTGTGTAATGTGTACCACGCAAGCAGTATGATAGCTTAGATGTAGTGCTTCCATCATTTAAATTTTCTCACACAGCATTTGGTCTATTTTTTGTGTAGTACTCAGCGAGCAGTAAGTTGGCAATACCTTTTGGAAGGCTGCCATGAAGCGGCGTCGGTCATCTTTGTCCACCTTATGGTGTGAAGAGGTGATCCACCTCCACTCTGCCTGCAGGATATGAAAATGGCACAACAGCTGTTGTGCCGAGGGCCAGACGTCACGCAGGGCGTCCTTCTCAGGCCGAGAAGAATCTGACATGAATGCAGCAGGTGCCTGCAACAGCAGTTGACATACGCCAAAAAGATAAGCATTCTTTGCTGCATTAAGGGAAAGTGCATGTGTACTGTGTTTGTTGAGGGCGTTTAGACAGTTATTTTTATCTGTTAATGCAGTGAATGAAAGCTATGAAGTAACATTTAAAACATTACCATGCTTCTGTACTCATGGGTAGTAAAGGCTTAACCACATGTCAAGCAGTATTACCCATATGTGAAGTTTACCTTTGCAAAAGTAAGGCGGGCAGTGCGTGTACGTGCTTTACCATGGTGAGACCTTCTTTCCCCGATACCAGCTTCACAGGGAAAACTGACGTTAAGAAACGAAATTTGTTGAAAACAAAGGAAGTCGTTTTCATTTAAGAGTATGGTTTCTAAACATCTTGAAGCAAGCATGCCACTTTCAACACTAGTGCACAAGCACCTCACTTCCAACAACAGTATGTCAGATGCTAATGACGTCATTTGATTTTCCTTGAAAAATAAGCAACATAATCTACAACTGTCACCCGTTAGATACTGTCGCTATTTTCCAGCTCCTGCATTAGTTCAGAAACCCTTACCTCCCTGTTTCCAAAGCATGTTGGGTAGCAATGCTTCAGCAGCTGGAAAGCCAAACTGTAGCCCTCCCTGCTCTGTGAGCTGTGTATTAGCACAGCTATTGGCACTGCACCAGCTTTTGTGGCTGTCAACAACACTGGGACTGTGCTCCTTGTAGTGTCGCAGGAAGCCGTCGAGTCAACAAAGATGAGTTCTTGAGCTGACTCCAGGCTCTGGGCACGCCGCATAATGGGTGTGACCACGAGTGCTGCCCAGCAGTCATCTGCCTTACTGCTGGTGTAGACATCTGTGCCTGTGCAACAGAACATGCAGAATGGTCATTCAGGAGACACAAATGAAGTAACACAGATACCGAGATTTCCAGAGTGAACATATTTGCTGCCTCCTTTCTGTAGTAACTATATTTTAACACTCTGTCATATGCTAGGTATGATTGAAAGTTTAGGCAGATGTGCGTCACAAATGGGAGTCACATTTGCGAGCTATTCAGTATTGATGGCAGGAGAAAGTCAAAAAGTGTGAAACAATGTTTTCAACTTTCGCTTGGACCCGCCGCGGTGGCTCAGTGGTTAGGGCGCTCGACTACTGATCCGGAGTTCCCGGGTTCGAACCCGACCGCGGCGGCTGCGTTTTTATGGAGGAAAAACGCTAAGGCGCCCGTGTGCTGTGCGATGTCAGTGCACGTTAAAGATCCCCAGGTGGTCGAAATTATTCCGGAGCCCTCCACTACGGCACCTAATTCTTCCTTTCTTCTTTCACTCCCTCTCTTATCCCTTCCCTTACGGCGCGGTTCAGGTGTCCAACGATATATGAGACAGATACTGCGCCATTTCCTTTCTCCAAAAAACCAATTATTATTATTATTAACTTTCGCTTGGAAAGTCATCTCTCTTGGTTGTGTCAGAAATGATGTTGGTTCACAGTTTTGCCTAGGAGCCATGGCTGCTACCATATTGCTCATGACTGATGGAACACATGTAGTATGTGAAAAATTATGGCCAAACTAAGCTACAGATTAGTTAAAACATTTGGTGAGAGCCCTGATTTTTCTCGTCTTCGCCTCCTCTTATTTCTCCCTCCTTCTTTGTCTTGGCTTAGCTTGCAGATTTCTACTACTACTACTACTACTACTACAACTACTACTACTACTACTACTAGCCGTCACAGTAACTCGGTGGTTACGGTGCTTGGCTGCTCACCTGAAAGGCGTAGGTTCAATCCCGTTTGCAGCGGTTGCATTTCATTGAAGGCAAAATGCTTAAGACCCATGTACTATACGATGTCATTGCACTTAAAGTGAACCCCAGGTGATTGAAATTATCCGAAGTCCTCTACTACTGCACCTCTCATAGCCTAAATTGGTTTAGGATGTTAAACCCCATAAACCAAACTGCTACTGCTACTTGACTACAACTACAACAGTCAAACCCGGATGTATCAAACTTGACGGGGCTCACGAAAAGTTTGATATGTTGGTAATTCGATGTCTAAAAAATGGCAAGAAATGAGCTTATCTGTAACCTAAAAACAAGAATACATTGCACTCACTGTAGCAGCGGGCTTCTTGCAACAAAGCGTCGTCCATCAGTGTACTGGTAGCACACCACTCGCTAGGCATTCCTAGATGTAATGTGCTTTTCACTGGAGCCGCAGCACATGGTGCTTTGGAGCTAGCCACTGCCTAATATAAGAAGTATAATCCTGCCATCAGTACACTATAAATATTCTAATCACAGTGCATATTAAGGTACAGTTAGTTTCCACAATGCCTTCGGCAGTGAAGCGAGCGCAGCATGCCAGCCGAGAGTTGCTGCTACACTCCGCAGCAGCGACCTACTGGGCGGCAGAGCAGCTGCACTATTAAGTTAATGCTTCATCCTGTATAGAAAGTTCCTGTCACTGCATGTGGCGCGCTTACTTCTCTGTACGAGCAGCAGCAAGGACACCAACTTGGCATGCTGCATAGGTTTCAAACATATTACAGTGAAATTTAAGGAATGATATTGCATACCTTGGGCTGCATATTGTGGCATCTTTTCCTGCAGCTTGACCAGTGGACTCCCGCATGGTCCATACTTGTCGGTCCGCCAATGGTCGTGCATGTAGTACACGGCCCTTTTAGTAGGATTCACAAAACCACTTGCTAGAAGTTGTGGCCCATCGGGCTGCACAGCGAGGAGACTCTCATGGTGGTTTATAGCCTGAGAGGGTGTCATTCCCGCTTCAAAGTAGGAAATAAATGTGGCCTTTGTTTCGGGGCTGGTGCGAAGCATTCTGAGTGAATCAGCTGACTCGGTACTATGATTGTGGCTTGATGTCAACCGAATTACAGCAGGCAGAGGGACTGCCCTGCAGAGGAACTGGTCATTCTTCTTTGTATTCCGATTCAGTTTTTTTATTTTGAAATGCAGTTTTGCAGGGCAGCCTGAGAAGAAGTCACTGAGAAGAAGTCTTGTTCCTGTGGTGGTGCTGACAGCACCATACCTTATGGAAGACCGTCCTGCAAAAAACAGAACTGCCTTAGGGATTTCACAGCTCAAATCACAATAATTACAAATTTGGCATATTGTATGTACAGTCGCGAGTAAAAAGATTAGCACATATGAGGGAACACCGGAGCGCCGGAATGACAACGCGTGGCGCTGCGGGGGATGAGTAGGCTGATAACAAGAGTGCCGGACCGTTGCCACTCTACAGTATTAGAGGGGTTTAACGGACTGTCACGGCCCAGCAAAATTTATTTTTCTGTCTCGCCCTTTTTCTTTTTTTTTACCTAATGCAGCCTTGCTCCCAAAGGCAACTGGTGAAGAATATAATATTTGTTTTTTTTTCTTGTGTGGCCGTTACTTTTGCGAGCAGCCTCAGCCGCACTGCGCTTGGTAACTGCTTGAGCAGCTCTGCATCCAGGAGCCGCCATGGCCTCCGAAGGGAGATTTGAATATAATTGAAAATATAATCAGGTTTAATGAAAAAGCGACTTGCTAAAAGGCAGCTGCACAAGTCATCGCCACATATCCTTTGGGCGGCAGTTCGAGAGGAATGGAGCAGGCTCCAGCCTCTTCTTGACCTTGCAAGCAGCCTGCTTGACTCCTTCCCTGAGCGCCTTCAAAGCGTTGTGAGGGTCGGTGGGACCTATGCACGCCATTAGTGCAACGACGCATTTGCTCTCGCATCACGACAGCGAGCTGGCTCTCCTCCTTACTTCTTTTCCTGAATTGATGGCATAGTGCTCCTGTTAATATTGTTACTACAGTTTCCTAACAAAGTGACTTGTGTGTATTAGTTGCACCGGGAAAATAAACTCTATCTCTTTTTCGAGCTTGTGTAATACTGGCTAAAAGCAGCACTATCATCTATTGTTCCCGTGAGTTCCTTTTGACACACCATCACGGACATAAAAAAACAGTAATAAAAAGAAGCCATCTTTGCTCATGATAACCGAGCCAAAATAAATGCAGCGTGCACAGTCACGTAGGGTCAACACTTCGATGTTCGGGCAATGGCACACTTGATAAAGCTTACTTCCTGCACCCCCCCCCCCCCCCCCTCAGGTACATAAACATGCAAGGCGGTAGAAAGAGAGCGAAGTGGTTAGAGATAGAACAGCAGTTGAAGGACGAAGAAGTAGGTGTGTACACGCTATGCGAGACACATCTCAGGGATCTAGAAGACCCACCGCTTATTGATGGCTACGCCTGGGAAGGGAGGAACAGAACAACTACGGAGAGGAAGAGTATAGGTATGCTTATGCAGCAAGGAAAAAATTGGCAAAGATTAAAGTCAACTTGCAAAGAACATGTCTGGGTATCGCGTACAATTGCCGGTAAAAGGACATGGCTAGGTGTAGTTTATTTAGGGACAGGGGATAAATGCAGGCAAGAGAACACGGATCTAGTTAAGTGTCTGAATGACGATATAAAGCAGTTTGGGGAAGGCGCCGATATTATTCTGTTGGGGGACATGAATGGCCACATCGAGGATCTGGATGGATACACAGATTGTAACGGAAGTTGATGCTAGACTTCTGTGAGCTACACAACCTAGTTATTGCAAATAGAGAAACTAAGTGTGAGGGACAAATCAAGTGGGAATCCCATAACAGGCAAACAACCATTGACTACTGCTTAATCTCGCAGGGGATGTATAGCAAGCTCGCAATGATGGAAATAGACGAAGAGGGGAAGTACAGCCTCGGTAGTGATCATAAGCGTATTAGTCTACAGTTTGGAACCCTGCTCAAAAGAGAAATGAAGGGGAGTCAAAAAGAGTATGCAAAATTAAATGACAAACAAATAGTGCAAATAGCGGCCTGCATAGGGGAAGCAAAAAGGACACATCCCATGGAAAAGTGGGATTATAATAAGTTAAAACTACTCATTAGTACAAAAATAAAACAAGTTAAAGGAGTAAACCGCTGGAGAGGAAAGAGGAAGCCACGAAGTTGGTGGAATAAGGAAATTAGGGAGGCCATCGAACAACGACGGTTGGCATCACGGGAACACAGAGAAGCAAAGAGGGCGCAGTTATCTGAAGAGGAAATAGGCCGAAAATAGGAATATTATCGACAAAAGAAACAGCAAGTGCAGGTCCTCGTCCAGGCTAAAATAAAGCAGTCCTCTGATCGCTGGCTGGCTGAAGTTCGCGATGCAACTAAAGGGGGACCAAAAAAATTCTGGAACCATATAGGCTGGCTGGGCAAAGCGAATCACAGAAGGCAGGAACAGATTCACGATGCCGAGGGAAAACCCTACAATTATAGCTGGTTCATTTAAGAAAGACGATAGAGTAATCACCCAAATGAGGGAGCAACACAGGACAGTAAATAGAAAACAGCGAGGAACTGACGAATCTTAACTGGAAAAAGGCGGAAACAAATATTCCAAGATGTACGTCCGCAGGGATCGAAGAAATTCCAATCAAGCTAATTATTGAACTTGGCCCAAGAGGCAAGGAAACGCTGCTAAAGTATTGGAGGCAGTCATAACAAATAAGCAAATTCCGCACAACTGAAAACAGACTAAAATTAATTTGATTTATAAAGGGAATGGCAATAAGACGAACAAAAAATCCTTCCGACCAATTACGATAACATCAGTTACATACAGGCTGGTGATGTAGGCGGTGAAAATAAATATGCAGTCAAGGGTAGAAAGTAATAAAATACTCTGAGAACTTCAGAACGGGTTCAGAAGTGGTAGGCGCTTAGATGACTGCCTGTTCGTGCTTACCCAGTGCATATAAATACCTAAGGCGGAAAACAGACCTCTGTATTTAGCCTTCCTGGAGATAAGCGGTTCATACGACAACGTGAACAGGGAACTCCTGTGGAACATAATAAAAGGTGAAGGTGTCGGTCATGAGGTAATTAATTTTCTGCAGGAAATATATCGAGAAAATGCTGAAATAACATGAGAAGGAATTAAGAGTACAATAAGTGTCCAGGTACACAAAGGATTAAGGCAAGGTTGTCCTCTATCACCGCTGCTGTTCATGCTTTACATTATAAGTATGGAAATAAGGCTACAAGGAAGCAATCTAGGTTATAATCTGTCGTAAAGATTAGGCGGAAAGGTTGTTGAGCAGCGACTACCAGGTTTAATGTATGCAGATGGTATTGTACTGTTAGCAGATAGCCAGGAAGATTTGCAAACTGTGGTGAATTGCTGTGGAGACGAAGGAGACAGTCTAGGTTACAGTTTTAGCGCGACTAAATCAGGTGTGATGGTTTTCAACGGTACAACTGATCAGGAGCTTACAATACAAGGCCATGAAATACCCTGAGTGGCCGAATACAAATATCTCGGAGTATGGGAAAACAAAGGACATATGTACATGGAAAAGCATGAACAGTCTCTCATAGGAAAAGGGCGAAGAGATGCCGGAATAATGAAACATAGGGCATTGTGGGGGTACAACAGGTATGAAGTCCTCAGAGGTATTTGGAAAGGAATAATGGTGCCGGGGCTTACTTTCGGGAATGCAGTTCTATGCTTAAGGGCTGAAGTTCAGTCGCGATTAGAACTAAATCAGAGAACTATTGGAAGATCAGCACTAGGTGCCCACGGGAAAACCACAAACGAGGCAGTACAGGGGGATATGGGCTAGGCAACGTTTGAAGCACGGGAAGCTCAGAGTAAAGTACTATACAAAGAACGCCTGAGCAAATTGGACGTAACAGGTGGGCAGCTAAGGTATTTAAATACCTGTACAGAAAGAGCGTTGACACACAGTGTCGGAAACGAACTAGAAAGCTGGCCAGTAAGTTTGCCAGAGATGAGGAAGGAGAAAGAAAGAGAACTAATTGACAGGTTAAAAACGTCGAAGGTAAAAATTGGATAGATTCAGTGGAAAAGAAGCGTAGTGTAGAACTATATCGATGCTGGAAAAGGCAAATCAGGAAGGAAGCCTTTTATGATAACTCAAGAGGCAGTGCCCTCCTCTTTGAAGCAAGGTCAGGGTGTCCCAGAACGCGCCGCTACAAAAAGAAATTTAACGAAGAAGCTAGATGACACGTGTGCTGCGTGTGGTAAATCTGTAGAAACAATAGAACACCTCATTCTAAAATGTGATGGTATCCATCCCCATGTTGATGCAGGCAGTCACTCTTCCTGAGGCCTTAGGGTTTAGAGATAACTATAGTCATGTAAATAAATCTGCGGTGGAAATTAGCAAAAAGTGATTGGAGGATTGGTGGCACAAAAACAGAGAGGTGACATAAGTTTTAAAGTGTAGAAAGACGTATTTTAAAGAAAATGAGCGAATTTTATTTAAACTTACAGCAGAGTTAAACAAAAATAAAGGAAAAAACAGCATGGTGGGGACTACCACTGCCCCGTTTCAAAGGTGACGCTCCTACTTTCCATCCACCATCCAAGGTTCGGTTACACTACATATAAATGCTCCCCAAAACAAAGATTGAACAGCCTTCGCCGTGGCTCAGTTGGTAGAGCACCGGACGCGGAATCGGGAGGTCGTAGGTTTGGATCACCGGCGAGATGGGTTTTTTTTCTTCTGCTTTTATTAATCTCCTAGACGGGATAGCTCATACATAGCCTATAAGGAGAATGGTACCAGTTCCCACCGGAGTTCTGGCGGGAAAATCGGAAGAACATTGAGCTAGATCTCATTGTAGACACCATGGCAAGCAACGTAAAGGCCGTCGGAGTTTTTTCTTTAGAATTATTTCCCCATTGTCTTGTTTCGTGCCTATCGCGCAAGAGTTGCCTGCCGCTAACTGGCATGGTATTTTTTAATAAATCCGAGATGGCCGAGATCGAGCCCCCCCTCCTTCTCGTGTAATGAACGCCACATTTTGTCGTGTGTGGCATGCTATGCTAACATCACTTACTTGGTGCATTTTGTTGTCACCTTGTCGACGATCCACGATGTGTTAGTATCGGCGCTGTACTGTTGCACCCATTGCTCCGCTGCTGCGTCATCTGAGAGGTTGCAGCGAAGCACCTTCACATCAGGGGTGGAGGCTTGGACGTCTTCCATGCACTCCAGTGGAGTAGGAGCCGACATTTGTAGATGTGATGCCCATAAGGCAGGCGTGGCTTACGCAAACTTGACAGGTCGCAACGCGAGGCACACAGCTTAAGAGAACAAGACACGGACTCGGGACGAGCTCTGGCTGTCGAATGGCGTTCACGTGGTGCGCCGTGAAACAATGCACTTTTGGCGGGACAGGACGGGAAATGAGGGAGAAGAGAAAGGGCGTGTGAAAGAGAGCAGACGGAGGAAGGAGAGGGCAAATATCGACTGCGAGCGAGGGGTGAACGAGGACGGAGGGAGATGTTTTATAAGCTTGTTATTAAGGAGAAAGCCTTTAATGGCTCATGCTGTGTCCGTTCATCCGTCCGTCCGTTACACTCTTGAACAATGGCTTCCGGAATCACCCATTTCGCGTTAGTTGTCGGTAATCTCGGAGGCCGTGTTGCGCCATTGGTAGTTCACTGTTCATTGTAGCTGCTTTTGAGAGGAATGAGCATTTAAGCCTATAGTATACGTCATACAGTATCTGGCGACTGAATAGCGAGATCACGGAGGAAGACTATAAGGAGTGGAAACTCCGCCGTCTGCGGCGACCAGAAAAGGTCACATCCCGCGGCGCCACTATCCTGCTGGCGGCCTGGAAAGAAACTACTGAAATACAACGTCACGGCGTGCCCGCTGAAGCAAACACCCGTTTCGTCTGCTTGTCGTCTGCTCTGAGCTCGCGCCACCGGAGAGCGCGCCGGAGCCGCGTGTCTGGGCGCTGCATTTTTTTTTCCCTGCTGCTTCTACGAGGCGCCGCAAGGCGCCGCCACTGCATGCGCCCCCGTCGGCGCATACAATTGTGATTATCTGGTCGCCTGCGCTCGCTCGCGCTGACGGGAGTTTCACCTCCTGTATAGTCTTGCTCCGTGAGGGAGGTGGAGCTACAATAAACGTTTTTCCAAGAACTCTCGTCCCGGATAGTACATACTGTATGTGAATAGTGGCGTGTCGCGTCCGTGAAATATACGGTGCGGCACTGCTGCATTCTTGTAAACGCAGCTTATCTCGGCCTGCATTATTTACCCGTCCTTGTGAAACGCGATATGACGCCTTGAGAAAAGGGTTGAGACTGCACAATTAATATCTTCCATGCACCTCCATGAATGACAGCACCTTCGCTCAGCGCTGCTGTGGTTATTGTGCTCGGCTTCTGACCCGAAAGGCACAGGTTCGATCCCGCGGCGGCTGCCGCATTTCGATGGAGGCGTTAATGCTAGGGGCCCGTGCACTGTCTGATGGCAGTGCACGTTAAGGAAACGAAACCAATCTTGTTTCGGTTATGAGAGATCATTTGATTCGAGAAATGACATTTTCACGCTTCAAAATTGAGATTCAAGTTGGTGCAGTTGTAGGTCAACGCGCTTCGATGCCAAAAAAAAAATGGTAAAGTCGTCTGCTGAGTGCATTCTTTGCCGAGTTTGGGTTTTGATTTTACGATCGGCAGTTTTGTCTAAAATCTGTACTTTCGCTATTTTTGCTGTCAGCTTTAATTATTTTTATGGTGCTAATGTGGTGTCCTTTCTTACTAATTCTGAGTCATGCTTCCAGCGGATTTCGTAACAGTTTCAGAAAAAGTTCATTTCGTAGGTGGCGCTGCAGCGCCATCTGCTGGGATGGCCTGCCCATCGACATCAGCATCATCCTTCTGCGTGCCGCGGGTCGTTTGTATCTGTGGCTGGATTGGTGCTGTTCTTGTGTTTGTTGTAACACTAAGTGCATTTTTAAGCGCAAGCAAAAAGTTAGGCTGCGGTGTTGAAGTATGACACGTTGGAGCCAGTTCAGGTGAGCTCTCCGTGCTGCGCAGCTGCCTACACGGCCTTCGTTAGTACTGTACTAATTTTTCGGAAAACAGCAGTTGAGGTACCTTATAGTCACTTTTCTTTTCAGAGGCTTTCTCTGCTGCGTAATCCTGTCGGGCAGAGTCGAGTTCATACCGCGTAAATGCATGTACCACCAGCAGCAAAAGTTATTGGGGTGCGTGTTCTCTTGGAAGAAAAGTTATTGTAGAGCTTCCTCGCGAACTAGTGTTTTAAAAATGCTACCAGCGTGTGGCGAATGCAAGTCGCCTCGTTCAGACACTTCGAGCGATTGGCTTACGTGGCGCTCGGCTACTGTGCCGGAGCTCCCGGGTTCGAACCCGATCGCGGCGGCCGCGTTACCGATGGAGGCGAAACGCAAACGCGCCCGTGTGCTGTGCGATGTGAGTTAGAAGGACTGTGGTGTAGGCCAGTTGGTATGACATCATGAAGAGCAAAACCGCAAAAAAGGACGGGACCGAGGCAGGCGACAACACAGGGCGGTACTGACAACTGAACATTTATTGAAACACAGCAGAGCTTATTAGGATCAGTCGCGCGTGTAATCTGGAAAGCAATCATAAATCATAAAAAGAAGATGAAGCATGTAGAAACAGTTCAATGGCAACCATGACTAAAACATTCAGTGCGGCGAAAGTACCGCCCTGTGTTGTCGCCTGCCTTGGTCCCGTCCTGTTTTGCGGTTTTGCTCTTCGTGATGTGAGTGCACGTTGAACATACCCAGGTGGTCGAAATTATTCCGGAGCCCCCCACTACGGCACCTCTTTCTTCCCTTATTTTCTTTAGTCCCTCCTTTATCCCTTCCCTTACGGCACAGTTCAGTTGTCCGCCAAGATGCGAGACAGATACTGCGCCATTCCTTTCCCCAAAAACATCTTCTTCCCGTACACTCCCACCTCGTAAATTTTGCCTGCCGATAGTACCTCCGTGTGACGCGACACGAAATTGATCGCTTCAGGCCTGACCTGTTCAATTAAGTGAGTTCACACAGTTAATTTTCTTAGAAATACTGAGCGCAGTGCTTGAGCTCAGCCACGGCGCCCCTGTATAGTAAATGGGTACCGCACCAGGGGGGAAAAATGGTAGGGTTTCAACGTAGTTAAACCGAGTATATGTGCGAAAGCATGTGTTTAGCCTGTTTGTCTCATGGTATTGCTTTGCTAGGTCGTCGGCACTTCTGGTGACAAGATTAGTTCTAGAGTAGTTTTACTTAATGGAAGACGACGATATGCAATGCACAGCGTGAGCATGTGTTGCAGCTTAACGCAGTTTGGGGAACGTTGCTGTGTTAGACGCCAAGTGCCGGCGCAAAGGCCTAAAGGGCTGAAAAACCGCTGCTTGGTGGCTGCTGCTGCTTCGTCACTGCCTGCCTGCTTCATTTCCTGGTGGTGCCGGGCATTTCTTTTCTTTTGGTGAGGCCGTTCCCTGTTCATGGGTTTTCTGCCACGGTTCAGGGTAGCTGTGCTTACTCAGGAGATGTAAGGTTGCCGGCGCGCAGTGTGTAGGCATGTCTTTCACCTCCCCGGGAGGAGGCTCGGCAGCCTGGTTCACCAGCCTACCGGCCGAAAGCTTGCCTTTGAATTAATTTCTAAAAATGGCGTCGATTCAATTCCCATGGCGCATGTACCGATTGGAGATGCAATTCTCAAAATGAAGAACCCAAAACAATGCAGCATCAACTAAAAAGTCTAACCAGTCACTATCTCGACATCTCTGAAGTGCGACCTTTTGGAAGGTGGGGCATTGTTTGTAAGTCGGTAAACATTGAGTGTGTGTCGGATCTGCTCCGGTGTAATACCTTCACTTCTCTGCCAGTTAAAGCCTTCATTCCTGAGCGGCTTGCGTGCACTAAGGGCATTGTACGTGGAGTGGACCCGTCATCTTCAATTCAAGAAATTTTGGAGGAGTTCCAGGAAGCCGGGGCGGAAATTATTTCTGTATACCGCTGCTCTCGCGAGACGGCTGTAGTCCGTGTTGCAGCGGAGTCAGTCATAACAACTTTTGATGGTCGCACATGCCCCTCGGAGTTGAAAATTTGGCCTATTGTCTGCCGCGTGGACCCGCTGCATCCTCGACTCCTGCAATGTACCAACTGTTGGAGAGTTGGACATAGTGGCAGAGCCTGTAAGTAGGTGACCAGATGCCGGGTGTGTGGCGAAGGTCGCTCTTCCGACAGCTGCACCGCTGAACAACCAAGCTGTTGTCTATGCAGTAACAGTCACAGCGGCGATGATGCCATTTGTGAAAGTCGGTCACAGGAGCAAAGTTTACTGGAATTAATTGAGCAGAATCGCTGCTCACGGGCAGACGCTTATGCACTCCTTAACCACACTCCTTAGCGCTTGTGTTGTTTGGTCTCCCTTGTCTGTTGTCCTAAGTGCGCTTTATATAATTTTTGAAAATGAAAAACCAACTAGCTCAGATGTCAATTCTGCTTCAGTTCATATGCCAGCATTGTGCATTCCTCTACTCCTGACCTCGAGGCCACATTGTCTGCCTCAATAGTGTCAACCGTTGAAAAAGCCCTCTCAGTTGTGGTTGAGCGCATGTTTAGCAGCTTCACGCAGGCCTTGTCTGATATTGTTGCAAATCAGGCTATTCCTCAACCTCAGCTTGTAATTCCACCAGCATCAACATCACAGCAACGCTGTGCTCAAAGTTTCATTGCCACGTCATCACCCAAGGTACCGTCTCACGTGCCGCTTCTCGACAGCGCCCCTGTAAGTCTTTCTTGCAACACTGTTTGCACTAATGATGTAGAAATGGCGTGTCCTACACAGAAGCGTCGTGCTTCAACCGCCCCTTCTAAGTCGTCCATTCCCCATCTCAAGAGAAAAAAAGGGCCTTCTAGAGTGTCTTCCAGGTCAGATATGCTACAAAAGGCTGTTTCAGCCTCTATTCTCAAATAGGCATCATGGCAGGTGTAAAGGTTCTCCAATGGATTTGCCACTCTGTTGCATCTTCTCTTCCCGATTTAAAAATTCTTCTATCTTTTCATAGCCCAGATATTCTGCTCTTGCAAAGAACTTGGCTCTTCCCTCTTAAGTCATTTTCTTTAAACAGGTTTCGTATTTTCCCTGTGGACCGCATTAATGGCAGGGGGGGAGGGTTCGTGACCCTGATTTCGTCAAAATTGTGTCACCGGGCATTAATAACTAAAAAGTAATGGATTCCGATTGTGAGCTTCTAGCTATAAATCTCACTTTGCCGCACTGCTCTACTGTCACAGTTGCAAACGTCTATTTTCCAAATAGAATATGCAGAACAGACCACCTAGACAGCTTACTTGCAAGCTCTAGCAGGGTAATCATTGCTGGGGACTTCAACTCACATCACGTCGTCTGGGGTTCCTATACTGATTCACATGGACATATGTTATGGGCATGGATGTCAGAAAATGTGCGCTGCTGCAATTCTCGAGCCATAACCTTCATCCTCAGACACTTACGCTCAGTTCTCGATTTGTCCTTGGCAGCAAGAGGAGTAGGTATAGGGGCATGGTCCACAATTGACTGTGGCACGTCTAGTGACTACCTGCCAATTACTTTCACCATATTGGTGAGCCCCTCCAAGATAATGGTTCTGCCCGAAAATTAGTTGCAGGCTACAAATCATCTTTGTGTGCCTCCCTTACATCTGATCCTTGTTAATGTGTGACCGACAGGGCTCAGCGAGATTTTTCTTCAGTTTTGAAGGCTACGGAGAGATCCCAGTTCACTGTGCGTTCTGCTATTTGCAAGAAATCACCATCCCCATGGTGGAATGACGCGTGTGAGACAGCTTTCCGTTGCAGGAAAGCAGTGTGGAGGACCCTTTCGCATAATCAGAGCCAGGCAAATTGGATCAACTACAAATTTTTCTCGGCCTCGTTTTAACGAACCATAGCAAAGGCAAAGGATGACTACAATCAAAATTTGAACACCTATTTGTCAAATCCAAAAAATATGAAAGCTTTGTATCGTTTTATGGAACAGAATGAGAACTCCTCAGCCATGCATTTAAGCAGCTCAGTGGTGCTCTCTCCACATGAGGCGAAAGATGAGTTAGAGCGAATTGCTCAAGGGCGTGCTTCACGTTTTCAGGAGCAGCATAGAGTCCCTTTGTTCGCCCCCTACCCCGGCTCAGACTATGTTGCGGTTGACAAATCAGAGTTAACAACTGCAGTTTATTTAATGCAATCCTCAGCTCCGGGTTGGGATGGTGTTACGGTCGGTATGTTCAAAATCTTAGCGCAAGACTTCACTCGGGACCCCCCCATCTGGTCAATACATCATTGGAAACTGCATGGTTGCCGCACTCCTGGAAGGTAGCGAAAATAATATTGCTCTTAAAAGGTACAAAGAAAGGCTTCCATATTGATAACATTTGGCCGATAGCTCTAAAATCCAATTTGGTAAAGCTCATAGACAGAATTGTGCACAGCCGCCTATCCACGCATGTTCCAGTAGTGACCGCATTGAGCTCTGCCCAGATTGGCTTTCGCCGCGGATGCTCCGTTTGGTCTGCCCATGTCGATTTAGAGAGCAGAGTCCGCCTTGCTATGCGCAAGAAAGAAGTATCAGCATTAGCGACGCTCGACATTGCTAAAGCGTACAACAGTGTTGAATATTCGACCCTTTTCTGTAAATTGGCATTATTACACCCGCCGTACTACATTAATGCATGGATGCGCGAATTTTTAACAGGATGGCAGTTCTTTTGCTCTGACGGTTCCTTCACCTCAGACACCTATGCCCAAACCAGAGGCGTGCCACAAGGTTCTGTACTTCTGCCACTTCTATTCAATCTGCTGATGTGTGACATTCCAGTACACCCTGATGTTACAGTATATGTTTATGCAGACGACATAGCCTTCTTTGCTTCGGCAGCAGACATTCATGCCCTATATCGTTCTCTCCAGGATTACCTCAATGCGCTCGCGGTTTGGCTGGATACGTTAAATTTGGTATTAAATGTGCATAAAAGCAGCGTGATGCTTTTTAAAACCAACATGCCTCTATATATATATCGCTACACTATTGCTCGGACAGCATACCTCAGGTAGAAACGCTGAGGTATCTAGGCGTCATTTATGATGCCAGTATGGACTGGCGGCCCCACATCAAGACTAACGTTCAGAAAGGTGAGTGTGCACTGGGTAGGCTACTATGGATGAGTAATAGGAAATTTGGCATGCACCGGGACATGCTTGTACTTCACTACAAAGCCTTGCCTATGTCAGACCCATTTTGGAATTTGGCTGCATAATTTTTCTGGCTCCCCTAAATATAAGTTTCATCCGTTGCTGCTGTTAGAAAGGCGCGCACTGCGCCTCTGCCTAGGTCTCCCTCAATCAGTTTCCACCGCAGTTCTGTACCTGGAGGCTCGTATTCCCGACCTTAACTCCTGTTTTCACCTTTTAACTGTCAGGACTTTTTTGCGGGCATTTGAGTCGGCTCCTGATGTGGCTACACCTATTTTCCTCACCCAGCCCTTTTTCTCACTCCTCATTAGCCAAGGTTTATCCAACATTGGTGTGCATCTCAATTTTGTATGCAGAGTTGTTTGGGCAGCGTCCTTTGTGGATATTGCTTTTGATTATAATCTCCCACCTAATGCGAAGCATCTGCCGGCAAGGACATTAACTGGACTCCTCATTGATCACCTTGCCCATTACCCGTAACATACTGTGATTGCTACAGATGCGTCTGGGGCCAACCGGAAGGCAGTGGTTGCTATTTTTTGAGCCTCTCTTGTGGAGCTTTTCGTTTAGAGTCCCGGATTACACAACCATATTTATAGCAGAGTTTATGGCTCTTGGCCTGGTCACTTTGAATTCCCCCAACTGTTTCTCAGGTGATATTCCCCTCCGATTCTCTGTCTGTTCTGTTGGTGCTGGAGTCCACATGAAATGCTTTTTTGAGACGCCCACTAAAGTTTTTTTTATTCCTGTATGGGTGAAAGAGGTGCGCTTCGTTTGGATACCAGGCCACTGTGGTATTTTACAAAATGAAGCAGCAGACTTTTTGACAAAATAAGCTCTAAATGCACCTGTTGCCTGTAGCGTCCCTAATCTTGTTCTTTTTGGTATGACTCGATTTCAGCGCTTTCAGTTTATAACCGCCACGTGCAACGATCCCTTACTCTCTACCGTTGGCTGCCAACATCTCATGTACCCATGGAAGGCTCATGCGTGTAAAACCCGGCAGTGTGAGGTAGCGATGACACTCATGCAGTGCAGGGTTCCCCGTTTAAATCTTTACTTATGTAGATGCGGGTTCAGTCCCAGAAACCTTTGTGCGGCTTGTGGTGAAGTCGAGACATTGCAGCATTTCCTACTCTCTTGCTGGAGGTTTGCACACCAGAGGAGAGCACACCTAGAAATTCCCATTACAAAGTTGGGTCTCACTTTGTCGGTTCCCCTTCTCAACTCTTTCGGCGTGAGCGCAAGGGGTTTTGCATTGCATCAAGTTTGCGAATACCTCCACAATTATGTAACTACCGGCAGATTCCCTTGCTGATTGTTTCAAAAAGTTCCGCATTCAAAAGAGCGTTTGGGTATTTTCGTATGTTTAATATTTAATTCTCAGATATTCTCTCCCGGTATTTTGTTTCTTCCTTCTATTTTAAATTACTCTGAAATTTCACCCAAGGCACAATCATTAGCTTGACGCCAGTTTACTTTATTTTATGGGGTCTCCCCACTGAACCCTGGCCAATCCCCTGTCGTGGGTATGTGCCATGCCTCATGGCAACAACAACGCGAGCCGTGGTCGTCTGCGGCAGCAGCATAGTGTTCTCGTGCACAGGCCAGCGAAATTGATCTGCTTGTGCTGCCGTGGGTTTGAATCCCAGTCACGGCAATATTTTATTATTTTTTAGCCAAGGTCATCCTCAAGGTCAAGGTTCACACTAACTCTGTGAGCCAGTTAGACCTCATGCAGTAGTACTTTCACACTAAAATATTAGCCCTCCTGAGCCAAAATGACAGTGACGTTTACAATTGCTGTACAGTTGATGCCTTCATAACAGTATAAAGACACTCCATAAGCACGTTTCCGACCAGCCCTGCTCGATTCAGCACCTTAAATGAGCGGCAACCAGTTCAGTTTGACATAACTAGTGTTAACAGAGGTCATCAACATGGTTTAGCAAAGCATCCGTATTTGATAGCCTCTTCTCTCTCTGTATTTTTTTTACTGTAAGTGTTTTTCACCACCACTGCCTGCTCATAATGACAAATGCTACAACTGGTTAACATGTCTTGTATGAGTAATGAGTATGAGCAAACAAACTTGAAGCATGTTATGAGTAGTTAAAGAATGGGTAATAGTGTTTAAGTTCATTGTAAATATTCACTTTTTAAAGTATTTGCAAGATACCAAGTTATCATGATAAGTACTGAATATAGAATATTCAGTCTGTGATAGAAGAAGCACCAAAAGATATTGACACAAGAACTAGGGGGCTGTGCTGTTCCTGTGCCATTGTCTTGTGGTGCTGCTGTCGCCATGGAATACAAACAACTCACCAATGTACGACCCGCCGCGGTGGCTCAGTAATGGCGCTCGGCAGCTGACCCGAAAGACGCTGGTTCGATCCCGGCCGCAGCTGCGGAATTTCTATGAAGGCGAAATTCTAGAGGCCCATGTACTGTGCGATGTCAGTGCACGTTAAAGAACCCCAGGTGGTCGAAGTTCCCTTCACTACGGCGTCCCTCATAGCCTGAGTTGCTTAGGTACGTTGAACCCTAATAAACCATACCAGTGTACGGTTCTTCTCTGTTGTATGTTAGTTATGTGCATGTTTGATACAGAGTTTTCCATGGCCACTTTTGTTAAATCCTATCATCCAGAAATCTTGAGTCACAGTCATGACCTTGTGCTGCACTGCTATCTTCTGTTTTGTCAGCCTTAAAGGTTTGCAGAATGTGGCTGTGTAGAAAAAACTTCATTGGTGCGCTGCTGCCTTGTGCACCAGTTGCCTGGCATTACGCCAGTGAATGGAGCGTGCATGTTCCCTCATGATTACCTTGGAAATGTTATGGGTTATGGCGCATGTATATGGGGTTTTCTGCGCACCCAAATTTCGTTCAGTTTTTCAGGATCATACATGTCAGAAGGCCTGGTAGTTGTTATATCAGGGCAGTGTGAATGTGAAAAAACGTACTGCAGTGGGTAAATGAAAACTAGAAATATTGGTACGGTGCAAAGCTGCTGAAACCGCTCACCAGTTCTTGAAACAAAGTGAACATATCACCACTAAATTAAAGCTTCTGTTTGGGCAAGTTGGTAATGATGCATTTGCTTCAGTGGTTGTGTAGCTTGTCTTCCTTTCATGTGTCCCGTCTTCTCACACTGTTTAACAATGACATCACTACTATGCTTCACAATTTTTTACCTAATGTGTTTGTCTTGGGTGGCTTGCAAAAATGGCTCAAGCTTGCACATCTACGTCATATCAATGCCGGCATATCAAGGTCCACGGAACGTTAAATTATGGAACAACTTAGACGGTTCTCTGCATGCATTGCTAAATAATTTCATGCCTAACCATGTTATTGGCATTGTTGTAATCAAATTCTGTGTAGCCCACCCCTGTTATGCCTTTAACAGAAGACACAGCAGTATGTGTAAATAATAAAAAGCACTCGAATGCTTCTTCCCTAAAAAATTGATGCCATGTAATGACAACATTTTTTAGACATCAACTGCTAATCCTTATCGCATGCTTTGTAGCATTTCCGGCCCTTGTAGCGTTTCCAGCAGTCAGCCTGTCTGTAAAAGAGTTTTTTGTCACTGTTTAGGCGATGTAGGTGCCGACTAAACCAAAGCGCAGGATTAGTGCATGAATCTGTCAATAAGAGCAGCATGTTTTTTACTGAACAGGTTCCAGTTGACCTGCACTGAACGTGTTGAAAAAATTTAGAAGAAAGTGCTCAGCAAAAACAGTCAACTCAGCATTTATTTCGGCAAAGTTTGCTCAGTTGTAGCAGCTGATTTGTTTTTTGCGAGTTGCTTTCTTGTGGTGCTTGAAATTAAGCTTTCCCGTGATTATAGTATGATCAGAAAGGCCTTCTAAGAGGGTAATATTGGAGCAAACGTTTCCTGGTTAGGATAAGATCACGAACATTGGCAGAACAATGCGTGGGTTCAGAAATATGTTGTTGCAATAAAAAAACACGCAAGCCTGAGCTTCAGGATCATTAGCTGTAGCTGTTATTGAAGGCCAACTAATTGCTGCAAAGTTAAGATCACCTAGTAATAGTAAGCCTGAATTAGGAAATCGAACAGTAACTTCGCTTAACATTCCACAGAATTCAATTGAGAAAAAAGTGCTCATGTCAGGAGGGCTGTAAACACCAATAATGACATCCGTAGGACCACATTTCATACGAACCCACACTGACTCCAGGTACGATACGACCTCAATAAGCACAGCAGTAACCTCTTTTTTTAATGGCAAGAAGTACACCACCACCCCTACGGCCGACGTGGTCACAATGAAATATGTTAAATTCGGAGTCGCAGAGGAAAATGTAATTGTCAGAAGTCATGTCATTTAACCAGGTCTCAGTAAGCGTGATGATAGACAAACTGCTTGAATCGATTAGTGAAGAAAGAGCCATGTATTCAGATAGAACACCTCTTATGTTAGTGTACAGAAAACTAACATCCATATCAGTGTGACGCTGCATGTGACCGAGGGTGTGGTTTGACTACCAATTTATGAGGACTGGAAGGAATACATCACTCGTCTGACATGCGCACTGTGCAGAAAGTTGTGTGGACTCTGTTGTGCAGCTCCTTAACTTATGTTTCACTTCACTTTCACTTCACTTTATTACCTTAAAGACCCCACTTTGGGGGTGTTACATAAGGGGTGGGAGTACAAATATGGGTTGAATATGGTTGCTTACATGATATTTATGAAATGCATATTTAAATTGTTCACAAAACTTGATTGGCAGGTGATGGCATCAACGTCGTGGGGAAGGCCATTCCAGTCTTTAGCAGTGCGAAGAAAAAAGGATGCGGAAAAAGTGACGGTGCGGGAGCGTTGGCATGACACTTGCAGTGGATGGCCGGTGCGATGAGATATGCGAGCGGGCGGTGTGATGTAGGGTGGTTGTCCGAGGTAACTGTAAAAAAACTTATGAAACAGACTAAGAGAAACAATGCGACGACGATGGGCAAGAGTTGATAAACCTGACTGTCGTTTAAGTGACGATACACTGATGTCGTATGAATAGGCAGAATGAATGAACCTCGTGGCGCGATTTTGGACAGATTCTAGTGAACTGATGAGATATGCTTGTTGCGGGCTCCAGATAGCAGATGCGTATTCTAGTTTTGGTCGAATGAGTGATTGGTAGGCGAGAAGTTTAATACTTTGAGGGGCGTGCCGTAGGTGACGTTTCAAAAAACCCAATGACCGGTTAGCTGATGCGACGATGTTCGTTACATGAGAGCGCCAGGAGAGATCCTGGCACAAGGTGACACCTAGGTACTTGTATGAGTATACAGATTCTAGTGGAACGTTAGCAACGGAGTAAGAGAAAATATGGGGGTTACGCCGGCGGTGAAAAGATACGAGTTTACATTTATTAGGATTAAGCGACATTAGCCAGTCATCGCACCAGGCATGCACTGTGTCAATGTCGTTTTGCAGCTGTGATTGGTCAAAGGTGTTGGAAATCGTGTGGTAAATAACGCAGTCGTCTGCAAACAGACGAACATTGCAAACCAGGTTTGAGGGTAAGTCGTTTATGTAGATTAAGAATAGGAGGGGAGCAAGTACAGAACCTTGGGGTACGCCTGATGTTACTGGAAGAGGGTTGGAACTCTGGCTATTAACGAGAACAAACTGGGAGCGCTTAGAAAGGAATTCTTCGATCCACAATAAGACGTTAGGATGCAGTTTTAGCATGGTTAGTTTTAGCAGTAAACGCCTGTGGGGAACTTTATCAAATGCTTTAGCAAAGTCTAGAAAAATAGCGTCAGTTTGTAAATTTAGGTCGAGGTTAGAGTGAACGTCATGAAGAAAGACGGCCAGTTGAGTTTCACATGACAAACCCTTGCGAAACCCGTGTTGTGAGGGATGAAAGAAGTTGATAGCGTCAAGAAAGTCCATGATTTGAGAATAGATGACGTGTTCCATGATTTTGCAAGGTATGCTGGTTAATGATATCGGACGGTAATTTAAAGGAGAATCTTTGTTACCGGACTTAAAGACGGGAATGACCTTTCCCACTTTCCAGTCATCCGGAATGGAACCTGTAGAAAGCGACTGTGAAAACAATAACAATAAGTACATTGCAGAAATATTATTAGTGTTGCGCAGTATTTTGGAGTTAATTTCGTCGACGCCGGCCGATGATGAAGTTTTAAGGTGTTCAATGAGCGAGGTAATGCCGGCTTCAGAAAACGCGATAGCAGGCATGCTGGACTCTATATTGACGGCGAAAGTTGCAGTTGGTGGGTGAATTTCATTAGTGAACACAGATGAAAAGGCGTTATTAAAAATGTCAGCGCACTCAATGTCATCATCTTCCTCTCCAGACTCTTTAGTTAGAGTGATGGTATGTGCCGGGTGCTCACTTATGACCTGCCAAAACTTTCTGGGATTGGAAGTCAACAATTTGGGGAGGTCGTTGTGAAGGAAAGAGTATTTTGCGTAGCGAATTTCTGATAGGTAGGTGCGTTCGGCTGTATAGTATTTTTCCCATGCGCACTCGTCGTATTGCTTTAATTTTGCCGCACGGAAAAGGCGCTTCTTTTTATTGTCGAGTCTTTTTATCGTTTTGGTATACCATGGTTTCTGGCGGTCCGAGTGGAAGCTTATTTTGGGGATGTATCTATTGGTTAGTTCGCTAACCTTTTTCTTAAAACGGGACCAATTGTCATTTACTGAATTATCGTGAAAAGATGCTTCAAATGTTGTGAGATATTGGTTTAATTCAAGACTAAAGGCTTCATAGTTTCCTTTGTCGTAGAGGCGAATAGTTTTGTTTTGATTCTGGCGTCGTGATGGGTGGAACTCAAATGTGGCGTGGATTACTTTATGGTCGCTGATTTCGCGTAGATAAGTGATAGATGAGAGGGCTTCCGGGTGGGTAGTCAGGATTAGATCTAGGATGTTTGCACCGCGGGTCGGTTCAGATACCACTTGAGTTAAGTTGAAGTTTAGGCAGACCTCGATAAAATCATTCGCTTCCCTGTTGCCGACAGCTGTCTGTGTCTGCCAGTTGATTTCTGGAAAATTGAAGTCTCCAAAAAGAATGATATGCGCTTTTGGGTATTTCCTCGTTAATTGGCTGATCACGTCGTTAAGAATTCGAGAGAAATCGGAGTTGGTATTTGGCGCTCTATAACAAACGCCCAGCAGTACGGTTTGGGGCGCAGCGCGACAAAGTAGCCATACTATCTCAAGGTCTGATGGAATATTAATAACTGTACACGAGAACTGATTGCTAACTGCGATGAAAACGCCTCCACCTCGAGCGGATGTGCGATCTTTGCGAAGAAGGTTAAAATTCGGTAAGTCAGCAAGAACTTCAGTATCGGTGATGCCATTAGTGAGCCATGTTTCGGTAAGTATCAGCAAGTTACTAGCAGATGAACACACAAGATTGGAGATGATTTCACGTTTCGGAAGAAAACTACGTATGTTTGTGAAAATCGCCGAAAAGGAAAGATTAGGCTGGGCGGTGGTAGGTACATGAGCGGCTGGGGGCTGGCGGCGCAGCAACCGCTATGGTATCTCTTTTACAGATTGCGATGGTTCGTCGAAGATATATCGTCGGGAACCGATGAACAGGGTTTTGTATCGCAAAGAAAAACGGTTAGTCTTGCTTTTGGCAAATGTAACTAGATGTTTGCGCACATTGCGAACGCGGCGTGAAAAATCTTCACCGACGGAGTAGTCAGTGTTCTTGAATTTGCGGCCATTAGCTAGAATTTCGTCCTTCGTTTTGAAAAGTGCGAATTTGGCAATTAACGGACGGCAGCGATCAGGTTCGTGGCGCCCAAGACGGTGAGTGCGGTCTATTGTTTTGGGGTCGAGGGTGATGTCCAAAAATTCGGAGCAGTGGCGAATTAGTAGCTTTTCAGAGTCGGCCCACGTTTCAGATGGGTCAGGGTCCGGAATGTTGTAGAATATGAGGTTGTTTCTTCGTGATTGGTTTTCTGCTTCGTCTATGCGATCCTCGAGATCACAGAGCTGGCGAGTTGCCTGGGTGGTGTGAGTGCTTAGGCCTTCTATCTCTGTGCGTAGTGACTGTATGGTTTGGTAATGACCTTCAAGAGCGCTGATGCGCCTGCTTAGATCAGAAATAAGGTTGTCTGTTGTTAGTAACTGGTTTTTGAGGTCTGTAACTTCCGCGATTAATGTCGACTGACCGGCGGACAATTTTTTAAGTTCCGTAACTACAGTTTCGAGTGAGGCAGGGCCGGGGTTAGTCTCTATGTCGCCGGACAACAAAAGCAAGGAAATAATGACATCAGAACACTCAGTGACAATGGCAAGGCAGCATTGCGGGCTCGGCAGCTGTATCAAAAAGTAATCACTAGATTTCTTAGCGTAAAGACAACATGGCTTACTAACCTGCATGGCGAAGCAGAACGGGTTAAGCGACCGCATCGTGGCACAGCCACCGAGCCCACAAAGCGACGCCGGTGGCCGAAGCTGCTTAAAAGCTGGAGCGGGAGAGGATGTTGATGGCGATGGTGTCTCCAACTGTCTGTCGAGGGTGCAGTGCACTGGTGAGGTCAGCGCACGATCGGGCGAAGCGGTGATGGCGCAAGGCTGGCACATATCGGTTCGGTTGAGAGCGGGCGTCCATTCCGGCGAGATGTCCGGTGGACAGGCAGCAAGAGGGGCGGGGAAAAGCGTGGTAATCCAGAGGGGAGCGATCACCTGCATGGCGAAGCAGAACGGGTTAAGCGACCGCATCGTGGCACAGCCACCGAGCCCACAAAGCGACGCCGGTGGCCGAAGCTGCTTAAAAGCTGGAGCGGATGTTGATGGCGATGGTGTTTCCAACTGTCTGTCGAGGGTGCAGTGCACTGGTGAGGTCAGCGCACGATCGGGCGAAGCGGTGATGGCGCAAGGCTGGCACATATCGGTTCGGTTGAGAGCGGGCGTCCATTCCGGCGAGATGTCCGGTGGACAGGCAGCAAGAGGGGCGGGGAAAAGCGTGGTAATCCAGAGGGGAGCGATCACCTGCATGGCGAGGCAGAACGGGGTAAGCGACCGCATCGTGGCACAGCCACCGAGCCCACAAAGCGACGCCGGTGGCCGAAGCTGCTTAAAAGCTGGAGAGGATGTTGATGGCGATGGTGTTTCCAACTGTCTGTCGAGGGTGCAGTGCACTGGTGAGGTCAGCGCACGATCGGGCGAAGCGGTGATGGCGCAAGGCTGGCACATATCGGTTCGGTTGAGAGCGGGCGTCCATTCCGGCGAGATGTCCGGTGGACAGGCAGCAAGAGGGGCGGGGAAAAGCGTGGTAATCCAGAGGGGAGCGATCACCTGCATGGCGAGGCAGAACGGGGTAAGCGACCGCATCGTGGCACAGCCACCGAGCCCACAAAGCGACGCCGGTGGCCGAAGCTGCTTAAAAGCTGGAGCGGATGTTGATGGCGATGGTGTTTCCAACTGTCTGTCGAGGGTGCAGTGCACTGGTGAGGTCAGCGCACGATCGGGCGAAGCGGTGATGGCGCAAGGCTGGCACATATCGGTTCGGTTGAGAGCGGGCGTCCATTCCGGCGAGATGTCCGGTGGACAGGCAGCAAGAGGGGCGGGGAAAAGCGTGGTAATCCAGAGGGGAGCGATCACCTGCATGGCGAGGCAGAACGGGGTAAGCGACCGCATCGTGGCACAGCCACCGAGCCCACAAAGCGACGCCGGTGGCCGAAGCTGCTTAAAAGCTGGAGAGGATGTTGATGGCGATGGTGTTTCCAACTGTCTGTCGAGGGTGCAGTGCACTGGTGAGGTCAGCGCACGATCGGGCGAAGCGGTGATGGCGCAAGGCTGGCACATATCGGTTCGGTTGAGAGCGGGCGTCCATTCCGGCGAGATGTCCGGTGGACAGGCAGCAAGAGGGGCGGGGAAAAGCGTGGTAATCCAGAGGGGAGCGATCACCTGCATGGCGAGGCAGAACGGGGTAAGCGACCGCATCGTGGCACAGCCACCGAGCCCACAAAGCGACGCCGGTGGCCGAAGCTGCTTAAAAGCTGGAGCGGATGTTGATGGCGATGGTGTTTCCAACTGTCTGTCGAGGGTGCAGTGCACTGGTGAGGTCAGCGCACGATCGGGCGAAGCGGTGATGGCGCAAGGCTGGCACATATCGGTTCGGTTGAGAGCGGGCGTCCATTCCGGCGAGATGTCCGGTGGACAGGCAGCAAGAGGGGCGGGGAAAAGCGTGGTAATCCAGAGGGGAGCGATCACCTGCATGGCGAGGCAGAACGGGGTAAGCGACCGCATCGTGGCACAGCCACCGAGCCCACAAAGCGACGCCGGTGGCCGAAGCTGCTTAAAAGCTGGAGCGGGAGAGGATGTTGATGGCGATGGTGTTTTCAACTGTCTGTCGAGGGTGCAGTGCACTGGTGAGGTCAGCGCACGATCGGGCGAAGCGGTGATGGCGCAAGGCTGGCACATATCGGTTCGGTTGAGAGCGGGCGTCCATTCCGGCGAGATGTCCGGTGGACAGGCAGCAAGAGGGGCGGGGAAAAGCGTGGTAATCCAGAGGGGAGCGATCACCTGCATGGCGAGGCAGAACGGGGTAAGCGACCGCATCGTGGCACAGCCACCGAGCCCACAAAGCGACGCCGGTGGCCGAAGCTGCTTAAAAGCTGGAGCGGGAGAGGATGTTGATGGCGATGGTGTTTTCAACTGTCTGTCGAGGGTGCAGTGCACTGGTGAGGTCAGCGCACGATCGGGCGAAGCGGTGATGGCGCAAGGCTGGCACATATCGGTTCGGTTGGGAGCGGGCGTCCATTCCGGCGAGATGTCCGGTGGACAGGCAGCAAGAGGGGCGGGGAAAAGCGTGGTAATCCAGAGGGGAGCGATCACCTGCATGACGAGGCAGAACGGGGTAAGCGACCGCATCGTAGCACAGCCACCGAGCCCACAAAGCGACGCCGGTGGCCGAAGCTGCTTAAAAGCTGGAGCGGGAGAGGATGTTGATGGCGATGGTGTTTTCAACTGTCTGTCGAGGGTGCAGTGCACTGGTGAGGTCAGCGCACGATCGGGCGAAGCGGTGATGGCGCAAGGCTGGCACATATCGGTTCGGTTGGGAGCGGGCGTCCATTCCGGCGAGATGTCCGGTGGACAGGCAGCAAGAGGGGCGGGGAAAAGCGTGGTAATCCAGAGGGGAGCGATCACCTGCATGACGAGGCAGAACGGGGTAAGCGACCGCATCGTGGCACAGCCACCGAGCCCACAAAGCGACGCCGGTGGCCGAAGCTGCTTAAAAGCTGGAGCGGGAGAGGATGTTGATGGCGATGGTGTTTTCAACTGTCTGTCGAGGGTGCAGTGCACTGGTGAGGTCAGCGCACGATCGGGCGAAGCGGTGATGGCGCAAGGCTGGCACATATCGGTTCGGTTGGGAGCGGGCGTCCATTCCGGCGAGATGTCCGGTGGACAGGCAGCAAGAGGGGCGGGGAAAAGCGTGGTAATCCAGAGGGGAGCGATCACCTGCATGACGAGGCAGAACGGGGTAAGCGACCGCATCGTAGCACAGCCTTGGTGCGAAGCACATTGTAGAAAATGGCTTGTTTGATGAGATCGAGCCTGGTCTCGCAGTGTAAGTAATCGTAATTTTTATTTTTGGTAAAGTACACAGACAATGAATACAGAGGAAAGGATGATGCACTGCTGCTGCTGCTTGCCATTTACTGTTCGCACTCTTACACAGACTTATGCAGTAAAAAGTGCTAGAACTGTGAATGCATAAGAATCATCATCATGACTGCAGGTTTCTGCAGTAAAATGTCGGCAGTAGTAGACGTGCATTTTTCTCTTTTCAGACTATGTATTATTTCTGCTCAGACAATTTTTCGGGTTATCAGAAATGTTTCTTCCTGTTACAATATGTCAAAGATATGTTGACACCTGCATACTCTGCAATGAAGGTTGGGGAAACCACCATTCTCTGACTTTTACATGTTTGCTATGCTCGTGAAAACAATAATTTAAATGTACCCCAGTCTGTCGTTAAAGAAACCGTACCTAATACAGCGGGATCCAATGTACAAGGAATCCTGTGCACTGAACAAATGTGATGTTATATTGTTTTTTTCCGCATTCTATTCGTGCAAAAAATGGTTGGCCTAGTTACCTGGCATAACGATTGCGGCTCGTTTGGCACAGAAAGCAACCACTTTGACATTGAATCGCTGTCAGATTTTCTCTTGGCTATATATATATATGGCAGTTTGGCTGCTCTGAAGAGCAATGAGGAGACAGTGCCTATATTAAAGGACTGCTTCCATACAATTCAGTCTACCGTAAACTTGTGAAGACATCTTTTGAATGTCATTTTCACACCATGTTGGCATCGGGGCCTCAAAGAATTCACACTTAGCAGAAGCACAGTACCTTAACTATGCTTTGGCCAATGTTGGTGAAGGCTTCATTGATATAGTCTGCAGAGCACCTCAGCTGTTGCATAGCTTGAACAAAATCAGGCAGCGAACCAATATGTCAGTGGCTTTCTTCTGCAAAGCACTAGCCGCATCACTTTGTTGGATGACGAGGGCAACAACTTCTGGAAAAAAAGTGTACAAAGAAATGTGTAAGGAAAAAATTCCACTGCACAATATACAGTGTATTAGATCCTGCTATCACTGGACAGGTGTTTAGAAGGGCACACTGGGGTACGTATTTTTTCACCTCCTCATGCCACAGTTTCACCTGAGGCTGCAGGATGTGAAAATAAATAAATGTTCAGATGACCACCTCCATAAGCATTTCAGCATTTTAAAAAAAAGAATGGAAGCTTCCTCAACCTTTGTTGCACCAACCTGCACCTGCAAGAGAACAAAGCCACTAAAAAAAATATTGGAAACAAAGCTGTTCACTTGCAGTATGATGACCACTCGGGAAAAAAAAAGCGCACAAGAAAAAAGTTGCGATGAAAATTAAGCGGTATTTGGTCTTTTGGTCTTGAGATATGACTGCGGTTAAGCGCAGAACTGAGCTTAACAGCAGTTCAAAGCTCAAAATTTACGAGTATAAGCAGCAAGAACAATTTAATTTGGTCCAACCAGTGAGTAATGAAATCGAAATTAAACTTTTGGAGTTGAACAGGTCCAATGCTTGACCTCAGCTTTGACGCACAGACTCTATCATCGATACTGCCAGATTCGGGAACAGCTCAACTCAGCAGTGCAGTGTCTGTCATTGTGCATACATCCTGCACAAGAATTGGAATTTAGTTAGGGAACCTGCTAATGGTGCTATCATGAGTACAGAACCATATGCAAACAGATAGGTGAACCGGGGAACCTACAACTCCAGTACAAAAGGTGCAAACGCACACAGACACCTGGAAAGATTCTGCATATCCAACAAAGCCCACATATACATTGGCTCACCATCGTTGTCACAGAGCAGACAAGAAATCACATTCCTCACAGGGAGGTCACAGGAAAATGAATGTGCGCATCAATGACATCCTCCTCTTGAGTACGCAGGAATGCCTGCAGCTGATGCAGTAGACCCAGGAAGTGGTGAATAACTGGTGAACAAGCAAGTTGTCTACAGGGCCACTGTGGATACAACAGCAAACACAGAATCGGACACCCAGTGCGAATCCTGGCATCATGTCTTTCACGGCCTATGAGGCACTTCGCACCGCAGTGCAATTTTTGCAACCGGGGAAATGTTCAAGTTTCTAAGATTACAACTTGGAAAAGCATAATGTAATCCCTGTGTATATATCTCAATAAATGCGTCTTTGTTTTATTTTTCTTCCCGACTTTTATGGACAGTTTTGATGCGGGATCAAAGTACCATATTAACGAGGTATGCCTGCATAACCATGCAGTATCCAAAAAACACCACCTGGTTTTGCATGATATGCATGGCCTTCCTGAGGAACGTCCCTCATCCCTGCTATGAGAAGAAAAAAAATGCAGGAATGGCAGAGCAGTAAGTTGAGCACACAGAAAAGGTATTATGCAAAACTTTCTGAAGTAAACAGCAGCCAGCCAAACAAGCTTCAGTGTTCATTTTCAGAGTCCTTTCAATATTCCTGTTATGAGGAAGCCCACTAACTTTGCATGCATCTTCTAATGTTGTGGCTGCATCAAAGGACGAACAGCACGATAAACACTGTCACTATAGTGGGAGCGATGTATAAGGAGACTGGATACCAATGATGACGGGGGGGTTACCTTTATCTCGGCCATGGAAGAACAGATGTGGTAACTTGCAGATAGTGGCTACATACAGAGTGCTACAAGGTGGCATTTCTGGAGCGCACCCATGGCAATAAACAGTCTCTCAGTAAAGGTACTCCTGCATCATGGTCGGCTGCTGAACTGTCAAGCAAGAGTGATTTCTGCATATTTCCAACCAGTCTGCTGGCGCTAATGATTGCAAAGAAAATGACCACTGCTTCAAACTACATTTCTGGCCATGTGCCACTCTGTGTCAAAAAGAGGTGGCACCTTGCCCATTTTCAAATTTCACTCACACTTGACAAGGAAATGTGAGAACCAGTCAAAAAGAAAGGCAATGAGCAAGCAATACGGCACTTGATGCAGAAGAATGCTCCGTTAGGCAAGTATCTAGGCAGAACACCTTAACAAAAAAATTTGCCTGTTTCTTGAATGTTTCGTCACAATTCACAGGCACCTAGGTTCACGAAACAATTTTTTTTACAGTACTTCCGAGTCAATTTCAAGAATTAAATTTGGGGACAGCAGAGTCATTCCATGCGAAAGGAGATGAACCAAATTCTTGGCATTTTAGATTTCGCTGAGAAAATTCATGGAAGACCAGTCCCAACAGAAATGTAGAGACCTTCTTTCGTATAAAAACATTTTTCTTCATATATCATGCTCCAAAGTGTAAGAAATAACATTAATATGGGCATTTTGCAAAAATTATTGTTAGGAACCGGTCCTTGTCAGCAAAGTTTATCTCCGCATGTACTCTGGTATTGAAATGCCCTGTCATGCTTCAAAAAATAAACTGTGTATGATGCCATTTTGGTTTAAAATGGAAGTGCTTAACAGAAAAAAAATTTGAAGATTTCCACATTTTTTAAACTAAACCTGGAGTCTAAATATAAGCAAACTTTTTTGGGGTTTTGCTTGAAACCTTGATCTAGCACTGTTTGCAATAAACTCGAACCTTGCGTTGTTCTGTAATTAAATCAAAAAGTATATAGATTTCTACAAAAATGGCCACACTGAGGACCAGAAAACGCTATGTGAGCAACAGTGCTAGACAAAAAAAAATAGCCAAATGGTCAACCCATTGAGTTTCGTATATTAAAAAAAACGAAAAATATTTTTTTTGTTGGCGAGAAATAAATTTTTATAAAGCAGTTCCAGCGATGTGGTGCCAGCACCTGTTACGGTCCGGCCTCGCTAAGCCCTAAGCAACTGCCATTAGCAGATGGCAGAAAGCAGAAGATGGCAGAATGGAGCCATTTCAGTGTTTTCAGTTATTCTTAAAGAATATGTTTGGGCGGAATACTCATGGTATACAGGGGGTGCCATGTTATTCCCTATAGTTATGACCTAAACGCAGGATTTTAAAAAGCCAGTCTGAACGTTGTGTAGAGTTTTATGGCACATAGGCAGCTAAGGCTATCATGCGCCAGGCTCACGGTATAGAATATAAGTTTCGTGCAGAATGTTTACAATCAGGATATTATTATCTATGGCGTAGATGGCCTAAAATATTGTACTGCCTAGTGATAACATAGGGGAAGAAATTTGGAAAAGGCTTACTGTAGAAGCCATAAAGTAGGTCAGGTAGCCTCAGTGGCCATCCTTGGCTGGGCAAGGATCCTGAGGCTCCCAAACAATCAAAGAAAGACCTCAGCCTTCTTTTCAGGGATGAGAAAACGGCTGAAGGTGTATCATGCATTAAAGTGAGGCAGTGGTTCAAAATTTAGTTTTTCAAGTATGCCTCCTTCTTTTAAAAGCTAAAAATAGAAGGTATGTTAACAATGACATTATCATCTAAGAGCAGTGATGGATGAAAAGGAATGCATTCATTATAAAATTGAGTGAAATCCTTTTTTCTTAGTTTTCCAGTTTCACACATGAGAATAAAATGTGGTTACCGATGAGTTCATCTCCGCATTCTTGGCAAACAGGTTTGTTTTGTTTTGTTAGTAGGAAGTTGTGCGTAAGGTGCGTGTGGCCTATTCGGAGACGGCATAAGATCACTTCCCTGAAACGTTCTTGGTGCACACACGACTTAAATTCACCTAAAACTGGTTTTACCAAGTGTAGTTTATTATTTACGGCATTGTTCCAAACCAACTGCCATTTTTTCCTTAGTTTCCTTGCTACTAATTTCATGCAATCATTATACGGTATATTTACTTTTTCCTTGCCATGAGCCTTAGCAGCACACACATCTGCTCTCTCATTGCCTTTTATTCTGACATGACTCGAGACCCAGCGCAGTTTTATATATTGTCCTTGAGCTGCGGCAGGTACTATGTTGTCTGTGATGTAACCAAGCAGAGGGGTGCGTGCATTTTTAGAATGGAGAGCTGTAAGTACACTTAAGGAGTCTGTGTAAATAATAGCATTTTTGAGGTTCTCACTTATTATTTTTTCTGTTGTCACACATACTGCGTAGCACTCCGCGTTGAAGATGGAAGAACACTGTGGTAGTCTATTTCCTCCGAATTCCCTCGCACCACTGCGCTTCCTACACAACTATCTGTTTTTGATCCATCAGTATAACATTCTGTAAAACTACTGTATTTTTCTTCAAAGGCACAGAATTCTTGTATTATATGTTGCTGTGGAGTTTGTTTTTTACTGAAGTGTGTAAGAGTGAGGTCACGGGTTGCTAGGAAATTGTACCATGGAGGCAGTGGACCTCGTTTTCGAGCAATGCTAGGTAATGCATCCATTACACCGAGGTTTTGGCACATCTCTTCAAAATTCAGGAGAAGTGGCCTTATAGCTAATGGTTTGCTGTTGAATAGTGTTCTAGATGGGCACTTTGTGACTATTTGGTGACAGATATGTTTATGTAGTCAACAGATTTTGCCATAGTCTGAACGTGTTAGATGGATAAGCATTTATTATTTACATTGCACTTGATTGAGTCATCAGCCTCACCGATTACTCAACTTACAAAGCTGTGGTGTATAGCAAATGCAATGTTTAATAAACCATTTGTATTGAATTAAATGGGACACCTTGTATACGTACAAAATATGAAGGGGAGACTGCATAGTATAGCAAAAAAATGGGTTATAACATCATGTGGCCTGAATTGGGAACAGCTGGGGATAAGAGTTAATAGAGAACACCTGAATAATCTGATTTGCTGATGACATTGCCTTGCTGAGTCACTCACGAGATGAATTGCAAGGCATGATCAATGATTTAGACATGCAGAGCAAAACGGTGGGTCTAAAAATTAACATGCAGAAAACCAAAGTAATGTTCAATAGCCTAGCAAGGGAACAGCAGTTCACAATTGGAAGCGAGGTGCTGGAAGGTAAAAGACGTCCACTTAGGGCAGGTAGTGACAGCTGATCCACATCTTGAGAGGGAAATAACTAGAAGGATAAGAATGGGGTGGAGCGCATATGGCAGGTTCTCTCAGATCATGAATGGCAGTTTACCATTATCCCTCAAAAAAAAAGTATACAACAGCTGTACCTTACCGGTACTAACCTACGAGGCAGAAACATGGAAGCTAACGAAAAGGGTTCAGCTTAAGTTAAGGATAGCACAGTGAGCCATGGAAAGAAAAATGATAGTTGTAGCATTAAGAGACTGGAAGCTGGCAGAGTGGATGAGGGAACAAATGCGGGTTAATGACATCCTAGGCGAATTCAAGTGGAAGAAATGGACTTTGGCAGGGAATGTAATGCGAAGGCAAGTCGACCGCTGGTCCTTAAGGGAAACGGAGTGGTTCGAAGAGAAGGCAACAGCTGCAGGGGGCGGCAGAAAGTTAGGTGGGCGAATGAGATTAGGAAGTTTACGGGGATACAGTGGCTGCAGTTTTCAAAGGACAGGGTTAATGGGAGAGACATGGGAGCTTGCCCTGCAGTGGGCGCAGTCAGGTTGATGATGATAATGATGAAGATAGAGGGCCTGCTCATATACTTTTGTCGGCATTCTCGGAGATATGCAAGCCTCAGTTACCTTCCTTTCAGTTTTACCTCTTGCCTTTGCAAAGAACACTGTGTTTTCAAGGGCAGGGCAGCAGCCATGCTTCTTGCATTTACTACAGCGCATTGCCAAATGGGCATACTCCCACACGGTAGGCAAATCTCGGCCTGTAGTCCAATTGGTGTTCCTTTTGAAAACGTCCCTTTCAGCAACACCTGATTGGCCAAAATGCCAGAAGCAGATGTGCATCCACTTCTGCCATTTGGAGCAGTCTGGTGCCACCGAATGGAATTTTGAAAAGAGACGATGTGCAAACAAACAACACAGAAGAAATACAAATGAAACAAGTGCAACTCTGCAACTGTTTATTCACTTGGAAAGCGAGTGAATAGATCAGCAAAAGGGCAAGACCAGACTTAACAAGCTGGCTATCCTACTCTGTTACACCTACCTACCTAGCCTGTTACACCTACCCTCTTAGAAGCTTTTTATCATGAGTTGGAAACAGTTTGTTGGGACAACGTCCTTCAGGCAACAAATGCGAATGTAGCTTATGATGCCTTTTTGAGTTTGTTTCTTTCGGTATACCAACGTCACTTCGTATTCCAACGCCACACGGGTAATAAGAGATGTCGAAAACCTTGGGTGACAAAGTACCTATTGAAGAAGATTGAAAAGAAAGAACGTCTGTTTAAAACATTTATGCGAACTCGTACAGCATCTGATCTCGCTACGTTCAAAAAATTTCGTAATGACTTGACTAAGCAGCTAAGAAAAGCAAGAGAACTCTACTATCAGAATATGTTCGGTTCCAACGTAAAGCGCACTGACTTAATGTGGAATAACTTAAATGCACTGATGGGTCGGAGCGAGAAAAAACAGAGAGTTGAAGAAGTTTTTCACGAAGGACAATTATTAAAAGGAGAAGAAATGGTAAATATTTTTAATGACTACTTTGTTAACAGAGATTTTGCTAAAAACCAGACAACATCATACAAAACTTTAGGGCAGAAAAACTCTAGCACAATATTTTTTGAACCAACAGATGCAAATGAAGTGTGTTCTCTTTTTTTTTGAGTTTCAATAATTCTCATAGTGTTGATGCAGATGGTATACAAATAAGACCTGTCAAGTATGTGATACGTATAATCAGCCCCATTCTAGCGCATATTTTTAATCTCTGCATTTCTACAGCTGTTTTTCGAACAAAAATGCAAGTCGCCCGTGTGATAGCCTTATATAAGAAAGGCGATAAAAATGATGTATCTAACTACAGACCGGTGTCAATTCTTCCTGCCTTTTCGAAAGGTCTCGAGAAAATCATCCTAGATCGAATACCGCGCTTCTGCAACAAGCATAATATAATAACTACTTCGCAATATGGCTTTAGAAGGGACAGGTCTACAGAGCTGGCGCTGTTGGACCATAAGGAATATATTCTAAAACATTTTGAAGAGAAATGTATTGTTATCGGTATTTTTGTTGATTTTAGCCAAGCTTTCGATTATATTAGTCATACTATCCTTTTTGAAAAACTGCATCATTATGGTATACGGGGACATGTTTTGGCCCTGCTCCAAAGTTATCTATCAAATAGATTTCAATATGTCGACATAAATGGTTTCATTTCTCACAGAAAAAAAAATAATTTCAGGAGTCCCACAGGGTAGCATTTTAGGCCCTGTCCTATTTAATTTGTACATTAACGATATTGTACACATCTGCTCAGATACCAAGTTCGCTATATATGCCGACGACACGAGTGCTTTGGTGCCATCACGTTCTGAAGCTGAAGAAATTACTAAAGCAAATATTTTTCTGCGCAAATTGGACTCGTGGATTTCCAGCAATCAATTAAAACTTAACGCAAACAAAACAAAGGTGGTAATTTTTCGACCAAAAAGTAAACAAATTTCGTTACAAGGAACCGTAATGTTTAGATCCGCAGCCATTGATGTGGTAGATACTGTCAAGGTGTTAGGGGTATATTTTACTTCAACTTTACAATGGAATGATCATGTAAACAGTCTAATCAGCAAACTGAGCTGCATAACTGGAATTTTAAATCGCAACCGCTATACTCTTCCAAAAAAAGTTAAACTAATGGTCTATAACGCTCTCTTTGTTTCCCACCTAAACTACTCTCATTTAGTCTGGGGAACATCAACAAAAACTAATCTGTTGAAGCTTGAAAGGCTACAGAAAAAAATAGTACGAATAATTGAAAACGTTGAATACACAGCGCCTTCTTCAGATATCTTTGCTTCGCTTAATTTATTGAAAGTAAGAAATATTAACGAATACAAATTATGCAGGCAGTACCGTTTAAGTGTCCAACGAGAGAGTACAGTTTTTACTGAAATGGCAGAACTAAAACCCAATTATCCCATCTACAGCACCATAACTCCAGAACGATGGAAAGTTCCAAAATGTCGTACTGCCTATGGACAACAAACACTCCGGTATAACCTTCCGCGATTATTGAATGCTGCAGAAAAAGAAGGCGCTGATGCATCCAATATGTCTCTTCCAAATATGTACAAATATTTTGCTACTCATACTCTTTTTTGTGAATGAACGCACAGGTCTATCTTTATGTTTAATTACATTGCATTGTTTACTTTTCAAAAAAAAAATGTTCTTCCAGGAGTCCAAACCCAGTGTTCTATTGAAACTCTTATTTAGGCTTATTTTATTTTGTGATGCGATATAGTGCTGTTTATTTTTTTTTCCTCTTTGCAACAAAAAAAAAATGTGACTGTCTATTGTCCCGCTCTGCTGCTGTATGCTCTGTAAGGGGGCGGAGGATTTTTCAAGCCACAAATGTACGGCATTTCCCTCCGCCTCCTTCCACTTCTTTGTGGAGAATAAAACTTGTATGTATGTATGTATGTATGTATGTATGTATGTATGTATGTATGTATGTATGTATGTATGTATGTATGTATGTATGTATGTATGTATGTATGTATGTATGTATGTATGTATGTATGTATGTATGTATGTATGTATGTATGTATGTATGTATGTATGTATGTATGTATGTATGTATGTATGTATGTATGTATGTATGTATGTATGTATGTATGTATGTATGTATGTATGTATGTATGTATGTATGTATGTATGTATGTATGTATGCTCAGTTGCCAAAGCATTACTGAAAAAGGTTAAAAAAGAAAAATGTAATAACAGTGCAAAAAATTATGTTGCCAAACGGAAAACTAAACCTGTGATAATTCCTTATATTCATAAGATGGCACACAATCTGAAACATGTTGAGGCAAACTGTCCTTTTAGACATGTGCTGAGGCACATTTTTTCTATAGCCATTTGTTACCCTCTTGTTTCTACTTATGCGCATGTGTGGGTCCCTCTCTGCTCTTGCCATTTTGTCTATATATTCACACGCTTCCTAGGTGAATGAACAGTTGCACTTGTTTCGTCTGTCTTCCCTTTGTGTGGTCTGTTTTGCGTGTCTGTTTTCAAAACCATTACCGAATGGGATGTTTTTGAATGTGCTGCAAGTTGGAATAAAGGGCCTTGTTGATGGCAGTGAGGTACATTGTGTTTACTTATGCCTTTTTTTTTAACTGTTTCATCTCCTAATCTTGGTTAACCTTGAGTACACCTCGGCAAGCTTACGAGAGGAGGTCTAAAATTTCTGGCGGCTAGTTAATAGAACGAAATACAAGGGTTGTACCAAAAGAGTTTATTCATTGAAACATCTCAACATATCTGCCACTGATGTCAGTGCATTTCTTGTTGTGACAGATTTATTTTTCCTAATGAGCTTTGAAATCATTCCTTTGTAGATTTTGCAAGTCACTGTTCCCAGTGGCAGTGATCTCATTTCTGGAAATAAACAGTGGTCCTAGATGAATCTTCATTCGCAAGATGCTGTTGGAGTTCGAGAAGTCAATAGATAGGCCTGAGACCATAATGAAAATGGTGCAGTATCGTTGTTAATTTTTGTTCTTTCAAGAATGCTGCTGTTGTCTTTGCACCATCTCCACTTTTTTCTCATATTTATAGTCAGTATGTGTATATGAAAAAGCACCATGAAGCAGTTATGCCTCTAAAACGACATAAAAACACCACTATAAGCTTGACAAGACAGAAAATTCATGCAGCAGAATGTATTGCCAAAGTCCACAAAAATTTGGAGCTCCTCGCATAAATGGCATTCAAAAACATAGGCTCACTCGTTACCTGCCTGCAGCTTTCTTGACGTGAGCAACATAATGCAGGTAAGGCATGGAACACACTCGCTTCCTCTCTTCATTGCTCTTCAAATGCTGTGTGTGTGTGTAGTTCTCATTCCTCCTCCTTCCTTCCTTGCTTTTTCACTTTTTTTTACAGGACTATACCCACACCAAATCTTTGCTTGCGTGTTTTCTTCTTTGAAACGATCCGTTAAACATTAGTATATATGGATCACTCCGTACACATCACAGCCGCTAAAAAACTTACAATCGAATTTCCTCTTGATGCTGTTTTGGTTCCAGCGGCTAGGAGATGGTTGTGATATCAAAGGTCGGTGCACGCCACATGCGGCATAAAAGAAAAACAGCAATACAACTGCTCCTTCTTTGTTTTCATGAACTGCAATGCTAAAACCAGCCCGTCTCAAGAGCGAGAATGACTACAAATGAAGAAGCAGTGACCTATACTGACCTTTGATGTCATAGCCATTGTCTGGCTGTCTGAACCGATACAGCATGAGAAAATAAATTGAATTTTAAATCACATAGCAGGCCTGGCTAAATACCACGTGGTGATCCATGTATTCTAATATCTTATGCTTCACTACAGAGAAGACAAGATGTAACTAAAATTAGGTGTCATTTTCGAAAGTGAGTGACAGTATGACATTTGCTGTGGCCTCCCTTTATTCTTGTTTAACTATGTTCACAATACATCAACCTTTTCATGCAGTTCAGATTATAGTAACTGCACGAAGCTTATCTATGTAATAAAGTACACTACTTGTGCAATGTATGAAAGAACTCTGACTGGCACCTACAAAATGTGCCAACTTTCTTCTTCTGTCATGAGCATGTTTGGAATTCGTAACGGTTGGAGAAAGCTTAGCTAGCACCACAAGCGGCCATCTCAGCAAGAATGGAACTATAAATGACCTCACTGACACCATGCCTGGCCTCATCTTTTTTTTTAAATGCGTATAATTTCATACATGTAGAATTGCAAGGGAAATTAGCACAGCTCAAAACGGGACCAAGCCTTTGCAAGTTTGTTCAGCATTACACTGTGTGTATGAGCCTTTCAAATGTTGAGAACTAGAAGTGATTTCCTCACTAAATTCCCTTCAGATATAGTTTCATGCACCTACATTTCGAGCAATCTATCTCGAGTCAACATACACCGAAGCTGGGTGCAACACTAATGAGGTGTATATTTCAATGTTTGCCGTTCAGAAACTGTACACCACAGCTCTCTGGAAAATGAAATTGCACATATGAAAGATCTGTTTTTAGATGGACCAGCTTATTATTAGTCATTATACAACCTCACTTACACAGCTGTAGACCCGATATTCAAAAGCAATCTTTGTACAACGTACAGTTATGAGCAGGTTTTATTGCTCTCTCAGTGCATAGCAATCGTGAACCTCATGTTAACTAAATTATTTAAGGATGAAGTGCACTTTTGAGAGTAATATTAAAGTGCTCTGAAAAATTTCAGCCCCCAAATGAATGCTGCATAACTACACACAATATAAGCTTCAGTTATGACTGGGCACAAATCAAACAAAACTTAAAAGAACATTGAGGATAAATTAAAGTTGACCTGCTACTCGACAGATTATGATATTCTAATGCCAAAGGAACTGCTGTCATTGAAAACTGAGCTTTAATAAGACGGAAAACACCAAAAGGTGAACTACAGGTGTTATCATCACCAGCTGATTTTGCAAGTAAACTGCGTGCGTGCGTAGACACCAAGTTTTTGGCTTATCCAAAAAAAGCCAGAAAATACCAGGAGGTTCTAAAACATTTGCATCATTGAACAAGATGAAAATAGCCCAAGTTGTGGCAAATTTCTAACAAAAAAAAAGCGTCAGCACAGTTGTCCCAGATAAATTACTCACCTTCAGTTAAAATTATCCCATATATACCACGCCTACGGCAGACATCGTTGCTTCACCGCCTCACCGGCGTTCAAATAAATTACCTGCGTTATCGATGCAAAGAATGGAAGCGAACAAAATACCCACCTTGAATTAAGCTTGTCCAAACGGCGCTCTAGTAGTCTGATAGTCGCTTCATCGTTGCTGTCATTGAAAAGCACGAACACCCAAAGGCGGCAGGGCGCCGCCATTTTCAATCACCGGCGTCGCGTCTATTTCAACGCTTTGCCATGGGAACAGCTGCTCCGCGTGCGCGTTGGCGTAGGCAACAATGGCGTGTACATAGTCGTCATGGCAACAGCTGCACCGCGCGCGCGTTGGCATGGGCAACATTGGGCTTGTCTGCAGCGGCTAGCAAACGTAAATACGCCACCGGGTGCAGGCTTACCCTAGTGCGCCACTGTTAACACCAAACCAACGCGTCGAGTAATAGTTCGTGAATCATTTGTTCTCAAGCTTCACAAGTGTCTTGGCAGTGGTACTGAGGATGCGTCTCGAGGACATGCCGTTTCCCTACACATTAAATATTGAGCGCACCTGTTTAGCGCCCATTCCTTGAGTTGATCGTCAATGTGGTCGTCAGCCGTCGGCGGAATGATAGTGTGTTTGCCACCCTCCTGAGAGTTACCACCCGAAACCATCAGAGCGTGGCTGCTATGAAAAGACGTGGGTTTACCCTGAAAGGAGGAATGCACGGCGAGAGCGGAGGAATGTGGCATATTACTTCGCAGGCGTTGTACCCTACAATGCCACAGTGGGGAAGCGTAGTGTGGCACAGTTGTGGCGATGCCGCGCTCTTGGACAGCAGACTGGAGAGGATGTGTGAGAAGATGAACGAGTAGGCGTGGAAAACGAGTGCTGCATAGGTGGTGTTCGCTCGTGCGTCTCTCCCAAATTCTTCGCGCCAATATGCAGCAAAATCAAAATTCCTCAGCAGCACCGCTGAAAATTTGAATTATGAAGTATCGATATATTCGGTGTATTTTTCTTATATCCAAGGAATGCCGATGTTGGAACGTTACACTTATACAAATTTGGCTCTTTTCCCGAAAGCTAACTAGTAGTTCGAAATCTCCCAATTTACATATAATTTTTCGTCCTTGTGCGTAATTGGCTTTCTCTGCCTGTAATGATTTTATTTTACTTTATCCAGTCCATTGAGACTCCTCTCATTGTTTCAGTTGTACGCAGTACTCTCAAATTACAAAAAAGTTGCAATATGCTTAGGGGGTTGGCAAAAGCGGTTCAATAAATATACTCCTAACATTGTTATATAGGTTGTGCATTTTAACTTGTTCCTAGGCCCATAAAACTCGAGAGCAGCCGGCGCTTCCAAAGAACGACGTATAGTTTGCCGTAGTGGGCCAAAATTCTGCGGATTTCCACAGTCCCCATAATTCGGTATTAACTGGAATAAATTAAAGAACATTTGTATCGACCATTATAAGCCTAATCGCGCTCTGTTCAGTTGTTTCGGGGTGAAGAAATATCAGGAGAAACATCAGAGCTACGTACCTTTAGGCCCTTTTTTCCGGCGTTGAAATAAAGCCCGCGCAATGTCAAGAACACTACGTGACAGAGGTTATTGGCTGCCGCATTTTCCCACCCGCAATCTTGTTTTAAATAAAGCAAGCAAGTACACTGGCGCAGTTAAAAAAAAATGACCAAGCTTCAGAGAAAAAATTCTTCTTACGTGCGCCTGATATAGCGGAGGAAATGGATGTTGAATATATTCAGCAATTATTTCTATTTCCATAAGGAGACGTCAAAAAAGAGTTCGAACAACGAAGCGTGATCCATCCTATTCTCTCCGTGACAGTACATTGACTGTGAGAAAATGGCGATTCTCCGTTCATTTCAACGAGTTGAGCGATGCAAGAAATAAAGAAAGCAAACGCTACCTTGATGTAAGTACATTTCCTGGCTGCCTGGCTCTCATATCGTTTCTTTTCTCCACGTGGTGACGGAATAAAAGCTTCGCATGAATTGGCGGCCGGCGTAAAACTTCTGAGAGATCAAACCGTGCGCTTTCCGTGTTCCCGACGAATGTGGTGACGCATTCTCCGACCAATGCTCACAACAGCGGCGTCGACCTCTAATTCGACAAGGTTAGCGTACATGGATCATTCGTGCAAATCACGTTCAAAGTCGGTAACATATTGCCGCGAATATTTGCAGTGTTTGTTCGTTCTTCAAATCTGCTGCCACACCACTTTATCGCTTTGTTTGCTACGCAAGACACGACTAGATTTTTCTCGATTGATCGCTGCCAGGCAGAGCTGTTTCTACGTTGTTCCGGAATATTCTAGCAACTTTGCACGCTCTATCTTGAAAGTGCGCTATCAGCTTTAAAATGAGCACGGCCGACAGCGGCGGGCATTCTGTTCGACGACCGCCGAGCACGCTTGTCGCTTCGCCGCCGCTGAGTGATTCAGTCCATTGTGGGCGCAAGTCAGCCCAATAAACAGTTTTCTTTTAGAACTTTTGTCCGTTTCATTGCTCCTTCGACTGCCGTCGCCGCTACTACGTGACAATATGATGATAGACGAGCGCAGTCGCGTGGTTGTCATCATATTTCGCGGATTTTTTTTTTATTTGCAGCAAACAAGCACACGGAGGAAAAAAGTTGCTGCACAGAAGCAACTGTTGTTATGTCAGTAACAACACCACCGATTTAAATAAGCGGATACTTTTATTTGGCGAAGGGTGGCAGTCATATCAAATTCATTTTCTAGAAACCTTTCTGTTTAGTGGACACGAGTGATATTCTGTATCGCGATTCCATCTGTAACAAAAACAAGATTACATGCAAAAAAGTGTTTTGGAACACGATCTATTTTTCGAAATTTTCTTCATGTTCGTGAATAGCTTTTTCCCTGAATTCGGTCCTAAGTGGTGCGCCCTGGAGACGTCTCTTGGAGCAACCGAAGTCCCCGAGTAGCGACTGGCCGTCTCTCAGGCTCCTGTTTACACATCGACCTGTGTTCCCTTGAGAACGACACATATTCATTCAAGCTGCCCAGAAATGACCTCCGGACCCTCCAACTAACGCAAGCTGCCGAGGAAAGCCTGCTATAAACAGTAGTGAGAGACGGGAGCGCTCTTTGAAGTTTCCTCTGAGCAGAATCTATAATTCGACCCACTTTGTGAAATGAAAATTGCGCCACCAGCCAGAGAGCCAGAGAGGGAGTGACAGCATCTCAGAACCACGGCGGGACTACTCATCGATCGATGTATTCTGCGCTGACCGCGTCTCAGCTGCGCAGCCAAAATTGAATTGTCGCGAATGAGAGTAAAGGGCGGAATCCAGAGAGAGCGCAGTTGTGCACAACAGATAACAGCTTGTCAGTAGCTCTGGCCTCTTCTTAACAGGAGCGCGATTTCTAAACGGCGTTGTTAGAGTTGTTAAAGAACTGACAGAAAAGAATCCTACTCGTATACAAACTTTTAACTTAAAATAGATGAAAAAAGCTTCATTGCGTTGTTCTTAAGGCCAGAAGGACACCTTCCGGAAACGCCGTGATATGCTACCGCCAGACCAGGAACTAGGCATCAGCCTTCGTCTTCAATATATACGTGGCAAAATTTGCCTAGCAGCACCAGCTCACATTTCACGTCCCCTAGAAGCCCACAGCAAATTATTCTCTTCCTCTGAAAACGCTGCTGTGCAGCCGGCAAGTGTGCATTGAACGCACAAATGAAGCGATAGTTTGGAAAAGCGCGTTTTTGCAGCTTTGGCTCACGGCTTATGTCCTGCTCCTGTCCACTTTGCTATGTCCGAGCTCCACTCAGCAATACACGACGATGCTGAATTGCATGGCAGCGTCAAAGTCATCCTGGTGTTAACCAATCTTGTTATACTCTGTTGAACAAGTTGAATGGCTTCACCTGAACGTGAATGATTTGCCGATTCCTATAAAGTTCCTAGCTGTAAAAAATCACCGAATAGAGTGTGAGCCTTACCTGTACTACGGTTACAAGTGCGACACAATAGTAATCAAGCAGCTTCCTTTTCTGGCCCCGCTGAAACTAATATTTGTACCGTACTTTTCCAAAATGGCCAAAGTACACCAAAAACGGATCTTCAAATTATGTGCACGACCAGACGTCAACTTGTTCATTTCTTCAGAGTCGCAACATGAAGAAACTCTGCGCCCGTTTTCAACTCGCCTATGTCAAGTTTTTAGCGTTGGTCCTCGGAACATCAGCGCGCCCCAAGACCAGTTTCACAGGTGTGCGTTCCGGAATATTGTTCAAGGCTTGCGACTTTTCGCCCGCGATCGGGCCACAGAAAAGTTGTTACCAAAAGGGCAGACGTATCGAGCATCTATCGCTCTCTCCAGAACACCGTCCCTAAAGCACAATGAGCGTGCGAACAGGCCCCATGCGTTGGCGTTGATTGATGCGTATAGAACTTTGAACAGTACAATTGATTTCATAGAACCGCGGTTCTTTGATGCGTTTTTCTCGAAGAGTTTAGATTTCATAGTTCTTCCGGTGCAAAGCATGTTCTTACGTTACGGATTCATTTTTCAATACGCGTGCTATTCTCCGTCACGTTTTTGTTTTTTTACACGCCGCCACAGAGCCGTCGAAATAACATTTATTGACTCCTGGCAATCACTGCTCTGGCTCCTCCTCTCCCTTGTGGCTTCTGGGACTATTGTTGCCCTCCTTTTGCACGCTCGGTGGCACTGGCTGCTTAGCCGAGAGACTCGTCCACACCATCCAGGGCTCCTCTTATTTCTTGTCTGCACGTTTCTGGGCAGGAGCCCAGCGATATCTCCCTCCAATGCAACTGCTTACCGAAGTGTCGCTGTAGCGTTCTGGGCCCTCGGTATGATGCATCTATCCAATTACCTGCAGACAAGCATCACCGCTATTCGTGCTGTACCAACCGTATCCCGCCATGTCAGGACTTTCCCTGCGCTTAAGCCCTATATGAAGAACTGCGTCTTGGCGCCTTGTTTGATAGAAGACTGGTCAAATGCTGCGCTTTTCGCAGAGGCCGATGGAGAGCTGTTAAGCTATCTCGACTCAATCTTAAAGGCTTTCTCACGTTGCCATGAAATGGTCTCTCTTTCCAAAGACGCATATCATTGTTACGAAAAAGCTAAAAGAGGGACACACGTTGTATTTTCTACAATATGCACTCAAGAAGAGATGTCACTTGCCGCCAAATGGGACCTCGTCGTAAGCGAGAATCTCTTCAGCATCCCTCAAGAGGCCGCCATTCATATTTTACATCCACTCAGGTGAGTACTTTCTTTTGAGATATGTGATCTGTGTTGATGTCATCAGTAATCCAAATGGGTCATGCTCGCTGGTGACTTTCGCTATCACATTAGTCGAGTGAAAGAATAGCGCACTCGTAGGCGGGAATCCTGGACAAAAGGATTTTTGAACGAGATACCATTTATGAACGCAATTTTTTCATATAATGTAAGATTTCACTATAGCAGTCAACATATGCGGATTACCTGACGGCAGTCTTGAATTTTTTTCTATTAAAGTTTTTGCTATCGTCAAGAGCGTTCCTCGCTGGTTTTCTAAGGGAGACTTAATGTTTCAAAGCGACCGATGGAAACACTTTAAAGGAAAGATTTTGCTACATATCAGAAGAAAGGACCATTACCTTCACAGTGAAAGTATCTTACAATTTTCCAATTTTCAACACTTTTGCGGAACATGTTTTAGGAAAATGTTGGTAAATGATAATTGCAAATGCACATGAAACAAAATTCCTTTACTTTTTTATGCTGTTCACATTTTTCATTGAAAACTGTGCATGGTTGGCCAGAGCGAACGATCCACCCCCCCATAGTTCTCTCGTTCATGCCAAGGCTGGCAGCGCCGTTTGCATGGTTACAATAACCATGTGAACGCCCAGCTGACCCAGCGATGCTTCATCGTCCCGTCGATGGCGCAGAAGGGAACACTGATCACTGACGTTCCCTTACTTAGGGATCCGAACTCGAGAGCGAGATACTGCGACGGTGTGACAGCTTGCGGAAGATATCAGACACATTTAGCATAGCGCGTACCGCTACTGCTTACCGCCAACCATCGCCCGTCGCTTCTAGCGCGCTGGTTGGTCACGGCGACCAAGGAGCGCGCACTGTTGACGGGAACGTGGCGCCATCTGGCGTCGCCGCCCGGTGATCCTCCACAAGCTGACGATGCGCACTGCCTGCTAAATGCGAAACGAACGCATCCTCCATTGGGACCGAAGCGAACGCTTATAGAGTTCAATGGCTCGATCGGATCGATTCCACAAAGCCGCCCTCAGATACATAGACAGTAGCCATAAGTGCTAGGTGGTACGATGTTAACAGAGATGCGCTAAGTCCTTCGATGCAAAAAGTAGCCAGAGCCTCTGGTGGTGTATTTTTGTTTGACTTGCTTTACAGTGTTTTTATCTCCACAAGCTGACGATGCGCACTGCCTGCTAAATGCGAAACGAACGCATCCTCCATTGGGACCGAAGCGAACGCTTATAGAGTTCAATGGCTCGATCGGATCGATTCCACAAAGCCGCTCTCAGATACATAGACAGTAGCCATAAGTGCTAGGTGGTACGATGTTAACAGAGATGCGCTAAGTCCTTCGATGCAAAAAGTAGCCAGAGCCTCTGGTGGTGTATTTTTGTTTGACTTGCTTTACAGTGTTTTTATCTAGGGCAAAGTTGTTTTTTAATGTAATATAAAACAGAAAAACTTGACAAGACGTATCTCTAGTTATCAACACAATTTGCAGTATATTTACTCTTTGTCCAATCATCAAGCTCCCACTAAGTGATGTCATATCCACTGCTAAAAACCGCCACTGTATGGTGACACCGTCAGCGCCACGAATTTGTTTTTATAATCAATTAAAATATTGAAAACGCAGTATACGCGGTACGGCCGATGCTAATAGCATCATTATAACTCATTCTTTGCAACCAACAGACAAAACAATGCACTGAAGATGTGTTTTTGGGCCCCTTTAGAGTAAGTGTCAGGCACTACATTCCAAACCCACGCAGATGCTTCAATTTTCAGAGATTTTGCCACGGCTCACAGGGTAGCAGCGTCCGCAAAACTTGCACGAAGTGCGCTTCGAAGGGCCACCATTCTTAGGAATGTGACGCTGCCCTGCGCTGCGCAAGCTGCGAAGGAGACCACGCTGCGTACTCCAGGTTGTGTCCGTCCTGAAAAGAGGAAAAGGAAATAATCACCATAAAGAGCAAAGAAAATATTTCGTTTAAAGAAGCGAGGAGGCGATTTGCCCTCAGCCATACATTCTCCTTCACAGGGAAACCTAACTTCGCTGAGGTGGTGCGCAGGGGCGTAGCACCACACAGCACTCCGGCACCTGCCGAGGCTGCTTTCAGTGCCTATGGCAGGGCCATCCACGCCCTAGGCAGGGTCAGCGAAAGCTCCCTTGCCACTTCCAAAGCAGGGAGCGTCGGTCCATGGGTCGGGATCCCGCAGGACTTCCACCCGTCGGGGGAGGCCTGAAACTGACACAACCGCGGCTGCGCGGTCCTCCAGCACCTCTTGCGAGGTGATCGATATAATCCCCAGTCCGCCCGCTTTACAGCGGCGGAACAGCTCTATTGAGCGGAAAAAAGACAGCCCTCATAGCGGGCCCACCATATAAGTAAAACCCCTTTCATTACCTGTCAAAAACATAACCGTAGCTTTTTTAATTCAGTGGAAGTATAGAGGACTTATGCGGAATTAAGTGACATAACACATATTTTAGGGTCAATGTCACCCATACTTTTATGTCTTCAGGAGAGCAATCTTGGTCCACAACGTGTGCATATCCTGAAACATTATAAAACATTTAGACGCGATCGCGAGCAGGCAAATCGACTCTCGGGAGGCGTCGCGATTGTCGTTCAAAGCGGCGTTCCTGTTCGAGAAATCAAACTCAAAACAAAACTTGATGTGGTTGAAGTCACCATCGTCAGCTACAAAAACACTAACAATTTGTTCTGTGTACATTCCTCCACATTTTATATTCACACTCTATGATTTACAAGAACTGATAGATGAACTTTTAGAGCCGTATCTGGTAGTTTAGGATTTTAACGCGCACTCCTCTTTTTGGGGATGCGAGCGCTTCAACTGTAGGGGGCAAACAATTGAAGATTTTATTCTCACAAATAATATATATCTTTTAAACACGGAAAAGGCCACATACTGCTCTCCAGCCTCGGGCAATATGAACTTTTTAGATTTGTCTTTTAGTTCACCACCTGTTTTTAATGATTTTAAATGGAATGTCATTGACAACCCATATGGCAGCGATCACCTTCCTGTATTATTATGTTTGTGATCTCCACCAGGAATCATCCCAACTAAACCACGAAGTTGGAAGCAGCATAAAGCAGACTGGCAACTTTTTAGAGCACAAGTCAATTTAGAAAATATATTTTTAGAAAATGTCACCATCGATGAGATAAACGAAATAATCATGAATTGTGTAATTGCTGCTGCACACTTAGCTATTCCTCAGTATTCAGGAGTGGGACGGCAAAAACACAAATTGTGGTTAACAAAATAGTGCAATGAAGCAAAAAACAAAAACAAAATAAAGCTTGGGGCAAATTTTGCAGGTACCCTACACATGAGAACCTCGTACGTTTTAAAAAGGCAAGAGCAAAAGCTCGGTACGTCCGACGCAGTGCCGAGAAAGCCTCATGGAAGAGTTACCTTTCATCTATAAGCTGTCAAATAACATAAAAAAAATGTGGGAACAGCTTCGGAAATTAAATGGCAACTTCTCACCGTTCACTATTCCTCTTTTGACAACACCTGGCGCAGAAACAAGCAAAAGTGAACAGGATGACAATTTTGGGTGAACACTTCGCTGCAGTGTCCAGTTCATCGCAATATACGCAGTCAAACAAAAATATAACAGAAAAACATAAACTTCTGATAAGAGGAGGTGGAAAGGAACAACACAATAATTCAATTACTCTCCAAGAAATAAGTAGAGTACTGTCTGCCGAAAAAAAAACCACTTCAGGGCCCGATCATATACACTATGAAATGCTTGCCCATCTTTCTCAGCCTGCCATAGCGGCACTCTTGAATTTGTTCAACAAAATATCCATAGAAGGAAAAATGCCTAAGGTGTGGAAAAGAGCCGTTATAGTCTTATAGGGCCTTTCCTGAAACGTGGAAAACCACCAGCTTCCCCCATTAGCTATAGGCCAATAACCTTTACATGCTGTCTGGCCAAATATTTTGAAAGTGTTCTGAATATAAGACTAACATTTATTCTTTAATCCCGCGAACTTCTTGATGTCCATCAATGCGGTTATAAAAAGGGATGATCAACAACAGACCATTTAGTTCGCCTCGAAAATACTGTCCGAGAAGCTTTTATACACAAACAGCACTGTCTTCCCGTCTTTTTCGACCTCGAGAAGGCATAAGGCACTACCTGGAGGTTCTGGATTCTTCGCAACCTAGCAGAGCATGGCATCCGTAGCAGGGTGTTTAGCTGCCTAAATAATTTCCTGTCCAACCGTTATTTTCACGTACCCCTAGGCTCAACGCTTTCGAGAAACTTCGTTCAAGGAAATGGCGTACCTCAGGGATGTATTTTAAGCACAATGCTCTTCGTTATAAAAATGAATTCTATAGCCAACGTAACCCCGAAGCCCATTATTTATTCAGTCTATGTTGACGATCTTCAAATAGCCTGCACGTCCTTAAACCTAGTAACATGTAGAAGGCAAATACAGTTGACAATGAATAAATCAGTGACATGGGCGGAGGGGAACGCTTTCCAGTTTTCCACACAGAATACTGTGGCCATTCTTTCCTCGCTCAAACGAGGCCTACAGGCGTACCCATTCATACACGTGGACTAAACACAGCTGCCTGTAAAAAATCTGCACAAGTTTCTAGGCATAACCTTTGACAAGAAACTCTCTTTCCTGCCTCATATAAATGCACTGAAAAAGAAAGCCCCCTAATCTCTTAACGTACTCAAAGTACTATCACGAAAACATTGGGGAGCAGACAGGAGATGTCTTATGCAAATTTACCGCTCTGTAGTGCGCTATACCCTGGATTATGGGTTTATATATAGTGTATGATCGTACCTTAAGATACTGGATCCTGTACATAATTTAGGTTTGCGTCCTTCCATTGGTGCTTACAGGACGTCGTCCATAAACAGTCTGTGTGTGGAAACAAAGAACAATTCCTTACAGACAGAAGAACGATGCTCACGTGTTCCTACATTCTAAAAATTCGTTCACCACCTACAGATATCTGTCACAAATAGTCACAAAGTGCTCATCTAGAATACTCTTTAACAAAAAACCGCACGCTGACCGGCCGCTGCTATTGCAATTTGAAGAAATCTGCGAGAACCTCGGCGCACTAGACATATTGCCAAACATTGCTCTTAAGCGAGGTCCACCGCCGCCATGGTACAATTTCCCTGAAATATGTGATTTCATTCTCAAACACTTTCGCAAAAACAAATTCCAGAACAAGCTATAATACAATAATTTTTTGCACTCAATGAAAAATACAGTACTTTGACAGCTTAATATACAGACGGTTCAAAAACAGATGCTTACGTTGGAAGCGCAGTGGTACAAGGAAATTAAAATAGAATAAATATAATAGTAAGACTTCCACAGTGGTACATCCATCTTGACTGCCGAATGCTACGCCATCTGTGTAGCCATAGGAAAAATAATAAATGAGAACGTCGCCAACAGTATTATTTGCACAGTCTCGCTAAGTGTGCTTACAGCCCTTCATTCTGTAAATGCAATAAATCCGCTGCTTGGCGACATCATAGACAACATTACAACAGCCATAACTCAAGGACAAAACATAAGACTGCTTGGTACCTAGTCATGTCGGCATAATGGGCAACGAAAAAGCAGATTTATGGTTTGTGACAAGCAAATTAAAAACTTAAATATACCCTACAAGGATTGCATAAAATTACTACATTGTAATGGAAAGAAAACAAACGGCAGTCCGCTTGGAACAACGAAATAAATAACAAACTACACCTAATAAAATAAGTTTTAGTCAAATGGGAGTCATATGCGCACCAAAAACGTTTCAATGAACTCATTATCTTTCCTCTCCATATAGGCTGCACACACATTAGGCACAACTTTCTGCTAAAAAAGAAGACAAAACAGTTCATACATGTGGAGATGAACTTACAGTTTATCACATTTTATTTTCATGCTCGCAACTGGGAAATCTAAGGAAAAAGTGCTTTTCTCCGTTTTATAACCAACGCATCCCTTTTCACCCAGCACTGCGATTAGGTGAAAATATAATTGTGGACATGTCCCTTGTTTTAAGATTTTTAACAGAAGCAGATTTTCTTCAAAATATGCAAATCATGACCCAGTGCTTCGCCTCATGCGCCTCTGCTAACAGGGCTGTGGTTTTTATTTGAATTGGTTGGGAGCCTCCAGTTCCTTGCCCAGCCAAGGACGGCTGTGAGGTTACCCGACATCCTTTGCAACTTTAAATATTAGCCATTTATAAATCTTGTTTTTGCCCTCAATACTCGATGGAAGGAAATAACTTTTTAGCTTTCTACACCGCCATATTTTTTCACATATTTGTAAAAATCTGCAGAAAACAATTTCTTACACCTTGAGCTTGACACATGATAGCCTAAGTTGCCTATGTGCCATTCAACCCAACAAAACAAACTAACGAACCCACGACCTCCGAATTTCGCGTCAGGTGCTCTACCAACTAAGCTGCGGGGGCGGCTGTCCAGTCTGCTACTTTCGGGGGTATTTATGTGTAGTGCAAGCGAACCTTGAGAGTGTTCACCAGGGCCACCCTCGTCTATAGCGGCAGACGTAGAACGTCCTGTATTACCGCAAGTGCCACGAAGGAACGTAGTTGAATTATGGGGGCGGAAGCCGTGAGAGAACCCTCTTATGCAACCTATGGTATTGTGCCTGCCAGATTCTAGGCCCTCGTGAAACTATTAAGCATAGAAGTGAAGGGAAAAGAGGTGCTCGTTATGACATACACGACGGAAGCCAACAGCCACCAAAACCAAGCAGCATAGAAGATTTTTTTAATATATAGTTTTTTTATGAGCGGGCGATTAATAAGCAGAAGAAAAAAACAACCGCCTAGCAGATAGGAGAGATAAAACATATACAGTGCTAAACAGCGCGTTCTATTATTTTGTGGTTCTGCGGAAAGACGAGAATTAGGTGTCGGTTTCTTGATCATAAAGGGAATAATTGCATATATTAACTAATTCATACCATTGTATAGAAGGTGGAATTTATCCTAAGCCTCATTAGAGGCGCAAATTTAAGCTGTTTCGGACCTACGCGCCTACACCTATAGCCATGGAATATAAAGGCATGGAATAGGCGACGTGTAAAGTAAAACACAATGTATCTACTGATGGGGTACTCCAGTAACAATGAAGGCAAGAAACAGGCTGCAGACCATGCAGTTGGTGACTATAGCGTAGGTTGCCGCAATAGCAGGGGGAAGCTATTACCTTTTACTTCACAGTGTTCCAAAACCGGGCCAGTATTTTCCTTATAATTGCATCCTGGTTTAAAAGCTCTTCTTTGTGTACTTTATAATGATTGTGGAAATAATCGCCAGGAAAGCTCTGGTAGCATATCTCAAAACAAAAAATACTGCTCAATATTTAACTATTGGAGAATGCGCTATCACTGACAACTCTAAGATGGACTGTTTCTTTAATATATACTTCGAATCTGTTTTCACATGGGATGATGGTGCAGCGCCAGAACTTGAAATATGCGATCACTCACAACCTTTACCTATAGTTTAAGTAGACAAGAAAGCATATTTTACTTCTCAACCTAAATGAAAAATACTGCTGGCCCGGACGATATTCCGAACACCTTTTTTAAAAGGTACGGAGAATGGCGCTATTACTACTTAACAGATATTTTCAACAAGTCTCTTTAAACTGGAGACGTTCCGAATGATTAGAAATGCGCTGAAGTCATACCCCTACACAGATAAGGTGAGTGAGATAAAAAAGACAAAGACCAATATCTCTCATCAGCACATGCTACAAAACCGTTGAACATGTATTATCTAAGCATCTGATGGAATTTACCGAGAAAAAGGGTATTCTATGTCATCACCAGTATGGTTTCTGACGCGGGTACTCTACGGCTAAGATTCTTACAGAAGGTATAAATGATATTAGTCAAACAACTGATGAATTATGGCAGGCGGATATAGTCTTTGTAGATTTTAGAAAGGCATATGACTGGATATGTCATCCTAAGTTACTACTAAAGCTTAAGATGACATTGCAGAATGATCAGCTCGTCAATTGGATTGAAGCTCATCTGTATAAAAAAACAGTTTCGTTAAATGGTTCATCTAGTACTACTGAACACGTTCGATCCGATGTTCGACAGGGATGTGTCATGGGACCTTAGCTCTTTTCCATCTATATGAGTGATATGAATGTTGGTTTGCGCTCGTACGGAACAATACGGCATTATGCAGGTGACACTCTAGTATATTCTGAAATAGACTGTCCCGATGACCAGGATAGACTTAAAGACCATTTGCAGAAAATTGACCAGCGGTGCGAAAAATAACCAATGGATATAAATAAGGAGAAAACAGTTTTCATCCGAATAAAACGCAAAAAACGCCTTAGTGTTTCGTCACAAATTTGACATCATTAATTTAAAAGAAGCAAAAGAATATAAGTACCTTGAGCGACCTGAACACGGCAACATTTAAACTATGGACACTGAGGAAGAAACTATTTGGTGCGACGCCAGATGTAAACCTTATTGCGTATTAAATGACGGTGATGCCGCTCTTGACGTATGCGAGTCATGTGCGGCTGCCTTATAGTAAAAAGATGAAGAGAAATGCGAGTAGGGGTTCAGAAGAGTGCGCTTAGATTTGTTTGTAGTGCCCACACTAGAATGCAGTCTGTTAAAGAACTCAGAATAAAAGCCGGGATCGTTACATTGCATCAAAAAATGGAAAACTGCAGACTGATTGGTTTTCTTTTTTCATATCCTGAATGGTAACTATCAGGTACATAGGATGAAACATCTCACCAGATGTTATTTCTCAGTCAGGAAGAAAACATTCAAAATGCATCAAACCACTAAAGCGCAGAACCGATTGCTTCAAGCAGTTTTAGTTCCGTCTATAGACTGGTGGAATAAGCTGCCAAATGAAATTGTCGTTCTTACAGGACCAGTACCGTTTTAAAGTGCATTGACAAAGTACTTGCTAACGGTGTGATAAATTCCTGGTAAGCTGTAACCAACACTAGTTATCCATGCACTTGTTGAATTACGATTTCTTTCTGTGTATAGATATTTTTGTAAAGCAGTGTGTGTTCTACATCCTCTATGTTAACACTGCAAGCACCAGCAAACTGTATAGTTTGAATAATTTGTTTTGATTTTCTTTTTTTAAAATCGGTAATCAATTTTAGTGTACACATCCTGCAACTCCTGTGCTAGCTCAGGCTCACAGTATGAACAAATAAAAACCATGACACATATAATCGACCTCTTTGCACACTTTGCATTATTACTGGTAAACGGGCATGTTTTGCGCTTTTTGACAGTCGTGTTTTTGTGGGGCGCTTTCGCCAGAAAAGAGCAACAAAAATTAAAAAAGCAACAACAAAATAATCACATATAGTTAGTGAGTTCGTGAAACAAAAATAGTGAACTAAAAGCCTTTGTGTCTTCCAATGGCAGGGAGCTTAATGTTCTTTTTTTTTAACATTGGCCGTTCTATATTCATAGAAAGGGGTATCTTATAGTCTCCCGCATGACACCGCTTGGCGCGAACGCTGCCCCATTCTGTCGATCAAATGCGTCCGCACCGACCTATGGATACTTTCCGGCAGCGCATCCGTGGGCAGATTCTCAAATGCATGCTACCTATGAAGTACCCTAGCTGGCTCGCACTTCCCGGCTAACTGCGGCCCCTCGGAGGCGTTTGGAAGCGTTTGGGACGCTCACGCCACGCGTTCCCCCCCTCCTCCTCCTCCCACTGGCGATAAAGACTGCACAAAGTGAGAGGCCGGGTGTATGCCATGCACTTTGCGATTAATGACCCCACCTCCCAACTCCCTATCGTGCGGCCAACCTGGATACGACGAGCGCAGCGCCAGGCAGGTGCAGATGGTGGTCACGTGATTACGGCACTGCGCCGCGTTTGGATCGTTCTTAGAGTGTTCTGTATTCGCCCGGTTGGCGTATACGTTGTGTTACTTTGTCTATAAAATGTATAGGCAGAGAATAGGGGAATGTTTTCGAGCAATGCGTTCGTAGGAAGCGTCCCATGTGCATGTTATATATTGGACCGGCGGCATGTCTTCGAGCTGTCACTACCCGGCTACGATCGGCATCTGAGAGGCTTTCCTAAGCGTCTGGGGCGCAGCACGACCAAGCCTAACACCCGATGATGGCAAAGATTGCACTGAGAGAGTATAGGTGCATGTATGCAGCGTGTTGCCATGCATCTTCACCCCCACCCACAAGATGCACCTCAGCTGAACACGATGTAGACAAAGGGAGGCATGAGCCGAGGGTGATCACGTGATCCTGGAATGGAACTACGAGTGGATTGTCGTGGGACATGCGCATCATTGCTATGCTTCAAAATGCACTGAAATCGAAGGTTTGACGGCAACACGTCTGGTAGGGAATGTTCATTACGGGAAAGTATCAAGCTCCCATAAATCTTGTTAAAATAAAAAAAATTTACGCACAGCTACGGGATCTTTGCCGTTCCTGAAGAAATGCTTAAGAAAAGCTAAAGAAAAGTCATTCCTTCCTGCTTCGTTGCCTACCATGACTTCTGAAGCGCTGTATGCAATGCAGCTCGCACGGTGAAAGAAAACATTATTAAAGTGTAATTGTTTCTCTATAATTTGCTGCCTGTGACTGAAGAAGAAATTTGTAAAGCACAGACTATAAAAGTTACTTCAGATGACATTTGTATCCTGTATATCGGAAATGCCTATGTTCCATAAATGAAACATGGAAAGAAGCATGTTTGGTGGCGCCTTTGTTTTCACGGTAATTTATAAAGCATATGTGAAATGTTAGTGGGAATTTTTGACTTACAAATATCAGTTCATAGTGCTGCGTTTAAAACGGTAACCCATTTCAAGGAAGGAAACAATTTGAAGATAATGAATGCTTTTTTCTTCAAACGAGAGATACCGAATAGGACATGGAAGAGTCCGAACGGCGAGACTAAACATGGTGTGGATTTTCTGTTGTGCCCTCACTCTAGCATCATCAAGTATGTGCAGGGGCTCGGCAATGTGTGAAGCAGTGGCTAAAGAATGTTTACATTCACAGCGCAAAGACAAACACGGACTTGAGGGTAGACACCACAAAGCGCCGACTTCAACAACGTTTATTGCTGCGCGCAGCGACTACATATAGCATACAACAGGCATGCGCAGCAACGAAAAAGAAAGTCATGTGAGACTGGTAGCAGCGCCAACCCGCAAAGGGAACACATCATCACAGGTACAAGGAAGACAACATAAAGCTACAACCTAAAATTCACGACGCAAACAAGAACAAAAACCATGATACCCTAGTTGGAAATTCCTAAGACCCGACGTTCTTTATCACCTAACAACACCGAAGGGGTGCTGACACAATAATCTCCTTTTTCTGCAATCTCACCAGCCTCTGCTATCTCCCTGGCAGTTTTGCTGACATGCCTGTGAAGAACTGTTGTTTTTCCCCAAAAAGGACCACGTTCCTTACACTGTTGGCAATCACGGCAGTGTATGCCTAGATGACGGGATGCCCCGATGACATTATTGCTGTGTTCCATGAGCCTCTCGTTTAGACATCTGCCAGTTTGGCCAACGTAGGCTCGGCCGCAGGGCAAAGGTATAGAGTACACTCCGTTTTTTGCGCACTCTACAAAAGGTTGCCTGCTGCGCATGTTTCGTTGCTGCATGAGAAACATGAGAAAGTTCAAGTGGCCCACAAATTCTACATAGATTTAAAAACTAATCGAATCCTTCAGAACAATAAAGAGAGAGGCAATAGCGCTGAGCAAGTGACATCCACTTTGTAAAGAAACATGAACTAAACAAGCCTGAGAAAAAATTCTAAGAGGGAAAGAAGCAGGTTAGAATCAGGCAACAGGAGAACCATTGAATAATGGCGAGGAAATTCTGCTAGATGAAAGGGCGCGTCAAGGACTTGAAAAATTACAGATCCGTCAACTTACTGTCAGTTGCCAACAACATATTCTCTAACGTAATCGCTTAGAAAATCAGGAGACCTTTATAGATCAAGCAACTCAAGTACTGCGCAAGCTTTCTTAAAGGCTACTCGACAACATACCTTGTTCACACTATTAGTCATGTGGCACAGAAATGCGCCGATTATAACCAACGCCTATATACAGCCCTCATAAATTATGAGAAAGCATTTGACTCAGTCGAAGCGTCAGTAGTCTTGTAAGCAATAAAATCGAAGTGTAGAACAGCAATGTGTAAAAATAAGAGACTTTCTATAGCAGACGCAAATTAGGCCACCGTATTCCCCACTAAAGCAAATATTAGAATTCCAGTATGGAAGGCGGTGAGGCAGAGAGTCACATTCTCTTCAAAGCTATTCACTGCGCGTTTACAAGAGGTATTCAGAGACCTAGATTGGGAACAGCTGGATTGGGTACAATAAACTGTAATCTCAGATTCGGTGATGACATTGTCCTGCTGTGTAACATAAAGAATCGCAAAGTATGATCCCTGACTTTAATAGGCAAAGCAGTACGGCAGATCCGGAAATTGATAAGGAAAAAAACTGATGTTCAGCAGTCTCGAAAGGCCACAGCGGTTTACAGAAATACGTCCACATAGGGCAGCTGTTGACCGCAGATCTGTACCACGAGAGTGAAATCATTAGAAGAATACGAAGGAGTTGAACGCATTTGATAGGCACTCTCAGATCGTGAATGCAAGTATTTAAGAGAGAACCTAATAGCAGCTGTACTTTAAGAGGTTCTCGTTTTGGGGGCAGGAGCATGGAGGATAACGACCGCGGTTCAAATTGAATTCAGGGTAACACATCTAGCTGTGGAAAGAAACGGTGCAACGTAGAAGACAGGAAGAAATGCGAGTTGATCAAGAAACAAACGCCAGTTATTTAGGTCACAGCTGAACTTATCGTTAAGTAGTGCGCATGCAAGATGAACGATGCCAGGGAGGCAATCAGGCTCCATCGCAAGCGAGGGAAAGGGTAGAGAAGGGCCCCAGTTAGGTGTGCGGATGAGGTTAGGAAAATTTCTTGCATAACGTGCCGCAGCTGTGTCAGGGCTTGGTTAATAGGATAGGCACGGGGTAGGCTTTTATTCTCCAGTGGGCGCGGTCAGGCGGATAATGATAATTAATGTGCGTAGTGACACTGCAGCTTGAGGTACTAAATTTATGAGGCCATTTTCTCAATTCAAGAAATATTCTGGCGCACAATCAAATAGCAAAGTTTCGCGAATGTTTGTGGGATAGCTTGCATGGTTCTGTGGCAGCTAGCAGAAATTTTTCTTTGTCCCCCGAACGTGACCTTACATTTTCCGTTTACCAATCAGAGAAATGTACCCCGCTGAAGTCAGTAAAAGATGCTTCGCTTTATTCGCGTGAAGGATCTTTTCCGATGTTAGGGCTGCTGTTCGACAGTGGGATGGCGCAAAGATGTATATCCTGTGACTTGAACCTTCCACGTCATATTTAAGAAATGAGTATTTGCCAGTGCGAACACGCGTCTTCAATCTGAACACGCGTCTTCAATGGCAGCCTATCCCTCTTTGTGTAGATGTCACCGCCCATAATGCCGCTGCTGTTCACGGCTGGCCTTTTGAGCACTTCCCATTATTATTCGTAATCTGCACTCCAAAAATTCCTGTTTTTGTTCTCTTTGTGTGAAGTTTGCTTAATTTTTATTGCCACGGAGCTGTTTTTTTGAGGAAATGAAGGCCTGCTATCAGCCGCACCATCAGTTCTCTTCTTTCCTCCAGAGACACGTTTTTATTGTTCCATATTGTGTAAAAAAGCATAAACATCAACCGAACCTCTTCCTCATTGGACAAGTTTCACTGCACATGTGGTAGGAACAAAGGAGAAGTTATGAATAAGCTACGCATGTTATTTACTGACATATTTCGGAAGAGAGGTGCCAGACGTCGGTAGCCAACTTGGAGAATTGCAATAAAATTGCCATCGTGCGCATTCACCAGGGTAACGACTTCTAGGATGCGCTATCACTGGCGAGAAGGAAGAAAAAATGGCTCTTTGGCAGCGTGCAAGTTTTCTAAGTTTTGATACGTATACCACCGGACAAGTAATTATCCTATTCACCGCGAATGCACCATTCCTGTGTCATTTTCAGACATCCTACTTATCAAACTTCCAAACTGCACTTCGCCAGTTGAGTCTGCCATCTCACGCTACGTTTTTACTATGCAGTGCTCTACTTCGTTAATGAAACGGCCCTCTTGTTCACAGTTCATCCGACTATATTCCGCTCTCATGTTCATTTTCTCTTCGCTCACTTAGCTGGAATACCATTTCTCACGTTTGTATTCTACACGGGCCTGTGCTGACTTCTCTATGAGAAGAGCAACGTTCCGATTACTGCCCGGAGCCAAATACAGTTCATGATTATGTTTACGAGCAATTTGATTTGTTTACATAATGCTTTGCCGGTCGATTATCTATAACATCATGAAGTAATTAACTGGCCAATGTGTTATGCTTGGCTGTTATTTACAATGGTCCTTTCAAGAGGTATAGAAAGCAGGCAGCACCGTTACCGCTTTGCATGTTAACTTTCGCAACGAGAATTATGTTAACAAAGAGGTGGACTCTCACTTTCGTGAAACTGCTGCTCCTGGCAACTTTTGTATGTAGATGCATAACTTGCTTAAATAACTGTGCCTGATATTTTCTACACCAAATATTTTATACCGTTAGAATGCAGCCTGTTGTTTGTGCTGTCTGTAAAATCTAAGTTTATTAATTCTGACGCACTCCTTTAGTACATTAGATTTGCTTTAAGTTTTGAAGTGCTCAAAGAAAAGGACTGTCAGATATTTAACAAAAAGTTTTGCAGGACATTATCAACTAAGGAATATCAAATTTAGTGGCTTATCGCTGATAACGAAGCATTATTGAGCAAACTTTATTTAGGCAGAGAAACCCAGGAATTATGTAAGGGGAGATAATCACTTTTTATATTTTTATTATCATGTCGAGGAATATTACTAGATGTAAATAAAGATTAGGCAAATTTGTTTTCAAATTTGTTTGCTGAAAAAGTTCATTAAATCTTTAATGAACGGGTACAAGATTATTGCTTCTAATCCACAGCCTTACATCGTTACAGCCAAAGCTGTAACCGCCTGGGCACCTTGGGAAACCCAATAAACACCTCCAGGCAAATAAACACTTATGTATGCATTAATAATCTTTGTATGATGTCATTTTCAGATTACACTTATAATAACTCCGTACGGTCTATGTCTATGTTTGTTTTGTATTTATAAAAAAACAATCATACAACCTTTGTCCATAAAGTTCCGAGACTTAGTCCATTAAAAAAAATGCGTTTAACATTGAAATCATTTGTACAGCACCCCTTCGAAATAGTCTCCTTTGCAGTCTATAAACAGCTTCCAATGCTTCTTGAAGTCTCATAAACAGTTGGTAAACGCTTCTTTTGGCAGGGTTGTTAGCTCCTTTGCCGTGGCGTCTTGAATGACCTCCACGCTCCCCATCCAGCGACGTTCAGGGCTCTCTTCACACGAGGAAACAGGAAAAAAATCGCATGGGGAGAGGTCAGGCGAGTATGGCAAATGGGGAAGTACAATCATGCTGTGCTTGGGGAGAAATTTTGTCACGCTGAGAGCTGTGTGCGGCCTTGCGTTATCATGGAAAAGGCTCAATTGTTCAGGTGCCCATAAGTAAGGGCGACGGCATCGCAGTGCATCACGCATGTGTTGGAGCACGTGGATGTAAAACTCCTGATTCACCATCTGCCCTTGTGGGACGAACGCGTGGTGTATGACACCTCTGGCATCGAAAAAAACTTTCAGCATCGTCTTTGTTTTCTTCTGTCGCCGCACATTTCTCGACGCCGGAGATCTTGTGGACCGCCATTCGGCGCTCGGCGCTCTGCCTCTTTGTTTGAGGATCTTATTGAAAACACCATGTTTCGTCTTCAGCAATGATGCTGCTGACAAATGCAGCATCCTTCTCTGCCTCGGAGAGCAAATCAGTGCTCACTGATGCCCGCGTGTCCTTCTGGTCCTGTGTGAGAGAGTGCAGCATAATCTGGCATTCAGATTTCGTTTCCCCAAGTTCTCACGCAAAATTTGGCGGCATGCTGTGTTAATAATGTCGAGAGCATCTGATAGCATGCGGACTGTAACGATGCGGTCTTATTGCGCGATTTCCCTGATCCAAGCCGCATTGTTTTCATTCCGCGAGGTTCAAGGGCGCCCCTGTCGTTTGTCCGCTTCCCCCGACGTTCTCTCCGAAACGAGCCTCTTGTGCCACTCGAAAACTCGCGCCCGCGTTAATCTCGTTGCCGTAAGCGTCACGAAGGAACTCACACGTCTGTGTGGCTGTCTTGCCAAGCTTCACACAGAATTTTAAGTTTACACGCTGTTCGAGGTGGACTTCCATCTCTCCACATTCACTCACAGTAGTGCGCGCAGACTACTAGTCACACGTAATTTTCTGCATGTAGTTTCATCTAGTGGCTTCCACAGCAATTAACGTAAATAGCTCAGGTTAGCCCTAAAAGATGGCGCTACACATAAGAATCATTATTTGTTTTAGGGAATCATTTCTAGAGCAGAACTTAAGTGAGTCTCGAAACTTTGATGGAAAAAGGTTGTAGCACTGACTCAAAACGTTTGTAAAGCATTGCATGATTATGACAGGGCACCGATAGTTAAGTTTGTTTTGCATGATGGCATGCGTCATTTTAACAGATATGACGCAGGTACGCTACACATTTTCACGCGCATTGGAATCACGCCTGGTCTGCATGCAGAAGAACTTGACTGACAGGTTAACCCACCTCTTATGTAATAGCCCCAAAGTGGGGTCTTTAAGGTAATTAAGTGAAGTGGAGCGTATCTGGAAATATTCCTTTCGGTCTGCTAATGCTGCCAAATAACATGCAAAGAAAAAGTGAGTTGCACGCGAGGAAAATCAAGGAAAACCAGGATTGAAGGAAGATTTGAGCTATAAATATGGTGAACTTTAACCGTCGTGGGCATTGGCTTGTGATATTTGTAGTTATTCCGAATATTCTTTCCACCCTATCTCGAAACTCGATTTCTGGCACTCCTCTTGCGCGAACATTCGTAACTTTATCCCTGTAAAAGGTGTTTTATTGAAACATTGTGCAATTATTTCTTACATATCTAGCTTAGCGATGAACCACAATAAACAAAATTGTGGAATTTGTTTCTTACGTATCCTTTGTTTCAAAAAAATTATGATACAAAAACCGTTCTTACGTTATATTCCGCTATTACCTAAACACAATTGATGCTCTCGAAATTTGTTTTCTTCACTGCGCAGCTCTTGCGTTTATCTGCATAACAGCAAGTGCAATTTGACTTGAGATGAATTAATAAAGTAACGTTATGACTGCTGCTGGCAGATGTATTGCTAACACATTTTAAATTAACAAAGATACATATTCACAATATTTTTTCATCTGTTTTAACATTATGCTTTGGGAATAAACATCGTCCTTCTTAAGGCAGATCCCTAAAATTTCTTTTTTTCTGTATGGAAGAAAATTTTTCCGGAATACTTGCCTCATACCTTAAAATACATTACGTGTTAGTTTGGTCAAATGTTATAGGGGAATTCCCTAAGGTGGGCAAGATTTGTAATAAGGGAGTAATTCATTGGCATCCATCCAAGCGCAGCCATGCGGCTACAAACGACTTTCCTTTGAGTGGATGCCAATGAATAATTACACCCTTATTATGGGTTAGTTTTGTGAGAAGAAACAGTCAATCTAATTACTTAAATATTGTTTGCTTTATTGATTTCTTGTGTTTAGTTTTAGTTTTGTAAATGCTCTTGTCTCTAACGCGATCAGCCCTTAGGGTATGCCAAGTAAGGAAATAAATATTGTTGGTGTATTATACGCTGCGCCACTAAACAGACTCCTATGAGACGTTATTGGGCCAAAATACCGAAAAATGTTCAGAGGAACGGCCTGGAACTTGTCACACCGAATTAACCGGATCAGCACCGAACGTGGGACACAAGAAATAGTACCCAATCTAACATAACCGCCATTAAATGCAATGGAAGTCTTCCACCATCACTGAGTTGCAGGCGTCAAGTCCGACTACCATTTTTGGACTCGAGGAACTCGAGTATATATAGCTCCGTCAGGCCCTCAGAACTGTGCAGGATTGGTCTTCTGTAACAATGTGCATAAGATTTCCTTTGCTCTATATCGGAAATGTCGAATAGCAGCTTTCTGTACAAATTTAAATCGTAACATTGCTGAGCATGGTTTGGGTCCTCCTTTTGTAAATCCTTGGTATTTTTATAAATCCTTGTTATACATGATGACAATGCTATCTTCCCATAATGCCGAACAAACGTGCCCAGGAAAGCAAGTGAGTCTTTTGGTTGTGTTCGTCGAATTTTGTAGAAGTTTATCCGGAGAGAACAAATTTAGGACATATTTTCAAGGTTATTGCGGATGAATCTGCCATGTTTCAAGAGCCGGTGGTGCTAATAGTACATGCTGCAAACTGTGGATAACCTTTCGGCTTCAGACGGCACTGCCAATGGTAGTTAGCATATGTGAGCCTTAACTAAAATCCATATTTCAAACAGCGAACGATCTTCACCTAAAAACTTTGAAACTTACTGGAAAATCATTTCAGGTATTAGTTTAGCTTTTTGGCTGTCCGTGAGATGGCGGGGAATCCTTCGGATTATGACACTGCCCACTAATCCCCTCTTACTGAAGCCTCTTTACTGGCTGCCTGCAATTGAAACCTTACTATCCGTTTACACTTGTTTTCGAGATAACAATGCTTAACCGATGTTTAATTGCGTGTCGCATGCCAGTAGAGCGATCTCTTTATTGGATTGCACCCGATTATTTCTGTTCTCAAATTTTTAGAAACGAAATTTTGATCACATCATTTAAAGCGCCAAATAGGGTCAAGGCTCCCGGTACAGTCTATCGTCGAGCAGGAGTTTCGCACTCTCAGCGTTTCCATGCTCAGTGCACACCAATCCATGTGTAAAATTAGCAATTCCTTCTATCAAAGTTTTTCGGAGCGCGCTATTTTTCCCCACAGTATGCAGTCGCCGGTGTAGAGATCCTGTCTTGTTATTCGCTTTACATGCTTGGCTCTTCTGAATTCTTATGGCGGTGGCTGCAGTGGATGGAGAGAGGATGTTCACAGAAGACCGCTTGTAATATTCGCCGTGTTTTTGTCAAATTTATTTATGAAATATCAACGCACGAGTTTGATCGCGTTCCGATCACACTCACGACGATGGCTTAGCGCCAAGGAGTTCAAAGTGAACCTAGTGAGGGCACTATCAGCAAAACCTGGTCCATTTTAATAGTGATCAGATATATTAGAAGGGACTGATCGAAGCAATGCTTTTTTGCAGTGAAATGTCGAACCCTCAAAGAGTTTGTATGAGGGCTTCTTATTAGGCGCCGTATCTGCCAAGCTGAGCCACGATTTTATCCTGATTATTTTCGATCACAATACGCGGTCACAGTCACGAAAAGCTACGTGGGCAGCAGAAAAAAAATCTAATTAAAAACTAATGGGCCTGGAGTGAGCACTTATTGAACGCAAAAAAAGCTCGAAACGCTTGCACCGCTCAAGAAAAGTGCTAAAGAATGAACAAAATATTTCATAAAGAGAATGTTCGAGTGAAGAGAATGTGAAATTTCGAGTCCATGCCCATGCCTGCATGAAGCAGCATTCATCGGTCTAGATCTGGAATCATGATGACAATTTACGGCAGAAATATGTTTGTCTTTCCTAGTTTGGTTCTTTAGAGTTACCTATTTTGTAGCCAATTTTGCACTTTCCCGCCTAATAGCAATTTAATCGCGTTGTACAGGGCTTAGAAACATGCTTCATTTTTAACTAGATGCTCTATGATTTTTTTTTGCCACGGGAATCTTAAACTCTCTTCTTTCCCACAGATACCAACACCGTCGACTTCTCATGATCATCGCGGAACATGGCCTAGAGGGACGCTTCCGACAAGCTGTCGTTCTTAGGAATGACGATCAAGAAGTGGGAAAGGAGCAATTTCATCTTTACTACGCCTCGTACATCGCCGGTTGTGCAGCATCGTGCGTGGCTCTTGTTTTAGAGCTGCTCCTACATACGTGCTCTGTCTCGTGCGCGGTTCGCGTTCAGGTGTGTCGTAGAGAAGTGCAGCCTTGTCAGCAGTAGAAGCACTGCAGCAAACATTTTCAAATGCGGATGTCAGCAGCTGCGGAAACGCACACAAAGAGGACTCCTGCCCATCACGCCTCACTCAAACATTCGTTGACAAGGGAAGATAGCGTCTCCGAAACCGAGATATAGGCTGCCTTTCCAACAGCTATCTGCTTCACGCTAGGTTTTCAGAATTCATTGCGTGTAGCGTCACGTTCGAAGATATATGAAATCAAATCAAAATTTAGTTTCTCCTTTAGAGAAAAAAAGGTGAGGGGTAAAAGCCGCATGACTACGGCTTGACAAGGCCGTTCCCTTTTTCGGCACGACTTCTAGTAATATGAAAGAGGCAACACTATACAAGGTTCAAATTTTCTCACTTCCGTTCGCACACCCCAATTCGCTTTTTAGAGAAGAAAGCACTTCATATCAAGGCACATCATTTTTGAAGTACATTGGAAACACCGTCAACCTTAAACACATTAAGTTCTAAACATATTAAAATGAAAAAAAAACATTCAGTTTGAAATACATTGAACTTAACGCACTTAACAGTCCGTATATTGAACCTGTGGTTGCTTCGCTGTTAAAAGGCATCTGCAACCAAATCGGTATTGCTGTGTGACAGGCGCAGTTCATTCAAGTTATATGTTGTTTCTTTGTAAAAGTAACTTTAAATTGGAATTATTACCTTTTGTGTTGGCCTTTCAATACTTTCGATGTTCTGCCTCGGCACTATCTCACCTGCGCGCATCCTTAGGGGCAGAAATGAATAACTTACGCACTCAGAAGTAACGCTGATCCTTCCGCCACGAAAAGTTTCCACGCTGCCCACGGTCGACAGCCAGTAGGGCTGTAAGCCCTACGCAATTAATGCACTCTAGTAATAAACTTTTCGCTTTTGCTAACAACGTTTGGCGATTTAAATGTTGTAGCAAAAGTTTGGATCTTACCTGCGATTTACGATAACATCAGATATTATAGAATAGTTGCTGCAACGCTTCTGAATGAGCAGGACGAAGAGATGTTCATTGGAGAGCAGGCGCGATAATTTAAGGAAATGTAACAGCTATATTCGGTAACATTGGCAGCATTCAGCATTTCGTTTCCGCCAGGTACAGATACCCTGGTCGATTATCTGTGGCCATTTATGTCTGCGACAAGTAGTAAGGTAATGGCAACTCATATTCATTTCATTACCAAAACAAGAATTTTGGTATCTGCGCTTGTAGACACACTAATGTTGCTCTGTCAAGTGCGTGGGTGGTCTTTTCTTGTTTGACCTGACCACAAGCTGTTCGTCCGGGGGCATCTCACTCAAAAGGCTTGGATAATTTCAGAGAGGTTATTACCTTTTTTCTTCTACACTGTATGCGAAAGTTTAATGATATTGTCCATATATGCCTTCCAGCCTGAAGAAACCATTCCGAAACACTGAACTGGGTGTCCATCATCACTGTTTTAGCCTGTTATTATTATATCCACGGTGTGTATCGCGCGAGCGTGTCTGCCTGCATTCTTGGAGCGACTGCTCAAGGGCCAAGAGCATCCTATAAGAAAACTAGAGGGGCTGGTTGGTTCATGTTGAATGAAACGACAGAACAATACTGGCTGAAGAACCGGGACGAGAGAAAAGAAGACAGACACAAGCGCTTGTGTCTGTTCTTTTCTCTCGTCCCATTTCTCAGCGCTGTTTCGCCGCTTCGGCCAAGAGCATCCACTGAGGTGCGTAGCTAGAACGTACTGCAGTTTATGTGCATCTCGACGAAGCAGAAAAACTCGGTATAAAACTTAAAAGTAGGCGAGCTCGTGACCGTGAGAAAGCCTGTACTCAAAAGAAACCTACGCACGTCAAGGGCAGGTTGGTTCAAGCATAACACCATTCTTGTACCTGGTGGCTGCTTAAACCTATATGCCACTGGAGCTGTCCTTTAAAAAATAGCTGTGTACTCCGTAATACACCTGAAATACCCGAGCGCAGAAGTACCTGTGTGCTGCGCCGTTTCTTGCCCTGGATACAGACCGAGCTTTCTCAGTACAGGCGCCTTCGTGGGCTCGCATCATTTTACTTGTATTTTATGCCGTCGCCCACGACAGTGACGAAGTGTTCAACGCCGAGCGAAAGCACGTTCAGGATTCAAGGTTCCTCCGCGGGTGAGTGGCCAAGGGCGTCGTAAAGGCTTGGATCAACTGCAGGCCACTACGAAAGTTGTTCACTTGTCACATCTCGCCCGCTGCTTGCAATGGCTGTCCTACCGCTTCGCTGTTGCAGAGCAACTGACCCGTCGTTTTCGTCTTACCGGGGTGCCCAGCGCAACTGCCCCACGAACCCCTTCTCGCCTCTTCTCACCACTTGGGCTGCGTTTTTCACATTCTTTATACGACGTATTGCTTCCACGTTTTATGTTCTTCCGAGACAGTTCACACCTGATTGTCTGTGCGTCTTTGCACGTATTTAGCTGATCAATTCGCGTCCGTAACATTTTGTATAAATTTTCTCATCGTCCTCAACTCTGGGAGTTTAGTAATTAGGTGCATTTTGCTGTTCATTTCCTACTGGTTGATTTGTTTGCATCCTATTCCAGGCTAATATTTCATAATCAATTTACTTCTCTGCTTTTCTCAACTGTTTTCGAGTCGTGTAGTGGGGCAGTCACCATACGTCCCAAAATAAATATTTGTATATGACAGGAAAAGTAATATTCGCGCAACTCAATGAGTCGGTATCTTCATAGACGTCTTAAGTGGTAGAATATGCAGGTGAAAACCAGAAGCTGTGGCCTGGCAGCTTTCTACAGACCCTGTAGTTTGGCATGCCTTAATATGACGTGCTATTAGAAGAGCTCAAATTACCTTTGTCGCCATGCACACACACTTTCGTCTATAAGTTACAGACACTGATATTGCCTTTCAGAGCTTCGATTTAGGCCAATTTTTGTACCGTTTTTAAAGCGACTGTCAAGTTCCTGAAACTTCAAAACATGACATGCCACGCACCTCGTGAGATGTTCTGCAGAGGTCATTTAACCAACGCTTCAGTTTTAGTTCTTCTACACGGGAAACCTTACTACACTACACTGTACTCATCTACCCCTAGACATCTTTGTCGTTGATTTGAACACCATATATTTCTATGGTGGATCGCTATTACGAGCCTAGCCGTTGGATTCGTCACAGTCACACTTTCGCACAATTTCTGAATATCTCAGAGATGTATATCACTAAATTTTTGAGAAGCACAACTGCTACAGCGTTTTCGTGGACTGCTCAGCCTTGCCTTCATTTCACTATTTGCGTACGTGTGTTGCTCAGATGTTTATTGTGTGTTCGAAATGGATTGCTGCTTTCTTTGTAGATATTGTTGTAGATTAGCCATTTCTGTCTTAGAAAGAGCGTGATGAAAAAATGCACCTATGACTAATCTCTTTAAGTGAAGCACACGCTTGTAGTTGCGCTTCGAAGTGCGCAGATTTGAAAGTCAATGATGCATAAAATGGTCCATGGTATATTTTATCTTCAGGAGTGTTCAGATGTTTTGTACTGAAAAACATGTACGATATGGTGAGGAAAGAAAGTAAACGCAAAATGCATAACTACGAATCACGGAACAACTCACCCGGTAGTAGAATAAACGGCTTCGCCAGACACCTCCTTCCTAAGCACTCCACATTAACAAAAATGAACCATCAGCGCGGAAAGCTTGTATCGATGTGAAACTCTCATCGTAGAGGGCTCTGGGCGAAATTGAAACGGTTGCCTTTAGTACACTTGGCGTAGGGTACACCTGCTAGACATCCGCTGCAGTGAAAAAGGAAGCCACAAGTTTTTCGCTCCACCTTATAGAGAGCTTTGTCTTCTTTCCCATAAAATTAGGTCAATCGCAACAGATTTCCGTTATTGCAGCCTCTGCGCTCAATCGAGAAACGTTCAGAATTTATCAGCGTTTGTGTTTACATGTAGCATCTTGAATGCCATAGGCCACCGTGTGAAATATTTGCCATCATGAAGTTGAGGTTTTTTTTGTCACATTTGTGGGTGTGATTACGTGTAGAAGCCTTTCAATAAAAACTTAATTCCTGCTGACAATTTCTTTTCTGCCAAAAATCTAGTGGTAGCACGGAAATTTCAGCGAAGCGCCAGTAGACAAACCTTGCTTTAGTTAAGCCTGCAGCTTAACGAAACTGATTCTTAGCGCCATGTCGTTCGCCGCGGTGGCTCATTGGTTAGGGTGCTTGGCTGCTGACCCAAACGACGCGGGTTCGATCCCGGCCGCTGCGGTCAAATTTCGATGGAGGCGAAACTCTAGAGGCCTGTCTACAGTGCGATGTCAGTGCACGCTAAAGAACTCCAGGTGGTCAAAATTTCCGGAGCCCTCCACGACGGTGTCGCTCACAGCCTGAGTCGCTTTGGGACGTTAAACCCCACAAAAACGATAAACCAAATCACAGCACCGTGCCGTTTTCAGATGCGCGCATAGTGGTGGAGGTCGACGATATGCTCAGCTGTGGCGCTCAGTGGCTCCAAATATTAACGGAATACTTTTAAATGAACCACAGGATTCACTGAAGCTCCGTCAACAAGGTTGTAAAAGAAGGCTCACTTTACCGTCATCATAATCATCAGCCTGAATACGCCCACTACAGGGCAAAGGCCTCTCCCATGCCTCTCCAATTAACCCTGTCCTTTACCAGCTGCGGCCGCCTTATGCCCGCAAACTTCTTAATCTCATACGCCCACCTAACTTTCTTTGAAAGTATACGCACTTGCGCGAAGAAGACGCGACACAACAACGAAAAACACACACGACATGCATAGAGCGCAAATTCCTAATGGATTATTTTCGTAGAGGCAGGTGCATTTATACCCGTGATGGGCCGACAAAGACACGCACTGATCACATCAGCTTATCGCCGCCAAGTGTGCCACCAGATAGCACCACATGTAATATTGATACAAATCCCTTCAATACCAGAAGCGAAAAAGAAAAAGACAAAATGAATGATGATGCAAGAGCTGGACGATGTACATAGCTTTAAAACATCTCTTAGCAAAACAGTGTCAAAGTAAACAAAAGACAATAAAACGGCTAATGCGTAAAATTTACTCGCCCCAAAAAAAGAGTATTACTAACGTTCTGCCTCCCCTGCTACGCTTGCCTTCCCTTACCATCCATTCAGTTACCCTTAAGGAACAGCGTTGTTTTGTCTTCGCAATACATGCCCTGCGCAAGTCCATTTCTTCCTCTTGATTTCGACTAGGTTGTCATTAACACGCGTTTGTTCCCTTACCCACTCTGACCGCTTCCGGTCTCTTAACGTTACACCTATCGATTTTCTTTCCATACATCCACAAATTTCTTTTTTTTATCAGACGTGGTTAAACGTATGATATAATATATTTATTGGCGATTCGGTCCACTTCGTTTCTGACAACGGGCCGGAAAAACTTCGGGCGTGGACCAATCGGCCAATCATGGCGCCATCAATGTTGAAAATGCAGCAGTGCCTGAAAAAGAGGGAAGAATACGACGCCTCCACGCTGCTTTGGAAACTCCTTCTTCCATTCTGCCTCTGAGCCTTCAGTCAGCGTCAGTGTGAGCGGGATTGTTTTGTACTGGCGGATGAAAAAAAAAATCGTCTTGGTAAGATGATCCAGAAAGGTGGCGGTGAAAAATAAATGGACGAAAGAGGGATCTCATTCGATTGATTCTGTTAGGTCTTCTTGCAAAAAAATTCTATAAATCACTTCATTTAAATGTGTTTACCCTAAATTTATTACGCTCATACTGATTGTGACTCAATGGCAGAGACTACCATCCTCTCTTAGCGCTTGGGATCCGTAGTCCCCATTTTTAAGGGATCCATGCAAGACATTTTTGGACAAGGTAAGAGCTATGATGATCAAACAGCCCACGTCACTAGCAATGCGCTAGTTATGTTTGTGCTACTAGTGGATTACAGCTACCTATTCCTATAACCGTAGGTATGTTGTGTTGCATGTGGCGTTGGTTTTAGCGGCGCATAAGCATCGAAGGCTATCATGTGCTAAGCTCGAGGTATAGACATTTATTTTGAACAGGATTTTATAAAAGATGCAAAACAACGGTGGTGTAAGTTCCTGAAAAGTTATGCCGTACTACCTAGTGATGGCACGGGACGAAAGTTTTAGAAATGCCTAACAGTGCAAGCTTTAAAGGGGCTGGGTTAACCTCAGCGACCATCCTTGGCTGGGAGAGGATCTTGAGGGTCCCAACACTTGACAGTAAATTCATCAGCCTTATTCTGTGGAATGTGAAAGTGGCTAGGGCGTGGTTAAAAAGTGTGCTTGTTGTAATAAACTGACTATATTTTCTGAAATTTTGTTTTTTAAAATATCTTCTCTCTTTAAAAACTTGAAAACATGTTACAAGTCAACAAGTTCATCTCCACCTAAGAGCAGCCTTGGTTGGAATGATGGGTGTTAACTGTAAAGCACAGCAAAACATTTTTATCAGTGTTTTTCGTTTCCTGCACGATAATAAAACATGATTTACTGTTAGTTTACCACCGCTTTGTTTACATAGCGACTTGTCTTGTTTCGTAAGAAGGGAGTTCCGTGTATGATGTGCGTTCCCTATATGAAGACGGCAGAAAATCACTTCTCTGAAACGTCCCTGGCTTCTGCAAGGCTTCAGTTCCCCTAGAACTAACTTAAAACTAACTTATTTTTATTTCCTTCGTTGTTTTAAAGGGACTAACATTTTTTCTTTCTTTACGATGTGCTATTCCATGCAATCTTTAAAGGGTGTATTTATTTTATTTGTTTTCTTCGCACAAGTATGCTCACTCGATGCCTTTGATTCCGATATGAGACGGTGCACAGCAGAGGTTTATGTTCTGTTCTTGAGCTGGGGGCATTATTATGTCGTGTATAGTGTTACCAAGTAGTGGAGTGATTGCATTTCTAGATTAGAGAGCTGTAAATACACCTAGTAAGTCTTTGTAGATACTACTGTTAGAGATGTTGTTGTCTGCTATTTTTCTACGGTACAGAAGGCGTGTTTACAATAACACAACGCAATTACAAACACGGACAAGTACGGACAAGTGCACCGCTTTGTGATGCTTCCTTACTTTCCCGTGTTTGTCTTAGCGCAGTGTTATTGTAAGCGCGACTTACCAACACGCCCAGCAAGTGGTGTTACAGAAAGCGTAACATTCCGCAGTGCAGATGGATGCATACTGTGGAAGTCATACTGTTTCCTTCCAATTGCCTTGTACAACTGCGCTTTCAACATAAACTTCCATTTTTGAACCATCAGTGGGAAATTCCGTGAAACGACTGTACTTTTCTCGAATGCAAGCAATGCTTGCTATAAAGGCTGTGATGGAGTTTGTTTTTTACGGAGCTGTGCAAGAGTGAAATCTCAGGTTGTAGGAAAACTAAACCATGGAGGCAGCGGATGTCGTCTTTGCGTAATGGCAGGTAATGTGCCCAGTACGCCAAGATAATATCACACCTCTTCAAATCGCAAGACGACCTCGTAGCTTGCGGTTTGCTGCTAAACAAATTTCTAGATGGGCATTTCGTTTCAACTAGGTAGGATATGTTTTTTATCTTACTTTAAGGACGTATTTACAAGGCAGAGCGGTATTTCTAATTTCAAACGAGGGCTCATTTGTTTCTAAATAGAGTGTGACTATGGGCGACATCCTATATGCAGCAGTGCAAGGACGCAAGCCAAATATATGTATTGGATCGAGACGTTTAAAGTACCATGGTTCTCTGACCCTTACACTATACGTCCATACTTTAAACTAGAGCGTACTACAGAGCAGTAAATTTGTAAAAGACATGTCCTATCGGTCAGCCAGTGTTTTCGTGGCAGTATCTGACGTGTATTCAAGAATAGGGAGGCTTTCTTTATTAGCACGTTTATGTGCGGAAGGAAAATGATTTTTTTGCTGAATATTACAAACAATTTTTATTAATTTTTATTGGGCAACTGTCTTCCTTCAGGTGTAGTGTTGGATGTGTCTATAAGGTTAATTTGAGAGATAAAAAAACACACGGTTTTCGGTAGAAAAAGACAAGGAAATCATTAGTGCCTGCCATGTTGGCAGTTTTTTTTATTGCTAACAGTATTTGTCTTTCACATACTGATTTGTTGGAGGACGTGGAAGCTATCTGAAGATCAACGTACACTGAATACATAATAAACCTTGCGATTATTTTGCTGACATAATTCATTTTTTTTTTCAGAAATAACTAGGAGACTGAGAATTGCGTAGAGCGCTTATGGCAGGTTCTCTCAGATCATGAATGGCAGTTTACCAATATGCCTTTAAGTTTACCAATATCTCTTAAGTCCTTGAGAGTAACAGACTGGATTCCAGGGGAAGGGAAGCGTAGCAGGGGGCGGCAGAAAGTTTGGTGTGTGAAGATTAAAACGTTTGCGGGGATCGTGTGGCCGCAGCTGGCACAGGACAGGGTTAATTGAAGAGATATGGGAGATGTTTTTGCCCTGCAGTGGGCGTAGTCAGACTGATGGTGATGAGGACAATGCTTCAAATAAACATTAACCCAATGCCTCTAGCTCTCTACATGCGGTAGAGGCATATGAAAGCGAGATTTATCGTACTTGGGACTCACGATTTGAAGTCAAGCTTTCTAACGCTTAATTGGAGACATTGAACAAACAAAAGATATACACAAGGACCGACGGTAGTTGAAGACTATCGTCGGTCGCGTGCGCAGGTGTTCCCGTTGTCCTGTGACTTCTAAACCAAGGATACTGGTCTTGAAAAGCTGCTCTAAAATAATAAAGCTGGTGAAATAGAAAGAGATGCTCTCCGCTTTCTTGAGGCTGTCAAGTTCAGAAGAGGTTTTTGGAAGTTTTGGCGCATTATTAAACAGCAAGTTCGAAGATGTATGATTCTCTGCACTGGTAGAAAATAATATAGAATACAAAAAAAAAACATAGTCCGGTATCAGGAATAACTATTTCCCACGGATTCCCAGCTATTTAACCAATATCGATTTGGGATCGGCTTATTTATATTTCTTTTTGTGCAAGGGTAGCAGTCTCTTCATCGGAGGGTGCATCATCCACAACGCCCCAAAGATGAATCTTTTTATGCACCATGCCCAGGCTCCGGATTCTCTCGTCTCTCCGAGCAAAACCACCTTCTTGAGCCGGAAGGTAGATGCGTTCAAGGACCACTTCAGGCACAGCCAAGCGCAGAATCACTGTAAAAAGTGAAAGGCTTAAACTCCTTGGCGTATGCAGATGAACCTTCACCATTGGCTTCGGGGAGTTGGAACGGGGAAAGTAAATGAAGAAGCGTGATGGGAGAAAAACAAGACGATGCCGCGGAAGGGATCACCAACTTATCTTACAGATCAGCTAACTTCCACCGCTGCAGGATGAATGACCTCTCCTATATCCGTCCATTTAACACTACCCTGTGCCAGCAGAAGCTACATTACCGCAACCAAAAGCTGAATCTCACTAACCGCCTGGCGATGCCGCATCCAGGTCCGATTTCATTAACTTGGAATCCACCCGATACACGGTTTTTTCCGTTAAAATACTGTGCCCTGCTTATGTCTATTTCTTGCTTTCTTGATTTTAGCCGGCATATGATTATCTCGGGTTTTTTCCCTCCCCTGCAGTGATGTACTTTTCCGCTGCAGGTCATACTAATCGTTTTCTTTATCGCACATATGCTAAATTTAGGTTCAATCCTTTGCGTAACTTCCAAGTTTCAAGCGTGTAGGTGAATATGGGCGAGAAAGAAGTGTGTTTTTTAGTCCTGAAAGACGCTGCTAAGCTTATACTCATGACCAGACGGCACATGCCAAATTCACTTCCTCCCATTTCTGTTCTTCTAGTCACTTTACTTTCGTCCTCTAAATATGCAGTCAATACACGCCTTATGTTAGTGTAAAACACTGCTACATGCAGTACTTCGCTGCATAACGTAACAGTTCGCGCCTCTAGAGAACGTTGAATAATTCATAAGCTTTTCTCATAACTTTAAACCCACTGTCTTGACTCGGCTGGCCAGCTACTCATTTAACACGCGCTACAACCCGTCGCCCGAGTTACTGAGCAGGGTAACATGCTCAGTTAACCATTGGTAAGTGTGACGATTCCCCAAGGCAGCAGACGCCAAGGACACCGCAGGCGCCTTCTCAGCGGCACCCAGCTGCACGGGGAAAAAGGGGAGGGAAAATATAATAAACGCTCCCCCGCTTTTCAACGAGAGGGACCAGTCTGATTCCCGCCAGCAACGTGTACTGCCGTTTTACGGGGCGCTCTTCCCGCGCCCTCGTTAGGGCACGTCGGTGACCCGTTCCGGCATTCGCTTCTATGCTCACCCCCTTACAATACTATAACAGTAAGTAAGGCATTTTTTTCCGAATTTTATACCAAAGAACAGCATGCTGCCTCACGGTTCTTTAATACTACACCGGCTTAATCTCTCTCGATAAGCTCCCTATGCCATGTGACATGCCGTTTAAAGCCCCGTAGTTTCTCGAAGAGACTGCACGCTGAGCCTCACTGAATAGGATTTTAACGTAAAACCTTTCCAGAATGAGTTTATAAACGTTGTCTGTAGAGGTTTACCAATTTTCAGTACCCTCCGTTGTCGCTATATCTGAGAACGTTTGTTTCAACAGTATACCAAAAAATCAGCGTCTGTGAAGAATAAATTTGTATCAAGGCCGTGAAGCCACATAATGGCAGCTTGCTAATCATCAATGACATCCGAATCGCTTAACTCTCCGGGACTTCCCCAATAGTCTGAAGTTACAGGGAACATTTGGTGCCAGGTCAGAACTCTAGAGAGGATGGGAGGCAAATGCATGCTGTAATCACTTTGCCACCCCGTCAGAACAACTTCATCTGCAAAGAGAGTTATGGAAATAGCCGTTTGGGGACTCAAGAGCATCTGTCGGCCTAAGTTCCTCGCCAGGGGAACAGCCAGTTATTTTCACACGCTGAGACAACTGCGGAAGCTATCCACAGAAAACGACAGGAAATTGACCACACAGGCCTGCTCTAGAAAGTCTGACCAAACTCAGCCAACAGTTTGTGTACATTGTTACACCGCTTCTAGTTCAAGCCACCGGACCATCGTACATACCGCGGCATCCAGTGGTTTCAAACCCTTCGGATAGTTGAAAGAGCTCCAACAAGGTAGGCGATTCACAAGCGATACAGAAGGCTGGCAAACCATCACGACATGGCTTCAGAGACTTTACTGAGTTAGAGCCATTATTCATATTTACTGGCATTATATGTGAAAGGAAATAGTATGCTTGACTGCATGTAGAGTAAGGCCGTCAGCTATATTCTCTTATGGGTATTTATTTACTAGATAGAGCATGTATATTCTGGTACACGGGGAGGAAGGAGGAGAAGTGGCGGTACCGAACGTTCCTTGTTTGCAGATCTTCCACTTTACTGCAGTTTTTTTTTTACTTTTGTGCGCGAACCGTGTCCACGTCACCCTTCGGGATGACGGGCGCACATGCCCTGCGCTCTCCCGTTGTCGCCGTCGAGAAGACTGCGGCTCTACCAGCTGGCAACTCCGGCGCCACGAACGTCGCTGATGTGGAGCTTCCCTATCCGTCTGATGAATTCACGGTGACAGAGATGGAATCTGACAGCAGCAGCGCCGTGCTTGTGGAGTCGCGCCGCCTGAAGAGGAAGTTGCGCCGGACATCAACAGCGGGTGAGTTGCCTACGAGGACTGTTGACAAGCCAGGAGTTTTCTCAGTGGACTTCGTTCCTACAACGCAGACGGCTAATCTGAACACCATTAACAGACAGCGGCTAACGAACTTTTTCGACCGGGTGGTTCTGTGACAAGTCTGTGCAGTCAGAATTAATGCATGGAAGAATATCCTGACAGTAGATGTTAAATCTCGGACATAAGTGGACAAGCTGAAAGAAACTGGTGTCCTCGGTGGAATGGCGGCCCGCTTCTACGTTGCTCACGGGAAGCGGACTACCACTGGAGTTATCACTGATGTTGACCCAGAGATAGATGAAAAGGACCTCCGGACGCTGAAAAATTCTACGGCCCGGATAGTTGACATTCATCGTTTCGGCCGCTCCAAGAGTGCTAAGTTAGTTTTTGAAACTGGCTCTCTCCCATCCCACCGCAAGGTTGGCTATGTGAGGCCTCCTGTCCGCCTTAATGTTCCAATGCCTGTTCAGTGCCACAAGTACAACAAGATAGGACATGCGAGTGCTGTTTGCAAAAATGAGGTATCCTGCCGTCGACGCTGCGGGGTGCACCAGCATGACACCTGCACGACGGAGACTATAAAGTGCGCAAACTGCTCGAGTGCCCATGAAGCTACAGTTAAGGACTGGCCTAAGATGAAAAAACAATAGACTCATCCTGAAAAAGATGGTGAAGGACAATTCGACCTACCAAGAAGCGGCTACGCGTATTCGTCGTCGCAAACAACGATCTCGACGCCATCGCCGGATCCACACAATGCAACTAGCCCAGCTGCACTAACGTCGCAGCAAGTATCAGCCCAGCCGGCAGAGCAGCATGGGCCTAAAAACGATAACAAGACGCCTGCGGCAGTGGCCCATGTTACCGCAGTGGCTCAGTGCGATGCGGTTGTGTTATCAGCTACCTCTGATGCTGAATGGCCTGCTCTGCCTATATCCTTGATCGCCCCGGCACGACCAAGAGTGGTTACCACTCAAGCTGACACTGCTGGCAAACCCGAAGGTTAGGGTGTGATCATTATGTTAAAAATGCTTGTGTGTTCAATGCGCGTGCGGCTTTCAGGCGTTTACATGCCAGTAGAAAGGATAGTTGTGCAGTTTTTGGAAAAACACCGGTTCCGGCGCAGGGAGGGAGTTCCTCAGGGAGCAGTTCTCAGCCCAACCCTATTTAACGTGGCATTGATTGGACTGGTGAGTGAACTTCCCACTCACATTCACATCAGTGCCTATACTAAAGATATCTGCATCTGGGCTTCGGGTTCGACACGTCCGCAAATGCGCACTAGATTACAATCTGCCGTGTTATCTACTTCAATGCCCTACGGCGTCCGGGCTTGCACTTAGCAGCTGAAAAATGGGCTGTGGTCACATTCACGCGCAAGTCTATCTTGCTATTCCCGGTAACACTTCAAGGGGTTGCAATACCATACGTCTCCCACCGCAGATTTTGGGCATTATCATTGACCGCGATCTGTCATGGTCGAGGTATATAAATATGCTAGAGAAAAGACTCACTCTTTTTTGCCATGTCCTTCGCTTCGTAGCAGGCATTTAATGGGGCCCAAGGGAGCGTTCCTAGCGGAGACTTTACTATACTCTCTTTATAGGCTACATTCGGTAGAGCGTTCCTGTACTTTCTACATCAAAATTTTCTGCTTGCGGGCATTAGAGAATGTTCAAGCACAGGCGCTCAAGATATTAATCGGATTACTAAGTTGTACCTCGAACAAAGGCACGATTGAGGAGTCTTTTGCGTGCCGAATATCGGTCTACATGTCACACAAACCACTTCGCGTATATTTACGCGCGCTTACAGGCCACTGCTGTCACCCGCTGACGAAAATTTTTGATGAGCGACCGGACAGCAGTTTTGCACGTGCACAGCGCTGCCATCAATCCGAATTGCCATCAGACTATGCCCTGGTGCATCATCCCTTGCAGCCACCATGAATGATGGCTCAGCCTTCAGTATGCCTGCATGTCCCTGGCATACTAGAAAAATCTGTGATGACGGTTAGCGGACTGGAGCAACTTGCTCTTGTCTACATCTTGTCAGAATACCAAAACTGTGTGCACGTATTCACTGATTGATCTGCGTCACCAAAGGCATCGACAGCAGCTTTGGTAATCCGCGCTCAGCAGACGACCCGGAGATACATTTCAGGACATAATTCTATTTCAACCGCTGCAGAGCGTGTGGGCCTTCGGGAAGCGATTCGCCACATCGGCGGAGAAGCGCCTCAGGAGTGGTGCATTTTCACAGACTCTAAACCTGCGCTACAAATTTTGGGATGTATCCTGCGCCACACCGACTACCAGGCTCTGGCTCTTGATATCACTAGACTCCTGTCATCCGCTCAGGAAAAAGGCCACCGTATAGTGTTCCAGTGGATCCCTGGACACTGCGGACTCGATGGAAATGAGACCGCCGACGCTGAAGCAAGGAGCGCCTTCAGCAGCGCACAACGGTGCCGTTCTCTAGACCGGACACCACTTGTCTTTTTTCGGGATCTACGAGGAGTTCGACGACTAGATACTGGGCCCTGCCAGACACTGGACACATCCGCCTTAAACGGCTAGATCCGGCGATAGCCTTTTCTGCTCCTCGCGGAATACCACGGCTCATTGCATGTTTAATACATAGGCTACGTTTAAATGTCGCCTTCACGCGCAAGTACTTGCACAATATTCGACAAGCGGACTTCCCGGACTGCACCACATGTGACTGTAGAGCATGTTTTAGTGGTGCGCCCAGCACATGCACAAGACAGACTCATGCTAGCATCTGCTTTGAAGTCTTTGGACATTATGCCCCTCTCAGAGGATTTGATCCTCGGCGCATGGCCAGACTGTTCGAAAACTGTGCAGGCAACGCAAGCGCCATCACGCACTTTTAGCCACACGGGCCTTGACTCGCGTTTGTGCGGTTAGAAAGTGTGACTTGCCTTTTGTCTTTTTCATCTACCGCCGCGCATCATTGTCGTCCCCCATCGTGATCCTGTTTCTCTTCCTGTTCCCCAGTGCAGAGTAGCAGGCCAGATGTTCACTTTTCCGGCCAGCCTCTCTGCTTTTCCTGTCAATAAACTCTCTCTCTCTCTCTGTTTTGTTCAAACCTGTTCTCGAAGTACATGTTTCCTCCCAGTTACCTGCATTTTACTGCGCGTTATTGTGGTTGGTTCTATACATAAAATGGACGGAGACTTGAGAAAGGAAAGGCTGTGCTGGAACGTCGACTAAAAATAAATCCCTGCCTAACTTAAGCGTTTCTCAATTTATGTGTGTTTGTGTGTGTGTGTGCACACCACAATAAAGTGCGTCTGTGTGGACACACACACACACACACACACACACACACACACACACACACACACACACACACACACACACACACACACACACACACACACACACACACACACACACACACACACACACACACACACACACACACACACACACATATATATATATATATATATAAATATAAATATATATTATATATATATATATATATATATATATATATATATATATATATATATATATATATATATATATATATATATATATATATATATATATATATATATATATATATATATATATATATATATACACGCCGATGCATAACTATTTGACCAGGCAAATAAAATTGAAAATCCCTATCTTGGTTTCAATATATCCCAAAAAATTCAACGCACAGCACATTCATACTATATTTTGAGTATTTCTGAGTCAATACATTGAATGAAGCATGAAAACAGCCGGTATTTGTTATGTTTCAGATGCAAGAAGCTGAGCGAGTGATGGTTGGTTTGAAGCACCTCACTGTGCGGTACTGTGACGCGCATATGTTGTAGAAGTGAAATTTTCACCGAAACGGTAGTGTCTTCTCACATTCCAGCCAACCCTCTATTGAAATACTAAATCAATAGCATCAAAAGCGTCTCAATAAGGGGCCGGTTATCTACCTGTTCAAACATCCGCTGTTTCATGAAATTTTGTTTCAGCAAGAATGTAAAAGACAATCATTAAAATTACACTCAGGCGCACTGTTGATCTTGAATGGCAATCTTTTCCATTCTGAACTTATACCCTTATACAGTTTGCTCTTGCCTCCCTATGTGCACCATAACCCGGGGGTACCACGTTAGTCAATTTCTATATGTCCGAAGAAAAAAAAAAGTCTCAAGGATAGGCGAATAATGCTTGAATCATTGGACGAGATAATTTTACTCCCATCTTCTGTGCGCTAGAATCCCTGGGAGCAACCTTTAATCAATTTGTAATTGATATTCAGCGGCTAGCATAGGTCGAATAGGTGGCCACGTCATGGGAGATGCTGCGGTCTTTGTGTAGGCCCTTTTCTAAGTTACGCTCTAAGGTACAGCGATTTAATTTTTTTCACGCTACTCTTAATAAGTTTCTCCTGCTACGCCTTGTTAATGTTTTCGATTTTCTCCAATACGCGCCCAAGAAACTGGGCTTACTGGCGTAACGCCACCTGCTTAAATAATGTAACCGGCGAATGCCACCAGAACAATCATTAGGCGATGCCGTCTCATATTCGTCTATTCTCGCAAGAACACAATGTTCTCTGGCGTAAACCTCGGGGTGGTGCGCGCTCAATACCTGACATCCTGCCAGCAGGAGTAAAATATTTTCTCTTGTATCCAGTCATCTCTTTGCTGCAGTCTGCAGTTCCTATGCAGCTTCCTAGACTTTTTTAAGTACTTAAATTTAACACTATGAGCTTTAAAGATGGAAAAGAGACGGCCAGTTTTGTTATTTTAAAAATTCTTAGCAAAATTTAATGACCTGTGTGGCGCGTCCTTCAACAAGCAAATTTATTACCTTCAAAGTCTCTGCAAAGTTCATGTTTTTCTCTTTGCTTGCCTTTTAAGAACACAGGCGCAATAGAGGCAAAAAACGCAGAAAAAAAAGATTGTGGCTGTTCTTCTGTGAAGCCACTGTGTATGGAGAAAGCGTACCATTTTTTTAAGATTCATGATTTAGGATCCCGTTCCCGCAGTCATAGAAATCATGCTCGTTAAAGGCACCAGGAAGGGATTTTAGAGACGAAAAAACGGCAGGACAAAGTTCCCCTCACTGTGAACTTTATTCCACTAAAGCACAAGTTTTCTATATCTCTCGATAGCACATGCGCAAGCCTCACCTACATGGCTGCAAGAAGGTGTCCAAACATACGTGCCAGAAGTACATTCTCAGCCGCTGTAATGAAACAGTACTTTTTTGAGACAACCAAATTGTATGTTTTCTTCATAAACAGCTTCTTAATGCGACGGTGCTGCACATTCACAAAAACAGGGCGGAGTCAAGCGGTGAAATTAATTTACTTCATAGCGGTTCTCGCTCAATGTGCAAAGCGTGGCCAGTGAAATATTTCTATTGCAGATCACCTGTCCTGGTAATTTCGTTCAGAGACAAGGAAGAAAAAAGATCTGGACCAAAAAAAGTTAAGGCTGCTGAGAAACTAATAAATCTTTACAACCTCACGTAACTATTTATGCTCATAAATTCAACTGCAGCCTAACCATTTTTCTGTATTTTATACACAGTCAGGATTTTTATTTTCGCTGCTAGCTATGCACTTCGATGCGAGTTAGCAAGCAACGAATAGTATTGTGGTAAATGAATGTAAGTTTTTAATTTTTCATGTTACATGTGCGGATATGATGTCAGCAAAAATCTCGGATTGTTACACACTTGTAATATTTGGCACCATAGTATTAAATAAATCATGATAGCAGTGGTTTGTGACTTAGAAGAAAACTCCTCCAGTAAACGAGCTGCTGTGCTAAAATACTCATTTCGCTCAAAGGGAATTAATTCCACGACATATGAAAGAATTGGAGACAGTTCATTTTGATGGAAGTAGTATCTTTACGACACCCTAAGACTGCATAAAGAGAGATGAAAGTTGTGTGATGAAAATATTGCATAGGCAGCGTGACTACACTGCCTCACTAAACAGGCACATGTGTTTCTTCGGAGAAATTACATGGCCTAAGCTTTTTCTTAACAGGAACAAATAAGCGAAAAGCTGCCCCGCGGTGGTGCTCCCTTCGCTCTGCGACACATGGATAACGACCGCCGCGGCCTCCAAGAGTCGGCCGAGACCTGTTGCCTTCTTCGCACGGCAAGAATTCGAAGCAGATCTGAGACAAATTACAGTGACTCAGAATAAATTCAGTGCGTTAGGTTTAAACGATGATCGAAAATCTTTATTACACTGACGAAGAGCGGCTGCAACGCTACAACCCTATCGCTAGAGCTAGAAAAACTGTCATGTTAACCGCGCTATAATGGTGGCCAAGTGAACAGGCGCACTTAGCTCAGTCAGCCGCTTTTGAGTCCCACCCCACATCCTTCCGGGCAGCAGATCCTTTACATGGCCAGGATTCTGGTTCATCCCCTCCTAGTTCACAACGCCGCCACCACGGGCCGCATGAAGTTGAGCTCCTCCTCCTTCTCTTACATTGTTCCTCCCGGTTTGAGAGAGAGACGCTAGTAAGCTTCGCCCATTGTCCGCTTTGTGTGTCCTCCCCTCAAGCCAAGCTCCTCGGGAGGGGGGCACCCTTCGTGTTTCTGTTTTTTTTTCCACCCAGCGTGTTCGAAACGGGCTGACTGTGCGGCTCCCCTAGTCTGTTCCTTTACTGCGGTGCAAGAAAAGAAAGAAGTCGGGTTGGGGTTGAAGCGGTGTACACGCCCCGTCTTTGTCCGACTTTGAGGGGCCATTTGTCAAAAACTACTGGCGGTATATATGCACATCACACAAGATATGGCTAAACGTTCCAGAATTGTGCCAAGGCCCAGCTATCACTCAGTGAGTCCAGAGCATAATGCGTGGAATAGAATTTTTTTAGCGCGTCACCCAACTTCTCCCCGTGGGATGGTCTGTGTCTTCATGGTAAATGGTGTTTTGCTGTACAGAAAATCTGATGACTGGTGACAGAACAGAACTAGCGGCCGTATAAGCATCAGTAAGAACCTTGTGTTGCGCATTTGTTTACACATCAGTGTTTTTATTTTTTCGAAAGAGGTTGCAGTTATAACCTGACTCACCATAATTGTCAAGTTTTTTCGCAACGGGGAAAAAAATTACGGACAACAATTAAGTCTACTGACGAGCTGTGAAGGAGAAAGCTTGCAGCGTGGTGTTCGGCTGCGGCGATGGCGTGCTGCTCTAATGCAATGGCCAGCCAAGCTGATCAGTTCACGCCGCCCGAATGGAAGTTGATGAAGGCGACGATACCCAAACCCAGCTCGAGCCCCTGTGCTTCCTTTTTTCGAGTTGAGTTGAGTTGTCGACAGAAGGACGAAAGGAAAAGCACGGGCTTGCTTACTGGCTCAATGCGGAGCCACGCCCAGCTGCCTGCGTGCTGATAGTAGGAGGTGAAAGATGGGAGTAAAGAGACAGAAGAAAAGCGCGCGCAATAGCCCGTAGGCCACGGGCCAATCCCGGAGACAGTGCAATACCGGGCTGACCTGTGCCAGAGTGCGTTACGCCAAGCACTCCGCCCTACTTTAAAAAATATGCGTAACACCCAAGCCTCAAGGGCCCATATGAGATATTAAGCCAGGTATGTGAATGGCATCCCCCTTCGAAAGCGGACCGGGGATTGAGCCACACCCGAATACTCAATCCTGTGCTTCCTTGCTATCGCTCCCCTTTATATTTCTCCTCGATATCATTTCCCTTTCTCCTCCCCCGGCTGCAGCTCGGGTGGTTAAGATATTAGATAGCAATTGCCATGGCCGGCAACATTATTTTCCTTCACTTTTGATGCGAAAGCTTCACTATGCTACCTCGTAACGATTTCGCGGTGCTTACGGTTTTGACCTTCAAGTGGGCCGGAGGTCAGTCCTCTCACGGCGTGGTTCGAGCGTCCACCGATATATGTGAGACAGTTACTGCGCCATTTCCTTTCCTCAAAACCAATTTTAGAAACTAACCTTGAAAGTAAAAATTGAAAATTGGTTTTTTGAGAAAGGAAATGGCGCAGTATCTGTCTTTCATATCGGCTGACACCTGAACCGCGCCGTAAAGGGAGAATGGAGGGAGTGAAAAAAAAAAGAAGAAAAAGGTGCCGTAGTGGAGGGTTCTGGAATAATTTAGACCACCTGGGGATGTTTAGCGTGCACTGACATCGCGCCCTATCCACTGAGCCAATGCTGCGGGTTCCCTTCGTGGGTGCGGAACCCACTTCGGAAAGTATTTTATTTACGAAGCTTAATTTTTCTTTTTCTGATTAGGTCACGTGGTTTTTCCAAAACCTCTGGGGAGGACAACGCCTGATTTTCCTCCTTATGAGCTGCTATGCGGGAGACGAGGGCAAGGTGTATGTGGGGCGATGGCGGTTACATGGAACTGGCTAAGGGAAAATCTTCCTTCATTGGCACCGCCGAAGATGCAAGGGATCTAAATCTAGCTCAGAACGATCTCCCATGGCTCCGGACCCTGGTTTTAAAGACCTAGAAACCCGGCCCACCTCTTGCATCGCCCAATCAACAGCAAACTAACCCATCATTGGTTTACAAACTTCATGGCACGCCCTCCAATTTCGGCAAGGTTCAAACCCTCTCCCTGAAATACACAGCACATCTAAATTGCTATAAGAAAATGTAATTCCGGGAATGAACCCTCGAAATGCTTGGGCCAACAGGTTTACGTGCCACGCCCCATTCTTCCACAGTATTACTCAAACTCTCTCCCTTAAAAAGTAAAAAGAGAAACATGAAAATACATCAAAACATTCCCATGCGGCTCCCAGCTTTACGCCAATTACCGATATTCAACCGATCGCTACCGCTGCGAGTAGTAGACTACTTGTCTTCGGGACGACTGTTGACTGGCGTCCCCGCAAAATCTGGAAAGAGGCGCCAGCCTGTCGTTGCTGCCTCTGAACACGCTTCAGCGTTTCGTTAAGCAGGCCCGCTTCTCGGGACCCGTTGGTATGCTCCATCCTCTGACTTCGACGCCGTCGCGGCTTAGACGCGGCGTCTGCTTGCCGCGTCCGCGCTGACCATGCGCTATGCTACGCTATCACTGCGGTGGTTTCCTTAGACGGGCGAAGGGGGGCGGGCGGTTTCGGGAAAACGTCTTGGCTCCTTTCCTCTGGCTCGGTCTTTGCCTTCGCCGGTCTACGCCCGCTTGCCTCGCCATGCACGCTTCCTGCTGACGGGGATTAACAGGGAAATCGCCGCATCTCGGCGCCGGGCTGTCGACAAACCCTCGGATGGTTCGAACCTCGGCTTTTTAAGCCCTCGTGTTGAAGACATCCGGGTCAGTGGCTGCAAACCATGGATGTAAGAAGCGGGAAGTGTCCCCAGGGAGCGATTAACATTCTTCCCTGTCTGTTGGATGTACCACGACTCAAGTAGAAGCCTCCTGTGCGGGTTAGCTTCGGTTTCCAGTACATTAGTGCCGTCAACGTCCATTTGGTGGTCGCATGCCTCGCAGTGTTCGGCCGCAGCGCTGCGGTCACGGTTCATTTGTCGGACGTCCGCTTTGTGTTGCCTCATTATTTCGGCGAAGTTCTTCGTTTCCCCTATGTACGATTCCGGGAAGACCGAGCAGGACATTTGGTATACAACCTCTTGGGCCCTTTCTTTTGGGTGACGGCCGTTTTGGGGGGGGGGGGGGGAGGGGGGGGCAGAAGGCGTCCGATGGTTGTAGTCGTAAAGCCACTCAATAGACTGTGCGTTGTTAGCACCCTTCTTTACCGAGAATGCGTGCCAGCGTCTCGCTCACGCCTTTCACGTATGGAATGCAAAACGTTTCAACTTCTGGCGTGTGTTTCTTCCATGCACATGCACATGTGTTCGCCCCGGCTAAACCATTCTTATTTTCTGAGAATTGAAAATTGTCCACCCACCCCTTCCACCAATGCAGACACCTTTGCTGCGCCTTCGAAGCTGATTTCCCGGACTTTGGGACGTTAAACCTCGTAAAACCAAACGAATGAATCCCCCCACAATAACGACCAAAATAAAGTTATGGTCTGATACATATTTCCTTGTTCTGTTGTGCGAAAAACTTTTTTGACTGTCGATATTTTGTTCACTGAAGAGGGCTAGGTCGGGCTGGTTGGTGAATGTTGACGCAAACGACTGGACAGCATCAACGGTACGGAAGAGAATACAGACACCATCGCATGTGTATGTGTTCTTCTTTTCTGTCCCGTCTGTTAGCGCATTTCAGTCGTTACCAGCAACATGTATTTTTTCTTTGCCTATATTCATATTAATTCGAAACTATTCAGTTCGCAGGCAAAAATGCGATACTCGCACACCCTATAAGGTTCTCGCTCTGAAAGAACAAAAGTCACTGGCTTTTTTCCTCCTCTCTTAGTCTGTCCAACAGCCATTTCTCAGGCGCCAATACACGCCGCGAAGGCGGGCCAAGACCATGTGGATTGAGTACTGAGGAGAACAGCACGGCGTCAGAGGCATGTAGTAGTAGTGGTGGTTTTATTGAAATAATGACGAAAAGGAAGGAAAATATTTTTGCTAGCCCCGGCATATGCCATCGATACTGAAGCACCTGAGCTGGGGCAGCGGATAGCAGGATAGCAGGCAGAATGGGGAAATGAAATGAAAGAGGTAGAAAAAACTGTGTTATACTCTGGTGCTTCTTTGTACGGACGGAAAGAATTTCGAGGCGTGAAGAAAAGAGGTTGAGGGGCGCTGAACGGACAACTTAAACCGCGAAGAGAAGTTCTGGGAACCTGGAAGAGCTGCAAACCACGAAGAAAAGTCCCCCGAGAGCGCCGCTGTACTCCGACTGCCGTTAACCGGACCCTGCTTCCAACACGTGCTCGAGCGCCCGTGAGCTGGCGCCGATGTATTTGGACGGCGTCTCCAGCAGTGGGCATACGTAGACCGGTTCTGTCGTATGTTAAGAGCGCCGACTTTAGGCGCGTGCACCCAAAAACGGCCCTTGGAGCACACTTGCAGAATATCGAGCGTCCTCTACAGTTTGCCAGCCAAAAACCCTCGTTTACAGACGGCAATCTCGCATTCTTGTACGAAAAATGAGTTTGGAGAGGTCCCTTTATCTGTATGAGAGAGTAGACGTTGAAAGGATGTGAGGAGCGGGTCGAGATAGGTACTCGTCAAGAGAATTCGGTCATTCTAGCTCTTAGAGGTGGCGCGGCGGTAGTACGGTACTGCGGACGAGGCGGTGATGGCGCCGATGCCATAGCGTGAGTCTTTATGGAAGCAAAGCGGCTTCTTTAAGAATCACACCAAAGGTGTCACAACGTAGAGTCTAGATAAGCAGCAGTAAATGATTCTTGGTCATTAATACGATGCTATGCTTGAGTTTGGCTGTTTTACAGGCTAGAAATAAATCTTTATCGATATTCGCATGGAATCGCTAGTTCGCAAGTGCCGCGCGCGCAAAAACCGCGTCGTTGAAACTTGCGAACTTAGCATGGTGAAGTGCGATGAACACTTTGAAGCGTAATTATTTTGCGCGTTCACTTTCTTTTTCTTTCGGCACTTATCCGAAAGCGTAAATAAACTACTTTAATGACCCAGACAGTCTAACGCTATGTTTCGTGCCTACACGAGTGCGGCCCTTACCCGCGTAAATGCGGTGTGTGTATTTATTGTGTGCTGGCCTTATAAGGATACCATTGAAAAAAAAAATCAGCAGTTGGTAACAATGGCCATTCCGCAGCGTAATATTACAGCAGTGATCAAAATCAACTTTTTAATGTTGGACTGCATCGAACAGCCAGAAACATCAAAATCCTTGAGCCTACAATTTCGACGTTGATTGACTGCTTGTTTAGGTAAACAGAAAAGTTTTACAAGTGGTCTACATTTTCTCGCGGAGGAATTCTGTTCGGTGGCCCTGAATGTGCGCGTAGCTTTACTGCAGACTAATTTCCGACTATATATAGTCCATCTGCAGCGTACGTTGGTCGCATATATGCGGTAAAAAAAGAGGCAACGTAGCTGTTGTTTGACGCGGCAGCCAGGGGGTCATTCGAGCTTTATAGTACAGTCGAAGTTAGCGCTGAAAATGTGTTTTTGACTGGCGGGGGAAAACGCTGTGATCGAGTGAGCAGACGACGGTTGGCAAGAAGCGTTCACAATTATACAACCACTTTACGCATTATATCCTAGAAATATATGTACATTGTGAAGTTCTTGCCATTCATGTCGCTCTTTAGCAGTCACGTCGTGGCCAGAAAGCCGTGTTTAATCTAGACCAGAATGGACTGAAGCTCGATGAAAAATGTGTTTGCTGCTAACGCCCACCATAAATATTACCATATACACCATACTATAGCTAAGTGTTCAAGCACTGCACTGCTTTCATGCAGCTGTAATAGGCTATGTTGGCAGCATGAACAAAATTCCGAACAGGAATGCGTTGACGACATGGTGTCGTGGTGGTGTTGACGACATGGTGTTAATCAGCAACGAGTGTGTTGCTGATTAACAGACGGGTCATTAGGCTGAAACTCGTTACCAACCTGCAGAATGAACTTAATCACTGCTTTTTGAACACATTACATGTTGGCAGAAACAACATGTTTGCTATTTGGACTGTTCGCAAATTGTAGAATAACAGAATATGCTCATTTTTGACGCGTATCTTAGGCTCCAAACCACTGCGAGTGCACGCGCCGCGCAGAGTGATCACCGGCTCACCGCTTCAGGAAGAGCCCTCTTTGCGCCCCCACCGTCGCTGAAACGATCGAAAACATCATTGTAACCTTTCGACAACTTCTTTTTTACAGCTGGTGGCGACCGTCGGGGCTTCATGTTCCCGCAGGATAGGAGGCAGCCCCCCTCACCTTTTCGAAACAGAATACAGTGGAGGACGACTGACTCATCTCTCCTCATTCTAACCCCGTTAGTCAGCAGAGCAGGAAGTGAAAACGCGGTTTGCTAATGTGGGTTGTTGGAAGAAACCTTCCTTTAAGCCAGCAATTCTGCAAGTTGTCCATTCACTTCTGAGAAAATGAATGCTGCACGTCAAGAGTACCCTGTCAATAGTTCCTTGTGTTTGGTTGGCCTAGGGTGCAGTGACGCGAGGCAAAGATCATGTGAACCAGCTGTCTTTGAAAAGGAGTTGGTTGGTTGGTGTTTCGGGAAAGGAAATGGCGCAGTATCTGTCTCGCATATCGGCGGACACCTGAACCGCGCCCTAAGGGAAGGGGTAAAGGAGGAAGTGAAAGAAGAAAGGAAGAAAGAGGTGCCGTAGTGGAGGGCTCCGGAATAATGTGCCCATCGAGTTGGGGCTTAAGGAAAACATTTCCAACGCGCTGCCTTTTTCAGTGAGTGAGCAGATGAGAGCCACGGCCACTCGGTGATGCGGTTCCATCGAGTGGCCGCATTAATTGGTACCAACTGTTGCCTCCACAAGCTGGTAGAACAGCGGGCTAACGGGGTCGCGTTTTTCATTGCAGCACTGAGGCTTCAATTTTGAATTTCGACGTGGCCTCTTTGTATGTCTGAAATTTACTTGACCTGAAATAAAATAATCGAAAATGTTTTACGGCCGCGAGTGAATTTCGAACCCGAGGCGGCGAGAACGCATACGTTTTGCTGGTTACTGCGTTAAGCGTGGCCCGCATGGAGCGTTTTTCCGGGCGATTCGCCGGCGTCGGCGGCAGCGGAGCGCTTTTTTGCCGCCGTCGACTGCCACACCGCCGCAGCCGAACATTCTGCGTCATAAAATACCAGTCTCTTGCGCTGTATTTTGGATATCGTCGTCTTCATCAGCTGCATCTATGCGCAACGGAACCGAACACTGAAACAGCACTGAAAACCGAAGTGCTAGCACTCCTAGTTGCAAATGGCGTAACCACGCTAACTCGTCCGAAATTGATTTTGGTGGCACTGTCTACCTGTGCCATGCGCTGTGCTTTTAACAAGGCTGGTGGAATTCCTTAGTTTGACGGAAGGCAGTAAAGAATCTTCTGCAGAAATTCTGATGTCTTTTTTTGGGAGATTTTTGTCTGCGTGTGGAGAAACCCTTTGCCAGGACTGACACATTAGCGGTTGTAAGTTTTTTTTTGACAGCCTGGAGGCAAGAGTGCGTCCATGACCTTTCCGGGCCGTTTTCGCAGAGGCGCCGACTATGTCGTGCAGTTCGTGCTTCGCACCATAGGGAACAGAAACATAGCGCATCCAAAAAGCAACCATGGACTGCGCTCCACGATTCGAGGAAAAGTAAAAGGAGAAAAAACAAGAAAGGCAGACAAAGGCACAGCAGGAGACCCCTCCCCACTGTCCTTTTCTTCCTCCCTCTTACCACCCTGCTACCGGCTGCCCGTGTAGCTCTTGAAAAAGAATTTCTCCGTACCTATGCACCTGCTCAAATCATCCTTGGCCCTTTCCGTTACCGCCTCTCCACGTTCTTCATCCGTTTGATGCTGCGTGTTGTGCGTCTTGTTCCCGTAGCCTTTTTGGGAGGAACAGTGCTGAAAATTGTGCCCTTAGGGTAGGGTGGAATTCAAGCAAGTTTTGGTTAAGACGATTCCCAATTCTTGCATATTTGTTTTAAAATCAGCGACAACAGCAATGACACATCGCTTTGAGCATGCGGCTCGAGGACGGTGTGTGATTCGTTCCGCAGTGTCGCCGTGTACCCACTGATTTCCAATGGGTAGAAGTTTTCTCGAAGCCTGGCGCTTGGTTTCTTTGAGTTGAAGTGCTCGGAAAATGGTCTTCCACCTAACATTGTGTTGAAGAAAACACTTCAACTCATTGCGCTTGGTGCGAGGTTGCCACTGCGCCATTAAAACTCATCATCAGCAAAAGAAAACATTTCTAGGCAATGGATACCCAAGATTCTTCGCTCGATGTATCATCTAAAACTGAAAAGGATGCAACGAAAACAACTCGATATGCTTATGCTAAGGACACGCTGGTGGCAAAAACGCGTATGCAGTTAGTACGTAAAGGGTGTCTGCGAAACCTTGGCCAGTGTTCTCAGAAAGGAAGGGATGCAAACTACACACAAGCCGGACATCATTATCGGAGGCCTCCTGTGCCACTTCAAAGACAGTCATCCCACCCCAAAAAAGGCCTAGAGGCGCCAACTCGAATGGCCCTTCCTGGGCGTACGCGCTCAGCGTCCGCGCTCTTAGCGTAAGCCGAAACCGGTCTGCGCATGCGCACTGCAGGAGACGCCAGCAAGCCTAGGTGAGGCGTCCGTGCTAGATGTCGGCATCAGCGCGCGGGCGCTCGTGTACGCGTTGGAAGGGGGGTCCGGTTTATAACAATGGAAGGATCGCCGGGCTCTCGGTGGCTCTTTTCTTCATGGCTTGAAGCTATTTCAGGTTCCCCGAACCTTTCTTCGCGGTTTAAGTTGTTCTTTCATCGCCCCCCAACCCCTTCTCTCCACGGCTTGAAATTCTCTCCGTCCGCTCGACAGGGGAAGGGAGCCAGCACCAGGAACATGGAGATGCATGGCACATTTAAAAGTCGCTGGGTCGTTCCGTGGAAACGGCTCCCTCTTCTGACTCCCGCGGTTTGTCCGCTTAAAAAGCCGCGCTAACTCCCCGGGAGTCACACATCCAAGAAGTAGTAGTTTTCCAACAACTTCAGAGGCAACAACAACTGACGAGAATACAAAAAGGAAGCTAAAAATGTTGCCGGCCCAGCGATTGCTATCTAATCCCTCAAGCACTGGAACTGCAACCGGTGGAATTAAAAGCAAAGAGAGAGGATAGCGAAAAGTAGATAGGAGAGCGGCATAAAAAAAAAACGAGGGTAGGTTGGAACTTATGCAAAAAAAAAAAATATGTTCTCGCCACTCGTGCGAAAGTGCTTATGGGTATTGTTGCACATATTCGCAACACGGTAAATTCACTGCATATTCAGGGCCGCGAGCATGTAGCGTCCTGTCGCTAATGAATCGCGCTAGCGGCGCATTGCACAAACGGGTTGGGTGGAGCGCCGAGTCACCGTACTGGAGAAAACCAGTAATCTTTTAAACATCGTGTTATCCGACAATAACTTCTGTTCATTTCTTAGCAGATTTAAATTATAATCAAGAACATTTAACTAGAGTTTGACTCTTGATTGCTGCTCTGGGTAACGGCGTAGTTACTGGCTTGCCGAACTGATGGCACACTCTTCAGTATAGTTCCCAGCATGCCACTCTATGAAGTCTTCGTTAGCGGCTCATCCTTCACGTACATCTTTGACAGAATTGCCGAAACTAGCATCGATTACAGCACTGGTAAACCCCTTCTCGACGGCGAACGATCGAATCGTGAGAAGCACTTTACCAACCTAGACAAAAATGTGAACTACCACACTACTAATTGTTACATTGGACAAATAACCTACTGGCATAAAACGCAGCATCAGGTTTGCCGCCTCTTATGTGCAACCCATGCAACATTCACTTCAACGCATCCTTGCTGCACTTGCACCACATCGACAAAAGATTGGAAGAGCTTTCTGCTATTGAGGCTAATAACATGAGTGTTGAAATGTAGACATTAAGACACGATTTTACAATTTTGAATGCACAGTGCAAGAACCATTTACAAGTATCGGTGAGTGAGCTCTAAGTATGAGCGTCCGGGAATTACAAATTTCACTGCTTGAACGAAAGTACCTAGAAGCTTCATTGCTTTGCACTGTTATTGCGCACGCAATTCCACTATCACCTATGCCGGTGTGGTCACTGTACACGCTTAATGAAAAATGTACCTGTCAAGCAAAAGAGTTTTCTTATAATTTCCTCTATATACCTCATAGAAGGCACACGCTTTCTTGTAGCATTTTATGTAGCAGCCCATGGCCATAGCCTCCCTCCGATGGGGGCACTTTTGATAAAACTGCGCATTCGTACGGCAGGCTCAACCTCCCAAAGCAACCTACCAAAGCAGGGACACTGTAGCAGGGCACGGCCGGAATCGAGCCGCCTCCGCTACTCGAGCCCGGCCGCGGGCAGGGACGTGTGCTTTTCCAACGCACCGAGAGAGGGCGCCACACGTTTCATGAAAAAGCTGATGATGCATGATCAATAGTGAAATAGCGCAGGAAGACTTTTACGCCATTTAAATGTAAAATACCTTATACTTCCTTAAAGGTAGGACATTACCCTACGTGAACCTGCTAGAGCTTGTCGATATATTTTAAAATAGGGCTGTAGTGAGCGATAAATTGAAGTCAAGTGGGGTATTTTTCAGGACCTCGCCATAGGCTCCATGCTGTCATAGATCATTGCTCATGGCAAACGCAATATGTAAGCTACATCGATGAAACTCGACTAAATGAAACTTTAAGATGCATTTAACATCTAGGCGAGAGAGCTATTTTCTAAATGTTATGCGCGACGAAATATTAATTTTCATTTTTCGTCGCCATTGAGTTACGCGCCGCCGCGCCGCCGGCTGTCGCGAGATGGCGCGACCGGTTTTTCGAGGCGCATGGTCCAGAATCCTGGGGATGAAAGTCCTTTTTGGAGCCGGCTGGCAGCGGCATCGGTGATTCGACCGCAAAAAAGGCAGCACCAGCCGAAATGTAGTAGCAAAGCAGCCGTAGGAGCCGTGCTCTTTCCGCCTGTTCAGTGAGGGGCTGCCTTTCCCTCCCGAATTCATCCTTTCGGAGGTGCTCGTTCTCGGAAATTAAGGCAGGAAAACATCGATCCTCCCGTGAGTAGAAAACGGGGAACGAGAGGCTCAATTCGAAATGCAGATACGAATATACCCTGGCCTTGTCGATGCCACAACTGCGGCTAATCAAATCACATCATCAAATTGTCATATTTTATTTTCCATTAAGTACGTCGATGGTCACCTGGGCAAAAAGTTGTACGAACAGATTGACGAAAGCCCAAGAACGCGTCACGTGGCAGGAGCAGACAGAACTAAATAACAATTTATGAACAATACAGAATTTGTCAGCCCTAAATAAACATAAAAGTAATTGTACACGTGTGGATGAAAGCAACACAACAGAAATAAGCTAACAAATTGTATATCAATATTGAACTGATGAAAGCCTGTGTCGTGGTGTATGTTACAGCGATGTCCCTCCCCACTGCTAACAGTTTGCAGTCCGGCGCGTAAGACTCCCAGAACGGCAGGGGACACGCCTGTCATGGTACCAAACTTCAGACGCTAGTGAGCTTCATAAAACAGCTTTTCGCTTTAAAAAACGGAAAACCTGCCAGATTTATCAGTATTCGGGCTTCAAACAGTGCAATCCTCTTTTTTGCACATTCTGTCCTTTCAGTGCACACAAATGCATCGTTCTAATTTTTGTTGTCGACACTCGTGGCGTCTTACTCATAAAAACGTAGTACAAAATATAAATATGATTTTTTTCCCATTTCACCAAGCGGAAGTAGCTAAACCAATACTTCTGCCTTCTTGTTGCGATAGCTGAGTAGTTGCGGCTGTCTCAGGCGCTGTCCTATTACTCAGCTCAGAGGGTGTGTTGCACTCACTGAGCAGCATCATTCACCGCGATATACATATGCACCTCATCCCTATCCTGCACCATTATCACAAACCATTAGCTGGTTAGGAGTGTTAGATGCGGGCCCCTGGTTCGCCTTTGCCGTCTCTCGCCAAGGTCGGTGTCCCCGGGTTCCGGATCGGGAGACTGCTGTTGTGGGGGTGACGAAGAGATGAGAGGGGCTTCGAGGTGAAGAAGAGACTGAAAGGGTTTATTTACATTTTTACAAAGTTCAAAAGAGTGAATCCGGAGCTGGCTGATCACACGCCAGATCGGTGCTTAAATAGGGTCCGCTGTCCCCAGGTCCCTAGTTGGGGAATCTAGTTCATTAAAAATGCGTCGAATCACTCTGATGTAGATCACGTGTCCAGTCTTCCGGGTCCGCCCCCAGCCACACACTCTTGCCACTTCTGGCAGATTAGGATCCGCGCTGTCCAGGCTTCAGTGATGAATAGCCCGAAGGGGGTCCCATGACCGCGTCGAAGGTCAGTCACCTGCACTTCACAGAGGTAGCGTGGGAACGAAAGGATCCCACCGCAGTTTGCAGAAGCTTTCACGTGGCGCGTGGGACCGAAAGGCTACCACTGCAGTTTGCAGAAGGTTCCACGTATAAGGGAAAGCACAGTCTAAGACGAAGTTGTTTTCGAAGCACGAGGATTCCGGCGACGTTGGCTTAGTCAAACCCCGCCGCATTTGTCACGGCTCATTTGCAGTCCCGCCGCTCGCCGGCTCCCCCGTCGTCCCCTCCGGGAGAAACATGTCCCGAGTGGGTCCGGCGTTGAGAACAAAAGACAGGTTCACCAAAGCCGTTCTCAGACAGCGGAGGGCCGTTTCACCCCGTAAACAGCAGGGGGGGGGGGGTGGAAGGACCCTTGTAGACGCCACCACCTGCACTCGTGGCGCTGCAACCACATCGACGGCCCTTTGAAGCCTCTGTCGATTGATGATTCCCAGTGGCTTGAATATTCTTGGCATGTTGGCGTCTCCAAACGTAACAGCTCCTCCGCGGCCAGGACAATCTCGATCGGCCAGTGGTCACAATCACTGGTCGAGGAGAGATGAATTGAGTTATAGCGTGGGAGGCCCTTCTTCATCTTGTCTGCAAGCACAGAGTAGAGTCCTAATCCTCGGACAACGGAGGCATTAGTCGAAATCAGCCACTCAACATGGCGCCACTCCCCAGGCAGTGCACGAAATTCACCCGAGAGCCGCCAGGCTGTTATGCAATACTACTGCATTGTCAATGTAAACGTAAGCACAAAATTTTGTAGCTGACAGCAATAATCTCGGCTACTAAGAACAGCTTCCATGTCTGCCAAATTCGCTGCCAAAGACCGATTCGCCGAACACTATTTGAAGAGAGGTAGCAAATTTGGAAGCAAAACTAGAATAAACAAACTAGCGCCTCAATTTTGCCCAAATTTAGGATCAAGAGAGCGTCCGTGTCTCATCTGATATCGCCAAAGACAGACTGCCAAGTTGTACAATACGCGGTGGTGTGTCAAAGCGTACTAATTCTTGATTAGGAACTATTCCTTATCACTCAAAGCTCTGATCCCCTTATACCACCAGGATACCGACTAGATTGCTTAAAATTTGGCTCACGCTCAAATTAATCCACTGGCTCTTTTCAAAGGAGCTTAGCGCTCGACTCTTAATAATCAACTGTTCTAGTTGAACTCACAAACACGCGACTACGCATCGCAATCCTTACTCCTTCCCGTACTGGCGAGAGACTTCTCTTGAACTCAGTGAGTCAGTCATGCGCCTCGTCACCATGACTTGTACAGAAAGCTGCTACAGCTGTTCTCCACAGAATTATGTAGCCTCACTTCGTTCGCTTAATCTTTGAATACCAAAATCGGCTAGCTAACCCGGCGCCGCTAAACACAGTTACTCATATGGGCACAAATTCACGTACTTTCATTGCCTCTGCAATGCGTTAGCTACACTATCGCGAATGAGACAAACGCTTGGTATCTAACTATGCCCCCCCCCCCCCCAACAAAACTTGTCTTCCGGTATCTGCTAAAGATACAAAGCGAAACGTGTGCGCAAAATTCAAACACAAAGAAATTTGTTTGCTCGGAACGGTTCTACATAAGCAAACAGCTCATCATCAACTCGGAAAATGTCTTCGCTGAACTCCTGTGAGTGCCTTTATCACTTGGTAGCATCTCAAATTGACACACGTCCTTTCTGACTCAATGGCACAATCACCTTTATTTAAGTTTTACGAAAGCAGTAACACTTGATCAAATCCAAATTTTTAACTTAAAACAAAGTAGCATTTCCTTCCTCGTTTTTATACGCACGCACAAAAAAGAGGAATAAAAAAAACAGCTACTTCGAATTGCTACGCGGGGTGAAACATGGCTCACCACCCCGCGTCGAAAGGATTAGTCCTTCAGCCGCGCCCGCCGGGGTCGCGCTCTGACTGATTGTACTGCTGTCAACTCGTGACAAAGGGCAACTGAAAAAGGACATTCCTGATCGCTACTGTCATCTCCATGGCCCCTCGACGAGCTCAGTAGGCCCCGGTAGCCCATGCAGTGCCGATAACCGATTCCGGGCGACGGACAGCGACCGGAGCGAGAAGCTGCTATCTGTTCTCGCCCCAAGCAAGCCCGCCTACCCTTTCGCCCTGCGCGCTTCCTCGAATACAGTGCGGAAAGTGCAGGACCCATCCTTGTCAATTGTGGGCGCCGAACACGCCTGCATGCGTGGTCTCTATTGCTCGACCCCTGAGCTCTTATGCACCGGGTGTACCGCAATCTAGCGCCCTCTGATCTTTCCTGCCACTTTGCCTTTTTCTTTGCCGCCTTTCTGTGAGGTCGGGGTTGTCTGGGTTGTTACGTCTCGCCTACGACGCGCGGTATAGCCGGCGCGGATGCAACGGACGCCGCGGCTTCGTTCAAAGTGGCGGTCATTTTGGGCCCGTTCATCGCTGCCGCAACGCCTCCCGCCAAGCGCGTCCAGGCAGGTTTCAGTGCCACGTGTCGTCGTGCGTGCGTGTGTGTGTGTGTGCATGTTGGTGCCCACGCTTGTCAAAGCGCGGCAGCCGGGGAGAGGAGCTCCCCAACTGGGAGGCGAGGAGGTCTGACCGGCGCCGGCCCGGCGGACGCGCCCGTCACGTCTGGACATGTTCAAGCGTCGCCGTATCGGGCGCCTCTTCCCAAGCCGTTCCTTCTTGCCCTCGACTCCGTGGGTATAAAGGGAGCTGCCCCGGACGCCAACGAGAGACTCCGATTTCTTCCTTCGAGTAACGTGGTCGCCCTGACCGGCTGCTCTTTTGCGATGCCAGAATAAACAAGTTGTTCTGTTGCCAGTCGACTCATCCTTTCCCGGGACCTTCGGATGTTTCCATCTGTGCCCCAGGCCGCCAGGCCAACGCTACCCTTGGGGCTTGCAACCCATTTGCAACAACTGGTGGCAGCGGTGGGATCCCGACAACGGAGGCCAGCAGCGAAGATATGCGGTCAACTGTATGCTGAGCAGCACAACGACCATCCGGGAGCAGTGCAACGAGCCCTGTGTGATGACTGGTTGCCTGCAGCGGAACGACTGCGCTGAATTCTTGGCTGCGAGGTTTGGTGAGTGCGGGACTTTCTTCTTCTGAGTTTTGCCAGGCTTTTGTTAGTGTCAGAAACAGAGCTGGTAATTGTGGTTGTCGTTGCTGCCGGGTTAGTTTGCGGCAAGACAATAGTAGGCAGTAGAGAAAGCAGCATTCGGAGCAGCCATGGATTTGAAGTCGTTGCGCAAACCGAAATTGCTGGAGCTTGCAAGAGAGTTGGGTCTGAATGTCTCAGACAAACTCAGAAAACCAGAACTGCTAAGGGCTATTCTTGAGTTGGAGGCTGAGGATGACGAGCTGTCGGAATGCCTTGAGACCATTGAGGAGAGGGAGCAAAAAGAGAAAGACGAGCGCGAACGTAAAGAACCAAAAGAGAAAGAAGAGCGCGACCGTCAACACGCTTTGGAAATGAAGCGTCTCGAGGTAGAGATGGAACGCGCTCGTAATGGAAGTCAGGCACACGGCGCAGGAGAACGGGTATCGTTCAAAATGACTGACCTGATGCGGCCGTTTAAGCTTGGAAAGGACATTGGTTTGTTCCTGGTTAACTTTGAGCGAACGTGCGAGAAGCAGGGGTTCTCTCGGGAAACGTGGCCACAGCGCTTGCTCACTTTGTTACCCGCCGAGGCGGCCGACGTAGTCGCTCGCTTGAAGAGAGAGGAGGCAGAGGATTTCGACCAAGTGAAATCAAGTCTGCTAAAAAAGTACAGGCTGTCAGCGGAGGCGTTCCGTCGGAAGTTTCGGGAAAATGAAAAAGGCAGAAATGAGTCATATACAGAGTTTGCCTACAGGCTTATGTCAAACATGCAGGAGTGGCTCAAAGAAGAGAAAGCGTTTGGTGACCACGAGAAAATTCTGCAGTGTTTCGGGCTGGAACAGTGTTATAGTCGGTTACCTGAGAACGTGCGGCACTGGGTCTTGGATAGGCCAGACGTTAGTACAGTGGCTAAAGCCGCCGAGCTAGCCGAGGAGTTTGTGACGCGTCGGGCTCGCGGAGCTAAGGACGGTCAAAAGGGTGAATTTGGCTCCAAGTCTGAGAGGCTGAAGTTCACACCCATGAGAGCATGGGGGGACACGCGTAGTGCGGATGCGAGTGAAAGCAGTCCGACCGAACGTAAGGAGACGGCAGCAGCCGAAGCCGAACGCAGAAAGCGGTTCGAGACGAGGCAAGCGCGCGTGTGTTATACGTGCCAGAAGCCGGGTCACTTTTCGGCGCAGTGTCCAGAAACAAAAAGAAAAGTCGTGTGTTTGTCATTATGTAGCACTGACGAGAACATGAAGCTTCTCGAGCCTTACATGCGAGACTTCCTCGTGAACGGGAAAGAGTGCCGAGTGCTTCGTGATTCCGCAGCTACAATAGATGTAGTTCACCCCTCTTACGTAGAACCCGATATGTTCACGGGCGAGTGCGCATGGATCAAGCAAGCCGTGGAAGCTCACAGCGTGTGTCTGCCCGTAGCAAAAGTGCTTATTGAAGGACCTTTCGGAGCACTTGAGACGGAGGCCGCAGTGTCATCTATGCTGCCCCCCCAGTACCCGTACCTATTTTCGAACAGGTCCGATCACCTCCTGCGCGAGTAGGGGCTTTTGTTTGGTGAGGCTAGCGTTCAGGCCTTAACCAGATCGAGAGTTCAGGAGCTCGCTGCAAAGACGGTAGTTGCGGGGCCGACGTTGTCGAACAATGAGAAAGGGTCGGAGGCGCAGCAAGCTGATATTCAGAGCACGTCCGATCTGAATAAAATTGAGCCTGTAGCGTTGAAGGCACCAGGTACTGGAGAGGAAATGCCCGACAAGGGAAAGTTAGAAGAGCTTCCGGAAATAGGCTCAGTGACGAACAGGAAAGACACTGATCAGGTCATTAGTGACTTAATCATTAAAGCACCGCTGTCGGCTGAGCAGAAAACCGAACTACACCAACTCTTACAAGAGTTTCAAGGTCAGTTCTCTGAGAGGCCTGGTAGGACTTCTGTCCTTACTCATGATATAGAACTTACCTCGCCAGAGCCAGTACGATCCAAGGCGTACCGGGTGTCACCCCGCCAGCGCGATATTATGGAGGCTGAGGTAAAGAAAATGCTACAGCTCGGTGTTATTGAGGCGGGTGAGAGTGATTATACCTCCCCTTTGATTTTAGTTGAGGTACCGGGCAAGGAACCTCGTCCTTGCGTCGACTACCGCAGGCTTAATTCCATCACTAAGGATCAAATTTATCCGATCCCTAACATCGAGGAGCGCCTTGAGAAAGTTAGTTGCGCTCAGTTTATTTCCACCCTAGATCTTGTCAGGGGTTATTGGCAGGTTCCACTTACAGAAGAGGCTAGTAGGTATGCGGCGTTCATTTCACCAATGGGAACATTCCGTCCTAAAGTTTTGAGTTTTGGTTTGAAGAACGCGCCATACTGCTTTTCAAGCCTCATGGACAAAGTGTTGCGGGGACAGGAAGAATTCGCTTTACCGTATTTAGACGACGTAGCGATATTCTCCGAATCCTGGTCTGAGCATATGGCACACTTGCGGGCAGTGCTAACCCGCCTGCGCGAAGCGGGCTTGCCAGTCAAGGCTCCCAAGTGCCAATTAGCACAGGCCGAGGTTGTCTATCTCGGTCACGTGATTGGACAGGGTCGTCGCCGCCCCTCTGAAATAAAGGTGGCCGCTGTGCGAGACTTCCCGCAACCGCGCACGAAGACCGATATTCGGTCGTTCTTAGGTGTCGCCGGCTACTATCAGAGGTACATCCCCAGGTACTCCGATATCGCGGCTCCCCTGACGGATGCTCTAAGAAAAACAGAGCCCCAAACAGTCGTCTGGAGCGAGACAAAGGAAAGAGCTTTTAGCGCCCTAAAGAGCGCCCTAACAAGCCAGCCTGTGCTACGATCGCCAGACTACACAAAAGGGTTCGTTGTTCAGTGCGATGCTAGTGAGCGAGGCATGGGCGTTGTACTGTGCCAACGGGAAAATGGAGAAGTGGAACACCCCGTCCTGTATGCTAGTCGTAAGCTGACCTGTCGTGAGCAGGCGTACAGCGCCACCGAGAAAGAGTGTGCGTGTCTCGTGTGGGCCGTTCAGAAATTGTCATGCTACCTAGCCGGCTCGAGGTTTGTCATTGAGACGGATCACTGCCCTCTCCAATGGCTGCAGACCATCTCTCCCAAAAATGGCCGCCTCCTGCGCTGGAGCCTCGCTTTGCAACAATATTCCTTTGAGGTGCGTTACAAAAAGGGGAGTCTCAACGGTAACGCCGATGGCTTAAGTCGAAGCCCCTAACGTAGGAATCCGCCTCAAAGTTGTTGATTACTGATGTTTTCTTCCTGAGGCAGGATTTTTAGCATATTGCTTTTGTTTAGTGTTTCAAAGTGATTATGTGCTTTCTAGTGCAATTTTCCAATTTGTGGACGCGTTCTGAGTGCTGCTTGACTACTGTAAGGAACTAGGCAGTAGTATAAAAGGGGAAAGAGCCTGGCAGAGCTTAGTGAGGGTTGTCTCGTGCTTGCTGACTGAGCGGTTGCGTTTCGGCGTAGTTCTAACGCTGGCTGGGAACGAGCACAAAAATGGCAACTCTCCCGAAGTGACTTTGCAGTGTCCTATGTGATCCTGAACCCGAGAACGAGGCCTTCTCTGTGCGCTGCGCTCAAGCAACGTCGAGGGACGACCGGTTTCGATTACGAGCATCATCGAGCGACATCCCTCTGGACAGCGGATGCAGTCCCCTGACCATCGGGATCTCCTTCTCCCGGCGGGGCGGTCTGTTACGTCTCGCCTACGACGCGCGGTATAGCCGGCGCGGATGCAACGGACGCCGCGGCTTCGTTCAAAGTGGCGGTCATTTTGGGCCCGTTCATCGCTGCCGCAACGCCTCCCGCCAAGCGCGTCCAGGCAGGTTTCAGTGCCACGTGTCGTCGTGCGTGCGTGTGTGTGTGTGTGTGCATGTTGGTGCCCACGCTTGTCAAAGCGCGGCAGCCGGGGAGAGGAGCTCCCCAACTGGGAGGCGAGGAGGTCTGACCGGCGCCGGCCCGGCGGACGCGCCCGTCACGTCTGGACATGTTCAAGCGTCGCCGTATCGGGCGCCTCTTCCCAAGCCATTCCTTCTTGCCCTCGACTCCGTGGGTATAAAGGGAGCTGCCCCGGACGCCAACGAGAGACTCCGATTTCTTCCTTCGAGTAACGTGGTCGCCCTGACCGGCTGCTCTTTTGCGATGCCAGAATAAACAAGTTGTTCTGTTGCCAGTCGACTCATCCTTTCCCGGGACCTTCGGATGTTTCCATCTGTGCCCCAGGCCGCCAGGCCAACGCTACCCTTGGGGCTTGCAACCCATTTGCAACAGGGTCTTAACGCTGGCCGATGCCCTTTCATGAACCTCGCTCCTGTCCTGCTTGCAAGATGCGCTTTTCTCTTTCTGTTACTGCGGTCACCTTTAGAAGCACCTGCGCGTGCCGCCTGACCAGTAACTTTAGCTGCAAAATTACAAGGTTCCATGCGGGAAGTCTTTTCTTTCCCTTCTGCCGCACTTATATCTGTGCTAACGTTAGCACCTGTCTGCGCTCCTGGATTTAGGGCTTGGCATTTCAACCGTTTTTTCTTGTTCCGTGCGCTCTTTCTGTTTTTACGCCTAGACACTTCCGTTTGCGTCTCCTGATCACAACTAGCTTGATCTAGTTTTACAGAGGCAGCTCGGAGACATTCATCCAATTGCAAACTGGCCGCTTTGACTTAGCAGGTCAGTGTCAGCTCCACACTGCTGACAAACGGACCTTCCGCTGCCCCCGAGTTGGGCAGTTCGCTTTCCTGAAGGCAGTCCTCCACCGACCGCTTATCAGCCTGAACGCTTACCCCTGAAACGCCCTGCTCGTCTGCAATTGAGCTCTCGTCCTCTGTCTCCGCGTGGCTTTCGATACTGCGTTTCAACATTACAGCTCCCTAGTCTTCCTGGCGGTTGTGCGCTGTTTCACAGTACGGTTTTATGTCGTCCCGTCTGTCCAACTGGAACGATCCGGCCTGACTCGCTCTCTCTGGAGTCATGGCTCTCGAGATCTCATCATCCAGTTTCATTAGCTCATACGTGTGCGCTGTTTCACAATACTGTTTTACGTCGTCACGTCTGTCCAACTGGAACGATCCGGCCTGACTCGCTCTCTCCGGAGTCTTGGCTCTCGAGATCTCATCTTCCAGTTTCTTTATTTCGGTTGCAAGCTGCAACCTTCTGAGCTCACATTTCATTTTCTCTGCCGCTAGCCTTTGTTCCTCTATGTTTCTGCGCTCATCTTCCTTTTTCTTTCGCTCAGCTTTGAGGAGTTCCCACGTATCGGTAATTATTCCTTCCTCGGCGGTTTCCAAGAGCAATTTTCAAATGTCCGTCTTTTTGATCTTAACCCCTACATCAACACCCAACTCTTCACACAATGACAGCAAATCTGACCTTAGCAACTTCATTAGATCCATGCTTGCTGCTCTGAGCCTTGACTTTGCTGAACAACTGTTGACGTGAGCTACACGCAATCAGACTCACTGATCAACTTCCCTCGATTCCCAGCAGTTAAATGTATTAACCCAAACAATTGAAGCCTGGCGAATCTCAAGCAAAGTTCAAGCACTCACCCACGGAAGCAACACCACGCCGCATGGTCGATCCAACCGCTGCCAACCAGTTGTTAGATGCGGGCCCCTGGTTCGCCTGTGCCGTCTCTCGCCAAGGTCGGTGTCCCCGGGTTCCGGATCGGGAGACTGCTGTTGTGGGGGTGACGAAGAGATGAGAGGGGCTTCGAGGTGAAGAAGAGACTGAAAGGGTTTATTTACATTTTTACAAAGTTCGAAAGAGTGAATCGGGAGCTGGCTGATCACACGCCAGATCGGTGCTTAAATAGGGTCCGCTGTCCCCAGGTCCCTAGTTGGGGAATCTAGTTCATTAAAAATGCGTCGAATCACTGTGATGTAGATCACGTGTCCAGTCTTCCGGGTCCGCCCCAGCCACACACTCTTGCCACTTCTGGCAGATTAGGATCCGCGCTGTCCAGGCTTCAGTGATGAATAGCCCGAAGGGGGTCCCATGACCGCGTCGAAGGTCAGTCACCTGCACTTCACAGAGGTAGCGTGGGAACGAAAGGATCCCACCGCAGTTTGCAGAAGCTTTCACGTGGAGCGTGGGACCGAAAGGCTACCACTGCAGTTTGCAGAAGATTCCACGTATAAGGGAAAGCACAGTCTAAGACGAAGTTGTTTTCGAAGCACGAGGATTCCGGTGACGTTGGCTTAGTCAAACCCGGCCGCATTTGTCACGGCTCATTTGCAGTCCCGCCGCTCGCCGGCTCCCCCGTCGTCCCCTCCGGTAGAAACATGTCCCGGGTGGGTCCGGCGTTGAGAACAAAAGACAGGTTAACCAAAGCCGTTCTCAGACAGCGGAGGGCCGTTTCACCCCGTAAACAGCAGGGGGGTGGGGGGTGGAAGGACCCTTGTAGACGCCACCACCTGCACTCGTGGCGCTGCAACCACATCGACGGCCCTTTGAAGCCTCTGGCGATTGATGATTCCCAGTGGCTTGAATATTCTTCGCATGTTGGCGTCTCCAAACGTAACAGGAGCCATCAGACTTTTTACCCCGTCGTCTTTGTGGTCCAGATACTTGGCCGCATCGTCCACGTTAGAGCGCTCCTCCAGGGAGGTTCCACGGACGCTAATGGGCACACAATTTCATGCTACAAATTTGAGATTAACATCTTGCTGTTGCATTACAGTTTTCAAAAGAAGACTCGCTTGGGAGTTCCCGGAATGGCAAGACAAGAAAGCCTTCGGACACCAAGATGCCTTCGAGTCTCGAAATTCTGGACTTGATTGAAACCACGGGGCCTACGGGGGAGATAAGCGGCTGGCTTCACCGTGCAGAGTTTCCATGGTAACTTCACTTACGTCACTCACGTCATCGGTCAGTTTTAGCACGAGCGTCAGAAAAGCGAGAAGCACGCACTGGCACCACCAAACTAACTTCTGGCTTTCCAGTCGCTGCTGTCCGGCACTCCTAAAACAATTGTGGCCTAAATGCTTTATCTGTTGAGCAGTTGCCATTGGAAACTTCGGTATCGCAAAGGTCCCAGTTAGATGTAACGGTAGACACGGTAGTCAGCTTGCAAGCTCCCTTCGTTCTAAACGTGCAGCGCAACGGAGAGACTGGGCGCTTTGCTCGCCTGGTCTGCGCTTGGAATTCACGATTGATCAAAGCTGCCAGGCGCTCTTTCGAGACTAACGCCCCGTCGTCTTCGCTTCATGGCGCGCTGAAGTAGGGAAGATATTCACCTGAGAAACGACGTGTGGCGATGGTCGCTCAATTTCGTGAACAGGACCCTGTGTTTTATTTTTCTTCAGTGGTGGCGACCGAATGGTCGCTTTGATGACTTTAAACGCGCATATGTTTTGGTCTGGGCCTCTTAGCGCGATACCAGGGCTGGAGGTCCAAAGCGACTGTGTTATGTCCGAATCGCAGAATACCTTGGGCGGGGAGCTGGTGACAGGGCTGGCGTTGGGTGAGTTTTCGACACGTCATAGGGAGTGATCACGTTGTTTTTGACGACGGCCTCGGCGGCCACATCGCCGGGTGGACACCATGCCTTCATTGCTACGTTTCGTCCGGTACTGAAGGCTAAGCAGATTAGTCATATAGTGGTAAGTGGTGTAGCTGGCGTCTTTAGAAGGAACGGCGCTTTCTCTCTTCCTCTCTTCTCCCCATTCCTTGTCGCTAAACATTCGGTGTTCGTCATGCATTGGGACCAGGTTGACCTCGGCTGCGGAGCACGTATCTTCGACGTAGTAAGCTGAGTTTTGACTCGCCTGCCTCCACATAAGCGACTCCTCCAACCATTCGGATGGCAAGTTGTACAAACGCAGTGCGGCGCAGAACTTGTCCGACGGGGTCTTGCATGTTTTGCTCATCGACTTGCAGCGTCGCATTTTGCAGAGCTTCAAATGCCCGTATTCGGCGCTAGTCTTAGCCGCTTCACAAATTATTCTATTCTCTTTGCCAGTGAGCGGTTCGGCACAGCGCATGTCAATACAATCATTCTTCTTCATCGCTATTAAGTGAGTGCAGGTCATTTATACAGACTGAGCTTGAATATTTCTTCGCTGCGGTGACGGCGTCCTCTCTCAATTAAACAATATACAATATCAGAAGCCTCGAGGCATTTCCAAGTGGTCCAAAAGTTCTAATACGAAAGGAGGCATTTTGAGTACGTTTTGTGCGCACCACTACAAAACTTCTCATGAGGAGGCCCTCAGTTTCGTACGTTGCTACCATCCCTCAAACATCCAGTAGCAAGAATGGTTTCTTCTGTTCAGACGGCGTTTCTTCTGTTCTGACAGTTCCTTTACTTCCGAGACTTTTTCACAGTCTAGGGGTGCGCCTCAGGGTTCGGTACTGTCTCCGTTACTTATTGATATACTTGTGCGAGACATACCAATTCAAGGGTGACGTCAAAGTGTATGTGTATGCGGACGACATCGCCTTTTTTGCTTCTGCTAGAGACATTCACTCACTTTACCAGCTTTTGCAGGCCTACCTCAATGCACTGGAATTATGGCTGGGCAAGTTACATTTAATTCTCAACGTGAACAAATCTTCCGTTCTCATTTTTCCTCCAGCGTCCCCTCTTTAAAAATGTCGACAGTATTGTGGCGCCCAAATTCCGTATGTTGAGTCCTTAAAGTACCTATGTGTAAATTACGACCCTCATCTAGACTGGCGACCTCATATCAGAAGTTATAGTCTTAAAAGGTGAGCGATCTCTCGGTAGCCTTATGCGAATCAGCAATAGGAAATTTGGTATGCGCAGAGACACTCTCTTATTTCTTTATAAGACTTACGTAAGACCAATTTTATAGTTCGGTGGCGTTCTGTTATCCGGTTGCCCTATATACAAAATTCAACCTCTGGTTCTATTGGAGTGGCGCGCTCAACGGCTTTGCCTAGGTTTACCAAAATCAGTGGGAATTGTTTGCTCTTTCTGGAAGCTCTAATACGTGACTTGAACTCTCGCTTACAGCTTCTCACGGTGCGCACCCTCTTACGGGGACTTGAGCCAATGCCTGGAGTGGCTCCTCCAATTTTTTTTTGACTAACCCAGCTTTTTTTTCTGGATAAACATTGGCCGATTTACAAGCTGCCTCAATTTGTGTTTACTGAGCACCTTTTGTCTAGAATTGCACTCTCGCTTAGGTATTTGCAATGCGTCAGCAGTTTGCAGGCTGCACCAGCTGTTTGCTTCGACCATATGCTGCCGCTATATGCAAAGCACTTATCCGCCTACGTGCTAAACGGTCTCCTGGAGGAATATCTGTTTCAGTATCCGAGCCATGCCGCAATTTTCACAGATGCAATTTTCACAGCCGCAGTTTTCACTGGTCACAGAAGTGATGTCCAGATAGAGCTTTATGAACGTCTCTGTCTGAAAACGTACGAAGAAGAGAGCCGTGATCTCCTGCACAGGCGGCAAATCAGTCACGATCGAGCAGGTCACGTGGAAGGCTTCGCAAGTTTTGTTTTCGGAACGTCTCAACGAATCAAAACGAGCCACTTCTTCGGATTTTCTTCCATGTTGTTTACATTCAGTTATTAGCGCAGAATATCTGTTTTCTCCATACTGGAAACGGTCGAAAAGGCCCTCTCATAAAGTTGGACCGGATAATAGGACCAGTTGATGACGTTCAAAGGATCACTAAAGCACGTCCTCAGGGCAAAGCAGTGTCCTCGAAAATACGGCCTGCAGACGTACAGCAGATACACTCGTGTTGTCTTCCCTGACCACCCCGAATGGTGAACGAATGCAAGAGCCTAAAATTAAATTTTACCCTTTGTGGACATGCCGGAGAATACCTTGGATGTGCAAATATCACGCATGCTCTTTGGAAGCCCTGCCACTCCGACAGTTACAATATTACTGCCCTGAACTAGTACACAACGTACTTGTACCATTTAAACGGCGCAGGAAATGACACCGTATTCTTTTCGTTAATCAGGAGACGTAAAATACTTTGCAAAACGTACGATAAGCTAGGGATATTCCAGATACGAAAATAGCTACAAATGCACACTTACACGCAGCAGAAATTGGATATACAGAAAAATTATGAATACAGTAAAATCTCGTTACTACGAACATCAGATTAACGAAATTTTCAGATTTACGAATTTTTTTAAAATCCCCGCCAAAATGCCTATACTTTCAATGTAAAAAACTTTCAGTACTACGAATTTCAAATTACCGAATATTTCAGAATAACGTATGTAATTTAATCTCGCATTCGTCGCAAAACGCTTCGTTATTACGAAGTTCCGTACCAAATCCCTGAAGCTGACGCCTGTCATCATCATCCGAAGCATCAGCTATGCGCTGGGGAACTCGTTGCAACGGATACAGCCCCAGCGGTATCGCCATCACGCGAGGCGGCGCGAGCTGCCGCCCGATACAAAGGGTAAGGCCATTATCCACCCAGCGTGTGGTCACATACGTACTGCGCAGCAGTCTTAAGCCTATTCAGCGCAGTGTCACCACGTCGACAGCGAACGTTAGGATCTGCGAAGTTATCGGCGCTGTGATTGTGTTGTGCATTAGCTTTGCTGACAATGAGTTCTCCTGGCCCCCGCGTTAAAAAGAAGCGACGCCAGTTTTCGCTTAAAGAAAAAGCGGACATTCTGTCGCAGCTGCTGGAAAAAAGCAAGCGGACTTGTGCAGGGAGCTTGGCATTACACCGTCAACAATAGCAACGATGTTCCAAGATCGGGACAAGATCGTAAAACTACATCGAGTGTCGCAGCTGGCTCCCTCAAGAAAACGTCTGCGGCTGGGCAACTACCGTGGACAGCGACTTTCGAATTATGTGGATAGCGACAGCGCGGCGGCTACATCCGCGGAGCTCACCACCGAAGACATCGTGAATCAAGTGCGTGAGCAAGACGATGCCAACACTGGATCAGCGCACGAAGAGGAAGAGATTGTTTCCAGCTCGGATGTCCTAGTCTTTCTAGAGAAGACCCGATCATTCCTCGGGCGCTGCAAAGATGTCCCCGATGACGTGCACAGGAAGGTCGAGGATGTGGAGACGTTCGTCCTGCAGCGTTTGTCGTCTACTCGCCAGAAGAAGATAAGACTTTTTCAAGCAATAAATTGTAGTTAAACTGTGCCCAGCGTTATCGTTTATTATTTACTTACCAACACATAAATCTGCTGCAAAGGTACCTAATTTTAGTTCTTGTGATGCATTACTGACATGAAAATAATGGTTTTTCAGTACTACGATATTTCAAAATAACGATTGAAATTCGGCGGTCCCGTGAAGTTCGTTGTAACGAGATTCTACTGTATTTCATTACTATTCTTCCACAAATCACAATATACGGGGCTGGAGTGGAAGATTTCTGTTCCGAAATTAAGCATTTTAGATGTTAATACTGCGGGATGTTCCAAGTGCCAAGTGTTGCTCGTTTTCTTTTGTTGGTTTTACGCGCGATAGCGTAAGAGCCCCTTTCTGCAGGAAAGCAGGCATCGGCATCGTCCTCGGCGTTCCCGTTGTTACCGAAAAACCCGGTTTGGTTGGAAAAGTGGCTGTTACAAGCGCCACCCATAGATGGCGACAGCCTGACCGGCGAGGCATCGGACCTTCAGTGATCGATGCAACCACGAGCCGCGCTCCAAGCACACAGGCTGTCTGCCACCGTCTTTTTCCTCGCCCTCATGTAAGCGCACAGCAGACGACTCACTAGCCTCGCCTTTCCAGCTACTACGCCGCAAAACGATCGCGGCATCTCCGTACCCGTGGGTTCCTACTCTGACACGCTAAATCTACGCCTCGCAGGCACATTCATATTGGGTTGTTAAAGCGGGGCTTGATATGTATGTCGTGTAGTATTTAACATAATTATAGTAACTGTGAAAGAGGAAACAGTGTCTGTGTCTGTGTGCTTTTGATGAACATTTTAAATCTGTTTTTACGAAGGATGATGGTGCCCTGCCCTCTTTTGATGTCTCCATGCCACGTGTGCATGACCTCACAATTTCAGAACAAGGCATTTTCAACATGATTTCATAACTGAGCATAAAAAAGCCCTCGGGAACCAAAAACATCCAAATGCATTTCTTCAAGGATATGCGGAATAGGCTTCTAAGTATTTTCATCTTTTATTTAAAGAATCATTGCGCGTCGGTGAACAACCAAATGATTGCGTTACGGTTTCGATCAAACCGTTGCATAAAATTAGAAAGAGAGACTCTATTAACAACTATCGCCCAATATCGCCGACATCCATAACTTGCAGATTACTCGGGGACATTATTCGTAAGGAAATCCTGGATTTTCTGGATAAACACAATTTTATAACCAAATATCAACACTGTTTTTGAAAATGGTTTGCGACGTGTACTCAGCTGAGTGAATTAATCCATTATTTTGAAACTTCACTAATAAAGGTACATAAATTGACGAAATCTTCACGGATTTCTCAAACGCATTTGACAAAGTTTGTCTCAGAAAGCTACTTCATAAATTGCATAAGGTTTCCGTGATAATAGGTTAGCAGAGTGTACTGCAGCGTACCTTACAAGAAAACAATTTGTTCTTTTTGTACCACTTTTTGCGAATCAGTAACGATTGATTCGGTAGTACGCCAAGGATCTGTATTAGGGCCGCGTTTGTTTTTGTTATATACTATGATATTGTGCACGAGAAGAGCTGCGCTTTTATTTATAACACATTAACCAGAACTTCTGTTGCAGATCCTTTCAGCAGGGCGAATCTTTCTCCCTCGGCGCAAAGAAATCGTTACTCACGACTGACGTTTTTCTACGAATTAATCAATGACCACCATTATATTGACGTGACAAATATCATATCCTTCTCTTCCTATACTCTGCGCGCTAAAGGTATACTCGCATTCTAACTATTACCCCCCCCCCCTCCCCCCTGGAATCAGCTGGAAAGCAATGCAGTCTCTGCACCAAGGTTAACTGCGTTTTTTTTTTCAAGTATACAATAATAATATTTCTTGTGTTATTTACTGTTTTTTTTGCTGTAAAAGTGTGTGTGATAATTTAACCTTTTTTTATTTGTTCTTCTTGAGCACAGCTGTGCCTTGTGTGTTTATTGCGCTTGCTATTGTATAACCAGTGCACAGTGCATTTTTTTCGTGCGTGCCATTGTGTTAAATCATGCTTGTACAACCCTGCTAAAATCACTATGCGGTGATTACAGTATCTACAAGTAAATAAATAAATAACCGCTTTCGCGCCATACCCTTACAGGCGGAGACTAAGTGTCCCCTCAATTTTTTCTCCCTACTTTCTGTGATCATCGCCAGCGGATAGCACCTTATCTCCAAGTTTACAGCGAACAATTTAACTACAACTCTCTGCAAAAAAATATGATGACGCGCTCCTACCTGCTAAATGTATGCGATAACTATCGGTGCTTCAGAAGTTTTATTTCGAAAGTTTGCTGGTCTTTTTAAATTAAGTCACACCAAGAGGAACTGGCATTCTTACCGTGAAAAGGCGCTTACAACCACTTTCTGCTGTCTACGCCACCTGTGTTTCTTAATTATATCAATGTATTTAGTTTAAATACACGTAAACCATAAGGCATTAGTGATGGGAACTATGGAGGCTGTGGAGAAGGATCGGCATTCTCCTCGAGGTTTGGCTTCAAGGGTCTGGCCTTTCTTTTCCGCAGCTGATTTGTGGCCTGGGTTGTCCAAGGGCATGTCAGGTTCAATAAACAGTTTGCGTTAACAGGCCATTTGTCTTCCATTAACGTCTTCACGGCATCATCAAGGTCAAATGACGCGTGGTATGACCATATGAAATCCAGCGTCTAGGCTGTAAGCTTCTAAAGGAATGGCGTAATGCATGCCTACAAGAGTCCGTGACCAGCATACTGTCCCAACGTTAAAGGTCCCATTGTCGAAGCCGGTGCTAGGGCACTGTATTAACTTGAGGTGATAAGTGAGGCATAGCACTTACTCGCTCGTTTGACCGACAAGGAGAATCTATACGCCCCACCAAGCTGTCTACGAGCTGTGCGCACTTAGCGGGAGAAACATTTATTGAAACGAACAAGATTATCGATCTCGTTCGAATGGGCAATTGGTCGACTGGGTAGCTTCCTCATTCCAGGATTCCACTAGCCATGGCTACTCGACCAACATGCCCGGCAAGTCCTTCTTGTCCCAACAGGGTGTCGCCGAACAGCTGCAGCTCCCACCGCTCAAAAGACGTGGTGGCGTTCTTAGCTGCTGGGCTTGCACCCTCACCCCCACGAGATGTGAAATTGTGTGAGACGTGTGTCGGCGAACCAGGGGCAGACGCCACGATATGTTAGTGGCTACATTTTGCGATATCTGTGCAGGCTTTCGAATGTATTTGCCTGCATAAGTCTTCGAGCTACGGCATCTTCAGTGCTGAGGTTTTTGTGAGGGGAAGGATAAAAATAGCGGTTAAGACGGTAGATAGCGACTGGATTCAAGGGCAGCCCGTACAGGGACGAACGAACGAGGACGGGGCGTAGTACCCAGAAGAGGCTTTGTTTGCGGTAGGCGCCGTAAATAGAAGAGATATCTTCTTGACCCTCGCAGCCTCCACCAGTACAGAAAGCTGCGCCGAAACCATAGCGCGGCGCTAGTCATCAGGAACCCCGACAGGGTGGGGTCGTCACCGACTCGTAGCAGGCAATCCCGAACATTACCAACAGACGAAGACCGTTGCTGGCGGCTAACAGCTTGGACCAAAAGCTGGGAGAATACCGTCAAGCCATGTGGATGCCGAGCCAAGCATGACTTAAGGGAAAGGAGGGGCTAACTGTTTAGCTCGAGCATTAGCCAACCGAGCGGGCAAAACTAATCCTCCGATCAATCCCCACCCTTTACCATTGTGCTCCTGCCATCCAATTATGCACGTTGGGCTTCCTCATAGCAAAGTCAAGCTCATTACAGGGCTTCGGCCAGAAGGACGAGAAAATATTGTTTGCCCCGTCATCACATACACGACTTCCTACTTTGAAAGAGTTCATCACGTATCAATGCACATTGTTTGGCAGAAGTCAAAGAAGAGCAACGCGCTCCCTTCCATGACTATGGAAAGTGGAAGGCATCCTGGCCAACCGCCCACTGTAGGTATGTTCCATTCCACCAGAGGCCATCAACAACAACGACACACCTGTTTTTCAGCAATCTGCCTCAAATTGCTGGAAAGTCTAATGAATTTAAAACTTTTGCAACGAAAGCACTCCAGCAAAAGAATTGCTTCCTATAGTTCTGGGCGCATCCAGGCTGGTGCACGGCTTCCAGTACGGCCACTGGACGAGCTTCTATCGTTCGTTGAAATTTTAGTTGTGCTTTGCTGGAGCTTCATCGCATTCTTCCATCTCTGCCCCTCTTCATATATTCATGCAGGGCTGATCTTGCCCTGGACCAAGGCCTTTGAAGCCTACGCGAGCACGAACAGGAAAGATTCGAAATGAGAAAAACGTCTTAGACTACCACGTGAGCAACTTCCTTAAAACAACTTTTAACCCATTGAACAAATAATATTCAGGTGTCATTCCACCAACACAAATGCCAATACACCACATTTGCATTAGCCACATGCGTATTCGCCACATGTGTATTGACATTGTGTTGGCCTGTGTATTGGCTACATGTGTATTGGCGTGGAGCACATCGCGCACCTCAAACGCGCAAGAATGTTTTTTACTGCTGACATGGTCCTGAGGGCAATGAGATTGCACTGCAGATCACTTACCGCAAAGCAGACATTGCAGTGAATGCCATAGACACCTTCAGAAAGTAATGCCAGGAAGAACGTGAAAGCACTCCTGCTAGCCACACGTGATTCACCACTGCTACGCCGCACGTAGAACATTCAGGCGGGGAGTCACTATTAAGTGGCCCAAGCTTTTGTGCTGATTATAGGAACCATAAAATCACCATAAGAGTACACCGCTACAGCATTAGGACCGCAAACCTCCATGTCAATTGGAGCTGCCCGACGCATGTCCAAACTCGACAACAAACAGCTGCATACTGACGTGGAGGCGTCGCAGCCTCCACAGCCACCAAGATGAGATTCCAACTTGCCTATCTCGCGCTTTCCTGGTTGCGCCTCCCTCGCCTTGTTTCTCTCTAAAATTGTTGCACCTCGGTCATGTAACCGTGTAACGTCATCGCCCTCTTGATCAAACAGCGACTTTTATGACTAATGCCGGAGGTAAAATCTTATGTCATGAAGTCTAATGCTCAATAAAGTATTCCTGTAGGCGGGGGTGTTCGGCTGAAAGCTTGCGGACGGCACGGAGACCGAAGACACCCGCAAAGCTTTCCTTGAAGGGTGGCCAAGCCGACACCTTGTTGTTGTAAATGTCATACCACAGTGTCGAGATTCTCGTCAGAAGATGACGTCGTTAAGTTTAAGCACGTCGTCCCACTTAATCTGTGTGCTGAGGCTGTCGTAAGACGAGAGAGAGTCATTAACATCTTGGTTTTCGGTACGACTGAAGACCGGCACATCACGCTGACGAAGCCACACGGAACAAACAGCTGATGGGGCCGAGAACGCGGGATGCGATCTCGCGGTGCAGTGCTCCGCAGTCAAGTTCTGTAGCCGTCTGCCGCGAAGCTTCAGGTTGTATAGGCATTGTAGAATAACATCACCTCCACTGTGCGAAATGTGTGATTTTGGCGGATCAAATCAAGACATTCTGGACAAAATTTTGAAAATTGCAAAATTGTAAGACATTTTTAAAGCGGTATTGGAGGGAATGATTCATTTTACAGATATGTAGCAAAATATTTATTTTAAAGTGCTTCCACCGGTGACATCGAACAGTTCAGACTCCCATAGAAAACCAGTAGGGAACGCATTTGACGATAGCAAAATCGTTCATCGAAAAAATTGGGCTTCCGCCGGGTGACCTGTAGATATATCGTTACAATTAAATGTTACATTATTTGAAAAAATTGCGTCCATAAATGGTTTCCCGCTCAAAAGTGCTTTGTCCAGAATTGCTAGGTATGGGTGGTTTTTGGAAACTGGAGCGATGGCCGACTCGCTTCGCGAGATTAAGCTCGTTGTCTTTTGTGCAAGTGAGGCTCGTCTTTTCTGCCTCGGTGAATGCGGAATAACCACTTCGGCACATTCTTTGTAACAAATAATGGGGTGACTATTCAGAATCATACAGAATATCATGAAGACAAAAAACATCAAGCAGGAGCGGTGAACTGAACACCTATTGCCTGTCAGGGTTTTTATAGAGTGAACATTGTAATACGCAGTGAAGCAGGCACTACATTCGAAGAAGTAAAACGAAGGTGCACAGCTGTCCCATTCAATATTGGATTACACTTGCACAGAGCCGTGAACAATTCATTACATATTGCTCAAGGTGCAAGTCGCTGTGGACAACGCTTTTTTGACAATGGTTGTCAGATTATCTCGGCCGTATAACTGATTCAGCAACCTATTAACCTACGTCAAAGACTAAGTCATACACTACTGGCCTACCCCGACGACACAATAAGATATCTAATAGAAACTGAGAGTAAATTTAAGTTAAAAAGCAATAACTTTAACATGCGTTCTCCTTACTTTAGACTACAGTTAGCCAAACCACTGCAGATCTGAGCGACAGCTGAGATGGAGCGAATGCAGACACCTCTCAGAGACGTTGATTCATTTCCTGGCCAACCCATATCATGGCATTCCCAATTTGGCAATTGTGCACATCACGACTTTGGATTGATTCTTTATTCATAATCAACTCAATGAGAAAATCGAAGCTCCAAAGCTGACAGCAGCAGTTGCACATAAGCGTAGTGAAACTGGAAAAGATTACAATGAAAACAGTATGTGAAAAATATTTTCACAACTCGCGCCCTAACACCGGAGGTGCTATAAAGGCGCCGAAAATTTATTATTTTCGGCATGCAAAAATGTTCCCCGTGAATACCGATGAGACTGGTGTATACATATATACATTAAAAAAAAAAACAAATGAGAAAGCTGCCGACTAACAAAGTTTCGCAGCGACTAGCACTTCGCCACGGGCAGCCCGTCACAGTGGAATGCCCGGGCCAGCTGCTGAGACTGCAGGGCGTGGTACCTGCACGTGTCCAAATCGGCCTCATCACCGCACAGCGTTTGGCAGAAGCGCATGAGGAACAGTTGCCTGATCCTGCGGTCATCCCTCCACCAGCTCCACCACGGATCGAGTTCTCGGCGATGGGCCTCCAAAGCCACGTAAGCCACGTCCAAACCCCAGTTCACAAAGAAGAGAAACATTGCTTCTATGGCAGAGACATTCCTTCCGAGAAATTTGGACGCTTCCTGTCTGGTGCACTCCGCTCTGTCGTCCACTACGTCCACCAGGTCCAGCTCCTGTGGGTCAACGACCTCTTCGATGCTGTTCTCTACTCGCGCGCTGACGGGGATGCATCCTCCATTCTCTCGGCTGCTCTGCAGTTCTTGGTTCTCAGTCGGTCTTGCTGCCGAGATTTCCCGGGATAACGAGGCACCGTCACTCAACTCTTTCTTCAGAACAGCTGCCCTGATCCACTGGGTCATGAGCCATACGCCGACCGTTGGGAAGTTCACTGCTGGTCCGGAAGAGGCGTACGCCATGTCCGGCACGAGGAAGTTGGCCGGCACGAGCACCTCCATCTGGTGGTTGACTACTCCGATCACGATGTCCCCGCCAAGGAGGCGCTCGACGGCGTCTTCCTCGTAGTCGGTGTCGATGGCGTCCCGGCTCGCTCGGACGACATTTAGAAGGAAGTGGTGGTCGTAGTCTTTGGGTGCTAGTCCCGCCAGAGCAGTGGGAGGCCAGACCGATACGTTGCGCTCACCTGGGCAGAAAGTTGGGTTGCTTTACCTTCATTAGCCACTGCCAGCCTTAGCTGTTAAACACACACGCACGCTTCGGAACAGAAAGGAAAAACACGCTAAAGGGATGAAAAAACTTTAATGGAGCACATTCAATCCACTGTGAAAAAGAGCGCGGAAAGATGGGACACACAAAAACAAAGACAGCGCTTGTGCTTGTGTTTTCTCTGTTCTTTTGTGTGCCACATGTTCCCGCACTATATTTTTTCCCATATGAATCATTATCAACTCGCCACAATCGCAGCCTTAATAAAGGTAAATTTAATAATTGTACAAAACCTGAGCGTGTTACAGAGGCCGACACTAGCTATTAATACTGAGTTAAAAGCGCCTGGGATGCGCCTGTTCTCAGGACAACAGGAAAAAGAGTGATTAGGCCTCCATGCTCTGCGCATTTCAAACTGCTTTGACGCTATCAGCGTTCCGCATTTTTTCACAAGGCCAAGATTTGTTACAGCGGCGGGAACTGAAGTTGAAGGCTATTTCCGGGGACCAAAAGGGGAGAACAGTCAGAGCAGATGCATAGCACGCGAAGAGAATAAATTTAGCGAAGAACCTTCACAAAACACCCCTGTCGTAAGTGGTTTCGCCGGCCTCCACGTGTTTTGCGAGTAAGCCAGCCAAACATGTAATCCCGCCGAAATTTCCGCCGCGCATCCTTTTTAGCAGCAGCACGTACCAGCTTAACTCCAAAAGAAAAAACGCAGCTAATTATTTCCATATGGTCTGTCCCTCTCACCTACGGCATTATTCCTCCAATTCCTGTTTTCAACTTCTCTCATTTAGGCCCCAAAATCCCGATTTCAATACTTTTTTTTTCTCAAGCATATAATGATGAATCTGTCCACTAGTAAAATAGAGGCAGGTTGGCTCTTAAATTTTTAAACAATTTTATAACGAATGACTTTTTGAGAAATTTTACACCCCAAACGCTCTGAAATGTGAAAATTGACCGAATGGAACACCACTGGCGTTTTCTTGATGCTAATAACACGCCTCCGCGGAAAAAGAAATAGGCGCGCTTTGTCGATGCTCACATAGCCAGTTCGTGAACGTATTTTCACCCGCATCACGGGCGTTCGGTGCGCCCGTTGAAGGCTCTCTCAACAAACGTCGGCAGCGTACTGAACGCTACCGTGGTTGTCCATAGCATACTGCCACATGCTGATGACGGAGCTCCAGGAGACGGGAGGACATCGAAAGTCTTCCAAAAGAGAAAAAATTACTGAGGTGCCTTGCGTTCACAAAAAGTAAAGAGCTTGGCAGTGACGATAGCAGCAAGCGTTACCGGCTGTGGTCGAACAACAGAACCACTGCAACACTCGGCCGCACTAAATTTGAAGCAGAGAAAGAAATTGACTGTAATGATTCCAGACATATGTGGCTGCATCTTGCGTCTGGAGCGAAGTGATAAGGCCGTAATCGGCTTTGAGAATAAACTAACAAACATTACTATCCTTCCCACCAATACACTTCGGTGCGTTAGCCTGTCAGAATATGGGAGAGTAACGGCTGCGCAATGTAAAAAGTGAATGGCGATGAAGAAGGATCGCGGGGCCAATACGACTTGGCTACAACGAGACTAAACTGTAGCGTAGAATGATTATAAAGAGGAAAACCTAATCTTACTTTCACACCTTTGGAGCCTGCGATTCGACGACTGAAGAGGTTGCAAGAGTAATTCGTACGTCATAAGAATGCATCATTCTTGTTGATAATGCGATTACAGGTTTGGTCACCATGACATCCATGTCTCTCTTTGTCATATCTTCGCTCTTTCTTTCAGAACAAAACAGTAAAATCGCAATGCTACTCGCATCCAGCTGGAATGCTCGCTGCAGTTACGATCGCAGCTCCTGGCGACGGAGAGCGCTTACCAATGATTTTAACTGGTACATCATCCAAGTCAGCCTCGTTAAGCCGCAGCTCCATCGCGGTGGGACTGCGGGCGAAAGCTCGCCGCAGTGACTCCCTCATGACTTGAAACTCGTCGAGTCCTGTCCGTCCCACCAGCGTGTGAGTCACCCAGTGCGGGAACAGCGCCTTGAAGTGGTTGCCCGTTATTTCCACGCACGTCTTGGTGATGTAATAATGGTCGTTTACGACGTCTCCGTGGGGAAGGACGTAGGCGTACTTCATGACCTGAGCGACAAAAGCGCCACAATGACAGAGTCAGAGGTGTGACTACAGCGACATGATGTCGGATGGGTAGAGTTCAGAACGGCCCGCTTCTGCACTCCGGCAGATTGTCTTTAGGCCTTCGCGAAAACACATCGGCAGTTGTTTCTTTTTTCCTCACTAGGTTTTAAACAATATGTTGTCATAACGATTTGTACCCGTTCTGGAGGAACGGTTTCTAGGGCACTCTGCTGCGGAATCCGAGATCTCCGGATTGCATCTAAGTAGTGGCGGCCGCAACTGAGTGGAGGCGAAATGTAAAAACTCATATGTGCCGTGCAATGTTAGGGCATATGAAAACAAGCTGGGCGAAGTGAGCCGATCCAGAGCACTGCACTTCGGCGCCCCACGTATCCTACGTGGTTCTTTGCGACTTTTCGCCCAGCATATCACACTGTTAACACCGCAACTCTTGTTACTGGTAACATCGGCTGCTGCTTTAATTTGTTTTGATCAAAGTACAAACGTATGATACGAGCCCGTAAACTGTCTCTTTGCGAATTGATAAGCAATAAAAACTGCACTTATTCAAATAAGTTTCAGGGCCACCACAACCCGAAATATTTTTTAAAGATAATATTAGCATTTGTTTATTTTTTCAGTGGCCGTCTCATTAAAAAAGCAGCATTGGTGCACGGCTAGTACATATACGTAGAAAGCCTTTCAGGTTCCGCACTATAACGGGATATTTTCATCATGGGTTTTTTTCTGCCTCTTTATGTATCAGATACTAAGAGTTTCCTTTTTCTGCAAATTCAGCGTAGATATTTCCCCACGCAGACGAGTATAAGAGGATTCCAGGATTTGTTGCAGCATTTACTAAACTACCAGTCAATGAAAGAAGGATAGCAAAGAAAGGTACAACTGTCCTTGTTTTTTTCGGAAAGGAAACGCAATTGAGAATAACTTTAAATGCGAAAACCAAGCACTCAATAAAATGCACTTTCGAAAAGGGGACATGAGAGATAATGCCTTTTCATGTGCTCGTAATAAAAAAACTTTTCCACTTTCCTGACCCTTATATCTCGCTAGTTGGATGTACTCACCGACTCATTTTATCCTGACGCGAGGCGCGGTAATGATAACTCCCACTCGAGCGCCACATCGAGGTAAGCTCTTTGACGATCATTCAGTAGCGCAGAACACGTGAAATAACGCGTCAAAAGAAGGCATGCGAAACCGCGTTTGCGAATAAGATGCAGAGCTTCCCCTAAAGCCGCACACTGTGCTGAAGGACAACTCGAGAACGTCGCTCTTGGCTGCGATTCACTAAGCGGGAGTCAAGTTACAACCGTGGGGCTCAACAGAGGCATGTATTCTTCACCTGCGCAACCAGGACCAGTGAGGTGTAGACGTAGGCCGTGTGGGGTTTGGCGGCCACTGCAGCCATGGTTGCCTGCATTTCAGACAAACACCTCGCTGATACCGCAGTGTCGGCCGTGTGGACGGGAACGCCGTTGGGTAGAGCGCGGTTGAGAGCTTCCTCGAAGCTGGCACCGAAGAAGATTCGCCTCCCCAGGACTCCGGCGGTAACGTTCACGAACCGCTCCAGCTTGAGCACTCTTTCCACGGCACTGGGAGGCGCAGATCCATTAGTGCCAGTCATGCTGTTTTTCACTGGATTTTAATATGTTGAAGCCATGAAGATTCCATACCGTCTTGTCAACCAGTCGAGTGTTTCTGGATGCTTAAGACGCCTTCTTAGCAGAGAGTTTGAAAAAAAAGGTGATGCTTTTTAAAGCGAAAAGCTTCAGTACGCTAGTTAAAGCAGCCGTCTTGTAGGCCGGAGAATGAATTTGAACGACCTTCAGCTCACCCACGTTAGCCGTTGTGTTACCGTATGTAGTACAGTTATGGTGTCGAACCCCTGACCTTGACCCATGACCTTTAATTAACCTTTGACCTTTGACATTGGGTGACCTTTAGGTCGGCCTTTGTCGTTAAGAAGATCCGACGGGGTGATGTGAAGCCACGTGATGACATCCGAAGTGGTGTCGTAAGACCATGTGATACCACGTCATAGCCACGTGGTCGTGTGGGCAGGTATAGGATGGCTGTGGCGAGAGTGTAGCGGAGCTGCCATGAACGAGCCAAGTTAAGCACTGCATTTTCATTGTTTTTTACTTTGCCGGTAATTGATGCACGCATCATGAACCTCCTTGTAAATTTTCTGTCATTACCTTTTTAGCTGTTCCTTCTATCTATGACATGAACGGGAAACAGAGGGACGTATTAGCGGGCTTCACGTCAAGCGGTCAAGGTAGCCTCGTCGGACAACTCAACACAAATTTTGGAGTGAAATGCAGCTATGCTCTGCACAATGTGTTGCGCTTTTGCTGTGCCAGTCAATACCTGTTGCACTATTGTTTCAATTTTCTAACTTAATTTGTTCAAGGATAGACTTGAAACTTCTTCCTTAGCATGAACCACCTTAGCAACCATGCTACCTTTACGACGACTTATCGTATAGGTGACATATTTAGATCAGGATGACGATGACTTAGGTTCACGACCCGCAGGTAATTGCCGACTCCGACAATGGCTGCCAACATCACTGTCACTGCCCTGCAACCAGTCGTCTTTCTCCACGCTCAGAACGGCCTGTTAACTTTGGCAAAGAAAGGAAGTCTGGCCAAGCATACTATGCTGGTAGTTGGGCTAAATATCAATATTTTTGTACGCAAGTCGCAAAGTGCACAAGAATGGAACTTTGTTGATATGCGACGCCATACCTCCTGCTGTCGCAGATTGCAATTTGGCATCAACAGCCTCCGTCCTCTACCCCCTACCACGCTAAGCAAAGCGACACTCCACGTAGTCTCGTTTTCTTAACGTGTGGTGATGAAATGCCGCGTCAAAAAGCATATTTCTACCGAATGACATAATTACAGCGTCCAGCTTGCTCACGGCGTCGCATGCATCAGCTCGACTAGTGTTTAGGATGGCTCATGTCTTTTAAATATGGCCAATGGAGAACAGAACATAAGCCTTGGAGTGGTTCCCTCGGACAGCCACAACATATGACAACAAGGAGCAACAAAAGACAATCATAAAACAAGACATATGAGTAACAATAAATTAGACAGCAATAGATATAAGCCATTGAGCACTGCAGCGTATTATTAAAAGGTTCTGTTAACGGAGAATTTGCATATGCTGGGTTCCACGCCTATTAACAGAGGACCACATTGTTCACTGCAAAACTGAGCATGCGCGAACGGTAGCTACACTACGTTTATAAGTGTGAATCCCTTCAATAAAATTTGTTGTCAGTTCAGCGCCCGTCCTTGTCGCCTCGTCTCTGTCCTCGTCTGTTCAGCGCTGCTTTTCCAGAAAACCATGTACCAACAAGCCCAACTCGCCGCATTAATCAGTTCAGAACTTCTCCAATTACATCAAAAGGAAATTCACTTCCTACTGGGCATTTTTACTGGTTGTGAAAGCCGGTTTACCAACTTTGAGCCTCAAGCAAAACTACAGAGCATGCGATGGTCAAACTCAAACTCATCCAAAAACAAAGAACGGAAAAAAGTTTGCAGACAGCTACCACAGTCATGGCCGCAGACTTCTGGGAATCGTAAGGCGTCTTTTAGATATATTGCCATGTACTTAGCTTACCGTAAATGCTGCTCACACAATACGCTCAAACACAAAAAAAAAACACTGTCGCGCATTCTTTGATATGCTCCCTGCCAGAAATGTGATTTCGCAATCCAGAAAAGCGTGCCGTCAAGCCGCTCGCCTAAACTCGAGAAAACGTGCAAAACAAGGCCGGAAGTTTTTCTGTGCTCGGCTTAATGCCCTGCTCTGGCTCCTTGGGATTTGCACTTGCTATGACATTGAACAAAAAATGCTAGGCAAGTAATCTGAGACATCAAGGCGATTCTAACACAATATGTCTGTAAGCCTGGAACAGAGATCTACCATAGGAATATTTTCAAGCTTCCAGATTCGTGGTGAAAATGTGCATTGTGAAATATGAACTAAGTGGGAAAATGAACAAAACTTCGAAAAATAAGATGACGTGTCCTCTCCATTGACTGGGCGTAATAATTAAAAAAAAAGGTTGCTCAAGAGTTTCGGTGTCAGTTTTGTACAAGCAGAATCAAGCGAATGCAACATACGAGATGGCAGGTACTGCTGTACCCGATGTGGATTTCGTTTTGCCATCGTAAATTATGCATAAATTGCCAACTGTGCCAATTTTATAGCCACGGAAACGCTATCTCGCAAATGCATAAAAAAGCTTTTTTTTAATGCCACGGTACATTGGAGATTTCTTTCTTATTTGCCCGCTAAATTACCTCCGACTAACATAGCACTGTGAACTCTGCTACGTCTTGTACTACTCGCGGAAGCTTTGTTCGGTCAGGACAAATGGCGGCCGATTGCATTTAAAGACACTGACAAAACTGAATAATGACGCCCTTTGAGCAATAATTTCGATAAAATAAAGCATTCTTTTTTCGCAGCGCATTGCGCCCCTTACACGCGGACACATAGGTGGGTTTCCCTCACCTGTGGACGTCGACGTCGACGTAGAGGAGCGGGTTCAGAGCTTCATCTCCGAGACCCATGTAATTGAGTGCCTCACGGAGGAAGGGAACGACGTGAGCATTGCCCAGAGAGGAACGCAGGCTCTGTCCCATGTTGACGTGGACTTTCCCTGCCCTGGAAGTCACGCTGACCATGGAGCAGAGCCCTGACCGCAGACTGGACCCCACCACGAAGTCGACAAGAGCCGCCATGACCAGCGGCTCGTTGGTGGTCACCGCAATATGCCGGAGGCCCAATGCAGATATGACATCTGCAGCCTTCGCGATCCGCTCGTCCCTCCTAAATATGAACGGGCGACAACTGTTGTAGAAGACCGCCATGATCCCTTCTTCGTGGCTGTACAGGTCCAGGTTGCGCAGAACGTGCTGGAACGTCTCATGGATGCTGGCTGTCAAGTTGGCCGTGCTCTCCTAGATATATACAGACCACACTGTACATTTTCAGTATAAAATGTAGTACCTAAGTTGCATATAGTTGGCTGATATTCTTTCACATTTCGTTCGCAAGTCGGAGCATAGCACATGATGATGCTCTGCGCATGATTCGAAGTTGGCTATGGCAGTTACTCTGTTCGCTTGACACGTTTTCTTGCCGAGGCAGGAAAACGTTACTGAAAGCAGATAAGGCTACCAAAACACGCGACACAATTATGAAAAATGCAATGTCGGAAAGAAGGCACACGCCCCACTTTCAATACCGTTCCACGGGCTAAGTATGCTACGGGGACTTAGCTCTCCTCGACGCCAGTGCTTCTGCAAAAGACCTCTCACATACTATTTCTTTGTTCACGTAATCACGAATATTTTCCATCGCGGCAAATAAAGATCACTTTTGTGCACCAACTGTATCGTGGTTTCCAAAGCGTCTGCTTTCACCTCCGTTCCTCTGGAAGCAGAAGGTCTTCTTTAAAGTTTTACCTTCCAGGCCCACGTTGTCATAATCATGGGACTTTCATCCAGTATCTTCATTGACAAATCAAATTCTCCTAGGCCGATGCTCTTTTCCGTTCACTAGCAATGGCCGGGTATGCATTCCCATCAGCCTCCATGGTTTCATTAAATTGCGGCTAATCTTTGCAGTGTTTGTTCATTCTTCAAAGCTGCCGCCACGGCACTTTATAGCTTTGTTTTCGACGCCAGACGCGACAAGATTTACCTCGATTGATGGCATTCAGGCAGAGCTGATTCTACATTGTTTCAGAATGTTCTACTAACTTTTCAAATTTTGTCTGTAAACTTCGCTATAGCAAAATGGTGGTTTGAGCTAGTTGGTACATATTCACAATTTCACCAGCACTGCGACTAGGAACAAGAACAGAGAAGGAAGACAAGGACAAGCGCTACTAACAACTGAAAGTTTATTTGAAAAAACACAGATTATATGCACACAACTGACAACCCAAAGCGCCTGCGCTTCCCCCACCAGGCACGCAAAAGAAAGTTAAAAATCTAGATACAAAATTTCACACTCATGTAAGTTTACAGATGGTGTGCTAACGCACGTGTCGATGTTCTTGTGAATGTGATAGGCTTCACACAACTCCCTAGTTAACTGATCTGGATGTCTGAATTTAATCTTAGCCCTGTTAAGCAGAGGAAAGCATGTTTTTTTGTTAGACACACCGGGTTTGTTTAGAAGACAATCTCTGTAATGAAGGGACAGATTTGATGAAGGAGCACCATTCAAAGAGGTTCTATGCTGACGTAAGCGTGTATTTATGCATTTACCGGTTTGCCCAATGTAACTCTTGCCGCATTTAAAAGGTATGTCATAAACCACTCCCTCTGCACATGGCACAAAGGTTGACTCATGATCCACCTGGCATGCATTTTTTCTTCTTTTGCCTCTTATTTGCTTCTGTTCCCGGGCTCTTTTGTCAACAATAGCACAAACCTTGCCTAGTTTATTAGGGACCGAAAAGAGCACTTTTACCCCATATCTAGTGCCAACCTGCTTAAGCCTATGGGATAACTGATGAATGTAGGGTATTACCGCATACTTCGTTCTGTCATTGCCGGAATTTTCCTGTGCTTCATGTCTACCAAACGACTTCATCTTCTTCAGGATCTTGTTGCTAGCAAGCGCTATCACATCTTTGGGGAAGCCCGCTGACCTTAGCCTTTGAACTTGCTTATCGAAACTGCTGCCTAAAGTATGAATACATGACTTAGTAAGTGCAGATCCTAAACAAGACACTGCTATGCCACATTTAACTATTTTCGAGTGCCCAGACTGATAATTTAGCAAGGGCTTTTCCGACCGCTGTAGGAAGGACCAACAAACATGATTCACCTTTTTCTCCAATCTAATATCCAAGAATTGCAGCTGATTATCTTCCGGTAATTCAAAGGTAAATTTCAGACCAAACCCGCAGTTTTCAAAAGTCTTTAAAATGTCATCCACATGTGCCTTGAAGTCATGGGATTCAACAAAAACAAGATAATCGTCTACATACCGGAAGATTTGTTTTACACGGTTGTCTAAGTTAACTTTAATGCTCCTATCTGCATAGGAAAGAAAGATATTACTAAGTACCGGAGCCACTTTTGAGCCAATGCACACTCCTGTTTTTTGAACATATAGCCTGCCTTCCCAATCAACAAATGTGGATTTGAGATAAAATGACACAAGCTCCAAAAACGAGCCCACAGAAACGCCACACTTTGAAATGAATGCTTCTTCATCATTATCCTCTACTATACATTTCTTAACACACTGGAGGAGCCTATCATGTGGCAATGAATACAATAAATCCTGCACATCAATACTAAACATATCACACCCACCAGGATTATTTAGTTTCAGATATTGCACAACCGCCTCGGAATTAGATACAAGAAACGGGTCTTCTACTGTCAGTGAACACAATTTACTTTGCAAAAAACTTGAAACGGCATGTTGCCAAGTTCCCCGTTCAGTAACAATGCAACGGAAGGGGATGTCAGTTTTATGAGTTTTGGCAGCAAAAAACACTTCTAAAAAGTTGCCCTTCGCCTTCTTAATGGATGCTTGCAGGCCAACTAAATTCATATCACCTACCAGCCTTAACGCCTCGCTTTTTTGTTTAAGGGCACTGGAACGCACAGGCTTAAAGTTTTTGGCAACTGAATTCCTAGCCTTCTCACGGAAAAGTTTCTCTGGCAGCGTAACGAAATAACCTTCTTTATCCGAGACAACCACGCGAAGTTTTTCGGACGTCAAGAAATCGGTCAAGTGCGCAAAGTCCCACCTTTTGGCCAAAAGGTGGGACTTTGCGCAAAACTCATAAAACTGACATCCCCTTCCGTTGCATTGTTACTGAACGGGGAACTTGGCAACATGCCGTTTCAAGTTTTTTGCAAAGTAAATTGTGTTCACTGACAGTAGAAGACCCGTTTCTTGTATCTAATTCCGAGGCGGTTGTGCAATATCTGAAACTAAATAATCCTGGTGGGTGTGATATGTTTAGTATTGATGTGCAGGATTTATTCTATTCATTGCCACATGATAGGCTCCTCCAGTGTGTTAAGAAATGTATAGTAGAGGATAATGATGAAGAAGCATTCATTTCAAAGTGTGGCGTTTCTGTGGGCTCGTTTTTGGAGCTTGTGTCATTTTATCTCAAATCCACATTTGTTGATTGGGAAGGCAGGCTATATGTTCAAAAAACAGGAGTGTGCATTGGCTCAAAAGTGGCTCCGGTACTTAGTAATATCTTTCTTTCCTATGCAGATAGGAGCATTAAAGTTAACTTAGACAACCGTGTAAAACAAATCTTCCGGTATGTAGACGATTATCTTGTTTTTGTTGAATCCCATGACTTCAAGGCACATGTGGATGACATTTTAAAGACTTTTGAAAACTGCGGGTTTGGTCTGAAATTTACCTTTGAATTACCGGAAGATAATCAGCTGCAATTCTTGGATATTAGATTGGAGAAAAAGGTGAATCATGTTTGTTGGTCCTTCCTACAGCGGTCGGAAAAGCCCTTGCTAAATTATCAGTCTGGGCACTCGAAAATAGTTAAATGTGGCATAGCAGTGTCTTGTTTAGGATCTGCACTTACTAAGTCATGTATTCATACTTTAGGCAGCAGTTTCGATAAGCAAGTTCAAAGGCTAAGGTCAGCGGGCTTCCCCAAAGATGTGATAGCGCTTGCTAGCAACAAGATCCTGAAGATGAAGTCGTTTGGTAGACATGAAGCACAGGAAAATTCCGGCAATGACAGAACGAAGTATGCGGTAATACCCTACATTCATCAGTTATCCCATAGGCTTAAGCAGGTTGGCACTAGATATGGGGTAAAAGTGCTCTTTTCGGTCCCTAATAAACTAGGCAAGGTTTGTGCTATTGTTGACAAAAGAGCCCGGGAACAGAAGCAAATAAGAGGCAAAAGAAGAAAAAATGCATGCCAGGTGGATCATGAGTCAACCTTTGTGCCATGTGCAGAGGGAGTGGTTTATGACATACCTTTTAAATGCGGCAAGAGTTACATTGGGCAAACCGGTAAATGCATAAATACACGCTTACGTCAGCATAGAACCTCTTTGAATGGTGCTCCTTCATCAAATCTGTCCCTTCATTACAGAGATTGTCTTCTAAACAAACCCGGTGTGTCTAACAAAAAAGCATGCTTTCCTCTGCTTAACAGGGCTAAGATTAAATTCAGACATCCAGATCAGTTAACTAGGGAGTTGTGTGAAGCCTATCACATTCACAAGAACATCGACACGTGCGTTAGCACACCATCTGTAAACTTACATGAGTGTGAAATTTTGTATCTAGATTTTTAACTCTCTTTTGCGTGCCTGGTGGGGGAAGCGCAGGCGCTTTGGGTTGTCAGTTGTGTGCATATAATCTGTGTTTTTTCAAATAAACTTTCTGTTGTTAGTAGCGCTTGTCCTTGTCTTCCTTCTCTGTTCTTGTTCCTAGTCGCAGCGCTGGTGAAATTGTAAACTTCGCTATCATCTCTAAAATGAGCACGGCCGACAGCGGCGGGCATTCTGTTCGACGACCACCGAGCACGCTTGTTGCTATGCCGCCGCCGAATGATTCAGTCCATTGTGCGCGGAAGTCAGGCCAAATAAGGACTTTTGTTTAGGTACCAATTTCGCAGCCTTTCTGCTAGCCGGACTGCAGTCACCACTTTGTGACAATATTCCGTACCATTGAGTCAATGGAAATCACTACTGCGCTTTTCAGAACGCGTATTCTCATAACTGTAACACGTACTAAGGGAAAGCTTTTCGAAACATAACTTTCTTATTTTATTTTGGGTTCATAGCAATCGGCAAGCAATCAGACAAAATATTTCGAGAATTCACATGAGCAAAAATGTGAGCACATAAAAATCTGGGAAATGATTTTCTTTTTCACAGAACACAACTTATGGCTTAAGTGGTTAGGCTCCGGAGGCAAGTTGAACAGGTCACGCTAATGGTTTCTCGGTTTTGCTCTAAAAATGCAAGACCACTAGGCGAGTTGGTCCATGTTCTCGTTCAAAGTGTGCGACAAATTACAACTGAAGACGACATGCGTGCAGTGAAGTAGTGGGGAGTGTTCGTTGTTAATCATCGCGATGAAGAAACGTACGGCGCGCACCCGTTGCAGAGCCTGTCGCCCTCTCCTGCCAGCCACCATGCCCCTCGAGCGCCGTTCAGCGGGAGTAGTGTGTGGCTTCGAGTACACACGAATCACTTCTTCGCTGTAAAATGAGTGTTATTGTGATACCTCTGAAAGGACTCCCTCGGTCAATGTAGGCTGACTGCACTCTGCACCCTCATGTTGGTCCCACATGGATATGCGACCCCTACCGTCATTTGGCATCGCATAGGGCGGAGATTGATATGGCTGTACAGTAACCAACATTGGGTGATGGGATATGCAGTCTCTTGAATTACAATGCTTTAAGATACACAGGAATGGTCTCGGCGTAGCTTTGTGCACTCATCAAGTACTCCTCACTCCCCAAGCAGGAAATTCTACTTAGGAGAAACATAATGGAGCAGAATTTTTTTCGACAAATTGGACCCTCGCTCCAAGCCTTTCCGACGAATTCCTCTCAGAGTGACCCATAAACCAGCCCCTGAGGACCTGTGTCTTAACTTCCAGAGCCCCCTGAGTTTTGTTCAACCTAAGTGTGGGCGCATGCATATAGCAACCGTTATCGGTAGCAATACCAAGAAGAATTTGTTCTTTAAATTCAGTCACGACAGTTCGTAAAGGAACATAACCTGATGCGTTTAAAATGCATCTCCCAAAAACACTGCTGTTCAGGGCGCTTTGACCACACAAAGAATTAACTCTCTTTGTAGAAAGAAATGATTGTCGCTCATTACAGTTTTAGACCTTAAATATAAGGCCTGGCACGTTTTCAAGAGCACAGAGCCCTCTTTCCTGGGCGTGCATCGTACTACACGCTTTTGGCTGCGCTTTTCACGCAAAAGCAACGCTGTCCACATGAATACCTGCTTGTAAGAGCGGCGTCGTGAGTTCCACCTGCTCCAGTGTCCGCACACAAACTGGTCTAGGCTCGAGCACGGGTCAACGGACCAGTCCATGGCAAGTGACAGTTGCTCCACGGACGCAACACAGCCTCCTGCCTCCGCCGGTTTGGCGCCTCCCGTGCAGAACTGCTTCAAGTCTTCGGCGAGGCGCATGAATCTTATCTGCCTAAAAGCGACAGACTGCGCCAGCACGGCGGCCCCGATGAGCACGCCTGCCAGTATCATTGCGGAGGCAATGAGCATCGTTTTCAGGGACTTTCCGAAGCGGGTGCCGAATGATTTTTCCTTTAGACGTAGGAGCCTCAGCGGTTTTGAAGTTTGAACTGCGGGAAGAAAACACTCGATCTGCACTTGGCGTTGAGAAACTGGAGAATTGAGTCGCATTTAAATAATCAGCAATCTAGTACTTTTGCGCGTCATTGCATATTTCAAAAAGAAAATCTTTTTTTTTTTGCGAAAACAGTTTGGCGTTATCCGCAAAAGGAACATATTCAAAGAATAATTGCGCATAAACATGCTCCTGGCGATCGATGCCTCAAGCGCTTGGATATCCTTAGACTGAAGAATCAATGTAGGTTTGCGTCGCAAATTGTTGAGGATGATATGACTCCGACCCCTAAAGTTTCTTCTAGGCAAAACAAAGATATGCATGACAAATGCAACTCGTCTTACATATCGTTGGGATTCTTTGGAAGCACATCATCTCTTCAAACGCAATTTAACCATTACACCAATGAAAGACTGCGTGGATCACAGAACAATGACGAAGGAGATCAAGAACAGCGGACTGCACACTAAAGTGTTTTAAAGCGAAAGCTTTACTGCCCTGTTCCAGCCAAGGTCACCGGCGCGATACATTTGGCCTTCAAGTGGCGGAGTGGAGGTGTGTCAGCCACGTGACGTACCACGTGCTTCGCCGCAGCTGCCGCCACGCGCCGCCTCGCCAGCTGTGTCCATGCGACTAACCACATGACTCGCTGTTCGCTTGAAAGGGAGGCCGAGCCGCTCTAGAATGCATACATATTGCCGCCTCGCAGTTTCTCGCTTCTCAAGTAAAATTCAACATTTGAAGTAAAATCTCCCTTCATGCAGACTACTGCTGTATCTACCGCTACATTTCTCCAAAGCAGATGCAGCTACTCTACAACATGACTTTAACTCTGTGTATCTTGGTGACAAAAATGGAATATGGCGCTAATTTTCTCCAAATACAATCTCGTCCGGTTTACGAAAAACAAGAAAACTCTCCATGCAGGCTATTATCTTGGCAGAGTAGACATACCTGCTTTTACAACTTATAAGTACTTCGGGGTCTTTTTCTCGGCTGACCTCTCATAGAATACACGTGTCAATTATATATCGGCTAAAGCCAGCCGCACATTAAATTTCCTCGGACGCAACTTTAGTGATGCTCCAATTTCACTCAGAGAGACCTTATTCACGTCCAACGTACGCCCTCTACTTGAATATTCTTGCACAGCTTGGGACCCGCCTACAAAACAGAACATTCAGGAACTGGAGCGCGTTCAAAAACAGGCTGCTAGGTATGTCTCTAGAGACTTCATTTCTAAAATACCACTTTTGCTTTGCGCAACATGTTGAAAATACCACTTTTGCTTTGCGCAACATGTTGGGGTTGCCGATACTTGAAAAAAGGAGACAATATTTGAGACTCTCTTTTGCGATTCGCTTAATGGTAAAACTGGTATTCCAAAACAAATATACATACATGATCCAACTGACCTTTCCACCCGCACCGACGACCCAATAAAGGTGCGCGGGTACAATATCCGAATGAACACAGTCAAACAGAGCTATTTCCAACGAACAATACATGACTGTAGCAATCTGCCTGCACGAATTTGTGCTGCCTTTCCCACATCTTTCTACAACACTTTGCAGACCCACCTTTTAATATGACTATAATATGTTAAAATGACTGTTAATATCACTGGTAACATCAGTGTAGCAATAATCTTGTGCTAGGGCATTGTGTTCTCGTTTTTCGTTTTTCGTTCATTCCCAATGTCTCAGTGTTGCTGAAACAGTGCTGTGTTCAGAAATGTTATTTTCTCCGCGTCTGTCACACGCGTCTTTGTCTTCATGCAACGTTCTTTTCATTCTTGCCTTTCCTCCCTTACTCCACAGGTTTTCTCAGTATATTTCATCATTTGCCTAAATTACTACAGTTCGTCTGTTGCTTTTATAATGTTCACCCTTACAACAATGGCCAGGGTGGGCGCTGTAGGTATTTTGTCTAAATGAATACGTAAATAAAATGGACTAAGCACGTCGGCCGGGACCGTATACGCCGTCTGGACACTCTCGTAGACGACTGGCTCAGTCGGATCATCCGGCTGACGTTGCCAGTCATGCTAAGTATTTAGCTAGAGGTAGGGAAGCTAAACGGGTCAAGCTAGCGGCAGAGACCGACGAAGAACGGCAGCGTCGACTGGCTCAAACGGCGGTTGAAGAATGCGGAAAGGAGGCAGCGAAGAGGTTTGGAGGCAGCCGCTGGTGCTTCTGCCGCCGCCAAGTATTCTTCTGTCTCGGCGACGGAAGAAGAGGTTGAGTCTGACCTGGCTTGGCAACACAGCATAACCACGCATAACGGAGGTCTCGCTTGCATAACCGGGCTTACACGAGCTAAGCTGCAGCCATTTGTTTTTTGCGTCAGTTGGAGGAACGTAGTGTGATGGCTGTTTGCGCAAGTAACTGAACAACAAAGAAACATGCACATAAACTTCGTTCGTGCGTTACTAACAAATTCTCTAATCAAGAAGGGCGCTGAAAAAATCATTACGCAAAGGTAGCCACATTCTGCATCTGCGTGGGCCCCGTGAGTCTAGGCTGGGCATGATTCGCGATACTTTTCGCGAACTTCCACTGATTCGCAGAATAATGAGCAACTGCCCTTTTTCCAACATAAAGGATATCGGTACATGATGAAGTTAGCAAAAACTTATTACGCTCCGTCTCGGCATTTGTTTGACACCTGTAGGCACCTGCTCGTTCTAGAGCTTGCATTCTTCTCTTGCATGAGCATTTGATATTTTCTAAATATGCCGCGAGTCACGAACGCAGAAAATACCTGACATCCACACTATTTTAAGTAGCGGAGGAGGATAGGGTATCCAGCCACCACGAAAAGTGGAAGATGACTATTATGCGCCACATGCCAGCTACAGTTGTCTTCAGGCGCGAGATTCTTTTGTTGTACTATACTTTGGCTTTTAGGACGAAGTCACGCTCACAACACTTCAATTTATTTCCTCGCGCCATAAAGAAATTTCAGTCGACTGGCAGCGCTAGGGCTAACCCTTCATTTTGCAGTCTTTCCAGCACAGCTGCTTCTCACGATAGTATCGTCCAAGCAGCAAGCCAAACTTTAAGCCTAACCGCGAAGCAGTGGCTCACGGACTTTGGCGTTCGGCTGCTAATACAGTGATCGCGGGAGCGGTCCCAGCTGCGGCCGCCTATATCAATGCAGGCCCAGTACAAAAATGCCCTCATTCTATGGACATCAGCGCGAATTAAACTCCAGGCAGATCAGACTAAATTCCTAGCCCTTGATTACGGTGTCTCGCATAAAACTTGCATCACTTCGGGATGTTGAGCCTAACAAAACACAATGTTACGAATGGTAAGTTTTCAACCTCTAAAAAAGTTGATGGTCTATTCAGTTAGAAAAACAACCCAGGGGACCGGATTTTGTCCCCTGTTCTGAAGCCCGAAGAAGTAATGTAATTTCGTACAATAAATGTAAAATAGTTGCTGTTGCTTGCGCAATTCTGCAGTGCCTACCCTCGTATGGATCCGCAGCCAGTTGAACCTGATGAACCTGGAGCAGGTCGGTGTCGTCCCCATCGCCGTGAACGTACACGTCCCTGCGATCCTTGTCCGCGTTGGGATCCACAAGGGCGGCAGAAATCCCAACGGATAGAGCTTCTGGCTGCGGTTCCTCGCAGGCCCACTCCATGTCGGACGCTGAACTCAGGCGACCGATGCTTTTGAGATCCGGCTTCTCTCGAGAGGGTGGACTCGAGGATCGCTTCAGCATTGCAAAGAAGGTGGTGGCCTTCGGCATCTTGCGACCACCCGCGTGCTTGGTCAATACTGAGGTCCACGAACGCCTCGGTGAATGCCCAGTTGAGGTTGGCGGTGGAGACGGTGTCAGACTCAGAGAACAACTGACCGTGTCTGCTTCAACTGGAGGCGTCCGGCTGTATGGCGTCATCGCCCTCTTCAAAGATGTGGCATCGCTGATTTCAGGATGGACTTCGCCTGAAGCAGCAACGGTCGGCGAAGTCTCATTCTCGGTAGGTCCTCCCTCTTTCAGTCTCCACCCTAACGGCGTTAGTCGGCGCTTGGGCGGACTGCTGGAGACCTCACACTGGCGATCACATGACGTCGCCCTTGAACTTCCCGGGCCGATCATCGTAATGTTTTCGCCAAGGAGTGCAGTACAGGTGGGAAGCTCACATCTGTTGAAATGACTCAGGCGGTGGTCTTGTCCTTTCGGTGAGGAGGCTCTCACGCTGCTCCTTTTATCCGATCGCGAAGAAAAGGTAACTTCGTCATGTGTGTCTTTGTAGTGTGCTACGTCCATTGGCTCGAAGTGGTCGAGCGACACTGTAAGGGGTGACGCCGCTGCTTCATCCATTCCGTCCAGTGCCTTTGGAAGCGTGGGGGCGACAAAATCGTCCTCCAGTTCCAGGGGGCTTACTTGCTGTCTTCCTTGGCATCTGAGACTGTCGTTTTGCACTGCGAGTGCCGTGTCTCCATCTGGATCATTTAGGCCGTACTGGCATTCCGAGGGGTCAGGCACGCTGCGACCCATGCCATAGGCTCTATCTGGAGAAGCAACGGGATCTTGGCGTATGATGTCATCTTGCAGATCGTCGCGCAAGGTACGACCTTCGGCTTGGGCTAAGGCTGCGCTGTACTGGGCAGCGGAGCTGATATCCCCTAATCTGTAAGAGGCACCGGGGCTCGCCAGTTCAAACTCGGGAGTCTCGAACCTTTCGGTTGAAGATGATGACAATGGCAGCGGTGCCGCCGGCTGGGTGGAGTTGGTCTTCCGCTCTTTGCTCTGCGAACTTGACCGTTGCATCGTAAACTGACTTGCCTTATTTCGCAACCTGCAAAAACCGTGACGGCTACAAACGTCTGTTCTTCGGTGCTCAGAGCTGGTGCGAGAGGACAATGGCGGTTTGCCAGAACGCGCGTGAATACAAGTCTTCTTTTTCGTCCACTGCCCTAATGCCGTTTGCGACAAGAAAACAATCTTGCAGCATTGCTCTTTTTTTACTGTAAAAGCACTACTTCGCAAGCAACCCTGAAAAGCCGATGTCGGTCTCAAACCTCAATAAGACCTGAAGAATTAAAATCTATATTGCTGAGACTCGGTTTCGGTCAGGAGATGGCGCGAATAGAACAGCGTCGCTGTTCACTGCATGAGAGCACTATAGGATGCACCGCAGCCCGTGACACATTCACGCGCTGTACATTTCACGTCATCATATATATTAATTTCCATCTGCGCGCAAAAGTCTCGAAAGGAACGGGAACTTCACCCGCCGCGGTGGCTCAGTGGTCGAGGCGCTCGGGTACTGAGCCATTGTAAATGGGTTACAACTCGGCCGCGGTAGCCGCTTATCGATGGAGGCGAAAGGCGCCCGTGTGCTGTGCGATGTCAGTGCACGTTAAATATTCCCAGGTGGTTTAAATTAACCCGGAAGCCCCGACTACGGCAACACTTCTTCTTCATTCTTCTTCACCCAAGCTGCTTCTTCATTCTTCTTCACGGCAACACTCTCTTCTTTCTTCTTCTTCTTCTTTTCCTTCTTCTTCTTCTTTTCCTCCTTCTTCAGCTTCTTCTTTTTCTTCTCCTTTGTCCTGTTAAGGCATGCACATACCCACATGAGGAGATTGGCCAATGTATAGCGGCATAAACAAGGAAATTTCCATAGGAGATTAGGAAAAAATTTAAGCACCAAGTGTGAATTTTCAAAATTGTGTCAATAAAAACGACAGAAACATACAGATATATTAACAGACAGCGTTTTTGCGAAAAAAGAAGAGCTCAAAGAATTTTAAAAATATTAGCTTCACTCCCTTTATCTTTTTCTTTAAGCGCTGTTCGGGCGTTCTCCTAGATGCGAGACAATTTCTGCGCTATTTCCTTTCCTCAAAAGACCATTTTAATTTTTTTTTTGGGGGGGGGGGGGGAGGGCTGGGGAGGGTGATAATAATAATAATAATAATTCGTTTTTTGGGGAAAGGAAGTGGCGCAGTATCTGTCGCATATATTTTTGGACATCTGAACCGCGCCGTAAGGGAAGGGATAAAGGAGGGAGTGAAAGAAGAAAGGAAGAATAGGTGCCGTAGTGGAGGGCTCCGGAATAATTTCGACCGCCTGGGGATGTTTAACGGCCCCGCCGCGGTGGCTCAGTGGTTAGGGCGCTCGACTACTGATCCGGAGTTCCCGGGTTCGAACCCGACTGCGGCGGCTGCGTTTTTATGGAGGAAAAACGCTAAGGCGCCCGTGTGCTGTGCGATGTCAGTGCACGTTAAAGATCCCCAGGTGGTCGAAATTATTCCGGAGCCCTCCACTACGGACCTATTCGTTCCTATCTTCTTTCACTCCCTCCTTTATACCTTCCCTTACGGCGCGGTTCAGGTGTCCAACGATATATGAGACAGATACTGCGCCATTTCCATTCCACCAAAAACCAATTATTATTATTATCTTTAACGTGCACTGACATCGCACAGCACACGGGCGCCGTAGCGTTTTAGACCCTCACAGGCCTTGGTGTTTCCAACGTTGTAGAAAATTGAAAATTGGTTTTTGAGGAAAGTAAATGGCGCAGTAATTGTCTTACATATCTCGGTCGACACCCGAACCGCGTCTTAAAGGAAGGGAGGAACTTTTAATAATAATAATTGGTTTTTTGGGGAAAGGAAATGGCGCAGTATCTGTCTCATATATCGTTGGACACCTGAACCGCGCCGTAAGGGAAGGGATAAGGGAGGGAGTGAAAGAGGAAAGGAAGAAGGAGGTGTCGTAGTGGAGGGCTCCGGAATAATTTAGACCACCTGGGGATCTTTAACGTGCACTGCTGATTTTCAAACAAGGTAAAGCAAAAAACTAATTCCCTGGGTCAGTGGGCACCTCAGTCGTGCTTTCAAGTGCGTCACGTTGGTTTCCACTAGAAAAAGCCGCTTTCGCGCAATATTCCGTGTTTAGCAGTGCTAAACCGCCAGAAGTTTTTTCCATTTTTCCATTCCTGTTGCTATGGCTTCTACCTAGTTCTTTTTCCGGACACCGGCCTATCAGGTGCCCTGTCGCTGCGAAGTCTATAGCCATGACACAAGGATCTGCGCCCTGAATAAATTCAGGACGGAGATTGCTGTTGCGCACCTGCATGTGGGTTAAATGCGTTTGTGGGATTCTTTTCAGCTTTTTGCAATGCAAGTGTTAAAATCAAATTTGTCGAAGAGACAGCGCTTTGTATTCTGTTCTGTAAACCGAGTATTTGCTGCTGCTACAGCACGGCATTTCGACATAGGCCGAGACAATCGGGCAGTAAAGTTAGGAGAACTTCCTCCTTGGCAATTGCATGCTGCTGTAGAGAGATCCACCTGCATTTGCGGTTATTGAGTGTTTTCTTGTGTCTATTGATGCCGCACCTTTCCCCGATGTCCCGCACCAAGCGGATATGCGCTTTGGAGACGGCCCAGAAGCTTCCACCTCCTTGTATATTACCTCTTCAACAATCTGGGACGGAGAAATTACAGCAAGGATACGGCCATTCAGTGCACAGAATAACAAAGGGAGGGAGAAAAGCGTTAACCTTCTAGCCGACATGCTGACAGAATGACTTGTCTTCGACTGGTACCTTCCAGCGGAAAACTGAAAGCCCACTATTGTAGTGAAAGGCGAAGATCCTTGCTATCAAGATCCTCTCGTTTTAGCAATCAAATATTTTATGCTCTGACATAGCGCCATTTTCTCATGGCCGTCCTAACATGTCCATACCACCTACGCACACCTGTATTGATCAGTTTCTGAAAATAAATTTTCGCGAATATATTTATTTAGCGCCAAGATTATTTTTGCCTCAGATTTAATGGTCCTCTATGTAATTTGTGCACTCAGTGCTTACATGGTATCTATCTCGCGGACTGCGTGCAAAAGCAGTGATAATGTCAAGCTTGTGCACCTATACTGCGTTCCATAAACCTCCCTTACCGTAGTGTGGGGCGATGAGCAATGCAAAACGAAGTACGCCGTGTGTAATGCAGAGGGCACTGCTAAAGAGACGAAAGCTAAAGCAATCTCTGCGGCAAAGGCTCCGTAATACTGTCGATTCTCTGATTCACTAGACATTCTGGACACCTCCTCCCATTCAACACAGCTCCAATGCGGCGGGAAGCGACATGCGTTCCGTGCCACCGATTATAACGGCGCCAGAAGCGTGCATGCAATGAGGCCTCTCCACACGTGACAAGCACTAAGGAAGACAACAAAAGAAAGAGATTGCTTGAGATGATCACAATAACAAAGGTGACGCAAACAAGCGCGATCAGTAAAGGCTCTCCTCAGAGCTGAAGGCCACGACGACTTCTCCACAGAAACCTCCTAATATGGCCTTTATCCCTCTGTGCGTAACACCGTCAGCATCTGCAAAGAGCTCTCGACATTGGGCGGCTGTGAAAACCCTTCAAAGGCCAGGGCTGTCCCAGTGATGTGATGGCTTTGAAGAAAAATGTAAGTCAATTCCTGCATGCCCGAGTCGTGACATGAAAAACTTCTGATCTAAACGAACGTTATTTCGTGTGCCTATAAACGTTAGTATTGAAAGCCGCACATCGCTTACAACTTGAACATGAAATAAAATTTTATTCTCACAGCTTAGTCTTGACTTAATATCTATAATTGTCAGTAACTTCCAGCACAACTAAAAAAATCTCAATTGTCCTCAACACCTCCTGCAGCTGCTGGCACAGAAAATTGTTCAAATAGGTCTTGTTCCAATCGGGCCCTCAAATAGGCACTGCATTTTTTCTTTTTTTTTTTTTGGGGGGGGGGGGTTGACACATTTCGAAGATATTTGGAGATGAGCAGATGTCAGATATTTAGGGGTGCTGCGACTAGCTAGTGAGGAAACGATGGCCAGGCACTGGCTGTTGGCCACATGTTGACCTCCAAATGACCAGATGCAACACACTTCTCGTCCTCATATCGCGCACGTGACATTCTCAATGCAACTGCAATGAGACATGGTAGCTGGCCTTCTCGGTGTGGTGTGCTCTTAAGTGGGGTACGGAGGTCATCATGCGCCAGTGTGAACGGACGCTGCCTCGTCTGTTCGGCTATTGTCTCTATAGAGAATATTAGGGACAGCAGGGAATATCGCCAATTTAAAGAGTTTGGACACCCTCATCAAAATTCTATTGTCCATGCTTTAAATTTGCGTCCCATGCTTTCTTCTAAATATATTTTATGAATTACTAATAATCTTACTACCATAGTACACAGTTCCCACCCACCAAGGCCCCGGAACGTTCTCTACATCAATATAACTGAAGTGACAGAGCCTGGGCTCTGGCTTCGGCCACTGCTATAAAACCATGCTTTTAAGCATCCTAGCTTCTGTTGTCGGCGTGCCGCGTGTGACTCTTGCGCAAAGACGGAAGGAGAACAAGGAGTCAAACCCAAACTAACTTTGCCGAAACTTTCAATTCTTCCCATAGTGCTACCTGCCGCGCTGTCGCCGGAGCAGCGTATGCGTCAGCTGCAGCGTCTTCGTGGTCCCGTGGTGGGAGAATCTACCGCGCGGCGCGAAAGACCCCAAGTTCTGCCCTGCTGCCCGAGAGGCGAACCTGCAGGCCGGGTGGCACTAGATTAGCGAGGCAACAGGCCTGTGTGAGTTGCGGCCATGACCTAATGCACGCGAACCCTCGAAGAAAAGTTCCATCGCACCATCCATCAGCATGGCCAGCGACCCGCCGCGGTGGCTCAGTGGTTAGGGCGCTCGACTACTGATCCGGAGTTCCCGGGTTCGAACCCGACCGCGGCGGCTGCGTTTTTATGGAGGAAAAACGCTAAGGCGCCCGTGTGCTGTGCGATGTCAGTGCACGTTAAAGATCCCCAGGTGGTCGAAATTATTCCGGAGCCCTCCACTACGGCACCTCTCTATTCTTCCTTCTTTCACTCCCTCCTTTATCCCTTTCCTTACGGCGCGGTTCAGGTGTCCAACGATATATGAGACAGATACTGCGCCATTTCCTTTCCCCAAAAACCAATTATTATTATTAAAGCCGGGTGCGCGTTCACTCGTGAAGAAAATCTAAGGAAAAAAATATACTCATGAAGGAACGCTCTCCAAAACTCGTGTGCGGATATTAGTATCAATGAGCGTTCCTAGAATACAGCACACCTTTCCTGCCAAACAAGCCATCGCCGCAGGCCGGGCTGGCAGCGTCACGAGCCTCCGGGACATGAACGCTTGAGTGCAGTGGGGTCGTGCGGGGGCCCAAGAACCTGCGTTTCCTAGCCTCACCTGTTTCAAATAAAGTTTTCACCCCCACCATTCCGGCAGGGTGTTTCGTACTTACATCTACTCTTGACGACGAGATGGTCCGTGAATTTTTTACCGCTCGCGAAAAGGCCCATACACTTCAAGCATGTCTTTAGCTGCTGAGAGAAACATGTACTGAGTTGTACGAATGTTGTTATATTTCGCTTCTCCATCTTCGTAACTACGCGAAAAATACTGTACAGGCAAAGGGACACACACACAATTGGAGACTTCCAGCAGCTGCACAATACCGTGCTGTCAAAGGTGAGCTTCTACAAATATAATTGTCCTTGTTTTTGTTTTGTGCATTTGCTATGTGGCGATAGCAGATGGTATAAAAAGATTATTTGTAATGATTAGAATAACAGTTGGAAGTATGCGCTTTTGTTTGTGTTTCTTGCTCTGTCCGTCGTTTTTCGCGCAATTTCAAAGAACGTAACGCACCAACTAGCCCACCAGAAATCACTTCTTTATTATATATGCTTTCTAACTGCACAATGATAGAATGTAAATAGTGCGAGTGTGATGGTTACAAAACTTTCTTATCTAGTATCAGGTAGCTAGTTCTAACCGCACGATATCCGTCGACCCCAATTTAGAATTATATTTGATATTACGCTAAAATTACTAATAGCATAAACACTTGGCATTGACAGCGAAATGTCGCGAGATACAGCACTGCTGTCTGCACTGTAGCCTCCCCGCTAAATCACTTCTGATGCTACTACAGGAATTCCGTGTTCTTACTTAATGTTGATTTACACTTTAGAAGCTGTGACATTAAAATTTTACAGTGATTGTAAAAAAGAATAAAACTGTTCAAAATTAAAAATAAATGTACAAATTGTAAGCATTTAATTATATATAATCTAGGCGTATCTGTAGCTACTGCTCCTGTACATTAGTTTTGGCAAATTTAATAATGGTAGCTTTCATTATTCCGTTTATTTTTACCATACTTTATTGCAGTGACTTCTAAAATCCTTTCGCGCCTTAATAGGCAGGTGTTCCATTTCCCTCAAGGTGTTTTTACGAATTGTGCAAATTGTAGTGGTGTATTTTGTTTTTCTTGTTCTGCTGCCTAATACACTACGCCACACTCCGCTGTACGCAGTGTAGCAGATTAGAAAGAGGAATGTCAAACCCTTTCCCATCAGTTTGGTTTCACTAATTTCAACTTTCTCGCACTGCTTCCTTTAGCACAATTTAAGGTATATTGCTACCTTGCGATTGCATCAATAAGTGCTCGCATCGGGGTTCCAAGTGCCAAAAGCCGGCTGACAAAGCAGGTGACCTTGCTGTTATCTAGGATAAATCAAAACTGCATGGTTATCGGAACTTTATATGTTGCATAGTTCACGGCTGATGTAAAAAAGATTGCCCTCAGGAGCGCCAAATCCTCGTAGCAGAATAACAAGCAGTATATCTACTAAGCGAGAATGCCTCCAGATACAGATCCAAATTGTTACGTGCCACATTCCTAACATAAAGGGACGACATATAGCGAATGCCCACTTGAAGCAAAACGGCAAAATATGCCGCGTTTCTTGTTGAACGTTGCGCTCTTCCGCGAGTCTCAATTTTAGCATGGTTCGAACTTTTTATTTTCAACAGAACACCGTTTGTAGATGCCAATTACTCTGATTCTTCTCCAGTTTACTATGGTGTACACCATGGTTATGTGCTGGGACCATTACTTTTAAATTGAGAATAACCAGCCAGAAAAGACAAGGGACAAGAGGAGTGTTCCCGCCACACCGACTCGACTATCTACTTAGATTTATTAGAAATGACAAGGTACCAGCAAGGCCAGCAGAGCATGCGCAACAGCAGCATCGCAAAACACAGCGCATAAGACACACAAGATATCACTACTACCGTGACCGACCTCTAAAATAGCGAATTCCTTCTAGAATAAACGCACCAAAGCGCGCCTGCCTATTGAATGAATATGGTTGTTATCCTTTGTTCAGCAATGTAACGATTCTTGGTAGAGGCAAGGGAAAACAAAAGCGAGGAATCATGGAAGCGTACAATACAATTTTGTCAGGCCATGATTGCGTAGCACAACTTCGGTGCGCTTACTCGAGAAGAATTCGCCTTTTTAGATCGGTCATGGTAGATGTAATTGGATTGGATTGGATTGGAGCAAACTTTATTTGTGCCTGCAGTGGGGCGCTCGCGCGCCCCGACGAGGGCCTACGTCGTCTGCGAGGTTGCCGTTACTCGGCGGGGGTCTCCGCTCGCCGTTGCCGGCTCGCTGGGTCCCTGCCTTTCGAGCGCCCCGAGGACCTGCTGGACGGCCCATAGCTGTTGGTCTTGGTCGTTGCTCTTCGCGGCTGCCTCCAGCCGCGGCGGGATTGTTCTTGATCTTGCTTCCTTTGGATTTTTGATGCAGTGCCACAAGATGTGCGTGTGATCTGCCGTCTCCCTCCGGCAGACTCTACACGTATCGGTCGGGTAGGTCTCGGGGTACATGCGATGCATCAGTCCCGGGCTCGGTAGCGATCCGGTCTGGAGCTGTCTCAGTAGTACCGCCTCCGTTCGACTCAGCCTCGGGAGCGGGGGTGGGAGAGTCCTGCGAGCCAGGCGGTAGGCCTTCGTGATTTCGCTGTAGTCCGTCTTGCGGTCCATGGCTTCGATCCACGTCCGACGGTGTGTTGCGATTTGTGATGCTGTTGTTGCGCATGTTATGCTGGCGTTGCTGGCGCGATGTCATTTCTCATAATCTCAGTTGATAGTGCAGTCATTGTGGCGTGAACACTCCTTCTGTTGTCCCTTGTCTTTTGTGACCGGTTATATTCAATTTACAATGTACCAACTGGTCCGCATTTAAACCCTTCACCATTACTTTTCCTTATCTACATTAGTGACTTGCCTGACCACATTAATTCCTCTATTGATTGTTCGCCGATGACAGCGTAATTTCCTGAACGATTTCTTCAGTCTCTGACTCCGCCTAACTTCATTTTGACATTAACAGTACATCCGACTGGTGTGAAACCTGGAACATGCGGCTTAACCCCAATAAGGGCAAACCAAAGCGAATTTCCGGAACCGCCTCCTGTTTCCATTGACCTATTTGACTACCAGATCGACAGCCTTTCCCTAGAACAGGTAACATCTTACAAATATTTAGGTGTTTACATAACCAACAGTCTGTAATGCCGAACTCTTATATAGTTCATTTGCAAAGGTGACAATCGGATGCTTGGATATTTAAGGCTAAATTTCGAAATGGCACCGTCCTCTTTAAAACGTTTACTCTATAAATCACCCGTATGCCCAAAATTGCAATATGCATGCTCGGTGTGGGATCCTGGCCACCATAGTTACACTCAAACATTGAAGTCTGTGCAGAATCGCTGTCCAAGATTTACACTTCATAACCACTCTCGTTTATCTAGTGTATCAAATATGAAAGCTTCCTTGAACTGTCCACTTCTTTCCTTTCGAATAAAAGAATCTCGCTTATCTCTCTTGTACAAAATTTATCATCGAAATCATCATCTTAAAGAGGCGCTTTTCTCTGAACCATAATACATTTCATCCCGTACAGTAGGTATTTCACTCATAAAGCAGGCATCCCTTTTTGTCGTATCAACGCATATTTTTCACTCATTTATTCCCAACAGAAGGAATGAGTGGAACCACCTGCCCACCTCCACTGCCACAATTACCGACTCTGTTGTGTTCAAACCTGTTCTCTAGAAATATGTTTACTCCCAGTAATATGCATTTTACCACGCGTTAATTTTGTTTTTTTTTAGTTTTTCCCTCTGTATTTATTTGTATTGCCTGAATTCCTGTGGTGTATATATATATATATATATATATATATATATATATATATATATATATATATATATATATATATATATATATATTGTCACGGTGTTGGTGACAAGAGAGGACCTGTTAGAAGGCAGGGCTCGGCAGCACGTCTTTCAGTTGGCGAGACGGCGAACTTCAACGTCTTTCAAAACGAGAGCACCACGAGCGTCGTCTTCTTTCCGAGCGCCACGAACGCCACCTGGCATTCCTCCCCTCTTAAAAAAAAAACACGCGCAGAAGAGCGCGCGAACACAAGCACACACACAAGCACACACAAGCACAATTAATCACACAAGAGAAGCACGAAGATTCTGGGTGGGTCCCCGTGCCAAATACGGCTTCAGGCGCAAAACATGGACGATCTCTGGACGGGGCTTTCGACGGGTTCTCTGCTGGGAAAGTTCAGCGTCCGGTTCTACCTCGTAATTAACGTCGCTGACGCGCCGCAAGACTTTGTAGGGACCGAAATAGCGGCAAATGAGTTTTTCGGACAAGCCGCGTCGTCGAACAGGTATCCATACCCAAACCTGGTCGCCGGGATGGTAGGAGACTTGTCTGTGCCGGAGGTTGTATCGCCGCGAGTCTTTGTCTTGTTGCTGGGTGATGTGAATACGGGCTAGCTGACGAGCCTGCTCGGCTTTGTGGGTAAACTCCTCAGCGTCAGCAGAAAGATAGTCATCGGTTGCGCAAGGGAGCATTGCGTCGAGCATCGTCTGAACCTCCCTGCCGTAGAGGAGGCGGAACGGTGTGAAACGGGTCGTCTCTTGAACTGCTGTGTTGTAGGCGAATGTCACGTACGGTATGATCGTATCCCAATTCCTGTGTTGTACATCGACGTACATCGCCAGCATGTCCGCCATAGTCTTATTAAGCCGCTCTGTCAGCCCATTTGCCTGCGGGTGGTAAGCAGTAGTTTTCCGGTGGGTCGTCCCGCTTAGCTGAAAAATTTCGGCCATCATCTGGGAAGTAAATGAGGTTCCTCGGTCGGTAATGACGTAGGTCGGGGCGCCGTGCCGAAGTACGATCTGATGCACGAAGAAATCCGCAACCTCGGACGCTGTACCACGGGGTAAGGCTTTGGCCTCGGCGTATCGAGTGAGGTAGTCTGTGGCAATGATGATGTACCGGTTGCCACCCGAGGACAAAGGGAACGGACCGAGAAGGTCAATGCCGACCTGATCGAATGGGGCGCGTGGTGGTGCAATAGGTTGGAGGAGTCCCGGAGGCTTGGCGGTCGGGGCCTTACGGCGCTGACATTGCCGACAGCTCTGCACATAGCGTTTGACAACAGTGGCGAGTTTGGGCCAGTAGAACAGCTGGCGGATTCTGGAAAGCGTGCGAGAGTATCCTAAATGGCCAGAGGTTGGTTCGTCATGGCACGCAGAAAGTATTTCCTCCTGAAGTGTTGTCGGCACGACGAGGAGATACGCGCGCGAACTGGAACCAGGGTTCTTCTTATAGAGCACGCCTCGTTGCAGGGAAAACGACGACAGGTGTCGAGAAAAACATTTAGGGACGATGGCTGGCTGGCCTTCCAAATAATCGATGATGGGTCGTAGCACTGGATCGGCGCGTTGTTGGGTTGAGAAATCAGAAGAATTGATAGCCCCAAGGAAACTGATGTCGTCGTCCGTGTCGGGGGTTGCGAGTTCGACAGGCGCACGAGAGAGGGTGTCGGCGTCTTCATGCTTATGTCCGGACTTATAAACAATGGTGAGGTCAAACTCCTGCAGGCGAAAGCTCCATCGCGCCAGGCGTCCAGACGGGTCACGCAGGTTGGTCAACCACCAACACAAGGAGTGGTGGTCAGTGACCACTTTGAAAGGGCGTCCATAAAGATAGGGGCGAAATTTCGCAGCAGCCCAAATAATGGCGAGGCATTCTTTTTCTGTCGTCGAATAGTTCATCTCTGCGCGTGACAGAGCGCGGCTTGCATAAGCGATGACTCGTTCAACGCCATCCTGGCGTTGCACGAGAACCGCGCCGAGGCCGATGTTGCTGGCGTCGGTGTGTATCTCAGTGTCACCTCGCTCATCAAAATGGGCAAGAACGGGCGGCGTTTGAAGTCGCAGGCGGAGCTCGGCGAAAGCCATTTCTTGCTCGTGGGACCAAACAAAAGGTGTGGTGTCACGGGTGAGGCGAGTCAGCGGTTCTGCGAGGTCAGCGAAATTTTCGATAAAACGCCGATAGTAACTGCAGAGCCCTAGGAAGCGCCGAACAGCTTTCTTGTCACGTGGCAGTGGAAATTCCGCAACCGCGGCCAGCTTGTCGGGGTCGGGCTTCACGCCGGCGGCGCTGACGACATGGCCGAGAAATTTCAGCTCCTGGTAACCGAAGTGGCATTTTTGGGGCTTCAATGTCAGGTTAGCTGAACGAAGGGCTTCGAGGACCGTCCGCAGGCGATCAAGGTGTTGACTAAATGAGTCGGCGAAAACCACCACGTCGTCGAGATAGACTAGGCAACACTGCCATTTAAGACCAGAAAGGACAGTGTCCATCATCCGCTGAAATGTGGCAGGCGCAGAACAAAGACCGAAAGGTAGAACTTTAAATTCATAAAGGCCGTCGGGAGTGACAAAGGCCGTCTTCTCACGATCCCGCTCATCGACCTCAATTTGCCAGTAGCCACTTTTTAGGTCGATGGACGAAAAATAACGAGCGCGCCGAAGGCGGTCGAGAGAGTCGTCAATACGTGGCAATGGGTAAACGTCCTTCTTCGTGACTGCATTCAGCTTCCGGTAATCGACGCAGAAACGGAGGGTGCCGTCTTTCTTTTTAACGAGGACGACCGGCGAGGACCATGGGCTGTTGGAAGGCTGAATAACGTCATCTTCGAGCATCTCCTTAACTTGGGACTTAATGACTTCGCGCTCTGTAGACGATACCCGATAGGGGTGTTGACGGATCGGGTGTACGTCATCGTACGTCACGATGTGGTGCTTGGCTATGGTAGTTTGACGCACTTTCGACGAGGAGGCGAAACACTGTCTGAATTCGAGCAAAAGTGCACACAGCTGCTCCCGTTGGCTGGTTGACAGCGCGGAGTTGACATCGAGGCTCTCGAGGGGAAAAGGAGGCTGCACTGGTTCTGAGGAGAAGCACTCGGAAACATCGGAGATGCGTTCGATAAAGGCTACGGAAGTGCCGCGAAAAAGATGCCGATGCTCGTGCGAAAAATTGGTAGCAAGTACCTGTGACTGGCCACTGTGAAGATGGATCAGACTGCGGGCCACGCACACGCCTTGCGTCAACAGTAATGACAGGTTGGTTTCGGCGATGGCGTCACCGTCTTGAAATGATTCGCACTCAACCGTAATGAAGGCGCTGGTTCGAGGCGGCAGGGTGTCTGTGTCCGTAGAAACTCGAAGTGTCTGGCTTGGTCGCGGCGCGTTGGGGAGGGCGACAGCACTCTCAGTTGAAAACGTGACCTTGTTATCGCGTAGGTCAATAATCGCCCCATATTCACGCAGAAAGTCGACACCTAAGATGAGGTCGCGCGAACAGTTATTCAGAACAAGACAGCAGACGACAAATGTGGACTCCCGGATTTGAACTCGGGCGGTGCACATGCCGAGAGGTGCAATCAAATGACCGCCCGCAGTGCGAACGTGTGTGCCAGCCCATGGCGTGAGAACCTTTTTGAGGACGGCGGCGAGCTGGCTGCTTAAAATCGAATAATCAGCACCAGTATCTAATAACGCTCGAACGTGGCGACCATCCAGCATCACAGGTATGTCTAAGGAAAGCCGCTCACGAGATGCAGGCTCCGGAGAGGATGATCGGGCACAGGCGTCGTTGTCTGCAGGCTGTGCCACCGGTAGTTCGTCGGCGTGGCGTGTGCTTTCTAATGGGGTCAGTGCGTCGGAAGTATCGGAGAATGCGGGCGTCTGAATCGGTGAGGCGCCGTCATGTGTCAGTGTCGATGTGTCGAAGCGAACGGGTACTGCGGACCTCGGAACCGTCGAAGCGTCGTTATGTCGAGGGAGTGTCGCTGTGTCGGAGTGAATGGTGACCGCGGACTTCGGAACCCGCGAGGCGTCGGCATGTCGTGCCCGCGGCGATGGGGGGTCCCCCTCAGAACGACGTCCAGCGAGCCCACCCCCTAAGGTCGCTGGTTGCAGTTTTCCCGCCGTGGGCTGGGCGACCGGCCTTGCGCCGCCCGGGAAAAACTCGCGGTAGAAGGTGAAGGACGACTCCCGGGCGATGGGGATCGAGCCCGCTGGCGACGAGACTGTTGCCAACGTTGGTCTTCAAGAAAATCCGCGACGGCCCTGGGTCGTTCGCCATAGCGGGGTCGAGGAGAATCGGGGGGAAACCCTTCGAGGCCCAGACGGCGGTAGGGGCAGTGCCGATACAGGTGACCTGGTTCCCCGCAGTGAAAGCATAGGGGGCGTCTGTCGGATGTGCGCCACACGTCGGCTTTGCGCGCGGACGGTCGGGGAGCTTCCACGTACTGCAGCACGGGTGCAGGCGGCCCCGGCACTTCAGCAGGAGCCGGAACGAAGGACGCCGGTGCTGGAGCAGGGGACTGCAGGGCTTCGGCGTAGGTGAGACGACGGTCAGGCGCGAAAGGAGGAGGGGATGGACGAGCCTCACCGGCAGGTAAGGACGGCCGGAGCACTTGCTTCACCTCCTCGCGGACAAAGGTCGCCATGGAGCTTTGAGCTGTGGTAGGGGCCCCGTACAGCTGCCGGATTTCTTCGTGCACAATCGACCGTATGAGATCGCGTATCCGGGAGGCATCGGTGCCGTGGAACGGTAACTCGCTGGAAACGGAGGCGGCGGATACGGGTCGATCGTACGCGGATGCTCTTTGCTGAAGAACCCTCTCGATCGTGGAAGACTCAGTGAGGAACTCGGCGACAGTCTTCGGAGGGCTGCGGACAAGGCCGGCAAAAAGTTGCTCCTTGACGCCACGCATGAGATGGCGCAGTTTTTTGTCCTCGGGCATTGCAGGGTCCGCGCGTCTGAAAAGGCGCGTCATGTCCTCGACATACGCTGCAACATTTTCATTGGGCAGCTGAACGCGAGATTGCAGAGCGCGTTCTGCCCGTTCGCGACGATCCGAGCTGCCGTATGTGTCTAGGAGCCGACGCCGGAACTCACTCCAAGAGACCAGCTGATCTTCGCGGTTCTCGAACCAAATCCGAGCGCCGTCCTCCAGGCTAAAGTAGACGTTCCGGAGCTGGGCGGCGTCATCCCACTGGTTGAATGCGGCAACGCGCTCGTAGTGCTGCAACCAGTCTTCCACGTCTTCAAAGATGTCGCCGTGGAAGGACTTCGGGATGCGGGGGTTCTGGAGCGTGAAGTAGGGTGTCGACGCCCCAGGCATTGGGATGCTCAAGGCAGGTTGCTCCGTGGACATACCGGATGGAACAGGCTCGGGGGGTAAGCCTCGAATCCGGCGGCGAGTACGGTGAACAGGCGTCGTGACGGGAATTGGACTGGAGCTCCGACTAACGGTTGGGGTACGGGACATGAGATCGATCCGACCTCCACCAGATTTGTCACGGTGTTGGTGACAAGAGAGGACCTGTTAGAAGGCAGGGCTCGGCAGCACGTCCTTCAGTTGGCGAGACGGCGAACTTCAACGTCTTTCAAAACGAGAGCACCACGAGCGTCGTCTTCTTTCCGAGCGCCACGAACGCCACCTGGCAATATATATATATATATATATATATATATATATATATATATATATATATATATATATATATATATAGGACAGAGTCTTTAGAAAGGACAGGCTGTGTCTGAAACGTGGACTCAAAACACACACACACACACACACACACACACACACACACACACACACACACACACACACACACACATATATATATATATATATATATATATATATATATATATATATATATACGCATATTTTCATGCATTCCACTCCCTTCTGCTGCCCCCCGGAGGATTTTAAGGTATTCATCTAAATATATAAAATATTGTGTTTTCGTCGACGCATAAATATTTGCTATTCAATTGGGCAGGCAAATAAAATTGAAGATCCCATACCTTGATTTCAATATCTCGCAAAAATTCAACGCAGAGTGCATTCACACTATATAATGTCTATTTCTCAGGCAATACCTTAAATGATGCATGAAGACAGCCGGCATACGTTATGTTTCTGATGCAAGAAGCTGAGCGCGTGACAGTTGGTTTGAAGCACCTCACTGTGCTGTATTGCGACGCGCATATGTTGCAGAAGTGAAATTTTCACCGAAACGGTAGCGTCTTCTCACATTCCAGCCAACCCTCTATGGAAATACTAAATCCATAGCATCAAAAGCATCTCAATAAGGGGCTGGCTATCTACCTGTTCAAACATCCACTGTTTCATGAAATTTTGTTTCAGCAAGAATATAAAACACGATCATTAAAATTTCCCTCGGGCGCACTGTTGATCTTGAATGGCAATCCTTTCCATTCTGAACTGATACCCCTATACAGTTTGCTCTAGCCTCCTTTTGTTCAACATCACAATGGGCATACCACGTTGGTCAATTTCCATATGTCCGAAGAAAAAAAAAGGTCTCAAAGATAGGCGACTAATGCTTTAAACATTGGATGAGATAATTGAACTCCCATCTTCGGTGCGCTAGAATTCCTGGGAGCAACATTTAATAAATTTGTAATTGATATTCAGCGTCTAGCGTATGTCGACATAGATGGCCACGTCATAGGAGAGGCTGCTGTCCTTGTGTAGGCCTTTTACTCTGTAAGTTGCGTTACAAGTTATAGCCATTTGTTTTTTTTTCACGCTGCACTTAAGTTTCTCCAGCTACGCCTTAGGTTAATGTTTTCGATTTGCTGCAATACCCGCTTAAGAAACTGGGTTTATTGGCGAACCGCCCCCTGCTTGGAGAATGTTACCGGCGAATACCACCAGAACAATCATTAGGCGGTGTCGTCTCACATTCATCTATTCTCACAAGAACACAATGTTCTCTGGGATACAGATCGTGGGTCGTGCGCGCTTAATTCGTGACATTCTGCCAGCAGGTGTAAAATACTTTCTTTTGTATCACGTCATCTATTTGCTGCAGTCTCCAGTTCAGATACAGTTTCCTGGACTTTTTTTAAGTACTTAAATTTAACACAATGAGTTGTAAGGATAGAAAAAAGACGGGCAGTTTTGTTGTTTTAAAAATGCTTAGCAAAATGTAATGACCTGTTTCGCGCATTTTTCAACAAGCAAATTTATTCCCTTCAGTGTCTTTGCAAAGTTCTTGTTTTTCTCTTTGCTTTCCGTTTAAGAACACAGGTGCAATAGAGGCAAAAAGCGCACAAAAAAAAACATTGTCGTTGTTCCTCTGTGAAGTCACTGCGTGTGGAGAACACGTAGCATTTTTTTAAGTTGCACGATTTTGATCCCGTTCGTGCAATCATAGAAGTCATCCTCTTTAATTCACCAGGACGTGATTTTAGAGACGGAAAAGACGGCTGGACAAAGTTCCCCTCAATGTGCACTTTATTCCACTAAAGCGCAAGTTTTGCATATCTCTCGATAGCACATGCGCAAGCCTCACCTACATGCTGCAAGCAGTTGTCCAAACATACATGCTAGAAGTATATTCTCAGCCGCTGCAATGAAATAGTAGTTCTTGCGACAGCTAAACCGTATTTTTTCTTCATAAACAGCTTCTTAATGCGACGGTGCTGCAAATTCACAAAAATTGGGCGCAGTCAAGCGGTAAAACCAATTTAATTCATAGCGGTTCTCGCTCAATGTGCAAAGCACGACTAGTGAAATATTTCTATTGCAGATCACCTGTCCTGGTAATTTCGTTCAGAGACAAGGACGAAAAAGGATCTGGACAAAAAAAAATTAAGGCTGCTGAGAAACTAATAAATCTTTACAACCTCACGCAACTATTTATGCTCATAGATTCAACTGCAGCCTAACCATTTTTCTGTATTTTATACACAGGATTTTTATTTTCGATGCTAGTTATGCACTTCGATGCGAGTTAGCAAGCAACGAAGAGTATTGTGGTAAATGAATGTAAGTTTTTAATTCTTCATGTTACATGCACCGATCTGATGTCAGCGAAAGTCCCGAATTGTTACATACTTCTCATATTGCGCACCACAGTATTAAATAAATCATAATAGCAGTGGCTTGTGACGTACAAGAAAACTCCTCCAGTAAACGAGCTGCTGTGCTAAAATACGCATTTCGCTTAAAATAAATTAATAACACGACATACGAAAGAAATGCAGACAGTTAATTTTGATGGAAGTGGTCTCATTGCGAAATCTAAAGACTGCTTTAAGAGAGATAGAAGTTTTGTGATCAAATTACTGCATAGGCAGTATGACTACACTGCCTCACTAAACAGGCACATGTGTTTCTTCGGAAAAATCACATAGCCTCAACTTTTGCTTAACAGGAACAATTTAGCAAAAAGCAGCCCCACGGTGCTGCTTCGTTTGCTGTTCGACACCTGCTGTTCGAATATATCGCTGTTTGCTGTTTGCTGTTCGAATATATCGTTAAAAACATTTGCTATTTAACTAGCTGACAAGTGCTGCATGTTTTTGCAGGTCTGGAGTGCTAGCTTTAGGCGCATGCTAAGTGTACTTGTGCCTTTCTCCTAGATTCCATCACCAAGGTCACAGAATCGATGTCCAGAAAGAGCTTTATTATCGTCTCAGTCTGAAAATGTACGAATAAGAAAGCTGTGATCTCCTGCACAGTCGGCAGACCAGTCAAGATCGAGCAGAGCACGTGGAACATTTCGCAAGTTTTGTTTTCGGAAGAATCTCGTCTAAACGAACCAAAACGAGCCACTTAGGCGGATTTTCTTCCATGTTGCCTACATTAAGTTAGTAGCGCACAATATCTGTTTTCTCCGCACTGGAGGAGGTCATAAAGGGCCCTCGAATAAAGTTGGACGGGAGAGCAAGACAAGTTGATAAATTTCAAAGTATCACTAAAGCACGTTCTCAGGGCAGTGCAGTGTCCTCGAAAATACGACCTGCAGACATACAGCAGATACACTCGTGTTGTCTGCCCTGACCGCCCCGAATGGTGAACAAATACAAGAGCCTAAATTTAAATTTTACCCATTGTGGACATGTCGGAGGATACCTTGGTTGAAGAAATATCACGCATGCTCTTTGGAAGCCCTGCCACTCCGTGTTTTAGACTATTACTGCCCTGATCGGGTACACAACGTACTTGTACCATTTAAATGGCGCAGAAAATGACAGCGTCTTCATTCCGTTAATCAAAAGACATAAAATACTTTGCAAAACGTGCGATAAGCTAGGCATATTCCAGATACGAAAACAGCTACAAATGCACACTAACGCGCAGCAAAAATTGAATATACAGAAAAATTATGAATATTTAATTACTATTCTTCCACACATTACAATATACGAGGCTGGAGGGGGAGATTTTTGTTCCGAAATAAACATTTTAGAGCTTAATACTAGCGAGGTGTTGCAAGTGCCACGTGTTGCTCGTTCTTTTTCGTTGGTTTTACGCGATAGCGTAAGAGCCCCTATCTGCAGAAAAGCAGGCATCGGCATCGTCGTCCGCGTCCCCGTTGTTACCGAAAAACCCGGTTTGGTTGAAAAAGTCGATTTTATAAGCGCCACCCATAGATGGCGCCAGCCTGATCAGCGAGGCATCGGATCTTCTGTGATCGATGCAACCACGAGCTGCGCGCCAAGCACACGGGCTCTCTGCCACCGTCTTTTTCCTCACCCTCATGTAAGCTCGCAGAGACGACTCACTTACTAGTCTCACCTCTCCAGCTACTACGCCGCAGACCAATCGCTGTATCTCCTGATCCGTGGGTACCGACTCAGACACGTTAAATCTACGCCTCGCACGCACATTCACACAGGTTTGTTAAAGCCGGGCTTGGTATGTATGTCGTGTAGTATTTAACATAATTATACTAACTGTGAAAGAGGAAACAGTGTCTGTGTCTGTGTGCTTTTGATGAACATTTTAAATATGTTTTTACGAAGTATGATGGTGCCCTCCCCTCTTTTGATGTCTCCATGCCACGTGTGCATGACCTCACAATTTCAGAACAAGGTATTTTAAACATGATTTCAAAACTGAGCATAAAAAAGCCCTCGGGGTCCAAAAACATCCATATGCATTTCTTCAAAGATATGCTGAGTAGGTTTCTAAGTATTTTCGTCTTTTATTTAAAAAATCATTTCGTGTCGGTGAACTACCAAATGATTGGGTTACGGTTTCGATCAAACCGTTGCATAAAAGTAGAAAGAGAGGCGCTATTAACAACTATCGCCCAATATCGTTGACATCCATAACTTGCAGATTACTCGGGGACATTATTTGTAATCAAATCCTGGATGTTCTGGATAAGCACAATTTTCTAACCAAATATCAACACGGTTTTTGAAAATGGTTTCCCACGTGTACTCAGCTGAGTGAAACAATCCATGATTTTGAAACTTCAGAAATAAAGGTACATAAATTGACGCAATCTTCACGGATTTCTCGAAGGCATTTGACAAAGTTTGTTACAGAAAGCTACTTCATAAATTGCATAAGGTTACCGTAAAAAACGGTTAGCAGAATCCACTGCAGCGTACATTACAAGAAGAGAACGATGTTTTTTTTTTTTCATGCCACTTTCTCCGAATCACTGACGGTTGATTTGGGAGTACCCCAGGGATCTGTATTAGGGCCGCTTTTGTTTTTGCTATATACTTACGATATTGTGCAGGATAATACAGTTAACATTAAACTTTTTGCACCTACGACTGTGTTCTGTACTCAGAAATTAGCAGCATATCGGACCAATTATTATTTAACAGTGTGTTTCAAAAAGTTGTTTCTTGATGTCATGACTGGCAGATGGTCATCATTGTTGAAAATACTGTTTTCATGAGAATAATGCATAAATAGAAATCTTTGCTTTTTTTACTACAGTATTAACAATAACTTGATTTCTGAAGTACTCAGCTGTAAGTACTTAGGGCTATGGATCTCGAAGGATCTTAACTAGAGTACCCATATTAACTACGTAACCGCAAACGGTAACAGTAAACTTCCTTTACTCAGCCGTGCGGTTAAGTTTTCTATCCCCGCTGTACTTGTACTAGCTTATAAATCAGTGGTAGTACCTGCATTAGGCTACGCTGTCATGATTTGGAACTGTTTTATAAAACCAAATATCTCTAGGCTAGAAGAAGTACAGAGAAAAGCTGCGATTTTTTTTATAACACATTTACCAGAACTTCTGTTGCAGATCTTTTCAGCAGGGCAAATCTTTCTCTCTTGGCGCAAAGAAATCGTTACTCACGACTGACGCTTTTGTACCAATTAATAAATGGCCACCATTATATCGACGTGACAAAAATCATATCCTACTCTTCCGATACTCTGCACGCTAAAGGTATATTCGCAATCTATTACCCGCTTTCCTCGCGTGAAAAAAGTTTCAAGTTTTCATTTTTCCCCCGGACTGGAATCAGCTGAAAAGCAATGCAGTCTCTGCACCAAGATTAACTGCATTTTTATCAACTTTATAATTGTTGTATTATTTGCTAGATTGCTTCTTTGCTGTAAACGTGTGTGCGATAATTTAACGTTTTTTTATGTTCTTGTTGAGCGCAGCTGTGCCTTGTGTGTTTATTGCTCTTTGTGTTGTATAATCAGAGCACAATGCATTTTTTTTGTACATGCCGTTACTACACCATGCTAAAATCACTGTGCGGTGATTACAGTATCTATAAATAAATAAATAAATAAATAAATAAATAAATAAATAAATAAATAAATAACCTCTATCGCGCAATACCCTTATAGGCGGAGACTAAGTGTCCCCTTAATTTTTTTCTGCCTGCTTTCTGTGATGACCGCCAGCGGAGTGCTCCTTATCGCCAAGTTTACAGCGAACAATTTAACCACAACTCTCTGCAAAAAAAAATATGATCACCCCCTCGTACCTGTTAAATGTCTGCGATAACTACCGGTGCTTCAGAAGTTTTTTTCGAATGTTTGATGGTGTCTTTAAATTCCGTCACACCAAGAGGAACTGGCATTCTCACCGTAGAAAGGCACTGATAATCAATTTCTGCTATCTACGCCACCCGTGTTTCTTAAATATATCAATGTGTTTAGTTTAAATACACGCAAACCATAAGGCACCAGTGATGGGAACTATGGAGGCTGTGGAGAAGGATCGGCATTCTCCTCGAGGTTTGGCTCCATCCTCGAGGTTTGGCTTCAAGGGTCTGGCCTTTCTTTTCCGCAGCTGATTTCTGCCCTGGGTTGTCCAAGGGAATGCCAGGTTCAATAAACAGTTTGCGTTAACAGGCCATTTGTATTCCATCAACGTCTTCACGGCATCATCAAGTTCAAATGGCGCGCGGTATGATATAAAATTCAGCGTCTAGGCTGTAAGCTTCTAAAGGGATGGCGTAATGCATGCCTACAAGAGTCCGTGACCAGCATACCATACCCATGTTAAAGGTCACACTGTCAAAGCCGGTGCTAGGGCACTGCATTAACTTGAGGCGATAAGTGAGGCATAGTACTTACTCGCTCGTTTGACCGACAAGGAGAATCAATACGCCCCACCTAGCGGTCTACGAGCTGTGCGCACTTAGCGGGAGAAACATTTATTGAAACGAACAAGATTATCGATCTCGTTCGAGTGGGCAAGTGGACGACTGGGTGGCTTCCTCATTCCAGGACTCCATTAGCCATGGCTGCTCGACCAACATGCGCGGCAAGCGCTTCTTGTCCCAACAGGGTGTCGCCGAACAGCTGCAGCTTCCACCGCTCGAAAGACGTGCTGGCGTTCCTAGCTGCTGGGCTTCCACCCGCACTTCCACGGGATGTGAAATGGTGGGGGACGTGTGTCGGCGCACCAGAAGCCGACGCGACGATATTTTAGTGGCCACATTTCGCAATATTTGTGCAGGTTTTGGAATGTATTTGCTTGCATAAGTCTTCGAGCTACGGCATCTTCAGTGCTGAGCTTTTTGCGAGGTAAGGGCAAAATCAGCGGTTAAGGCGCTAGGTAGCGACTGGATTCAAGGGCAGCTCGTACGGAGACGAACGAACGAGGACGGGGCATAGCACCCAGAGGAGCCTTTGTTTGCGGTAGCCGCCGTAAATGGAAGAGATAACTTCTTGACCCTCGCAGCCTCCAACATGGCAGAAAGCCCAGCTGCGCTGAAACCATAGCGCGGAGCTAGTCATCAGGAACCCCGACATGGTGGGGTCGTCACCGACTCGTAGCAGGCAATCCGCAACATTACCAACCGACGAAGACCGTTGCTGGCGGCTAACAGCTTGGGCCCAAAGCTGGAACAATACCGTCAAACCATGTGGATGCCGGGCCAAGCGTCACTGGAGGGGAAGAAAGGGCAAACTTTTTAGATCGAGCATTAGCCAGCCGAGCGGGCAAAACTAATTTTCCGATCAATCCCCACCCTTTACCATTGTGCTCCTGCCATCCAATTATGTACGTTGGGCTTCCTCATAGCAAAGTCAAGCTCATCACAGGGCTTCGGCCAGAAGAACGAGGCAATATTATTTGCCCCGTCATCACATACACGGCTTCCTACTTTTTCTGAAAGAGTTCATCACGTATCAATGCACATTGTTTGGCAGAAGTCAAAGAAGAGCAACGCGCTCCCTTCCATGACAATGGGAAGTGCAAGGCACCCTGGCCAATCGCCCACTGTAGGTATGTGCCATTCCAACAGAGGCCAACAACAACAACGACAGAACTCTTTTTCAGCAATCTGCATCAAATTCTTAGAAAGTCTAATTAATGTAATACCTTTACAACGACAGCACTCTTTGACCATCAGATGAATTGCTTCTGATAGTTCTGGGGACATTCAGGCTGGTGCACGGCTTCCAGTGCGGCCACTGGACAGGCTTCCATCGTTGTTGTGGCCTTGGTGACATGGCACATACCCACGTCTGGGGATTCGCCAGGGTTCAGTGGGGAGACCTCAGAGAATAGGGTAAACTGGTGTGAAGCTAATGATTGTGCCTTGGGTGAAATTTCAGAGCAATTTTAAAGAAAAGGAAGAAACAAAATATGTGGAGAGAATAGCTGAGAATTAAATAATGAAATATATGAAAATACCCAAACGCTCTTTTGAATGCGGAAAATTTTGGGAGCAATTAGCAAGGGAATTTGCCGGTAGCTGTTATATAATTGTGGAGGTATTCGCAAGCTTGATGCACTGGAAACCCCTCGCGCTCGCGCCGAAAGAGCGGAGGAGGGGAACCAACAAAGTGAGACCCATCTTCGTAATGGGAATTTCTAGGTGTGCTCTCCTCACCTGTGCAAACCTCCGGTAAGAGAGTAAGAAATGCTCCAATGTCTCGACTTCGCCACAGCCGCACAAAGGATTGTGGGAGTGAACCCGCATCTACAAAAGAAAAGAATTATACGGGGAATCCTGCACCACATGAGTGTCATCGCTACCTCATACTGCCGGATTTTACACGCACGAGACTTCCCTGGGTATATGAGATGTTGGCAGTCAACAGTAGAGGGTAAGGGATCGTTGCACGTGGCGGTTATGAACTGAAAACGCTGAAATCGAGTCATACCGAAAAGAACAAGATTAGGGACGCTGCAGACAACTGGTGCATTTAGAACTGATTTTGCCAAAAAGTCTGCTGCTTCATTTTGTAAAATACCGCAGTGGCCTGGTATCCAAACAAAGCGCACCTCTTTCACCCATCCAGGAATAAAAAAAACTTTAGTGAGCGGAGAGACAATCTGAGAGGAATATCACCTGAGAAACAGTTGTGGGAATTTTCAAAGCGGCCAGCCCAAGAGCCATAAACTCTGCTAGATATATGGTTGTCTAATCCGGGACTCTAACCGAAGAGCTCCACAAGAGACACCCTGAAAAAATACCAATCCCTGCCTTCCGGTCGGCCCCAGGCGCATCTGTAGCAATCACAGTATGTTGCGAGTACTGGGCAAGGTGATCAAAGAGGATTGTACTTAATATCCTTGCAAGCTGATGCTTCGCATTAGGAGGGAAAATATAATCAAAAGTAATATCCGTAGGGGACGCTGCCCAAACAACTCTGCATAAAAACTGAGATCCACACCAATGTTCGATAAAAGGTTCTGAGTAAATACAACTTGAGGGTGGCGGAATTTCGGCCAAGGAGGAGTGAGAAAGAGGGCTAGGTGCGAGACGAAAATCATTGTAGCCACAACAGGAGCCAACTCAAATGTCCGCAAAAAAGTCATGACAGTTAAAAGGTGAAAACGGGAGTAAAGGTTGGGAATACGAGCCTGCAAGTACCGATCGGCGGTGGAAACTCATTGAGGGAGACCTAGGCAGAGAAGCATTGCGCGCCTTTCTAACAGCAGCAACGCATGAAGCTTATATTTAGAGGAGCCATAAAAAAGTATGCAGCCAAATCCCAGAATTGGTCTTACATAGGCTTTGTAGAGAAGTACAAGCGTGTTCCGCCGCATGCCAAATTTCCTATTACTTGTTCGTAGTAGCCTATCTAGTGCACGCTCATCTTTCTCAACGTTCGTTGACTCCTTTCTTCTTCTTCTTCTTCACCCCAGGTATATGGCACATACCCACGCGGGGGGATTGGCCAAGGTGTAGTTGAATAAACAAAGAAGTTTCCATGGAAGATGACGACAAAATTGTAGCACCAATCGTGAATTTTGAAAAATCAATAAATAAAAACAACAGAACAATATTGACAGTTAAATACAGACAGCATTTTGGTAAGAAAAGAAGAGCTCGTAGAACATTAAAAGAATTAGCACATCAACCTACCAGTCGCAATTATGTAATCGTGGAGAAACCCACAAATAGAACCCAATGCAAATCCCTTGGCGTTCGCACCAAACGATAATAATACTGGCAAAGATAAAGGGAGCCCTAACCTGGAGAGAGGGACCTCCAGGTAAATCTTTCTCTGAAGTGAGAACTTTGGGCAGTAGAGGAGAAAATGGTCTAAAGATTCAACTTTCCCACATGCGTCACATATGTTCGTTGGTGTCAACCCACACCTGCACAGATAAAAATTCAAACTTGGAATCTTGCACCGCAACCGCGTCATTGATACCTCACACAGCCTGGATTTACACGAACGGACATTCCAATTATATGTTAAGTGCTGATAGTCAGTGGTATTTAGTAAGGGAGATCGTAACCTGGCTGATGTATGTAGGAACCTGGAAATCTGAAACCTGGAAACCTGGAAGCTAGAACATGGAAATCGCCAGCAGGCTGAAATTCGGGACGGGATATATCACTGACGCGTCAAGAGCCGACCTTGCTAAGTAATCAGCCACCTCATTTGAATGAATACCTGCATGGCCAGGGACCCAGACAAAACGGACCACCTTCAAAGTGCATGGGACAAAAAATCGCAGGATACGGCTCAAAAAATCTTCTTGTGAAGTGTCAAGGGAGACTAACACTGACTAACAATCAGCGAGAATAATAACATAAGACACATGACATGGAATTTTGTGAAGGGCCATTCTAAGAGCCAAAAATTTCGCAAAAAATATAGAAATATAATCTGGGATGCGGACAGAATAGCTCCATGCCAAATCCTGCGAAAAGATCTCAGCTGCAGCATTTTGGCAGTTGACGGAGGCATCGGTAACAAGCACCGTATGATGGGGGTATTCCTCTATGTGATCCGAGAGAATACCGTTTAAAATGTTTGCGGGCATGTGTTTCGCATGAGATGGGAAGATGTGGTCGAAATGGAATTCCACTGCTGCCGGCGTGTCATCAACAGACTGCAAAGAACTGAGATCAACACCAATCAGTGTTAAAAGGTTCTGCGTTAACATAACTTGTGGCATTTGATACCATTGCCAATGATGAGAAAAGAATAAGGCGGGCTGAGACACAAAAATAGGAGTACTGACATCAGTCACTGGGCCCATCGAACTGAGGAAAGTTCGCACCGTGAGTGTTTGAAAACGGGAAGTTAGATCAGGGATACGGGCTTCCAGATAAAGCAGGGCGTTTGAAACTGATTTTGGGAGACCAAGGCAGAGGCGGAGAGCGCGCCTTTCCAGTAAGATTAAGGGTTGAATCTTGTAGCTTGCGCTACCAGAGAACAGAATGCAACCAAATTCAAGTATAGGTCTTACGTAGGCTTTGTATAGTAACAATAACGTGTCGTGGCGCATCCCAAACTTTTTATTGGCGATTCTTTTCAGCCGGCCTAGAGCGCGTTCTCCTTTAAACGCATTGTCCTTGATATGAAGGCTCCAATGTAATGCTGGGTGATAGGTAACACCAAGATATTTTACAGATTCCACTTTTGGAATCTGGAGGAAATTCCAAAACTCCGCATTTGTCTACATTCAGGGATAAATTAATACCCTGCCACCATACTCCAAGAGCATCCAAATATCCCTGCAGAATGTGGTAAATGGAGTGGATATCCCTGGCCGAGGGAAAAAACTACGTCATCTGCATACACAAAAACTGTTATATCAGGACGAATGGGGATGCCACTGACTGACTCCTTTAGTTGTGCTTCTTCTTCTTCTTCTTCTTCTTCTCCTTCTTCTTCTTCTTCTTCTTCTTCTTCTTCTTCTTCTTCTTCTTCTTCCTCTTCTTCTTCTTCTTCTTCTTCTTCTTCTTCTTCTTCTTCTTCTTCTTCTTCTTCTTCTTCTTCTTCTTCTTCTTCTTCTTCTTCTTCTTCTTCTTCTTCTTCTTCTTCTTCTTCTTCTTCTTCTTCTTCTTCTTCTTCCTCACCCCAGGTATATGGCACATACCCACGAGGGGGGACTGGCCAAGGTGTAGTTGAATAAACAAAGAAGTTTCCATGGATTGGATTGGATTGGAAAACATTTAATTCGTCAGAAAAGGCAGAATGCAGACGATCCGTGCTAGGTGGCTATCAGTCCACGGCTGACAGCGACCTGGGTAGCCCATTCAATGACCCGGGTTTGAACTCCCAAGTCTCAGCTGACAAACACGGCCTCCCACTGCTCGAGAGTAGGAACCTGTATTAGAGATTTCGGGGGCGGCTCCTCTTTACAATTCCACAATAGGTGATCATAAGTGGCTAAATCACCACATAATGTACATGCAGGGTCGTATTCACCGGGGTAGAATTTTGACAACAGGTAAGGCGTCATGAAGGATCGCGTCTGGAGTCGCCTCCAACTGGTCTCCTGCTCCTTATTAAAGGCTTTGTCTGGAGGGGGGAATATCCTCCTTTCAAGTTTAAACTGATTAGTAATATCGTGAAAAGATGATAGGCCGTCCTTCGAAAAACTCTCAGCAACGACAGCGTCCCCTGCTCGGCTGACGAATCCTCGAGCTGTTATGTGTGCCGCTTCGTTACCAAGGTTCCCCGAGTGAGCCGGGACCCATATCAATTCAATAATTCTGTCTAAGTCTTTGGTTTGACCCAATATGCTCATTGCTAGCAGCCTGAGAAATTCTGCCCCTCGCATAATTGCGTATGGCAAATTTAGAGTCGCTGAGTATGGTAGTAGCTTCTGGGTTAATGATAGCAAGGGCGATTGTCGCCTCTTCTGCCGTTTCCGAGGATTTCGTTATGGTAGTGCCGGAGACTATCAGTTTACCTTGCGTATTCACCGCCGTTAGTGCGAACGCTTGCTTCTGGGGATATTCTGCGGCATCTACGTATACTGCATGTTCATCTTGGTTGTTTATGTTGTGTAGAGATGATGATAAAAATGTGGCACCAATCGTGAATTTTGAAAAATCAATGAATAAAAACAAGAGAACAATATTGACAGTTAAATAACAGAGAGCATGTTGGTGAAAAAGAAGAGCTCGCAGAACTTTAAAAGAATTAGCACATCAACCTACCAGTCGCAATTATGTAATCGTGGAGAAACCCACAAATAGAACCCAATGCAAATATCCCTTGGCGTTCGCACCAAACGATAATAATACTGGCAAAGATAAAGGGAGCCCTAACCTGGAGAGAGGGACCTCCAGGTAAATCGTTCTCTGAAGTGCGAACTTTGGGCAGTAAAGGAGAAAATGGTCTAAAGATTCAACTTTCCCACATGCGTCACATAGGTTCGTCGGTGTCAACCCACACCTGCATAGATATAAATTCAAACTTGGAGTCCTGCACCGCAACCGCGTCATTGTTACCTCCCACAGTCTGGATTTACACGAACGGACGTTCCAATTATATGCTAAGTGCTGATAGTCAGTGGTATTTAGTAAGGGATCTCGTAACCTGGCTGATATATGTAGGAACCGCTGAAACCTGGAAATCGCCAGCAGGCTGAAATTCGGGACGGGATGTGTTACTGACCCGTCAAGAGCCGACCTTGCTAAGTAATCAGCCACCTCATTTGAATGAATATCTGCATGGCCAGGGACCCAGACAAAACGGACCACCTTCAAAGTGCATGGGACAAAAAATGGCAGGATACTGCTCAAAAAATCTTCTTGTGAAGTGTCAAGGGAGACTAACACTGACAAACAATCAGCGAGAATAATAACATGAGACGCATGGCATAGAATTTTGTGAAGGGCCATTCCAAGAGTTGTGCTTTGTTCTTCTTCTTCTTCCTCTTAAAGCATAGCACATACCCACATGGGGGATTGGCTACAGTGTATGGCATAAACAAGGAAATTTCCATATGAGATTACACAATTTTAGCACTAAGCATGAATTTTCAATATCGTATCAATGAAAACGTCAAAATAATATTCGAAGTAAAATAACAGACAGCATTTTCGTGAAAAAAGAAGAGCTCGAAGAATTTTAAAAGAATTATCAAATCATCCTACCGATTGCAGTTATGTAATCATAGAGAATCGCACAAATTGAAGCCAATGCAAATCTTTTGCCCCTTGCACCGAATGATAATAACACTGGCAGAGATAACAGGAGCCCTAAACTGTAGAGAGGGACCTTCAAGTAAATCTTTCTCTGAAGTGCAAACTTTGGACAGTACAGGAGAAAACGGTCTTAAGATTCAACTTCCTCGAATGCGTCACATAGTTTTGTCGGTGTCAACCCACACCTGCATGGGTATAAATTCAAACTGAGAATCCTGCACCGCCACCGCGTCATTGATACCTCACACAGCCTGATTATACATTAACGGACGTTCCAATTTTATGCTAAGGGCTGATAATCAGTGGTATTTAGTAAGAGATACCGTAACCTAGCTGATATGTGCTTGAACCACTGAAACCTGGAAAATGCCAGCAGGATGAAATTCTGGACGGAATGTGTCACTGACCCGTCAAGAGCCGACCTTGCTAAGTAATCAGCCACCTCATTTGAATGAATACCTGCATGGCCAGGGAACCAGACAAAACGAACCTCCTTCAAAGTGCATGGGACAAAAAATTGAAGTAAACGGCTCAAAAATATTTTTTCGAACTTTCAAGGGAGACGAAAACTGACAAAAAATCGGAGAGGATAATAGCGTGAACCTCACCGTGGCGGCTGCGTTTTTATGGAGGCAAAACGCTAAAACGCCCGTGTTCTGTGCGATGTCAGTGCATGTTAAAGATCCCCACGTGGTCGAAATTATTCCGGCGCCCTCCCATACGGCACGTCTCTCTTGCTTTCTTCTTTCACTCCCTCCTTTATCCCTTCCGAAGGGTAGCGGATCGGGCTAGTTGGTGCAGACTTGACATTTTCAGAAGCGCTAAAACACCGAGGACTCAGAGGGAACAGACAGGGATGAGCGCTACTTCCAACTGTTTATTTCGTAAAACCGCAAGTGCTTTAAACAGTTCTCGAACGCTTTTATGACACGGCAGTAAACTACACGTGCGAGAATACACAGTATAGCTACCGAGACTAAAAGAACCAAGGAGATAAGTGCACGATTACGTTGATACCCTGAGGAAGGCAAGTTCTTTTTTTGACAATGAAATAGACGGTGAGCTTACACAAGTGCTACCCAGTGATGCTATGTTCTGTGCTTCTATAATCTCTCGGGTTAGTTGATCACGACTACGTCCGATGATGTGGCACTGATTTAACAATGGAGCACAATTGCGGCACTTACTGCAGTGAATGGCTAGGTTGCTTCCGAAGGAATTTTTAACATTGTTGTTGTGCTGGCGTAGCCGGTCATTGAGACAACAGCCCGTTTGCCCAACATACTTTTTGCCACAAGATAGAGGGATGCAGTACACAACACAGTCTACACAGTCCACGTACCCTACTCTTCTGTCAAACAATTATGTAGTATCAAACACCAAACAGCGTACGTGGACTGTGTAGACTGTGTGTAGACTGCATCCCTCTATCTTGTGGCAAAAAGTATGTTGGGCAAACGGGCTGTTGTCTCAATGACCGGCTACGCCAGCACAACAACAATGTTAAAAATTCCTTCGGAAGCAACCTAGCCATTCACTGCAGTAAGTGTCGCAATTGTGCTCCATTGTTAAATCAGTGCCACATCATCGGACGTAGTCGTGATCAACTAACCCGAGAGATTATAGAAGCACAGAACATAGCATCACTGGGTAGCACTTGTGTAAGCTCACCGTCCATTTTATTGTCAAAAACAGAACTTGCCTTCCTCAGGGTATCAACGTAATCGTGCACTTATCTCCTTGGTTCTTTTAGTCTCGGTAGCTATACTGTGTATTCTCGCACGTGTAGTTTACTGCCATGTCATAAAAGCGTTCGAGAACTGTTTAAAGCACTTGTGGTTTTACGAAATAAACAGTTGGAAGTAGCGCTCGTCCCTGTCTGTTCCCTCTGCGTCCTCGGCGTTTTAGCGCTTCTGAAAATGTCAAATTTATCCCTTCCCTGACGGCGTGGTTCAGGTGTCCAACGATATATGAGACAGATACTGCGCCATTTCCTTTCCCCAGAAACCAATTATTATTATTATTAATAGCGTGAGACACATGACATGAAATATTGTGCAGGGCCATTCCAAGAGCCAAAAATTCTGCAAAGAATATAGGAATAAAATCTGGGATGCGGACAGAAAAGCTTCGTTCCAAATTCTTCTAAAAGATGCCAACTGCAGCATTTTGGCACCTGACGGAGGCATCGGTAGAAAGCACCGTATGATTGGGGTATTCCTCTGTGTGATCAGAGAGAAGGCCATTTAATATACTTGGGGGCATGTGTTTCGCATGAGATGGGAAGCTGCGGTCAAAATATAATTTCACTGCTGCCGGAGTGTCATCAACCCATTGCGAAGAACTGAGATCAATACCAATCGGTTTTAATATGTTCTGCGTTAACTTAATTTCTTGAATTTGATACCCTGCCCAATGATGAGAACAAAATAAGGCCGGCTGAGACACAAAAAAAGGTTGTGCTTTGTTGGAGCTGCATTGTTTTCTTCCATCTCTGCCCCTCCTCATATATTCATGCAGGGCTGATCTTGCTGTGGACCAAGGTCTTTGAATCCTCCGCCGGCACACACAGGGAAGATTCAAAAGGAGAAAAATGTCTGAGCTTACCACATATGCAACTTCATTAAAACAACTTTTAACCCCTTGAAAAAATATAATTCAGGTGTCATTCCACCAGCAAAGATGCCTAGACGCCACATATGGCACTTCGCGGGACACATTGCGCACATTAAACGCGCAAGAACTGCTGGCATGGGCAATGAGATTTTCCTGTATATCACTTACCACAAAGCAGACATTTCACTCAATGCCATAGACACCTTCACAAAGTAATGCCAAAAGGAACGTGAAAGCACTCCTGCTAGCCACACGTGATTTACCACTGCTACACCGCACGTAGAACATTCTAGCGGGGAGTAAATATTAAGTGGCCCAAGCTTGGCGCTGATTATAGGGACGCTAAAATCCCCATAAGAGTAGAATGCTACAGCATTAGGACAGCATACCTTCATGTTAACTAGGCTGCCTGACGCATGTCCAAATTCAACGACATACAGCTGCACACCGCCCCCAAGATGTGATTCCAACTTGCTTGTCTCCAGCTTTCCTGGTTGTGCCCGCCTCGCCTTGTTTCTCACTTAACAAATTTTAGCGCCGCGGTCATGTAACCTCTTATCGACATCGCCCTCTTGACAAAACAGCACCTTTTATGAAAAATTCCGTACGTAAAATCAAACGTCTTGAAGTCTAATGTTCATTAAAATATTCTTGTAAGCAGGTGTGTTCGACTGAAAGCTTGCGGACGGCACGGAGACAGAACACATCCGCAAAACGTACCTTGAAGGGTGCCCAAGCCGACACGTTGGCATTGTAAATATCATACCACAGTGTCAAGACTCTCGTCAGAAGATGACGACGTTGAGCTTGAGCCCGTCGTCTCACTTATTGTGTTTGCTGCGGCAGTCGTAAGACAAGAGATAGTCGTTGAAATTTTGGTCGTCGGTACGACTGAAGACGGGCACATCACGCTGGCGAAGCGACCCCTGAACGAAAAGCAGATGGGGCAGAGAACGCGCGGGATGCGATCTCGTGGTGCAGTGCTCCCCGTTCGAGTTGTGTAGCCGTCTGTAGATATATCGTTATAAAGAAATCTTACATCTCTTTGAAAAAATTGCATCCATAAATGGTTTCCTGCTAAAACATGCTTTGTCCAGAATTGTTGGGTATATGTTTTTTTGAACTGGAGTGATGGCCGACTTGCTTCTCCATATTGAGCTCGTAGTTTTTTGTGTAAGTGAGGCTTGTCTTTTTTGTCTGCGTCGATGGTGTCAGACTAACTTCTTCGGAATAGTATTTGTAATAATCAATGGGATGACCGTTAAGCACTGATAGAAAATATAACGAATACAAAAAACATCAAGCAGGAGCGGTGAAATGAAGGCCTATTGCCTCTCAGGGTTTTAATAGAGCGAACATTGAAATACGCAGTGAAGCAGGCACTACATTGGAAGAAGTAAAACAAAGATGTCTAGTTGTCCCATTCATACTTCAATTATGCTCGGACATAACAGTTAAAAATCCATTACATGCTGATTAAATTGCAAGTCGCTGTGAACACCGCGTTGTAGACGATGGCTGTCGATAATCTCGGCCGTATGAACTGATTCAGCAAACGACTAACGTATGCAAAAGACCTATGACATTCAGTACAGATCTACCACAACGACACAATAAGGTATCTAATAAAGACTGCGAGTAACTTTAAGTTATCAAGCAAAACCTTTACCATGTGTTCTCTTTACATTAGACTACAGATGGCCAAAATAATGCAGATCTGAGCGGCAGCTCAAATATAGCGAATGGAGACACCTCTCAGAGACGTTGGCTCATTTCCTAGACACCCCATGTCACGGGAATCCCAATGTAGCACTTGTCGACTTTAATAAAGGGGATTGACTCTTTACCAATAATCAGCTCAAATAGAAATCCAAGCTCCAAAGCTGACAGCACCAGTTGCACATAAGAGTAGTGAAACCTGAAAAGATCACACTGAATACAGTATGTGAAACGAATTTTCCTAACTCGTGTCTTAACACCGGAGGTGCTAAAAGCAACTAGCAGTTCGTCACGGGCACCCTGTCGCAGTGGAACGCCCGGGCGAGCACTTGAGACCGCAGGGCGTGGTACCTGCATGTGTCCAAATCGGCCTCATCACCGCACAGCGTTTGGCAGAAGCGCATGAGGAACAGTTGCCTGATCCTGCGGTCATCCCTCCACCACCCCCACCACGGATCGAGTTCTAGGCGATTGGCCTCCACAGCCAGGAAAGCCACGTCCAAAGCCCAGTTCACAAAGAAGAGAAACTTTGCTTCTATGGCAGAGACATTCCTCTCTAGAACTTTGAAAGCTTCCTGTCTGGTGCACTCCGCTCTATCGTCCACTACGTCCACCAGGTCCAGCTCCTGTGGGTCAACGACCTCTTCGATGCTGTTCTCTACTCGCGCGCTGACGGGGATGCATCCTCCATTCTCTCGGCTGCTCTGGACTTCCTTGTGCACATTCGATCTTGCTGCCGAGATTTCCCGAGATAACGAGGCACCGTCACTCAACTCTTTCTTCAGAACAGCTGCCCTGAGCCACTCGGTCATGAGCCATACGCCGACCGTTGGGAAGTTCACTCCTGGTCCTGAAGAGGCGTACGCCATGTCCGGCACGAGGAAGTTGGCCGGCACGAGCACCTCCATCTGGTGGTTGACTATGCCGATAACGATGTCCCCGCCAAGGAGGCGCTCGACGGCGTCTTCCTCGTAGTCGGTGTCGATGCCATCCCGGCTCGCGTGGACGACGTTTAGGAGGAAATGGTGGTTGTAGTCGTTGGGCGCGATTCCCGCCGGAGCGGTGGGAGGCCAGGCCGATACGTTGCGCTCACCTGGGCAGAAAGTTGGGTAGTTTTACCTTCATGAGCCACCGTCAGCCTCAGCTGCTAAACACACACACACAGGCTTCGGAAAAGAAAGTGATAACACGCTCAACCTATGATAAAACTGTCATGCCGTTCATTAAATACACTGTGAAAAACAGCGCGGGAAGACGGGACACACGAAAACAAAGACAGCGCTTGTGTTGCGTTACTGCTTTTGTGTGTCCCTTCTTCCCGCGCTGTTTTTCACAATTAATGAGTAAAACCCCAATAAATTGCAGCCTTAATTAAAGTACATTATTTTAATAAATAGTTAGACTCAGCGTGGTACAGAGGACCACACTATCAATTTAAGACTGAGTTAACAGCGCCTGGGAACTTCCTCCACTGAGGGCAGGTGTAAAATGAGTGATAAGGCCCGCATGCTATCCTCATTTCAAACTATTTTGGCACGCCTTTTAGATAGATTGCAGATACATTAGCTAAGTTTCACACGAAAGAACCGCGCACAGAAGAACCTAAAGCTAGCAACAGGCTTTGCTTTAAAGTTACTCAGCAGTGCTTATTACCATTCGAAGCTCCAATAGAAGGAGTCAAATTTAATGCTTCGATTTTACAAACTGAAATCTTAGCACAGCTGGTAATAAAAAACACCGAGCGAACCCCCCCTCCCCCCCCCCGTTCATTTTGTCCTCAGTACATTGATATCTAATGCTGCTCAAATCTTTTGAACCCATTCGACGCGGTGAACTGACATTACCGCACATATCCCACTCTGTCTAGCACCACACACCAATGCTAAAAAAACATTTCCCCTCTGAATGGGGGCTCGTGCGGCGCTTTTATCCAGATGAATCATCAGCCAGCCTGCGTTACGACGACGGGGTTCCGTTTCTCTTAACTTATGTAAGCAGTCCTGTAACAATAGCACACTGATCTGCAAAGGCTGCTCGCTGCGCTATGCGGCCCTACGATGGTTCCTATGGTTTTTTTTTATTTTCATCGTATGTGGCACAAAGAATTCGCACAGCACTGTTGTGTTGCGTCAATATCTATGTTGTCGGCGCCCCTCGCTCTATACGACCTGCGATAAGCTCACTACACTTATCAGGAGCCGTGTACAGTACAGTTTTCGTTCTCGCGGCGTGGTCTCATGGTTTGGCGGATGAGCAGCGCGTTTGGCGTGCTTGTCGGTATCGGCGTGGCACTGTTTTCCCAGGGCCAATATTTGTGCGAGCGGAGGCAACAGAAGTTGAAGACAATTTTTGGGGACCAGAAGGAGGGCGCAGTCAAAGCAGTTGCACCACACGCGAAGAAACACCATGTGACGAAATGTGACGAAGAACCTTGATGCAGCTCTGAGCATGTCTACGACACCTAACAACGAATCAATAATGCTGTCGTCCACGGTGTGGAAGTGCAAAAAAACTCACAGGAAGGTTACGACTATATAACGCGAGATTCAGCGATAGCTGGTGTAGTGGTCAAGTGATGCATCCTTGCACTGGTAGGCATCCTTGCACTGGCTGTTCCCAACAGAGCCACCCGTGCGACCTAGGTTGACCGTGACATGAGTGCGTTAATGGCCGGTGGGTGCGCTAACGACATCCGCCCATTGGGTGGATATCATTAACGCACCCACCGTTTACGCTGACGGCTACGGCGACGCGCTGGCCAGGCAAGGCCGCCTAAAAGCTATCATTGTACAACGATCAGATTCCTTGTATAGACCAGTCTGAGTCCGTTTCAAAGGGTTTTGCGTTAACCTTTGATCAGGCGAGCCCATTTTTCACAAAACACTGTTCTCATAAGTGTTTTCGCCGGCCTGCGCGTTTGTTTTCCGAGTAAGCCGACCAAATCTGTAATCCCGCGGAAATTTCGGCCGCATACCCTCTTTAGCAGCAGCACATATCGGCTTACTGCAAAGAAAACAGAGCTAATTATTAAATAAAAGTCTCTTCCTTTGACCTAGGGCATTATTCTTCCAAGACTTGTTTTCCAGTCCTCCCACTTAGAGGAAAAATCTCGATTTCTAGGCATTTTGTTCAGCAGCACATTGGGGAATCTGTCCATTTGTAAAAGAAGCAATTTGGCTCTTGAAGTTTCTCGCAATTCTACAACAATTGGCTTATCGCGAAATTTTCCTCTTGAATATTTTTGAAGGGGTGAAAATTGGCCGAATGGAACACACAGTCGTTTTCTTCACGCTGAATACCCGTCCCGGCCCCGAAAGAAAGAGGCGCGCTTTGGCGAGGCTTACATGCCCGTTTCGTGCACGTATCTTCGCGCGCATCACGGGCGTTCAGTGCGCCTGTTCGAAGTCCTCTCAACGAACATCGGAGGCGTACTGAACGCTACCGCGTGGTAATGACGGGACTTCAGCTGGCAGGAAGGCATCGAAAATCTCCGAAAAAAAAGCTTTTATTGACGTGGCTTGCGTCCACGAAAAAAAATACAACTAAAAACATGGCAGTGGCGACAGTAGTAGGCGGGCTCGGTGGAGATCGATTAACAGAACAACTGATACACTCGGCCGTTCTCGATTTGAAGCAGACGAAGAAATTTAGAGATAAGGCGGGGAAACCGCTACAACAACCTCCAATTGCGTAGAAGTAGTTGCAGGTGACTGTAATCACTCCAGACAAATGTGGTTGCATCTTCTCTGACAGGCTAAACGATAAAGCCGTAAGCGTCTTTGAGAATAAATAAACAAACATTACAAACCTCCGCTCCAGTACACTTTGGAACGTAAGTTTGTCAGCTTATGCGAGGGTAGCGGCTGCAGGGTCGCAACGCAAGAAGACAACGACAATAACGAAGGATCGCGGACACCTTCCGATTTGGCTACAACGAGGCTAAACTGTAGTGTAGTATGCTTATATAGAAGAAAACCTGCTTAACACTGCGAAATTGCAACTGCTAATCTTACTTTACTTTCACACCTTGTGAGCCAGCAATTCGACGACCGAAAAGATTTCAAGGGTAATACGTACCTGAGAAGAATCCATCGTTCTTATTGATAATGCGATTACAGGCGCAGTCACTATGAGATGCATGTTTGTATTTGTCATGTCTTCCCCATTTAAGAACAAAACAGTAAAATCACACTACTACTCGCATCCAGCTGGAATGTTCCTTGTAGTTGCGTCCGCAGCTGCTGGAGATGGAGGATAAGAAAGAATACTTACCGATGATCCTAACTGGTACATCATCCAAGTCAGCCTCGTTGAGCCGCAGCTCCATCGCGGTGGGACTGCGGGCGAAAGCTCGCCGCAGTGACTGCCTCATGACATGAAACTCGTCGAGTCCTGTCCGTCCCACCAGCGTGTAAGTCACCCAGTGCGGGAACAGCGCCTTGAAGTGGTTGCCCGTTATTTCCACGCACGTCTTGGTGGCGTAATAATGGTCGTTTACGAAGTCTCCGCGGGGAAGGACGTAGGCGTACTTCATGACCTGAGCGACAAAAGCGCCACAATGTCAGAGTCAGAGGGGTGACTACGGCGACAGGATTTTGGATGAGTAGAGTTCAGAACGGCCTGCTTCTGCACTCCGGCAGATTTTCTTTAGGCCTTTGGGAAACCACATCGGCAGTTGTTGTTTTTTCTCTAGATTTTAAACAATATGTTGTCATAGCGATTTGCACCCGTTCTGGAGGAACGGTTTCTACGGCACTCTGCTGCGGAATAAGGGGTATCGGGATTGCATCTAAGTAGTGGCGGCCGCATCCGAGTGGAGGCGAAAGGTAAAAACAAATATGCGCCGAAATGAGCCGATCCAGATCACAGCACTTCGGCGCCCCTCGTAGCACACGTGCTTATTTGCGGCGTAGCACTCGGCATATCAAGCTCTTGAGACGGCAACTCTTGTCACTGGTAACATCATCTACTGCTTCTATTTGTTTTGGTGTCAAGAAAAAAGTATGATACGTCCCTGAGAACTGTCTATAAGCGAATATAAGCAATAAACAACAGCACTTATTCAATTCGGTTCCAGACCACCACTACCCGAAATATTTTAAAAAGATTTTAGTTGCAATTGTTGATTTGTGCAATGGGCTCCACTTTGAACAAGCAGACATTGGTGCACGATTAGCCTATATGCACAGAAATCCTTTCAGGCTTCATACTAACGCAGAATATTTGTTCCTCATCACTTTTTATTTTTTTTGCCCTCTTATTGATCATGCTAAGAGTTCCGTTTTTCTGCTAATTTAGCGTAGATATTTCCCAACGCAGACGAGAACAGGGAAGTGCACGGGTCGTTGCCGCGTTTCGTTGCAGCATGAAAATAAGGGTATCAAAGGACGGTACTGCTGTTATTGATTCTGTCTTTTTTTTAAGAAAGGAAATATAATTTAAAAGTAACCTGAGATACGAAAAACAAGCAGATGCAAAATCATGATGCAAAATCTACTTTTGGCACGATAAATGTCGGTGTCCCTCAGGGTTCAATTTTAGAACCCCTTTTATTTATTTTATACATTAATGACATTGTAAACATTCCATTAACTCCTAATATTATTATATATGCCGATGATAGTAATGTCTTTTTTTCTGGCTCCAATCTTCAAGTACTTGAGCGGCAATCTAATGCCTGGCTTAACGAGTTAGCGGTTTGGCTCTGTGTTAATCAACTTCAGTTAAACGTCAGCAAAACAAAGTTTATGCTCTTTCATCCTAAAACAAACCTTTAGGTCATCGCGTCAAACTAGCTTTTAATGACTTGAACATCGAGCAAGTTTATAGTTGCCGCTTTCTAGGTGTGTATTTTCGCAGTGATATGGGGTGGACAGATCATGTAAACTGCATTAGACTAAAAATGGCCAGGTCTATTTGTGTTATCTATCGTATTAGGCATCTACTTCCACTACAGGTTAGAAGACAAGTATACTTTGCCCTTGTTCATTCCCATCTTCTATACTACAACCTGGTGTGGGGAACTTGCAACAAAATTGATTCGTATAAATTGCTTTCTCTTCAGAAAAGAGCTCTACGCTCATTATGTTCAAGCCCAGTTGTCGAACATAATCTTTTCGAAACATTTCATGTTCGCAATTTCTTTCATTCCTACAATTTGAGTTTGGCTGTTCACATTTTTTATAAAGTAAAACATAATTTCTGGTCTTTCCAAAATACTTATAATTCAAGAAATATTACGTATGGTTTACGTGCGGTCGCCTTACCCACTGAAAGACCTAGAACAAACTATGGAAAACAAACTATAGATAACCAAATTGTAACATTGTGTAATGCTTATCAGTCTCTAATAAAAATCGCCGTAGAAAGTCATAGTGTATCTGCTTTTAAGAAAAAACTGAAGATTCTTTTTCCTGTTTAAATTCAGCTAACTTTGTATATTTAGTCTTTTGCGTTGCTTCCTTTACTGCCGAGTGTGCATATCGTGTTTTCTGCCAATTGGTGTTTATTATCTTTGCAACGTTTTTTCAGTGTTTGCTATTTCTATCGTATAACTTTTGTTGCTTGTTTTGAAAGTGTCTTTTTTTTTGCCATGCGGCCACTGTTCGATGTATTATTCGGGATGTAGGCCTCGTCAGGAGGTTTGCCTCGTCTTCCTCCTTTTGCCTCACCTCGAGGGCATATAGTATTATATGGCCAAATAAAGATACTACTACTACTACTACAATAATACACATTTGCGAAAAAGGGAGAGGGAGATTATGCCTATTCGTGTGGTGGGAATAAAAAAAATTTCCACTTTCCCTGTCCTAATGTCTCGGTATTTGAAGTACTCACCGACCTTTTATAGCACGAAACCAAGCCAGTGCGCGGTAATGATGAGTCCCACATGAGTGTCATATCGAAATAAGCTCTTTAACGATCGATCAATACCGCAGAAAACTTGAAAAACCGCGTCGGAACAAGGTATGCCAAACCGCGTTTGCGAATAAGATGCAGATCTTCCTCTGAAGCCGCGCACTGTCCTGAAGGGCAAGTCGATAACGTCGCTCCTGGCTTTGATTCAATAAGGGGGACTCAATTTGCAACCGTGGGGCTCAATAGAGGAACGTATCTTTCACCTGCGCTACCAGGACCAGTGAGGTGTAGACGTAGGCCGTGTGCGGTTTGGTGGCCACTGCAGCCATGGTTGCCCGCATTTCAGACAGGCACCTCACTGAGACCACAGTGTCGGCCGTGTGGACAGGAACGCCGTTGGGTAGAGCGCGGTTGAGAGCTTCCTCAAAGCTGGCACCGAGGAAGATTCGCCTCCCCAGGACTTCGGCGGTAACGTTCACGAACCGCTCCAGTTTGAGCACTCTTTCCACGGCACTGGGAGGCGCAGACCCATTAGTGCCAGCCATGCTGATCTTCATTGGCTTTAATGCTGAAACTATGAAGATTAAAAAAAATACTCAAAAGAAGACATTTGACTGAAATCTGTCTGGTTGGGAAATTTATTTTAGTAGGAAGATGACTGACCCCAACCTAGCGAATTTTTAGAAAAAAAAAACATGACGTTTCGGGACCGGTTCGGTCCTTTCTGCGCGGTATGACTACAGGGGAGGCGCAGCTTGGCCTTTAAGCCCTCGTGTGGAAGACTCCCGGGTTAATGTAAGAAGAGGGAAGCGTACCTGATACATACTGCTTTTTTGTTTTGTTGTTGTTCTCTTTTGTCAATTTATTCCTTCTCTGTTTGACCTTGATTTTGCTCCCCCCTTATGTAATGCCTCCGGGCCTTTAAGGGAAGAAATAAATGGAACGAAATTAAAATGTTTACGTTCTGATCTCAACTACGTAGGAAAATTTACAAAACTTGATAAATAATATAACACATTCTTTCTAGTAATTAAGCGCAATAATTTCTAAAAAAATTGATGCTCAATACTTTCGCTGTCAGCCTCGAACCTACCGGCAGAATCAAGCGACTGGCGCATACATGATGGCAGGTACAGCTGTAACTGATTTGAAGTTCTTTTGTCCATCGCAAATGATGCATAATTAGAAAACTGTACCAATTTTAGAGCTATGGAAACACTATCTCGCAAATACAAAAACAGCTTGCTTGAAAAATGCCAGGGTACATTGTTGATTTTTTTATATGCCTGCTAGATCACCTACCACTAACATAGCACTGTGAACTCTGATACGTCTTGTACCACATGCGGAAGCTTTGTGCACAAACCAGGGCACATGGCGACCGATTGCATTTAAAGACACTGACAAAACTGAATAATGACGCCCTTTGAGCAATAATTTCGATCAAATAAAGCATGCTTTTTTCACAGCGCATTCCGTCCCTTACACGCGGACACATAGGTGGGTTTTCCTCACCTGTGGACGTCGACGTCGACGTAGAGAAGCGGGTTCAGAGCTTCATCTCCGAGACCCATGTAACTGAGTGCCTCACGGAGGAAGGGAACGACGTTAGCATCGCCCAGTGAGGAACGCAGGCTCTGTCCCATGTTTACGTGGACTTTCCCTGCCCTGGAAGACACGCTGATCATGGAGCAGAGCCCTGACCGCAAACTGGACCCCACCACAAAGTCGACAAGAGCCGCCATGACCAGCGGCTTGTTGGTGGTCACCGCAATATGCCGGAGGCCCAACGCAGATATGACATCTGCAGCCTTCGTGATCCGCTCGTCCCTCCTAAAGATGAACGGGCGACAGCTGTTGTAGAAGACGGCCATGATCCCTTCCTCGTGGGCGTACAGGTCCAGGTTGTGCAGGACGTGCTGGAACGACTCATGGATGCTGGCTGTCAAATTGGCCGTGCTCTCCTAGATATATACAGACCACACTGTACATTTTCAGTATAAAATGTAGTACCTGAGTTGCATATAGTTGGCTGATATTCTTTCACATTTCGTTCGCAAGTCGGAGTATCGCACATGATTGTGCTCTGTGCGCGATGTCCAAGGTTGCTATTACAGTTACGCATTTCGCTTGACATCCTTTCTAGCCGAGGCAGGAAAATGTTATAGATAAGCCTACCAAAACAAGCGACACATTTATGAAAAATGCAACGTCGGAAAGAAGGCACACGCCCCACTTTCAATACCGTTCCGTCGGCTAAGTATGTTAAGGAGACTTAGCTGCCCTCGACGCCAGTGCTTCTGCTAAACATATTTCTCAAACTTTTTCTTCCTTCACGTATTCACGAATAATTTTCATCGCTGCAAATAAAGTTCTTTTTGTTCACCACCTGTCAAGTGGTTTTCAAAGCGCCCGCTTTCACCGCCATTCCTCTGAAAGCAGGTCTTCTTTAAACTTCCAGGCGCGTGCTGTGCTCGTCACAGGACTTTCCGCCAGTACCTTTAATGACAAGTCAATTCCCCAAGGCCGATGCTTTTTCCTTTCACTACCTATGGCCAGGTAGGCGTGTCCATCAGCCTCCATGCCAGAAGCGACCAGATTTATCTCGATTGATCGCGTCCAGGCAGGGCTGATTCTACGTTGTTCCAGAATGTTCTAGCAACTTTCCACGCTTTATCTCGAAAGCTGTCAGTTGCGATCCTGTGTCGACTGCGCCAATTGAATTTCCCCCTTCAGGTAGCGATAAGAGGAAACTACTTGATGATGAAATCGGGGTTTCTTGATGACCCGTTGGTTCTACTCGCAAACATTCACATTACTCAAGGAAAGGCGAAGGTTAACTATTTTTTACAACATAGGTAAAAAACGAGAAGAAACAAAGCAAGGAGAAAACTATTTACATGACTAAATCGTGGATCAGACGAATTCAGCCCCAGCTCAACCCAGAGCGCTTGGTTTTAAACCCTCTGTCTCCGCCCTTAGCGAGGACAGCAACCAATAAGATGACAAACGACCCATCTCGCCAATTAGTGGTTAGGGAAAGGAAAATAAAGATTTCCGCCAACTAATCATAGATTGGGGAAAGAGTGCTGATTAAACATTTGGGAAAGGAGAGGTTGCAATCAAATAGACAAACAGCACAAACGCGACCACCCTCTCCCACGGCACCCACGGCCCAGCCGTTACCACTTTCCTATCTTTTTCGCACACGCGACAAAACGATCCCTAAAGTGTTTACAGAATACACCGCACGAGACGAACACAGTCGTTACGGGAATAGTGGGTTTCCGGTCACTCGGCTAATACTCAGCCGTATCTCGTGCGCCCCCGAAACCTCGTCAACCGCTTAACAACCACATGTCGACAGCTGTACATGGTTAGCGTTTTTCCCGGCGGGTCATCCCCGTGACGGCGCGGCGTAAACGAGGACGTCCGCCGCACGAAGGGGAGGCAGGGACGGGACGGGCCCCTTTGTTGGGGACTTCCGACCCCACTGGAGCGGCCTTCCCTGCGGACACAATATCAACGAGTTCGCGGAAAGGTCAGCGAACTCCACACCTCCCAACCAAGAATGTCACGCGGACACTTGCTGTCAGTGTGACATAAAAGTCCAGCCACAAGGTTCCAAGCAGCACTGCGCGCACACATACACAGCCTCAATTCATTCCGTGCATACAAGGTTAGGACACCAACCTGCACGTTCCAGAACCTGCCATATCCGCTCTCTGTATGCCAACTGCGAAGCTGGTCCCTAGCCTCCACTTCCCACATTACATCGACTGGTTACTTGCGCATGCAAACATTGAGCACTCGGAGAGCTCGCATGCTTTAAACTCTGCAGCAGCGCCCGGCTGGGACGCTGTCTCACTGGTGCCGACCGGTCACAAAAAAGGACAACTCCCGCACCCCCTTTGCAAGCGCTTCTGCGTTTCGGTAATAAACCTACAAAGGCCCGGCAGCGTGGGTATGGTCGAACGGTCCAGCCGTACAAAGACTCTGAAATGACAGCGCCGTTGCGTGTCAAGTTTTTCCCCTTTGGCCGCAATCGGCATTCTAGCGCGCCCGATGAGCATTTTTTGCTTTCTAATGCGTGGTGCGCGACCAGTTAGCCCTGACTGTCGCCTGCCAGGTACTCTCCGTCTGCCGTGGCGCTCCAGCCTCTTCTGAAATCTCTTACGTCGTGAGTTAGCTCACCCCTCTTTTTCCGTGTACACTGCTGTTCCCTCTGAATAACGTGCTACGCCACTTCTCATCTGCCGCTGCCTATCCACAACGTGAACGCCTTTTGCGGCCGAGAAGCATGCCTTCACCTTGCCCTTCCTGTTGCTACCGTCTGAGTCACCCGCAGGCGTAGTCTGAGAGGACTCGGCTTTGTTGCGTTTAGGGTACATTCGGCGGCGACGACCTTTTCTAGGTGCCGATGGTTTTCTGCGTGCGCTTCCTTTGTTCCGGAATCATTGGTGGAAGCCATCGCTGAATCCTCACGCAGCTCTTTGCTGTCGCCTTGCGCGCTCAACGCGTCTACCAATACCGCTGTCCGAGTTAGCGCTACCTGCGTTCTTTGTATCGACAGCTCGACCGACACGAGCGGCGCGTCCTCAGCTGACAGTGATGGCCTACAGGCCACCTCGGCGACAACTTCATCAGAACCTGCTGTTACCCTTAAAGTTTGTCGTGCTCTTTCGCAGTTCTGGGGAACTAATCTGCCAGGGACAGCGACGTCAGACTCAGAATTAGCATCTCTTAATTCCGGCCTCGCTCTTTGTGTTTCCAGCACTTGCACTTTTTCCGTCTCGCTGGCCTTTTCTAGTGCTATACGCTCCGAACGAAGACGATACGTTTCGCGCTTCAATTCCAGCGATTCCATCTCTACTTCTGCGATCTGCAACCGCAGTTGCAGCAACCGCAGTTGCAGCATTGCTAACCGCGTCGATGTCGCCTCAGGTGCGGCGCTCTTCTGACCTCCGCCCATATGGCCCGCGGGCGCCAATGGGTCCTTTTCTGGCATAGGAGCCAGCACCGTTTTCAGTCCATTTGCATAATCGCCCAACCGCTGTCCATGTTTCGCATCCTCTAGTGGCGGAAACTGCATTTGCATCAATTTTATTTCTTTAAGTTTTGAGTTTAAGCTTCAACTTTTCAATTTCAAACATTTGAGCCTTGCGCTCCCTTTCGTTCCACAAAGCTTTCGTCATATTTCCCAGTGCCCGCTCGGTCGTTAGCACCGACTCTGATGACACGAGTTGCTCAACAGGCTCTAGACTATTCCCCCCTGCAGCATCCATCTCTGCATCAGTCATTATAGCGCTACCCTATAGCGAACGACTACTACACAGACATGGCAGTTTCGGATAAAGCAAACAGGTGTCCTACCTCTTTCGATGCTCCGACGACCGCAGCGCTGTCAATCTCAGCGCGATGACAGCGGGCTCCCGGGAAGGTATAGACGCCCACAGTTGATCCTGGTCCCTCAGCAGCTCACTGCCTCGGACCTCGCTTGACTTGGTCGCTTGGTTCTCAACCTTTTCGATGTGGACGCTGGGTTCTTTTCAGCTGCTCGCTGACTCGACCCCCGATGGCTTGTCGTTGCCCGGCTCCTTCAGCTCCTCGCGGACTTGAGCCTCCGACGTCCTCTCGAACTCGACCCGTGACCTGAAGCTCTCGACGTCGTCTTTCGAGGCAGCTTCACGTTTTCTCCTTTAGGACAAACAGCTTGTCCACCGACTTGTTCTTCTCACCTTCCGTCCAATGCCTTGAGTAGAAAGAAGTTGCGATCCTGTCTCGACTGCGCCAGTTGCGATCCTGTGTCGACTGCTCCAGTTGAGTTTCCCCTTCCAGTGGCGATGAGAGGAAACTACTTGATGATGAAATCGGGGTTTCTTGATGACCCGGTGGTTCTACTCGCAAACATTCACATTACTCAAGGAAAGGAGAAGGTTAACTATTTATTTACAACATAGGTAAAAAAACGAGAAGAAACAAAGCAAGGAGAAAACTATTTACATGACTAAATCGTGGATCAGACGAATTCAGCCCCCGCTCAACCCAGAGCGCTTGGTTTTAAACCCTCTATCTCCGCCCTTAGCGGGGACAGCAACCAATAAGATGACAAACGACCCATCTCGCCAATCAGTGGTTAGGGAAAAGAAAATAAGGATTTCCGCCAACTAATCACAGATTGGGGAAAGAGTGCTGATTAAACATTTGGGAAAGGAGAGGTTGCAATCAAATAGACAAACAGCACAAACGCGACCACCCTCTCCCACGGCACCCACGGCCCAGCCGTTACCACTTTCCTATCTTTTTCGCACACGCGACAAAACGATCCCTAAAGTGTTTACAGAATACACCGCACGAGACGAACACAGTCGTTACGGGAATAGTGGGTTTCCGGTCACTCGGCTAATACTCAGCCGTATCTCGTGCGCCCCCGAAACCTCGTCAACCGCTTAACAACCACATGTCGACAGCTGTACATGGTTAGCGTTTTTCCCTGCGGGTCATCCCCGTGACGGCGCGGCGTAAACGAGGACGTCCGCCGCACGAAGGGGAGGCAGGGACGGGACGGGCCCCTTTGTTGGGGACTTCCGACCCCACTGGAGCGGCCTTCCCTGCGGACACAATATCAACGAGTTCGCGGAAAGGTCAGCGAACTCCACACTGTCTATCAGCTTTAAATTAAGCACTGCCGACAGCGGCGGGCATTCTTTCGACGACCACAGAGCACGCTTGTTGCTACGCCGCCGCCGAGTTATTCAGTCCATTGTGGGCGCAAGTCAGCCCAAATAAATAAACTTTGTTTAGACGCCATTTTCGCAGCCTTTCTGCTCCCCGGACTGCAGTCACTACTTTGTGACAATATTCCGTACATTTACTCTATGGAAATCATTACTGCGCCTTTCAGAACGCGTATTCTCGTAACTGTAACATTTACTGAGGGAAAGCTTTTCGAAACATAACTTTCTTATTTCATTTTGCGTTCATATCAATCGGCAAGCAATCGGACAAAATATTTCGAGAATTCACATGAGCAAACATGTGAGCCAATAAAAATCTGGGAAATTATTTACTTTTTCACAGAACACAACTTAAGGCTTAAGTGGTTAAGCTCCAGAGTCAAGTTGAACAGGTCACGCCAATGGTTTCTCGGTTTTGCTCTAAAAATGCAAGACCACTAGGCGAGTTGGTCCATGTTCCCGTTCAAAGTATGCGACAAATTACGCCTGAAGACGACATGCGTGCAGTGAAGTAGTGGGGAGTGTCCGTTGTTAATCATCGCGATGCAGAAACGTACGGCGCGCACCCGTTGCAGAGCCTGTCGCCCTCTCCTGCCAGCCACCATGCACCTCGAGCGCCGTTAAGCGGGAGTAGTGTGTGGCTTCGAGTACACACGAATAACTTCTTCGCTGTAAAATGAGAGTTATTGTGATACCTCTGATAGGACTCTCTCGGTCAACGTAGGGTGAATGCGCTCTGCACCCTCATGTTGTTCCCATATATACATATACATGGAAACCGTTCTTGCTTAGGTCTTCTCGGCGAAAATCCAACCCTCTCAGCTCTGCGGCATGTCGGTCACCTCTGTATTTTAACTAGCTTTTTTAACTTGTTTCACATCCATTCTCCTTTCCCCCTAGTGGACGCCGACAGAGAGAGAGAGAAAGTGCCTCCTCTCCCTCTGCATTGAAGGCCGTAAATGCGCACATCTGTGTACTCATTCGACTTAACCCTGATGAAGGACGGTCCACCGTCTGAAACCGTTGGTGAATAAACCTAGATAATCGAACCAGTTGTGACCTTTTCACTGTGCAAGTTTTCACTGGCCCGTTGGGCAACCCTAACTGCTTCCACTATATATATATATATATATATATATATATATATATATATATATATATATATATATATATATATATATATATATATATATATATATATATATATATATATAGTGGAAGCAGTTAGGGTTAGGGTCGTATATATTTATTTATTTATTTATTTAGTACATACTGCAGACCCTTTTCAGGGTCCAAGCAGGACAGGCATATATTCTTAAAACTCAAAAGATACAGAAAACAATGAAAAGAAATGTACATAAAAATGAGGAGACAAATTGTGCAAAATATTACGATGTCATAACATGGTTTCAATCGGATATTGTCCGCGAAAAAAACGAATATTTAAAACAGTCAGTTTTCGCAAAATACGGTGTCAATGAGTGAATGTGATGATGTCGGGTATAACGTGTGGTTAAGGGGGATATGTACTGTGAAGGATCCAAAGCAAACTTATGGTTAAGTAAAGAATAAAGAAACTCAAGGCGATATTTTCCTCTTCGCGTTTCAAGTGTTTCAATATTGTTAGCCGCCATGAGGTCAGTGGGGGAGTCGGTGATTTTAAATTTGGAATAGATAAACCTAACAGCTTTTCTTTGAACCCTTTCTAATTTTTATATGTTAAGTTTCGTGAATGGGTCCCAAACAACCGAAGCATACTCAAGCTTTGGCCTGATGTAAGCGTTATACGTTAGCAGTTTTACGTGAGAAGGTGAATTTCTTAGTTTATGCCTCAGAAAACAAAGCTTTTTAAATGCAGAGGAGCATATGTTATCTATATGTGAGTTCCAGGAAAGACTGCTTGTGATTGTTACACCTAGATATTTGTAGCTATTAACCTGCTTTAGTGTTGATGATCCGAGTGTATACACGTGGTTAATTGGGTTCTTTTTATGTGTTATTTGCATCGAAACTGTTTTTTCAGTGTTAAGAACCATGGAAAACTCACTGCACCAATCAAGAACATTTCGAAGACACTGGTCAAGTTCGTTTTGATCGTTAGTACACGTAATTTGACGGAAAACGACACAATCATCAGCAAACAAGCGAATATGAGTTCCTGGAGTAACCACATTAACAATATCATTGATGTAAATCTGAAAAAGCAAAGGCCCCAAGACGCTTCCTTGGGGCACCCCAGAGGTGACTGGGAGACAACTGGAGCTGCACCCATCGACTGAAACAAATTGCACTCTATTCGTGAGGTAATCTTGAATCCAGGATATTAAAATGTCTGGAAGATTAATGTTTTTTAGTTTTTGAATGAGTTTTCCGTGGTGAACTTTATCAAATGCTTTGCTAAAATCCATAAATATAGTGTCTATTTGACCATTCATATCCAGTGTGTTAGCAAAAGTGTGTACTATTGTAACTAATTGTGTTATTGTAGAATAGCCCTTTCTAAACCCATGCTGAAAGTCGCTTAATATGGAGTGTTCTTCAAGAAATTTGTTAATATGTTTAGCAATAATATGTTCGAGCATTTTACAGCATGCGGTAGTTAAAGAAATAGGACGGTAATTTTGTAGTAATGTGCAGTCTCCTTTTTTAAAGATGGGAATAACTCGAGCAGTCTTCCATTCAACTGGAAGTTTTGATGACAGCAGATATATTTTAAACAACACAAAAAGAAACTTCGCAATTATTTCGGCATAGCGTCGCAAAAATACATTTGGTAAATTATCGGGACCAGAAGAAGTTTTAGGTTTCAGTTCTAAAAGCAAAGCAAATACACCAGGGAGGCTAACAAAGTCAACCTCCGATACAGGAAAATATGACGCGCTTTGTACAGTTTGAACACCTGCTTCAGAGAATACGCTGTGAAAAAAAGAATTAAAATGGCGTGCAATGTCAATCGGATCAGTCAATGTCTCTCCCTCCGCTGTTATTTTTGAGATATGTTTCTTGCTGTCACTCAGGAAGTTCCAAAATTTACTTGGGTCATTTTTAACAAAACTGGGTAACGTTGTGTTAAAGTACAAGTCTTTTGACTCACGAACCGCACGTTCAAGATTATTTTTAACCGTTTCAATCTGACTTAACTGGTGTTTTTTTTTCTTAGATCTTTTTAGTTTTCGCTTCAGTTGAATAATCTTCCGCGTCATCCAAGGTGTGCGTTTGTGAACTTTTTTGCGTTTATTTGGAACGAAGGCATTTAGACAATATTGACACATTTCGACGAATCGCTCCCACAGCTTGCAGACATCATCATTATCATCGAAGCTCGATAAACAAGTTTCCATATGTTCAATCACTGCGGCATCATCAGCCCTAGAATAATCCTTGAAACATCGTACGTGACTGGCTTTTTTGTTGTGGTATGGGGACTTAACTAAATCTATCGATACGCTTACGAGGTGATGGTCTGAAATGCCTGTTTCGACCGATACAGTATGCATAGAATATTGACGGTTAGCAAAAACTAGGCCTAGTATAGAGGAAGATGTACCTTGTACACGAGTAGGTTGATTTACAATTTGAGCTAAATCTTGAGTAAGCATGACATCAAACAGAACGTCTGCACTGCTCCCAGATTTAGCACCGCCTTGTAAGCGGTCCCAGCACACATCTGGCAGATTGAAGTCACCTATTAACAGTATTTTCTTTTTTTGGAAATGAGACAGGTGATGTTGTAGCTTAATAAGATAGTCGGGTGTGGCATCTGGTGGCCTGTAGCAAGCATACAGGATGAAAGAATGACCCCAGCAAGAAATTTTTATGCAAAGGCATTCAAGGTCTGGAACATCATATACAAGGTCGCATTCTACAGAGTCTTTTAAGAGAATGGCTACGCCGCCACCCCTTGAGGTCCTGTCCTTGCGAACGACTTTATAATGAGGAGGAAATACCAGGTCATCTGCTAAGTCGTCATGTAACCAAGTTTCCGTCAGGACTGATATGTGTGGGTCGAACTCCAGCAGTTTAAGTTCAAGCGAGTCTTTCTTGTTTGCAACGCTGCGTGCGTTAATGTTAACTATTCTCAAGCTTTTTATACTAGATTGGCCCGTGTTACTATGGCAAGACAAGCTATCTGTCTTAGTGAAGAAAGAAGCTGAGGTATATGAACCACTCACTTTATCGGTGAGCGGTTTCGCAACAGCGTACAACTTCGCGTCACGGGCCGACTTGCGCCGATACCGTCGTTTTTTTGAACCTTCACTTTATCATTTTTTTCGTAGTCCCAAACGTAAGGAATATTATTGATATATAACTTATCAAACACCAAGGAAACCCTTTCTTTTTTATCTCGGTTCGGCTTCGCGCTATCCCATAGTTTCTTTCTTAGTTCACGAACGTTCTTTGAAAAGTCTTCGCCAATTGAATAATCTTTTCCCTTTAGTTTCTTTCCGTTCTTGAGTATCACAGTTTTATGCCTACTGTCTAAAAGTTTTAGGATTACAGGACGTGTTTTGTCAATTGCCGGTTTACCTAACCTATGTATCCGCTCAATAGGGATAGGGTCGAGTCCTAAGATATCATGAAAAATATCTTTGTTTACGGTTTCTTCAAGCGTTTCATTTGTTTCCTCTTCAGTTTCTGGGATGCCATATATGATCAAATTTGACCTCCTGCTATAATTTTCAAGCTGCTCAAGTCTTGCTTCAAGCCTTTCAATCGTTGTACTCATACAACTAACCTGTTCATGGCAGGATATTACTCGGTTCTCAAGCCTGGACAGGGCATCTAATTTGTTCTCTATGTTCACTAATCTGTTCTCTTTCATGTCTTTTATGTCAACTGCAATATCATTAAGCTGTTGTAAAATTCGGGTCATGTCAGGGCCTGGGTTCGATTCAATGTCACCGGCTAACAATAATAATTTCCTCAGACAAAATGTGAAAACCTGTAGCAAGCAACAAAGCCGAGGGCACGGCAGCACCAACAGGAATAGGTCATTAGAACGAAAAAATTTTCCACACTTTTTGCTCACCTGCACAAGGAAGACAAACGGATTAGTGCTCCGCATTCTGTCGATGCTACCATGCCCAGTGGTTGCAAAACGAGCGTGAATCCCTTTTATAGCTTGAGTGCACAGTGATGCCCCCTGCAGTCCTGGTTCCTGGCAATCAGAACGTGTTGCCGAAGAATGATGATACGGATGCCAAGATTCCAATGCTGGTGGGCGTATTTCTTGATCGATGTCTTGATGCGTTGAAAGATGGACATGCGCAGAGAGGTTCAGCACGCTGATGTCCGGACAGCCAACGATGAAATATCCAAGAAGGCCACATAGCTGCACAAGGAAGACAAACGGATTAGGGCTCCGCATTCTGTCGATGCTACCATGCCCAGTGGTTGCAAAACGAGCGTGAGTCCCTTTTATAGCTTGAATGCACAGTGATGCCGCCTGCAGTCCAGGTTCCTGGCAATCAGAACGTGTTGCCGAAGAATGATGATACGGATGCCAAGATTCCAATGCTTGTGGGCGTATTTCTTGATCGATGTCTTGATGCGTTGAAAGATGGACATGCGCAGAGAGGTTCAGCACGCTGATGTCCGGACAGCCAACGATGAAATATCCAAGAAGGCCACATAGCTGCACAAGGAAGACAAACGGATTAGTGCTCCGCATTCTGTCGATGCTACCATGCCCAGTATATATATATATATATATATATATATATATATATATATATATATATATATATATATATATATATATATATATATATATATATATATATATATATATATATATATATATATATCAGCTTCCATCTGCGCACAAATTCACGAAAGGAAAATTAACTCCGACTGCCACGGTGGCTCAGTGGTCAAGGCGCTCGGCTACTCGCGTTTCGATGGAGGCAAAAGGCGCCCGTGTGCTTTGTGATGTCAGTGCATGTTAAAGATCCCCAGGTGGTCGCAATTATGCCGGAGGCCTCCACTAGGGCCCCACTTTCTGCCTTTCTTTCACTCCCTCCTTCATCTTTTCCTTTACGCCGCGGTTCGGGTGTCCTCCGAGATGTGAGAAAATTTATGCGCTATTTCCTTTCCTCAAAAGGCCATTCCAATTTTTTTATTGTTTCAATTGGTTGGTTTTTTTGGGGGGGAAAGGAAATGGCGCAGTATCTGTCTCATATATCGTTGGACACCTGAACCGCGCCGTAAGGGAAGGGATAAAGGAGGGAGTTAAAGAAGAAAGGAAGAATAGGTGCCGTAGTGGAGGGCTCCGGAATAATTTCGACCACCTGGGGATCTTTAACGTGCACTGACATCGCACAGCACACGGGCGCCTTAGCGTTTTTCCTCCATACAAACGCAGCCACCGCGGTCGGGTTCGAACCCGGGAGCTCCGGATCAGTAGTCGAGCGCCCTAACCACTGAGCCACAGCGGCGGGGCTGTTTCAATACGCCGCTGGCGTTAATTGGGCTGAAAGGCATTGGTGTTTGCAACGTTGTAGAAAATTGAAAGTTGGTTTTTGGGGAAAGTAAATGGTGCAGTAATTGTCGTACATTTCTCGGCCGACAGCCGAACCACACCGTAAAGAAAGGGAGGAACTGTTGATTTTGAAAAAAGGTAAAACGAAAACCGGATTCCCTGGGACCGTGGACACCTCAGCTGCGTTTTCAAGTGCGTCACGTTGGTGTCCTCCAGCAAAAAGCTGCTTTCGCACAATATTCTGCGCCCCGCCGCGGTGGCTCAGTGGTTAGGGCGCTCGACTACTGATCCGGAGTTCCCGGGTTCGAACCCGACCGCGGCGGCTGCGTTTTTATGGAGGAAAAACGCTAAGGCGCCCGTGTGCTGTGCGATGTCAGTGCATGTTAAAGATCCCCAGGTGGTCGAAATTAATCCGGAGCCCTCCATTACGGACCTATTTGTTCCTCTCTTCTTTCACTCCCTCCTTTATCCCTTCTCTTACGGCGCGGTTCAGGTGTCCAACGATATATGAGACAGATACTGCGCCATGTCCTTTCCACCGAAAACCAATTATTATTATTATTATTATTATTATTATTATTATTATTATTATCATTATTATTATTATTATTATTATTATATTCTGTGTTTAGCAGTGTTAAGCCGCCAGCAATTTTTTCTATGTTGCCATTCCTGTTGCAATGGCTTCTAACTAGTACTTTGTCCATACACCGGCCTATCAGGTTCCCTGCCGCTGCGAAGTCTTTAGCCATGACACAAGGATCTGCGCCAGAAAAACTTTAAGAGTGTGATTGCTGTTACGCACTTGCATGTGTGTGAAATGTGTTCGTGCGATTCCATTCAACTTTTTGCAATGCAAGTGTTTAAACAAAATCTGTCGAAGAGTCAGCGCTTTGTATTCTGTTCTGGTAACCGAGCATATTCTGGTGCTACAGTGCAGCATCTCGACATAAGCCGAGACTACATGGCAGTAAAGTTAGGAGAAGCCACCTTCGCAATTGCATGATGCTGTTGACAGACGCACCTGTCTTTGCGGTTATTCAGTGTTTTTCTTGTGTCCATTGATGCCACACCTTCCATCGATGTCACACACCTAACGGATACGCGCTTTGCAGAAGGTCCACAAGCTTTCACCTCCCTTTATATTACCTCTATACCAATCTGCGACAGAGAGGATTACAGGAAGGATATGATCATTCATTGCACAAAATAACAAAGGGAGGGAGAAAAGAGCTAACCCTCTAGCCAACACCCGACAGACGGACTTGCCTTCGAATGGTATCTTTCAGCGGAAAACTGAAAGCACCACTATTGTACTGAAAGCTGAGCAGCCTTGCTATCAAGATCCTCTCGTTTTAGCAATCAAGTATTTTATGCTCTTACGTAGCGCCATTTTCTCATGGAAGTCCTAACATGCCCATAGGACTGACGCACACCTGCCGTGATCAGTTCCTGAAAAGAAACATTCGCGAATAATATTTCTTTAGCACCAAGAATATTTTGCTTCAGATGTAATGGTCCTGTATGTAATTCGTGCACTCAGCGCTTACATGGTATCTCTGTGGCGGACTGCGTGCAAAAGCAGTGATAATGTCAAGCTTATGCACCAATACTGCGTTCCATAAACCTCACTGCACCTTAGTGTGGGGCGATGAGCAATGCAAGACGAAGAACGCCGCGTGTAATGCAGAAGGCACTGCTAAAGAGACGAAAGCTAAAGCAACCTCTGCGGCAAACGTTCTGTAATACTGTCGATTCTCTGATGCTCTGGACATTGAGAACATCTCCTCTTAGTCTTCATATTTGCAGCGTGACGGGATGCGGCATGAGTTCCATCAGGCCCAGAAGCGTACATGCAGTAATAAGAGCCCTCCACACGTCATAAGCGGTAAGTGTTTACGAAGTACTTAGCAATTAAACCTTGAACTGCGATTCAGAAGATGTTTTAATTTTCGTAAAGAGCTGAATGAAATAGAGCGGAACGGCATAGAAGTTTCTTTACGTGGCTGCAGACATGCTTAAAAATCTGTCATTTTGTACACGATGGTTGTACTATCCTCTTAAAAATCAATATCTTTCAAACCTATATTCTGTTGTGAAGCTTTATCGCTGGCAACAATAAGTCAGTAAATAAGTCCAAGCTGCCGCGCTGGCTCAGTGGTTATGGTGTTAGGCTTCTTACCTTAAAGAAACGGCTTGGGTCCCGGCCGCGGAGGTTAAATTTCGATGGAGTCGAAATGCTAGAGGCCCGTGTACTGTGCGTTGTTAGTGCACATTAAAGAACCCGGGTAGTCGAAATTATACAGAGGCCTCCACAACGCCATCCCTGATAGCATGTGTTGTGTCGCTTTCGGGCGTTAAACCTTGTAAACAAACAAATATTTAAGTCCAAGTTATGTAGCTGAAATTTTATGCTAAAGGCAGAGGCTAGAAAGTCTGCACCACGCGTATCATCAATTTTTTTAGAAAATAACTTATCGAAGATGTGCGGTCGCGAGCAACGACAGCGGGAACGAAGTTTGAACATTTATTTATATATTACTCCTATATTATTCCTAAATCTACATTTTATTCGATTTTATAATTTTTTTTCTCTTGGCATATAATATCTGAAAGCCATTTAGAAATTTTGTACGAATAAATGAACTAACATTCGAAATTTTAACCACAAAGCTTGTCCCTTGTCATGCTGCTCGCGACCGTACCTCTAAATTTCACGAATGACTCCGATAGACGAGTAGATAAATGAGGTGATAACTGAATATCGCTTAGTCCAAAATCACTGTTATTTCCTAAAAATTCTGCAACACTCTATTGTCTAAGCTGAATTTTACTGAATATTTCGAGCGGTCAGCTTGCAAAGGCTCGGTTAATTCGAAGATCTGTGCTGATACGGTCATTCAAGCACGAGCTCCAGGTTAGCTGAGCAGAAATTTTGAGAAGATAGTGCACACGCACTCATTGGTTCTTATCTACCGGTATTTTGGCCACTTCGCGGACAAGTGGCGCCTTCTGGAGCCACCACCGCGATTCTTCTTTGAACAGCTGTCTGCCGCGCTGCGGCGATAATTTTTGGGCCCTGTCGCACGCGCTAGAAACTCCAAGACTAACAGGGTTGTGCCTTCGCAATGCCGTTATTGTAGGTACTAATTAAAAAAACCGCTTGCAGTTAGTACTGCTTCACTTGACAATATTTCAAGCAACATTTACAACAACACAGGATACTTTTTGCGACTGATTTTTTGAAGCCTGCAGTCTTCGTGGACGGAACCGTGACGGAAAATCGGAGTTGAAATTGCCGCCGATAAATGCATTACTGCGTTAATACAAAAACAGCAGGAAAGCAGGTAAGAGCGATAGCTTAAAGATCTCGATACTGGCAAACCTGATATGTGCCCTAAGCTTCGCCTAGCAACTCGTGCATCTGCTGTATTGTTTCACCGCTAAATTTAGCGGGTGCGGTGACACTCTCGGAGGCCTCGTTCGCGCTCCGCGAACTAGCGGCCCGAGTTAAATTCAAACAATGAGAAGTGACCCATCCCGACTAATCAATTTCTATTCGTTTGCGGAGCATGTAGGGTCGCGCTATAGGTCGTGCTTAGCGAGCTCGGAGACATTCTAGGGTTACCGCCAAAACATGCAGGGCATTGCCTAGGTACCCGCTAATATAACAAGGGGATTGCTTACTAGTCTATCGTCGTTGAAGGGCCTCAGGTGATGTAGCTACACAACTGAAGAGTGCGCACCAAGACCCTCTCGGAGACGAACACCAGCAGTGTCGAGCGAGCAGAGGCGGCGGCGTGCGCCATTCGTACTGGCTGATCGTGGACCCGTCAAGATGCTTTTGCATGCCAGATAATTCCATGTCCCGAGACACGCGTGGCATGACTTTCGGCAGTCTGGACAATCTCGATGTCTCGTTGTGTCACACCAAACAATTTGTCACCCATAGGAGTGCAAATCAACTTGTGCCCAGATGAACACACATTGCCACCTACTGGGTGCTAAAGAACGGTGCAGACATCAGCACCATTAAGGAATGGTGCAAAGCATAAAACATCAGAAGGTGTAATGGTTCCACTTAAATTAAAGGGAACTATTGACACCTCTACTAGTGCATGCTGAAAGGATGCTTCGCATTGATTCACCCATGAAGCAAAAGCCTTGAATTGATGCATCATCATCAGCTTGACTACACCCATTGCAGGGCAAAGGCCTTTCCCATGTCTGCCCAATTAACCCCCTCTAAAATGCACAGCCTCTAAAAGCTTATGCGGTGCAGCCTCCCTCAGTGGTGCTGATCTCTGCACCTTTCCTTAGCTCCCACTACGTGTTAATGGGTGTTCGCCTGGGGCCAAGCTGATTTGCACCCTTATGAGTGCGAAATTCTTCAGATGGTCATAATCCTCAGCTTTACGTGTAGTGCCTCATGCTGCTGCCCCTGTCCCTGCTGACCAATAGAGCAGCCGACACTGGAGGCGTAGATGCGACCGCCTTCACAAGATCTATAGATACATAAATAATGTAAGTTTAATCATAAATGCTGTGTCAAGTAGTCACCAGCTACGTAGACACCTGCACGGGCTATCACGAAAAGCGGATCTTGTACCCTGCAGCATGCTTGAAACGCTAGCGTGATGAGGAAACACCATAGAGGAAGGAACGGGAGCAACAGAGCGAAGTACTACGTCTTGCGATTTGTTGACCATGGAGGGAGGAGAGAGCGAAAAGGCCTACAACGGGCGCCTTGCAATTCAATATCAGTAGGTTGCGGTGTGCAGGGCACAGTTCCTATGTTACTGGGGGACAAGCGGGGCCACAGGATAAGCAGCATCAACCGCCGGTGCGGCTGTCATCGTTTGCATTGCAATGCAAATTCCGTCGACCCTACTCAGGCTCGCCGCGGTGGCACAGGAACCATGGCGTTCGGCAGCGCTGCCCAAGGTCACGAGTTCAAATCCGGGCACTGGCGGCCATATATAGACGGAGTCAGATTGCGAAAATGCCCGTGTGCTATACGATTTAATTGCGCGTTTAAGAATCTAAATTATTCTTGAGCCATCTGCTACAGTGTGTCTGGTAGACTATCTGTATCTCTGAAATAACTAGAGACTCTAAGAAAATATAAAAGTTAAAAGATTTGGAGAGTATTTGCTGTAAGCAATGTAGATGTTTTTTTTTCTGAGCATCCGTGAGAAAATCGGAGATGAAACTCTCGAAATCACACGCGAAATTTCCTCATTTCCACGTCATTTTTATGATGTCGTCTAACTACCGATCTCCGGCAAACCGGAGCGAAAATACGAAGCCCGCGTCACGTGCCATAACGCCTGCCAACTAACTCCATGGCGTCGATGGCGACTGGTGAACCAGCCGGATCGCATTTCCTACCATGCGTCAACGCTTTCATGCTCGCTGTCTTTCCGTGTTCAGGCGTGATCCTCCGGCCCAGTGGGTTTTGTCATCGATTAATCAGGGTAATGCACATTCGGCAGTTTGGCGTTATTGCTTCTAAGTGATTGTTAAACTCAAGAACAGAAGTGGAACACGTGTCCTGGTGAGCAGCCTGCATCTCCAGTACGGATACAAGAACTTCCAGTGCCAGGCAAGTAATAGTCGTGAAATAAAAAGAGCTGTCTGGGAAAATAAACTGCTGTCAGTTGATCGGCAGTGTCTTGCGCATTCTTCATGAGTAATGTGCGAAAGCAAATTCGAGAAATCCTAAAGTTATGAATGCTTCTATGTAATACGACCGCGAATTGTTAGCGCCTCCCCGACTTTCCGAAGGGGAACGCTATCGCGTGCAAATTCGAACAAGAGTATAAGAGCACAAAGAGATCAAAGAAAACAAAAGGCATCCTTCTTTATAATTTAAATGAAAAGAGTCGATACGAAACGAAAGCACGAAAAAGACACACGCAACACGCGTACAGCACTGCAGAAGTAAAGGAAAGTTCACCAAGTACTGAGCGTCCCAGGTGAAGCGCGGATGCCATGCAGAATGGGCAGACGCGGGTGGCTGTAATGCGATGCGTCACTGGCATTGCGTGAAGAAAGCGGCGCAAGGGAGCCAGGTGGGGGTATGAGCGGAGAAGAACACAGGGAGACGCCGGTGGTCTCCCGTCAAACAGCCCAAATAACTTGGCAGCAGCAGGAGAATCCTAGCCAGATCCCGTCGACGGCGGCCCCGAAACGCCAGAGGCTTAACGCAGGCTATCCAAGGGTGCCTTTAAGCAGTACGCACCCTAAATCCATCGGCTGCCACCTAGAAGCTTGAAAGGGCCGCAGGAGGCTTGCATCTGTAATCCAAGGAAGGTCCACGGCAGCACGGACCCGACGTCCAACGGCTACCACCTCCACGCTTGAATCACCCGACTTCCCCTGCCCTGCCTTCCTTCACACCTCGGCTTTCTGACAAGTCAGCTATATGAGTCAGACGATATATGAGACAGATACTGCGTCATTTCCTTTCCCCAGAAAACAATTATTATTATTATTATTATTATTATTATTATTATTAGTAGTAGTAGTAGTAGTAGTAGTAGTAGTAGTAGTAGTAGTAGTAGTAGTAGTAGTAGTAGTAGTAGCAGTAGTAGTAAAGGCGCGGCGCTGCGCAGCGGCGGAAGACCTGTGGCTCGGTGCTACTAATGGCGCATGCGCAGTTGTGGCTAGAGAGCGAGAGAGAGAGAAATATCCGCGGCGAGGCGCGCGTTGTGCCGTCATGTGCCTCCTCGGAGCACCGCAACGGCGAAATCGCGAGTTCGCGGCCAGTAAAGCTTTCGCTTTAAAAATTGCTAATGGCCTAGCTCATTTAGGCCAGGATATACGTAGCGAAAGCGCGGAGACTTCTGCATCGGAAGAGTGAATTAACCAGATGCGCCTTTATTCATGGTTAAAGCTTGAGCGGTTATGAAGAGTCATTTAGAATTGGTATTTTACCACCGTCGTTTTCTCGTGCGCGTACAGTACTTATACCGAAAACTGACAATCCTGCTAAGCTTAAGCAAGTTACTAGATATCGGCCGATAACAATTACTAATGCCGATTATAAAATGAAAGTATTAGCCAAGCGTTTACAGTCAGATATGGACACCTTGGTTGCCCCCCACCAAACAACTTCACTAGAAACTAATCTGATAACGTTGCCACCAGACGTGTGGAATTCAAGAGCGGACCATCATCACGAATGTTCATGTCACTCGGAGTGTACTGGAATGCTGTGGCGCTGCCTTTAGGCGATTCTCAATGTTGCAGATTGATTTAGAGAAGGATTTTCACCCTGTATGTCATGACATTCTTTTAAAAATATTTGAACACGTCTGCGCTAAGGAAGTAATTAGGGGTTATAATGGCTTATAAAAACTGTGCCATGACTCTGGTTGTTAACAGAGAGCTCACAGACATAATTGCCGTGAGAGCATCCGCGCGGCAAGGCTGCCCATTGTCAGCGCTACTTTTCGCTCCTTACCTAGAGTCATTTTGCCGGAATGTAATAAATAACGGCTCTATTCGTGGTTTTGAACTAGAAACATTTGAAATTAAAGTACTGGCTTATGCTGATGGTGTGGCAATTTTTGTAGTGACCACAGCAGCATAGAACATGCGATGTCGGTTGTTCGCAGGTTTTGTGATGTAACCAATAGCGTTGTTAATCTGGATAAATGTGCGGGCCTTTGGAATAGGGATCGGGCATCAGCGCCTTTGTTTCATGCAAGTGTAAACTGGTCACATGTTCCTTCCAAATACTCAGGTCTTCCTGTTGACAAGTATAGAGATAACGATGACTTTTGGAAGAAGAAAATTGAAGAACTGTCCACGTGTACACAGAAATGGTCGGGAAAGGAACTGTCCATTTTCGCGCGCGCAAACATAAGTAGTGTATAACTGGTTTCAAAAGTGTGCTATTTGTTGCAGGTCCTTTCGTGCTCTCGACTTAGCATTCAGAAGTTTCATCGCCTCTTCGCAGTTTTTGTTTGGCAGTCCTCATGGGAGAAAAGTAAACGTGATAATTGATTTCTGCGTTTGAGTAAAAAGGGGGTCTTTCCTTGCCAAACTTGTACCTGAGGCAGGTGGCGTCAATATTTATGTTTCTTCGAGATCAAAGCGACCCTTCCTACGGACTTTTATTCAGGTTAGGCTTTCTTCGGATCTCCCAAACTGTTATATCCACTGTAGACGGGATTCGATACAGTGTAAGTAGATTTTTGAAGGAAGTGATCTTTGCTTTCCGGTTTCTAAATGCTCGGTTCAGTTTGGAATACCTTTCATATGTCACGAGTAAGAAATTGCTAAGACACTTGCTTGACTATTTCTTCCCCGAGCCAATATATCGATCTCTGTTTAATGGAGGCCAAGGAGGAAATTTTTTAAAAGGAATAAGGAAAATGATGGTGCTGGCCGGTGTGAAGACGTGTTTCTTCAAGCTGCACACTGGTACGTTGCCGGCTAAAACATGGTAGGAGGAGAAGGGATTGTTTTTACCATGGGGTGCTGAATGCTTGCTGTGTTACAAGCCAGAGTAAGTAGAACACGTCTTTATTGATTGCTGGGATGCGCTGCTCTTTTGCGACATGCTCCAGCGTACAATAAAGAAAGACACCTTTGACGCCGTATGAGATACGATTCCTGGACGGTGAGCCGGATCTTTATAAATACGATGCAATTTTCCTTCTTGACCTGCACAGCATTTGGCGAAGCAGGATGGCTGTACGACACTGCGATGAAGATGCGCTGTCTGTCCGAGATTACTTCAAAGAAAACATATTTAAGCTGCGTGAAGTGTACAAGGGGCTATGTTTTGGAGATGAAGTTATCGAGCTGATGGGAGAGTTGTGTTCTTTGAAACTGTTATGATTTTCTCACATGAGTGAGACGCATGTCCGCTTTTGATGGCTGAGAATGTAGCGCAGAACATGTTTGTGATGTATTGTAAACGGTCGAAACAGGCAATAAAGACAAAAAGAAAGAAGCCGTCGTGACGAAGTGTTAGTGTCTCCGCCTCAAACGCCAGAGGCCAAATTAGATACCGAGCCTCGGCACAGGTTTTTTTTTTATTCGGTGAGTGTGCGGAGGGATTCAGTGGCTCCCATAGATGTCCACCGAATAAGTTGGTTAGCCGTTAAGCGCAGGCTCTGCTAAGGAGCTTTATACTCCGGCGTAACGCGCGTGCGTGCGCTGCACACCGACGTCACGTCGGCCACAGCGAGACCCTCTATACTCCAACTGCACTTGACCGCCGACGCTTTCGGAGGCTTGGGTGCACTCTGACCGCACGGGCGGAGACATGGAGCACATCTATTTCACGCCGAGTGCGCCAGCCGCCCCCGGCCCGGCCTGACCGGGTCGGCTCCGCGGTGAGGCGCGCGTTGTGACGTCATGTGCCTCCTTGGAGCACCGCCACGGCGAAATCGCAAGTTCGCGGCCAGTAAAGTTTTCGCTTTAAAAATACGCTTTATAGGAGCAGCCTGTTCCGTCTTTGAGAATAGGCGTGAGCGTGAAGTGCATTGTAGGAAGCGCATAGCGCATCTAGGACGCCTGATAGTTTGCGGCAACGGCACACCACTGTACACGCTACGCACGAGTAGGTCTATTGAGGAGCAAAAAATTGCTGAAATTTAACTACTACTGAACCTCGTTAGAGAGCGAAAGCTGTAGGTTGGGATAGTTGTGGTTTTTATTAAAATAATAGTAAAAAGGAAGGAAAATATTTTTGCTAGCCCCGGCATCTGCCATCGATACTGAAGCACCTGAGCTGGGGCAGCGGAAATAAAGGGTAGCGAAAGCTGTAGTGTATCAGGCAACTAGACGCGACTTTGCGTCTGTAACGTTGAGTGCGGTCCGGACACTAGATAGGCATCGGGCGCGCTGGCTCAGTGGTTAAGGCGCTCGTCTACACAGCCGGAGTACCCGGGTTCTAACCCGACCACCGCGGCCGCGTTTCGATGGAAGCGAAACGTAGCTGATTGCACTTTACTCTTCCTGCTCATGTGGAGGAATGCGAAAGCATTTTTTTTTTTTGGAGGAAAGGAAAGGACGCAGTAGATCTCAAATCTCGACATCTCGGTGGACAGCTCAACTTCGCGAAAGCATGACCGCTGGCTCTGGGAAGGTCAAATTTAGTTATATGCGAAGAGCTTTCGCTTCAAACTGAATGTGGATTAGCTGGAGGAAATGCCATGCGAAAGCTGTCGCCATTCATTGTGTTCATTGGCGTTGGCGCTGACAACTTTCTAGATGCCGATATTTTGAGGAAAGGAAGGGCGTATAACTTGCTCCCTGGGTCAGTGGGCGCCTAAATTGCGCTTTGTGGTACGTGGCGGTGGTGAGAGATAGGTGTGGGCTTCATGAACTATCGCTGACAACGTTGTGGCAGACACGCGGCACTGCACCATTAACTGCCACCTGCCAGGGTGGCAGGGTAGGCGCGCTGCCTATCCAGCGTGCGCAACGCAATCAAAGCAGGTTTGTGCCGTTGGAGACCAAACGCACGTACATGAAAGCGAGATTGAGGTGTCCACTAACTCGGGGAACCGGCTGTGCGCGTTTCCTTTCGTGAAAATGAACGGCCTCTACAACGCTTTCAGCGCCAATAAACCCAATGAACGAGGGTTTGTTTGGTTTTTGGGGAAACGAAACGCCGCAGTAACGTCACGTCTTGGTGACACCCGAACCGCGCCGTTAGGGAAGGAATAAAGGAAAGTGAGAAAGAAGAAAGGAAAATAGAGAAAATTGAAAACTGAAAGTTGGTTTTTGAGAAAAGGCGCGGCGCAGCGGCGGAACACCTGTGGAACGCCGCAGCTGTGGCCTCGGGACAGGCACGGCAAAACTCACTGCCACACTAGAGACAGCCTAGTGTGGCTTTCGCTACGAAAGGGGGCGAGCTATCTACTAATGCACTCCACTTTAAAAACAAATAGTGCTGAAAAGTTCCGGAGTAGATTTCGATCACTAAATATACGGAATGCTTACCCTTGACAACGAAGGTATATTCCGACTGCAAAGCCTGTTAACTTGATGCAGTTAGCCATATGTGCAGGCTTTTAAACACGGCGCTGGAGCTGCTGAGGTTAGCAAACAGAGGGGGCTGGAGCCCCGGTTAGCGGCGGTCGAAATTCGATGAAGGCGAAATGATGGAGGCCCGTGTACTGTGCGACGTCAGTGCACGTTAAAGAACTCCAGGTGGTCGAAATTTCCGAAACCTTTCACTACAGCGTTTCACATAGCCTGTGTAACTTTTGGGACGTTAAACCTACATGAACTATACCAAACCAAACCAAACGGAACTTCGGTTATAATCTTCATAACTGCTAGAACTTCTCATTACTTGAAGAGGGGGATTTGTTTCCTTTGCCACTCTTAAGTATTCCGCATTTTTAGTGATGAAAATTTGTCCCAACGCTTGGGCTGCATATCCTGTCACTTAGTGAGAGTGTACTAGAGGACAGCTTAATTCCTATTTACGTTTTTCCTGTTCAGAGTGTGTAGGCCAGGGCGTCGACCGCTGTGTGCTGCAGTTTCTTTTCTTCGATCAGGTAGTCGAAATTATTCCGGAGCTCTCCACTACGGCACACCTTTCAGGTGTCCGCCGATATATGAGACAGATATACGGCGCCACTTCCTTCCCCCAAAAACCAATTATTATAATTATTATTGACCTAGTATAGGACGCTGAGTGGACGTCCCACATTCGCACATCGTTTTCGGCACGCAACTCACAGTGACGCCAAACATTTTGAGCCTGAAGCGCTGGCTTCTAAGAAAATGTCATCAAGCTTCGTATCCAAACTCCACATAGTAATGAGCCAGCGGTGTGCAAACGCCGCGTCGCGATCTCTTGATACTGGATGCGCTGGAAATAATCTTGTCAAGGAGATGCCTTTAGCAAATGGGAGGGCACTAATGTGTTCTCCATTAGATCTTTTTTCTAGCTTTCATAATTGAACGCTGTGAACGCATCTCATAAACGCAAATATTGTCACGTAGTAGCGACTGAAGTCCGTCTAGCAGGAAGACAGCGAAAATGGCTCCGAAACGAAACTGTTTGGGCTAACTTGCGCCTGCAAAGAACTGAATGACTCGACGGCGGCGTAGAAACAACCGTGCTCGGCGGTCGTTGAACAGAATGCCCTCCGCTCTCGGCCGTGCACAATTTAAAGCTAACAATGAACTTTCGAGATATGGTGTACAAAGTAACCACACCAGTCTGGAAAAACGTAGAATCGCTGCAGCCTGGCTGCAATCTGTCAAGATAAATCTGGTCTCCTATTGCATCACAAATAAAGCAGTAAAGCCAACTGCCGACGGCGTTAAGGACAAAGAAATAAAGATTGCAAAGTTTCGCGGCAGTGTGATCAGTCTAACTATGCCATATAAGGAACCTGGCTTTGCGTGCGCATTCGTTAGATAATGCGGTTGCCCGGTATTATCTGATTCGTGAATATTCTAGCTGTTTCATGGAAACCCGTCCCTAAATTCTAAAACTAGGCTTTACAAGGCATGAAGGCGGCTTCTATGGGAGGATACAAAATAGCGTCGACGGGCATTAGAAAAAAATGTGAATAAAGTGAACTAGTTAGCCTCTCAACTAATTTCTTGTAATTAACTTTTAACTATCACAGTTGGGCATATGGTTGCAATCTGAGATTTGTAGTTGGCCGTTAGTAACAGCCATATCGGTTTTCAGAATTTAGAAAACACACGGTGGTCTAATAAATTATGGCTACATCAGCCAAGACAAATAATAATAATAACAATAATAACAATAATAATAATAATAATAATAATAATACTGATTGGTTTTTGGGGAAAAGAAATGGCGCAGTATCTGTCTCATATATCGGCAGACACCTGAACCGCACCGTAAGGGAAGGGATAAAGGAGGGATTGAAAGAAGAAAGGAAGAAAGAGCTGCCGTAGTGGAGGGCTCCGGGATAATTTCGACCACCTGGGGATCTTTAACGTGTACTGATATCGCACAGCAAACGGGCGCCTTAGCGTTTTGCCTCCATTTTTTTTTTCTAAGATACAAGCGGTTTCGAAAAACATGCAGGAAAAGCAACCCCTCCAGTGCACGTAAACAGCCGAAATGGCCAAAATTATTCGAACAGCGCGGAGGGTAAAAGCATTTCCGAAATTCTAAAAATTGATCTCGCTATTACTAACGACTGGCTACAAATGCCTAATTTTCAACTAGGTATCTAACTGTTATAGTTAAATGTTATCATATATTACTTTAGCTGCTAACTAGTTAACATTATTGACTTCTATTCTGATGTCCGCCAACGCAGGTATTACTGCCCCGCAGAAGGCCGCCTTCACACATTAAAAAACCTACATTTAAAAATTAGTGGCGGTCTTCCCTGAAACAGCTTCAGGACTCCGTTGCAGGGCTCCGTTGTCTGTCGCTATCCTGCTGACTTGCTCGATCAAGCCGTCGCCGGTCTTGTGGGACTGTGCTAGACAGAGGAGCACCTCAAGAGGGGAAAGTGAGGGGTGGGATGGGTGGTTAGTACCCCGGTGGGTGGGTTTTCTGACAAGGAGTGGAAGAGCGAAACGACCAGAGTAATGCACTAGCAAAAAATGGCCCCTCAGATGCTGAACTAGTATACCTTCCATCTTCGACAGCACACGTCAGTTACTCATTTTCGGCTTCACGCGCGTTCACGCGCTTGGCCGGGAACGTGGCGCCCGGGCGCCGGTGATGGCCTTACCAACCAACAACCATACGCTCGCACCCTAAACGAGTACATTGACTACCACACCACCATAGAGAACTACAGGCAAAGCCGCATCATATGCCCTCCTCCCCACTTCACACTAGACCAGTTTACGAAGCATACATAGGCGACAACGCCAAATGAACTCATTTCCATCCCCTTAGTTTGCGAACTTGTTCCTTAGGTACCTTCCGAGGCAACCCACGCACACTATATCACAGCATATGGGAGTGCCCACATCCAATCTCTGTCCCGCCTCTTCACACACCCTCCCCAACCACCTGGGAGACCGCCCTTCTGGCCAGACGAGCTGGCGAACAGCGAGCAGACTGACCGGGCTAGGCTGGAGGGAAAAGCAGGAGGGATCCTGGACTGAGGAGCCTTCCCAGGAACGTTTTATCTCTGCTATTAAAGTTTATCTTCCTGCTCCTGCTCTTCACGTCTAGTACGAGAAGTGGGCAAAGGGCTCATTCACAACTTCGACGTAAACGCCTGGATCTCAAAGTCATTTTTAGCGCTTAACGCAGGCTTTAGCGCGACCACGCGAGCGTTCTACATATACCTCCATTTACGGCGCCTGTGTTTACATGGACACACTTAAAGCTACCATCAAAAGCCTTCTGTTCTGCGGTATTTTTATAATTGTTTAACAAGTCATTGCTGCTTGTGCCATGTACCGTATTTGCGAAAGGTAAACAGACGGCAAGGTTTGCTTTTGAGCCATATGGTGCAGCCCGTACGGCATTCTTAAGACGAGACGTCCCATTAGGTGAGTACAAGGGATCTCTACTTTACAAGCATTTATGAGACTTAAGGAGTTCCATAAGTTCTGCTCTACAAAGCTGAGAAACGGACACCGTTACTTGGTTAATTATAGCGAAGACGGCACGCGTGTTTAACACTGGCGTTCGCCTTTTTTTCTAAGCATTGGGACAATTGACGGCGGACCTCTTACTTGATCATGAACAGCTACATGAAACCTCAAGCAGTTCAGGTATCACTTCGTTTTTTGGTAGCGGGGTATAAGCTTGTGACTGTGATCACGTAATCTGTCAAGTGCTTACATTTACTCTCTGCGTTCATTCGTTCTCATCGTCGCCCGCAGATTTCTTTTCTCCCTCAGTGCAAATGAGGCGGCCGAAGAATCATCCACAATCCCTGAGCTTTGATCACGAATAAAATTATATGTCGCAAGACACCAGTAACATTATAATTGCAGGGTATTTTGTCTTTGGTTATAGTAAATGCGGCCACAGTAACACTATCAGAGAACATTGCACTTGCACGGGCCAGTTGGAATACCACTGAAATGAGGCGGTCCTTCAGGTTTGCCATTGCTGGATTAGATGGGATTGGCTTCGGGAGCGCAGTCATTGTAAGATGCCCTTGTTGATCCGCACTCTTCTACGAGTTGTGTCGTCCACCTCCATACACAAATGCGCCCTGTCCCCATCCTGCATTTCATCTTGCAGGCCACCTCTAGTTAAGCCGTGATGGGCGATTTACACTTTCGGCCTTTTTGTGCCGTCATAAGTGGCTATATCGCTGAATGCAGGGTGGCTTTCCAAAGAGGCTTTATGAATTCTAGTGGGCACCAAATTCCCAGATCCAGCTTGAGAGGGGCCTCGTCTCTACACGTTGTAGTCGTGCAGGGACGACGCGCCTGGAAGTTCCTGGCATTGCTAGACCAGCTGTTACTGCGACGGTGGGATGCCTTCGAGTCTCGAAATCCTGGACTTGATCGAAACCACGGTGCCTGCTGGTGAGATCCGAAGCTCTAAGGATGTGCCCTGCTGAGTTTCGATGAACACTGTTCGTCGTAGTTGGCTTCATGCACTGATCCGGTCAACAGCCCCACAAACAGGAGACTCTTCACTTGGATTCCGCGCTGCTCTGTCGACGCAGTCCGGCAATCACAGAAAAATAACGCTGTTCACGACTGACAACGAAAATATTTTGTTTCAGTTCGGAGCAGCGAACGTAGGGCAAATGCGACGGCAAGTGTCAGCGACTGACGCTACATATGAGAGCCGAAAGCAATGTCGTAGCTTCCTGATAGGTTTTCTGTTCTGCAAAGAAGCACGACCACTACAATGCTAGTACAGCAGCTGTCACTTGGCTTCAAAAAACCTTCTACATACGCCACATGCCTGTTTAGTCGCATACATACGGGATCTCTGCCACTGTGGCCAGTTGAATGAGATAGCTGGGCGAAGGTTCTTCGCGATACGGCGAGCACTTCGACTTGTGCATCAGCAAAGCTAAGAAGGTGTTGTTTTCAGGTGCAGTGCCACACCTTGCATCCCTGGTCGGTACCGTCGGCCAGGAAAGTGTAGGTGAATGTACGAGCGGTGGCGACGGCAAGTTCGATGCTGTGATGCTCAGGGCGTAACTCGCCTTGGTTGGCTCAACCAGTGTCTGGAATATAAGTGCCCTTATCTTTGAAGGTTAGCCTCGTCAGCCTTGGCATGAAAACTGCTCCCACTTGACATAAAGGTAGGCGGAACCTCTGGCTTCGAAGCTGCCTTCTTTATTAGTTTGCAGCATACAGCTGGGATTAAACGTTGCGCTCGTCTGCCGTGTTCCTCAAACATATGATTGCAAGAAGCCGCCGAACCGATTGCCCCGTCTATCTTGCCTAGAGGTGTGGAGAGCGAGGAAGTTTCTGGTCCGGGGAAGCAGCGGGGACGATAACCTGTTGTTTGCGCTGAGGAGACCATTATGGGCTTTTTCTTCACCGGTGATGAACGCCTGCTCGCTTCCTTGGGTTTGAGACCGCTTACGTATTGATGTGGGCCCTTTGAGATTATATCAGGGCTCAACATGGAAAGCGGTGGCATTGCTGTTACAAGAGAGTCGATGAACTCCTTGGGTTCTAATCCGGTGGCAGTTCTGGAGTTTCCGTAGCCTTGGGCACGTCATCTGGGGCAACTGCGCTGTTTTCGGCGAAGGCCTCGACTGCTCCTTCACCTTCCGTACATCTTGCCTTTGTGATATTGCGTCCCGTACTGGCATTGCGGGATATCAGGCGTAATGTGGTCGGTGGTGCAGGTGCTTCCTTGAGAAGCAGCGGTGTTTTTTGGCGGGTTGTCTTCTTGATGTTCGTCGCTAAACAGGCGGCATTCTTCTTTCACCGAGACTAGGTGGACCTCGAGGGGCGGGGGAGGGGGAGCACGCATCTTCGTCCTCGAAGGCAGTGTCCCGGCTCACCGGCTTGCACTCGGGCTACTCCAGCACTTGAGAATGCACAGAGGCTAAAGGTGACGCAGCCGAAGATTTGCTGCTGCAGGAGGTATTCCGGTTTTCGCTCATGGACTTGGTGCGTCTTACTGCGCAGAGCGTCACGGTTTCTACTGGTCTTCGTCGCGGCTCATGTCTTTCTCTTCGCGTAAGAACATAGGTGGTCGCGCGCAGCGCGTGTCTATGGCGTGTCATAACCTTCTTTCTCTTCAGTGGCATTTTTCTAAGGACGCTCATGGTTTATGCAGTGTTGTCCTGGTATACGTTTTGGCTCTGGCGATGGCTTCGTTTCACAACGAAGGAATGCCATGAAAACCAGCCAAATGGTGAATAGGAAGCCTTAAGTGGCCCTTCAGATTTGCCTTTCTGGATATTTCAGAAAAAAAATGGCTGGCGGGTTACTATTGCTAAACACAAAATAATTTACGAAAGCACCGTTTTTTGCAGGCGGACACCACCGCCACGCACCTGAAAGCGCGATGGAGGTGTATGCTGACCCAGGGCGCTATCTATGCGCGTCTTCAACTTTTTCATCGTCAACGCCAATTCACCCACTGTACGCTGGTGGCTTATGTTCCAGTGCTGCGTTTCTGCAGAAATGTTGTCCACGCCAACACGTATTGCCCTCCTGCCGTATTTCTGCAACAACCTTGTCCACGCCAACGCATGCTGTAAAGAAAGAAGGAAACAGAGAAGCTGAAACAGCAGTTCCCCGGAAAGAAGCGCCAAGCTTGGATAAAGTGCTACAAAGCAGGAACAGACGGCAACAGAAACCTGGGCGCCCTTGGAGACACCCGAACGGCGGCGCCCCGAAGAGAGCGGACAAAAGACCACCAACAGCCCGGCGCCTTTAATTGGCAGCGACATTGGGAAGAGCCGCGAGGTCGGCTACAGACGGCGCTTGAGCTACACGCCCGCAAGCGGTCTCCTTCCCGAATGAACTCCAGATGTCAAACACGGCGCAAGAGTGGGGGTGGGGACGCGACCACCAAACCATGTGCACGTGCGGGTGAGAGAGGAAGAGTGCCTCGTGGACATTGAGGGTGAAAAGGCGTGTGGACGGGGCCAGTGCGAAAGAACAGTCGTCGGAAGTAGACTTGTGTAATGCCCCTTGAATATAGCCAATGTTTTTGTTATCGTTAAACAGTTTTGTCCCTGTGTAATTTTTCCGCTGTTATTCGAACCCCAAAAGTTTTAAAGTTCAGAGTTGTAGCATTATCGCTAAATTTAAAAGAAACTACTAGATGTAAATTACATGGTGCCGAAACCCGGGATGAGAAGACAGCGGTGAAATCCCAACGGACCACGAGGGACTCCAGAGACTGAGCTGAAGAAACGAAAACATGGAAAAGCTCAAGGCCAAGAGGAGAAGTCGACGAGGGCAGAACACCATCATAATCAACTAGGCCACATCAGTGCTGCCGACAGCCGACGTTCATCAACTGGCAGCGCTGCTGCATAGACTACAAGTAAGGAACGATGAACTGCGGAAGTTAAACGACGACATGGAGGACCATCTACTGGAGGAAGCTTTCGAGACCGAATTCACCGAGGCCATCGAATACGACGACCGGGCCATGAACACAATCGGTCTACTCAAGGCTCGGATAGCAGCTTCGCAACCGACAACGCCTGCAGCACACAGCGCCGAATCGACGCAAGCGTCGCTGCGGACACCAAGGCACAGTGGCTTAAAGCTGCCGACGCTGCATCTAGAATCATTCAACGGTGAGCTTGCCAATTGGCAGACTTTTTGGGAATGCTTCCACGAGACGGTGCTTGAAAATCGGAGCTTGTCGAAAGCAGAGAAGTTCCATTACTTAAAGAGCCTCCTCACCGGGCCCGCCTCGTCGGCAGTAAGAGGATTGCAGGCAACAGAGAGGCCTTCTATGACGACGCAGTACAGATACTGCAGCGCCGTTTCGGCGACAAGGGACGAATAGAGCAGGAACACCTTGTCAAGTTAAGGATGCTGCCGTCTGTATCGTCTTCAGGAGATGTGAGGGGACTCCGCCGGCTTTACGACCATGTGCAAGCACACATTTGCGCACATGCTTTGCGACATCGTACAAACAGCGCTGCCGCGAGACATGGTGGTAGAGTTTCATCGACTGACAAGCCGAGCTACAAAGACAGGTGCGTTGTCGTCAGCCGATAGCAGCCCCGCCTCTCCAGCACAGCAGTTCGCCTCTACGCACACAGCAGACAGATCTGACGGCAGGTTAATTGAGATATGAGAGTTTCTGATAGTGGAGACCGAGTGCCGAGAGCGGTGCAAACAAGATCCTGTCACTGTGGCAGAGAAGAAGCCATATCACATGAACCGCTTCGGAAAACGACCGAATCAGCATACTGCCAGCGCCGCTGTGCTTTCTACGCAACCGGAAAAGGCTGAGAAATGTGCCTTCTGAGATTCAAACAAGCACGACACAGAGTTTTGCACAGCTGCGCTGACAAACAAAGAAAAGACAGAGAAGTTAGCCAAGGTAAAAATGTGCTTTCGGTGCACGAAGTGGGGGCACAGATCTAAAGATTGCAGGAGAAAGATAAGCTGTGAGCATTGCGAAAGAAGACACGCCACCTCAATGTGCAATCCAAATTAGACAATAGACAAAACCGACGCACTAACGGAGGTCACTGCCACGAACGTGCATGCAGCCACTAACAGAAAAGAGACTCAAGAGACAGCGCTCCAGACATTTTGCGCCTTTGCTTTGGGGGACACTAAATACGGCTACATCCTGGGCGTAATGGACGGTGGAAGCCAGAAAACGTTCATTCGAGAAGACATCTCAAAAACACTTGATTTCAAGACGTTGGAAGAGAGCGAATTCCATCTCAACACCTTCGGGAAGCCTGCCGCGCAGTTGCAGAGATGCTGGCTCGTCGAACTTCGCCTTCGGAGTCAGTATAGCGGCCAAGAAACCACAGTAGAGGCTATTGAGGTGCCCTTTATATGCAAGGATGTCCAGCAAGTGCCCGCTGATCACAGTTTTGTGCAAGATATGGAACTCGGAGGAGCATTAATCGCAGACAAATTTCTCTATCCCGGCTTGGCATCAGTCCCAGGAATTGGATTATTAATTGGCGCCGATAACCTCTGGAAATTCCAAACTGGTGAAGTGCAGCGAAGCGACAAAAACGAAGGGTTGGCAGCCGTTAACACCAAGCATGGTTGGACCATCCAGCGGCCGTACAGCGTGACCTCCAACCTCATACTAGCAAACAACGTTTGCATACTACGGATAGGTTTGGAGACAGCTGACCAGGCACACACCACGCCGCAGAACTTCGCGAAACTGGACGCCATAAATTTCCCGGAGACGCCCAACGCCCCAGCACTGTACAATATAGTTGCAGAAGAAAGAAAGAGACGAACAATTCAACTTTTCGTCTCTGAACACAATACTCCATTGGTGCGAGCAGAACATTATAGCAGCCTTACTCTCTTGCTGAGAGTGACAGCCTGGATACGAAGATTTGTAAACAACTGCCGGAAAAGAAATGCTATTGCTGAGGAGTTCCTTACTGCGGAAGAGACTGACACAACACGCAACTTCTGGATTAGATGTGCCCAAAGAGAAGGCTTCGAGCATGAAATTAGGACGCTATCCCGCGCAGAAACGCTATGTAACTCGCAAGCTGCTCAGCTTCAACTCTTTCGAGATACCGAGGGGTTGCGTCGGGTTACAGGAAGACTGCAATTCGCAACGCTGCCAGAAGAAGTGAAGCACCCTATTCTCCTCCCGAAGGATAACGCTGTTGCAAACCTGGTGATGAATGCAGCGCACCGCCGCACCTTACACGGGGGGGGGGGGGGGGGGGGGGGTGCAGTCAAGTATGACAGAACTTCGCGAGTCGTTCTGAATTCCTAGCGCCCGGCAGCAACTAAAGAAAATCATAGCGTCCTTCCCTGTGTGCTGCCGACAACGACTTAAAGGGACACTGAGGAGAAATTGAAGTTGGCTTGTATCGATAGAATAGCAGCTCCTGATCACAAAAACGCCACTCTTACTGAAAACAAAGCTCTATAATGTAGAAAATAGCAAGAACCAAAATACAGGTATCGCCGCCACAGGCCAATCTCGCAAGTACAAGCATGATGACTTCCTGGGACAAGTGGCGCCACCTTGGAGGAATTTTCCTTACTTCATGTACGCCCCGAATCTCTGAGGCTGGGAAAGGAAGGTAGCGCACCGCACCGCTAGCCGTCAAAAATCATGGAGTCTGCGTTCACGACACGTTCACGTCACTCCGTTCTGTGGCGTCATAAGAGTTGCCGTGGCGTCATAAGAGTTCCCTGAGTTTGAATCAGAGCGGCGGGAAAAACTTTTCAACTTCGAATCCAAATTTCATTGAAATAAATGCATCTTTCGCGCCAGGACAAGCGGCAACAAAGCCATGAAATGCCGAACTATCCGATTTTGCTAACAAAAAAAAATGATAGAGTTCTCCGCAGTGTCCCTTTAAGGCGGCAACAGCACCCACGGCACCTCTTCCTTGCGACAGAGTGAGCGGCAATCAGGCTTTTGAATTTGTGGGCATTGATTTTGCCGGCCCATTGTACACAAGAAGGAAGGATGGCAGCTTCAAAAATTACATTGCCCTATTCACCTGCGCAACAACAAGAGGAATTCACCTGGAGCTAGTCTCTAATTTAACTACTGAATGTTTTTTGCTGGATTTACGACGCTTCGTCACGCGCCGGGTACTGCCTTCGACTATATACAGCGACAACGCTCTGACGTTTAAGAAGGCTTCCAAAGACCTGCAGATGCTATGGAATATTCTTCGCAGCCGCGAAACGCAAGATTACATCACTTCTCAGCAGCTATCTTGGAAGTTCATCGTAGAAAAAGCAGCATGGTGGGGAGGCTGGTGGGAACGAATGGTGAAGACAGTCAAAGGAACGCTGCGGAAAATCCTCGGACATCAAAGCCTCTCATTCGAGGAGCTAGCCACAGTGCTGGCAGACGTAGAGGCAACGATAAATTCCCGGCCACTGGCATACGCCTCCACAGACCCAAGGGAACCATCGGTCCTGACGCCTTCCCATCTCATCACGGGCAAACGGCTGATCGCTTTGCCTGAAGCAACGACAGAGTCCACTCCTTCGGCCACTGCAACATACATCGGTCGAAGATGGAAATACCGGCAAACTATCATAAATTCATTTTGGAAGCGATGGTTGAAGGAGTACATCCTTCAGTTACGGTCAGCCCACTTCGCCTCTTCAAGCCCTGCGAGTGTCATAGCCGTGGACGACTTGGTGATCGTGCAGAAAGAAAATGCGCCGAGGCATATGTGGCAGACTGCTCGAGCGGCGAGATGGACATTTCCGATCATGCACCGTCAAGGTGCCGTCCGAGGTCATCATAAGACGACCGGTACAGCTCCTCTACCCATTAGAAACGAACATAAAATGAATTTATACTCACTTTGGGGGGGAGGATGTAAAGAAAGAAGGAAACAGAGAAGCAGAAACAGCAGTTCTCCGGAAAGAAGCGCCAAGCTTGGGTAAAGTGCTACAAAGCAGAAACAGACGGAAACAGAAACCTGGGCGCCCTTGAAGACACCCGAACGGCGGCGCCCCGAGGAGAGCGGACAAAAGATCACCAACAGCCCGGCGCCTTTAATTGGCAGCGACATTGGGGAGAGCCGCGAGGTCGGCTACAGACGGCGCTTGAGCTACACGCCCGCAAGCGGTCTCCTTCCCGAATGAACTCCAGATGTCAAACACGGCGCAAGTGTGGGGGTGGGGACGCGACCACCAAACCATGTGCACGTGCGGGTGAGAGAGGAAGAGTGCCTCGTGGACATTGAGGGTGAAAAGGCGTGTGGACGGGGCCAGTGCGAAAGAACAGTCGTCGGAAGAAGACTTGTGTAATGTCCCTTGAATATAGCCAATGTTTTTGTTATCGTTAAACAGTTTTGTCCCTGTGTAATGTTTCGCTGTTATTCGAACCCCAAAAGTTTTAAAGTTCAGAGTTGTAGCATTATCGCTAGAAATAAAAGAAGCTACTAGATATACATTGCACATGCAGCGCACATCTCTCTGTCACTGCCGCCACATAGCACTAAACGCGAATATTAGTTTGATAGTAGTATTATATGACGAGGCAGATGATGCGCAAAGCAGGGCGGGAGAGAGTGTGTCAGTTTAACACGAGAGTGCGGCGATAGCGTAGTGCTCTCGGACATTGGCCAGCGCAGCTGATCTGTTCACGCCGCCACGGGTTCGAATCTTAGTCACGGCAATATTTATTTATATATTCAAGGTCAAGGTGAAGGTTTCAGCGATCTCCCAGCTTTCGCAGATGTGGCACTGCGGAAGAAATCCGGCAGGAGGTGGCCAGAAAAACTTGATTTGAAACGAAAAAATAAAAGAGGAAGGCCCTCAAGGTTGGGCTCCTGCTTGTCCAAGAGTTCACGGGCCTGTGCTTCGCTGAGAGCAATGTCCACAAGCAGTGTTCTGCCACTGCTGGTTGAGAAACTCGCACAGTGGTCTCTCAATCAGGAAGAGATTGGGTTGCCTATAGGTGCCACTGCCATAGGTAGGGGGTGTTCCCACAGGTTGTGTATGATGGTGGCCTCTGCCTACCCACATGTTGACCAAATAGAGGAGGGTCAGGTTGGGGCGGGAGCGAATCCCTCATGGCATGCAGCTGCTCCAGTCTTGATCGTTGTCCAAGTGTGCTTATCAGGTTAATTCATTGTGCAGGTAAGAAGCAAATGAGACTTGCTTGCAAATCCTCATTACCTGTGTGTATAAAGTCAGACGAGATATTCGTGCGTTTGTGACAAATTTAAAGACGGTGTATTTAGTCTTGTTAAATTTTGGAAGCCTGACAGAAACCAGACGCTCATAGAATACAGTTTTGTGCATATATTTTTCAGCCAACGCTTCGGTTTGTGAAAGGAATAAAAAGTAGCAGTGTCATCAGCGTGCAAGTGTGAATTGGCTTCAGTGATTTGCAAAAAACAATCTATCTGCAGATTTTGGCCTTCAATCTTTATGATGTATTACGGAACAAGACCTTCCACGTTTCATCATGATCTGCGCAGTATAAATTTAGAAAGCGAAGTGTTTTTATGTGAAGAGTGGGGCGGGGGAGGAGTCGCCGGCAATGCTCAACAACTATTTCCGACACGGTTCACTGAAGAAAATAATCGCATCACGGTTTGTTTTTGTTATTTCTGGCCTGTTCAGGCATTTTGTCAAGACTGCAGCAAATAACACATCAAAAACAGATGCAAGCATTGTGGAATCCTGGCCTTGGTAGCCATCGCTGGCAAGCAAGACAAAAAAAAAAAACACTCCGATTATTAGTGGAAGCGCAGCACTTGACCTGTGAAGACCAATTTCTAGCCGTTATTCGTCGCAAAATCATTGTTTTATTGCTGGTGTTTACAGTACAGCTTAATTCGGCAAGTTTCCGAGGAAAAGCAATGTCAGCCGACGGTTCAATATAGAAAAAAAAAGCCAAGATAACTTCAAGCACTTGTCAAAAAGCAGGATCGCTTCGAAGGAACCCGGTTCGAACCCGACCGCGGCGGCTGCGTTTTTATGGAGGAAAAACGCTAAGGCGCCCGTATGCTGTGCGATGTCAGTGCACATTAAAGATCCTCAGGTGGTCGAAATTATTCCGGAGCCCTCCACTACGGCACCTCTTCTTCCTTTCTTCTTTCACTCCCTCCTTTATCCGTTCCCTTACGGCGCGGTTCAGGTGGCCAACGATATATGAGACAGATAGTGCGCCATTTGCTTTCCCCCCAAAACCAATTATTATTATTATTATTATTATTACTTCGAAGGAAAAGGTCCTATGCAGCAAGGTTTTTATTTGAGAAAAGAATCCGGTGAAGCGAAATTACGCCTCTGAATTTGTTTTTTGAAGTTCGCATTTCTGGACTAATAACTACACATATAGGAATTCTAGTTTTCATACTGCGTAGCGATAACTTAAATGAACCCGCCGCGGTGGCCCAGTGGTTAGCGCGCTCGGTTACTCAGCCGGAGTACACGGGTTCGATACCGACCGCGGCGGCCCCGTTTCGATGGAGGTGAAACGCAAATGCGATCGTGTGCTGTGCGATGTCAGTGCACGTTAATGATCCCCGGGTGGTCGAAATTATTCTGCAGGCCTCCACTACGGCACCTCTTTCTCTCCTTATTCTTTCACTCCCACATTATTCCGTTCTCTTGCAGCGTGGTTCGGGTGTTGACCGAGAAATGTGCGACAATTACTGCGTCATTTTATTTCCTCAAAAATCAATTTTCAATTTTCAAACGGCGTTGTGGAGCGAAATTTTGTGGGCTGCGCAAAGCAGAAATCGCGGGCAAAAGCACTACACAAGAACTATTCTTAGCTCCAGGAGACAGTCTGCGTCGATGTCGTGGAGTATCTTGACCAGGAAGCGGCTTTCTCGATAGGGATAGTCGGCAACTCGGGCAACCCCATTGCGGCGTCCACTGTTAAGGAGAAGCACGCGGAGGAGACCGAGGAGGCGGCTATCGCCCTGACCATCGCCTCAACGGAAACTGAATATATTCTCCGCGATTCCAATACAGCCGTGCGAAATTTTGCGAGAGGCAGAGTCCACGCTGCCCCCATGTCTATTCTTGAGAGATAGTCCAATCTAGCACCTAGCCGCCGGATTCATATTATCTGGGTGCCTGCGCACTCGTCCCACCCGGGGAACGAAGCAGCCCACGATTTTGCGTGAGGATTCGTCAACCGGGCTGTGGCCTGCCCAAACCTGAGGTCGGCCAGGGAGCGCAAGGTCAGGAATCACTACATAAATATGCACTATCGTAATAATAGACTTGAATACCCCCCCCCCCCCCCCCGATAAGTCTTTGACCAAACCTCAGCAGGTGGCCTGGAGACCACTCTAGACAAACACTTTCCCCAACCTTTATAAAAACTCCATTATGTATCTGGGAGTATCCTGGCCCCAGTGTAAGCTATGTGGTCAAGATAGGGCCGACTAAGCTCATATACTGCATGAATGTCCATGGAACACACCGCCGATGGACCTGCAGCTCTCGAACCGCGAAGAGTGTGAGGTTGCGGTCCTCAGCTCAGACCCGAGAACCCAATTCCGGACCGTGAGCCGAGCTTTGGAAATCGCCGAGCGTCAAGGGCTCCTGGCCACATCACGCGACCAGCAGTGAAGCAGGGAAAGAAGAAAAGCGCAATGGAGACCACACCCGATCTACGAAAGAGCATTTTTGAATGAATTTTGACGAAAATTTAGTTTTTGTTACCACCACTGGGCAATGATATGAGGTACTTACGATACTGAATAGTTAGATTTTTATGACAAAATTCAAAATTTTATGCAGAAGTAATCGAGAAAATCTGGTTCTAAATTGTGTGATAATTTAGAAAGTGGCAGTAGAAAAATAATAATTTTATGTATCCTACACCGTGGGCTGACATTTTACCTCCTCAGAAACTCGCCGAACTAATCTCGACAGTAAGCACCTGCAATAAAACCGAGTTTTTATGAAGAATAAAGGCTAGAAATTGGTCTTCAAAGGTCAAGTGCTGCGTTTCCGCTAATCATCAGAGATTTTTTTTTTGTCTTGCGTGCCAGTCACGGATTTCGCAAAGCTTGCGTCTATTTTTAATGAGTTATTTGCTACAGTCTTGACAAAATGCCATTGCTAGTGAAAAGACCTCTCAACGAAGCACAGGCCCGTGAACTCTTGGACAAGTAGGAGGCCATTCTTGAGGGCCTTCCATCGCTCCAATTCGAGTTTTGCCCACCACCTCCTGCAAGATTTCTTCGGCACTGCCAAATCTGCGAAATCTGGGAGATCGCTGAAGCCTTTACCTTGACCTTGAATATATAAATTAATATTGCCGCGAATAGGATTCGAGCCTGTGGCGGCGGAAACAGATAAGCTGAATTCACTGGCCAATGCAGGAGAGCACTACGCTATCGCCGCACTCTCGTGATAAGCTGACACACTCTCTCCCGCTGTGCATTGCGCATGATCTTCCTCGTCAACTAATACTACTATCAAATTAATATTCGCGATTTGTGCTATGTGGCGGTAGTGACAGAGAGATTTGTGCTGCATGCCTTGGCGTGGACAACGTTGTGGCAGAAACAGAGCAATACGCTTTGGCGTGACAACATTTCTGCAGAAATGTGGTAGTGGAACATAAAACGCCGGCGTACAGTGGGTAAATTGGCGTTGACGATGAAAAATTTGAAGACACGCATACATGGTGCACCCTGGGTCAGCGTACACCCCAATCGCGCTTTCAGGCACGTGGCGGTGGTGTCCACCCCCAAAAAACTGGGCTTTGCCAAATATTTTGGGTTTAGCAATGGTAACCCGCTCGCCATTTTTTCCTGAAATATCCACAAAGACAAATCTGAAGGGCCACTTAAGGCTTCCTATTAACCATTTGGCTGGTTTGCGTGTAATTCCTTCATTGTGAAACGATTCCATCGCCACAGCCAAAACGTATACCAGGACAACACTGCATAAACCATGCCCGTCCTTAGAAAAATGCCACTGAAGAGGAAGAATGTTAAGACACGCCATAGATACAAGCTGCGCGCGCCGACCAATGTTCTTACGCGAAGTAAAAGATATGAGCCGCGGCGAAGACCAGTAGAATCCGTGAAGCTGTGCGCGATAAGACGCACCAAGTTAATGAACAAAAACTGGAATACTTCCTGCAGCAAATCTTCGGCTGCGTCACCTTTAGCCTCTCTCCCTTCCCAAGGGTTGGAGTCGCCCGAGTGCAAGCAGGTGAGTTCCGACACCGCCTACGTGGAAGAAGATGCGTGCTATTAGCGACGAACATCAAGAAGAGAGGCCGCGAAAAAAACCGCTCCTTCTCAAGGAAGCACCTGCACCACCGACCACGTTACGCTTGATGCCCCTCAACATCCGTACGGGACGCAACATCACAAAGGCAAGATGTGCGCGGGGCGAAGGTGCAGTCGAAGCATTCACCGAAAACAACGCACTTGCCCCAGACGCCGTGCCCTAGTCTACCCAAACGCCAGCACTGTCACCGGATTACAGCCCAAGGTGTTCATCGACCCTGTTGTAACAGCAATGCCGCCGCTTTCCATATTCAGCCCTGATGTAGTCTCAAGGGGCCCAATCAATACATCGGCAGTGACAAACCCAAGGAAGGGAGCAGGCGTTCGTCACCGGTTAAGAAAAAGCCCATGATGGCCTCCTCACCGCAAGAGACAGATCATCGTCCCCGCTGATTTCCCGGACCAGCACTTTCCTGCCTCATCGCACTTCTAATCAAGATCGACGTGGCAATTCGTTTGGGGCCTTCTTACATTCGTGTGTCTCAGGAACACGGCAGACGAGCACATCGAATCCAAGCGGTGTGCTGCAAACTCAGAAAGAAGGGAGCTTCGAAGCCAGAGGCTCCACCTACCTTTACGTTAACTGGCAGCATTTTTGATGCCAAGGCTGACCCTTCAAAGATAAAGGCACTGATACTCCAGACTCTGGTTGAATCAACAAAGGCGAGTTGTGCCCTCAGCATCAAAGCATCTAACTTGCGTCACCGCCGCTCGTACATTCACCTACACTTTCCTGGCCGACGACCAAGACCAGGGAGGGATGAAAGGTGTGGCACCGCACCTGAAAACATCTTCTTATCCTTGCTGATGCACAAGTCGAAGTGGTCGCCGTATCGCGAAGAACCTTCGCCCAGCTATCTCATTCAACTGGCCACAGTGGCAGAGATCCAGTATGTATGCGACTAAACAGGCATGTGGTGTGCGTAGAAGGTTTTTGGAAGCCAAGCGACAGCTCCTTTAGTAGCATTGTAGAGGCCGTGCTTCTTCGCATCGGAGAATACGTATCCTCTAGCTGCGACATTGATTCTGACTCTCGTATGCAGCGTCGGTCGTTCACAATTGCCGTCGCATATGCCCTACTTTCTCTGCTACGAAGTGAAACAAAATGGTTTTTTGTCAGTCGTGAACAGGGTAATTTTTTTTATTGCTGGACTACGTCGACAGAGCAGCGCGGAATCCAAGTACGGAGGGGCCTGCATGTGGGGCTGCTCACCTTATCAGTGCATGAAGCCAAGTACGATGAGAAGAGTTCATCCAAAATAAGCAGGGCACATCTTTAGGGCTTTTGGTAATACCAGCAGGCACCGTGGCTTCGATCAAGTCCAGGATTTCGAGATTCGAAGGTATCCCACTGTCGCAGTAGCAGCTGGCCTAGAAATGCCAGAAACTTCCAGAGGCGTCGTCCCTACACGACTACAACGTGTAGAGACGAGGCCCCTTTCAAGCTGGATCTGGGAATTTGGTGCCCATTAGCACTCACAAAAGCCTCTTTGGAAGGCCATCTTATATTGAGCGCTATAGCCATTAGGGCACCAAAGAGGCCGAACGTGTAAATCGCCCAATACGGGCCCAATACGGGTAAGTGCAGGTGGCCTGCATAGATCAAAAACTGCTTTGGGACACGGTGCATAAGTATATGGAGGTCGACGGCGCAACAGGTAGACGAGTGCTGATATACTGGGGCATCTTACAGTGGCTGCGCACCCAAACCAGGTCCCACCTAATCCAGCAATGGCAAAACTGAAAAACCGTCTGATTTCAGTGATATTCCATCTAGCCCGTGCGAGTGCAAAGTTGTTCTCCAGTAGTGTCACTGTGGCCGCATTGAATATAACCAGAGGAAACATATACTGCATATGTAATGTTACTAGTGTGTTACGAGATATATATTCATTTGTGAACAAAACGCAGGAGTTGTGGATGGTTCTTCAGCCGCCTCATTTGCACTGGGAGTAAAAGATGAAAGCCAATGGGTGACGGTGCAGACAAATGAAATTCGAGAATAAATGTAAGCAGTTAACAGAATTTGTGATCACAGTCGCAAGCTTATAGAAGGCTACCTAAAAAAAGGAAGTGATACCTTAGCTGCTCGAGCTTTCACGCAGCTGTTCATGATCAAGGCAAACGCCAGTCTTTCGCGCTCGTGCCGGCTTCTCTAAAAGTAACCAAGTAATGGAGTCCGGTTTTTAGCTTTGTAGCACAGCACTTAGGAAATCCGTGCGTAATAACTGTGTGTAAGGTAGAGAACCCGTGTCCTCACCTAGTCAGATGTTCTCGTCTTATGAGTGCCGTAAGGGCTGCACCGTGAGGATAAGAAGCGAATCTTGCCCCCCCCCCCCCCCCCCCCCGTTACGTTTTGCAGATATGGTACATGGTACATGGCGCAAGCAGCAATTACTTGTTCAACAATTTTAAAAATACCGCCGAAGAAACAGAAGGCATTTGATGGTTGCTTTAAGAGTGTCAATGTAAACAGAGGCACCGAAAATGGAGGTCTATGCAGAACGTTCGCGTGGTCGCGCTAAAGCCTGCGTTAAGCGCTAAAAATGACATTGTGATCCAGGCGTTTACGTCGAAGTTGTGAATGAGCCCTTTGCCCACTTCTCGTACTAGACGTGAAGAGCAGGAGCAGGAAGATAAACTTTAATAGCAGAGATAAAACGTTCCTGGGAAGGCTCCTCAGTCCAGGAGCCCTCCTCCTTTTCCCTCCAGCCTAGCCCGGTCAGTCTGCTCGCTGTTCGCCAGCTCGTTTGGCCAGAAGGGCGGTCTCCCAGGTGGTTGGGGAGGGTGTGTGAAGAGGGGGGACAGAGATTGGATGTGGGCTCTCCCATATGTAGTGAAATAGTGTGCGCGGGTTGTGTCCACAGGTGGCTCAACAAGTTCGCAAACTGAGGAGATGGAAATAAGTTCGTTTGACGTTGTCGCCTATGTATGCTTCGTAAAGTGGTCTAGTGCGGAGTGGGGAGGAGGGTATATTATGCGGCCTCGCCTGTAGTGCTGGATAACGTTGTGGTAGTCAAGGGATCGTTTTGGCTGTGAGGGTATGCTTGTGGGTTGTGGAGGCCATCAGATGCGCCCGGACGCTGTTTCCGGGCAAACGCGTGAACACACGTTAAGCCGAAAATAAGCAGCTGACGTCTGATATCGGAAACGGAAGGAATACTAGTTCGACACCAGAGGGGCCATTAAAACAAACAGTTTCCTTTGGAGCACATTTCCGCTGGCTTTCTACTCGCGGACCTCAGTCACCACTATGGAACAATACTAAACGTTTACAAGATACATTCAGAGGGTTCAATTGCAAAAGCTAAAGCCCTCCCATTCGCTAAAGGCATTTCCTTGGAAATATTAACTGCGGCGCGTCTAGTGTCAAGAAATCGCGACACACCATTTGCACACCGCGTGCTTATTACTGTGCGGAGATTGAATATGAAGCTCGAAGCCAGCACTTTGGAATCAAAATGTTTGCTGTCACTACGAGCAAGCTGTGTGAAGAAAAGGATGCGCAAATGTGTGACTTGCAGTCAGGGTCCGACAATTCAAGATCGAAGACGAAAAACTTGAGCAGTCTGCGGTCGACACCCTGGCCTACACACTTTGAACACGAAAGAAGTAAACAGAAAGTAAGCTGCCCACTACAGCGTGCACTCCCTCTAAGAGACACGATGTGCTGCCCAAGCTCTGGTATAAAGCACTACAAATCTACAAATACAAAATACTTAAGGTTGCCAAAGAAAATAAACCCCTTCTTCAAACCACAAGAAGTTCTAGAAGTTACGAAAATTTTAAGCGAGGTTTCGTTTGGTTTGGTTTATGAGAGTTTAAAACTCCCAAAACCGACTCAGGCTATGAAGAGCGCCGTAGTGAAAGGTTCCCCAAGTTTCTACCACCTGAAGTTCTTTAACGTGCAATGAAATCGCAGAGTACACGGGCCTCTAGAATTTCTGCTCCATCGAAATTCGACCGCCGCTAACAGAGGCTCCAGCCTCCTCTGTTTGCTAACCTCAGCAGCTCCAGCGCCTCGTTTATAAGCCTGCTCATGTGGCTAACTGCATCAAGCTAACAGGCTTTGCAATGAGAATATACCTCCGCTGTCAAGGGCAAGCATTCCGTATAATTAGTGGTCGAAATATACTCCGGCACTTGGCAACATACTTAGTTTTTAAAGTGGAGTGCATTAGTAGACAGCTTGCTCCCTTTCGTAGCGAAAACCTCGCTAGGCTAGTAGAAGAGTTTCGCCGTGCCTGTCCTGAAGCCACAGCTGCGCCTTTCCTCACCCTCCCTCCCAATTTTCAGCTTCCAATTTCCTCCTTCTTTCTGTCTTCTTTCTCTCCCTCTTTTATTTCCTCCCTTACGGCGCGGTTCGGGTGTCACCAAGATGTGACGCTACTGCGCCGTTTTCTTTCCACAGAAACCAAACAAACCGGCGTTTATTGGGTTCACTGGCGCTGACAGCGTTTTAAGGCCGTTCATTTTTACGAAAGGAAAGGCGCACAGCTGGTTCCATAGGTCAGTGGACATCTCAATCTCGTTTTCATGTACGTGCCTTTGGTGTCCAACTTCAAAAACCTGCTTTGATTCCGCTCCGCACATTGGATAGGCAAAGCGCCCACCTTGCGACCGTGGCAGGTGCCAGTTGATGGTGCAGTAACACGTGTCTGCCACAACCTTGTCAGCGCTAATGCATGCAGTTCAACCCTATCACTCGCCACCGCCATGTAAAAAATTATATTAATTATAATAATTGGTTTTTGGGGAAAGGAAATGGCGCAGTATCTGTCTCATATATCGTTGGAAGCCTCAACCGCGCCGTAAGGGAACGTATAAAGGAGGGAGTGAAAGAAGAAAGAAAGGAAGAGGTGCCGTAGTGGAGGGCTCCGGAATAATTACGACCACCTGGGGATATTTAACGTGCACTAACATCGCACAGCACACGGGCGCCTCAGCGTTTCGCCTCCATCGAAACGCGGCCGCCGCTGTCTGGTTGGAGCCCAGGAAGGGTTCATTGGGTGACCAACCTCTCGCGATCAACTATTAATTTAACGGCCCTCTGCCAGGGTGGCAGGGTGGGCGCGCTGTCTATTGAGTGTGCGAAACGCACTCAACGTTACAGACGCCAAGCCTAGTCTAGTTGCCAAATACTCTACAGCTTTCGCTCTCTAACCATATTAAGCCGTAGTTAAACCGAAGCAATTATTTTTACTCCTATATAGGCCTATTTGTGTGTAGCGTGTACATCGGTGTGCCGTTCCCGCAAACTATCAGGCGTCCTAGATGCGCTATGCGTTTCCTACAATGCATTTCACGCTCACGCCTATTCTCGAAGATGCGATAGGCTGCTATTGTAAACCCTACTTTTTTCTATCAATTGATCCAAGGTGATCATTTTCTCATTTACTGCCAAAACATGATGGAGTGTCCGCGCACTAGCTTCAAGCTGTAGTCTAACACCAAAACTGTGGCGTGGTTAGGGAGGCGTTTAATGCTGGAGCTAAAGGAGTATAGGCACCTAACGTTTCGATGCGTGTTTTTTTCTTTGTGATAATGCGCAAGATATTAATATGCAAGGATTACTACGTGGTGTTCTCCTACGACAGCTAAATCATTTATAATTTATTTCATTTCTAGTGCTGTTTCCGTTTCGGTTTCCACAGCCAAACGGTGACTGTGACGTCAATGTGTGCTTATGGATCTCATAAAGCATAGAAAACACTGATATAATCGCTTCTTCTTCGTTCTATTTACCTAGAACGTTAAAGCAAGCCTGCCTTAAGAGACGTAATGACGACTAATGCATTAACAACGATTATATTGCAGTTTTTTATGCCTCACGTGACCTATAAGCACACATTGGCACCACAGGCATCATTCGTCTGTTTAAACTGGAAGCGGAATAGCAAACCAGAAAAATTCAATTATGAAATATTTAGCGGCCTTAGGCAAATACCACGTAGTGATTCATGCATAGTAGTGTCTTCCGCACCATTGTAGAGAAGAAAACATGCCACCAAATATAGGTGTCTATAGTCCTTTAAGGCGTTTAAACAACCTGTATGGCATGCAGCGCTGCCAATCATTACACTCCCGAAAACCTTCATTTCCTAACATAATTCTTCCGCTACGGCGTGGTGAACTTCCTTGTCTATCAGTAAATTTTTATTCTTCGTCATTCATGTATGCGTCTTTTTGTTATGAATAAAGGTGCTTAGGTAAAGTGCATCGGTCAAAACACGTATCCGTAGGGCAGGCCACCGCATCATCAGAAGGTTCTGTTCCTCATTCCTATTACGGAAAAACATGGCTCAAAATGCGTAACCTTTTATGTAAAAAACGTTTTGTCCGTGAATTCCGAACTAAATGGAAACAATGGAGCCTTGAGCAAGAGCAGCACCTCGAAGGCTGTGCCGTGCAGAGTTTCGATGAACACTTCAATCACGTCACTGCTCGCCATGGCGGGCACTGATAAGATGAGCAGCCCAATATAGAGAAGCTACTTCCTTGAGCTTCGCGCTGTTCAGTCACCCTGTAGCCTGCACGTCGAAAAACACCAGCGCCGCCCACGACAAGCTAAAAAACGCATAATTTGTTTTAGCAGCTCTCCTATACTCTTTCCGGCACAGAAGCTGCTTCTCGCGACCGCACACAGCCGGTTATCCACAAGCACACTGGATCTCATTAACTGTATCAAGGCAATTGAGGTGTTTCGGCAGTGATTCTTGACCACAGAGCGACCACTTAGACACGCTCGTCAGCATGTCTAAGACGGCGCACTTAAAAAGAGCCGTGCAACCGCTCGCATCCCTGTTGAGGGCCGTTGACCAGGAACGTCTCGGCGAACGTCCTGGCGACGATGACGGCAAGGATGGCATAGTGGTGCTCAAGGTATAGCTCACCGTGGCTGGATCGCTCCGAATCAGGATGCTCGCCTGTTTCAATGCTTTTAGCTTTGAAGATTTCGCTTTGACAGCCTGGACATAGCAAATTCTCCCACGTGACGTAAAAGTAGGCGGATTCTCCGGCTTGGACGCTACTTTTTTTCTGAATTTGCAGCATACAGACAAGAACTGACGTTTTGCCTGCCCGCTCTGTCCTTGAGAGACACGACCATGCAAAGTGACCAGGGACGCTTCCCAGCGGATCGCCTCGTCACTTTTGCCAAAGGGGGCGCGTATTGAAAGAATCCCTAGTCCTGGGAAATGACGGTGGCGATTGCCTGCACCTTCTGCTGAGGAGGCCATCACGGACTTTGTCTTCGCCAGTGTGAAACAAACGGTCCCTTCCTTGGTTTCTTCTCGGGATATGTATGAGTCTGGTTTCCTCGGTGCAATATCGAAGCTTGACATGGAAAGCGGTAACACCGCTGTTACGTCCGACTCGCTTAGCACCTTGGGCAGGGGGCTGGTGATAGGGCTCCTGCCGACAGAGCATCGGTCACGCTCAAAAAGGTAATCACGCTGTTTTCGGCGGGAGTCTTCAGTGCCTCTTCGCAACATTGACAACGGGCCTTCAGTGAGATCATCCGCCAGGCGCAGATGTCCCGGGACGCCCGTCCTAACCTGGCCGGCGAAGTAGGTGCTTGCTGGAGAAGAAACGGCCTCTTTTCGGTAGCACTCTTCTGGAACCATTTCGTCGCTAAGCGTAAGGCATTCGTCCTGGAGCGAGACTAGGCTGACCTCAGCGAGGGAGCACGCAGCTGCTTCGTCGTAAGCGACCTCACGGCTCGCCTATTTCCACTCGGGCGACTCCAATCCTTAGGGAATCGAGGAGGCTGAAGGTAGCGCACCAGGCCACTTGTCCGTTGTTGTTGCGACTGCAGAAAGGAACCACTTTTCCGGGGGCCTTGCTCGTTTTGTTCGTTGACATGGAGCGTCCTATCTTCAACAGCTTCACGCGCCCAGATTCGATGCAGCCGCTGCTGATATCGTTTTCTTCTTCAGTTGGCAGCAGTGTTGTTGTTGCTGTTAGCCTATCAAAAGATGGCACGTACCCACACTGGGGGATCGGCCAAGAATCGAGTGGCTATTTACCTGGACGCAGTTAATAAAAAAGAAAAGCACGTGGGAGCGCAACACCGGTGTGTGCCAGTGCGCAGCTTCTTTTTTTTTTTCAATGATGGTACAGTCCGATTCGTGTATTTCCGTCACGTTACTAAGAGCACACAGCCCTGTTATACGGTCTTCTTTGCAGTCTTGTTGGCGGTCCTGACGGCACCCTCGCACTCGAAAGCAAATCCGCTGACCAGTCCACTGATGAACGGATGGTGCGAAGAAGTTTGTTTCTTCCTTTGTGGTGACCGGCCGAAGTATAGGGCATATAACGAATGTTCTTTAAAAACATCGCTTGCCTTTTATAACATTTTCCTGATAGTATGAAATGAGTAATTTACCACAAATATAAAGAACCCTCGTGCATGGCTAACGTCGAGAGGGGGATAGATATATAGATGAAAAGGAGGAGGGAAAGGCCGGGATGTTAACCAGAAAGTGGTTCCGGTTGGCTTCCCTGCACTGGGAGAGAAGAATTAGGGGACTAAAAGGAGGAAGAGAGAAGGGAAAAAGGCATAACACACACACATGCACAACGCTGTCACAATTTGTCACTCAATCCAGTCGCTCTCAAGTAGGCAATGAGTGCCTTGTATGCCTTGCGGGCAGTCGACTGCTGTGGCCACGGACCGAGGATCTTTTTCTCTGTTAATGGGCGAGGATCGAGGCGGTTCAGGGCACAACACAGTGTAAGAGGGGGAAATTTTTATTGATCGCATTCACTTGAAGAGGGGGAAATTTTCAAGTTAATGCGATCAATGATTCTGATTTTGGATGAGTGAAGTCATCGGTCTAGTTTCTGCTTTATGACGATGACACTGTCCGGTGGTACGACGGAACATTTCGACACAATCATCCACTTCCAGCGTGAATTGCAAGGCTAGCTGCCAGCAATTGGCAGGCTGAACTACGTGCGAATAGAGTGCATGTCGTTCTACAAAGACGGGCACAGGTCTTGGGCCCTATCCTGGCCATCCAAGGCGCATTTCGGTGGAGGCCAAATGCAGAAAAAAATTAGAGGGGGCTTAAGCTTCGTCTGAAGGTATGACGCAACAGCGTTAATGCATCCCTGCAGTGGACTGCGGTGCTCTTTGCGTATTGCTTCGCAGAAACTTAAGCACCTGCCACGATCTTCAGTTTGCTCACAATACCGTGAGCAGGTTATGATGACGCCTTAATGTCGCGTGACCTAGATGGCCCTGCCAGCCAAGTTTATTCTCCTGGTAATTTTCGTGCATTTTTAGCTCACAGCCAATGACATCGACACCGGTTTTTATGCGACGCAGCGCCCTAAACGCTTCCGCGTTGAAATTCTCTCACGCAATTCAAAGCGTGTGTTCGTGGTGCGAGGACAAACCGACCGTTTATCATACTACATGGGGCGCAAAAACATAATGGCAGCTACCAAAATAAGAATTCCGCACACAAAATAGTGGGAGGCAGCGCTGTCCAGCGATAGCGTGAAAGAAGAGCGAATGCCGACTCATAGGTCGAAGATCGCCGCAGCAGCCGCAGGGGAACTGGGCTAAGGGCTCCTGCCATCCGCGACCAAAATTTCCCCCCCAAAATATGTTTTCGTCTCTCTCAATCTATTCCAAGAATATGTGTAAAACATGTATGTAAAGGAACCGCTAACGTCGAATGAACTTCAGAAAGGTGTACACTTGTCGACTGCACTACATTTATCCACACAGAAGCTTTAACAATGCGCTGAATACTGCTCATATTTCGTATTGTTATAAACGAATTGTTTTATAAAAGAATCTTTAGTCAATAATTGCCATATTAACTCATCCATAAACTTTACACCGTGCATCCAATTTGCAGTAATCAGTAGCCGCTCTTGAGCGACGTAAAGGTGCAGTCTCTCACAAGAGCTACCAAGAATTCAACTTTGAAGTTCCGTAACCGGACACTTGGTTAACTATCGGCCAACTCTTTAGATGAATGAACGGGCCATTACTACCACTGCGACCGCTGACTGGGCGGCTAACTCGCCGGTTAACAATCGCCGGTATTAGAGAGGCCACCAAAACTCCAAATCAACGCGTGAGCCTGGTTTTCTTTATTGAGAAAAAGAAAATGAAATGATAAGCGCAAAACTTAAACGCAGATACAGATACCCGTATAAAAACGTAATCAACATGATAGCCGCAAAATCATAAGTGAAGCAAATTCCTGCAAATAATTCGTGCACTAAATCACCTGGTACACAACAGACGGCGAACTAAAGCAGACAATTTTTCCTAATGACCGGAGTTCGAACCATCCGCGCGGATACCGGTCAGACCGGACTATCGATTAAACAAACCAGTGTGAAGAAAATGTGAAGATTGGCTACTACTAGAAATTGTCGCTGCAAGCGACTAGCACCCCGCTACGGGCAGTCGGTCACTGCGGAACGCTCGGGCCGGCAGCTCAGACTGCAGAGTGCGGCACCTCCAAGTGTCCACGGCGTTCTCATCGCCGCACTTCGTCTGACAGAAGCGCATGAGGAACAGTTACCTGGTCCTGCGGTCGTCCGTCCAAAACCCCCACCATAGAGCGAGCTCTCGGTGACGCCCCTCCCCAGCCAAGAAAGCCATGTCCAAAGCCCAGTTAAAAAAGAAGAGAAACATTGCTTCTATGGCAGAGACATTCCTCTCGAGAAGTTTGGACGCTTCCTGTCTGGTGCACTCTGCTCTGTCGTCCACGACGTCCACCATGTCCAGCTTCTGTGGGTCAATGACCCTTTCGATGCTGCTCTTCGCGCGCGCTGACGGGGATACAGCCTCCATGCTCTCGGCTGCTCTGGAGTTCTTGGTGTTGAGCTGGTCTTGATGCCGATATTTCCCTGGATAACGAAGCACCGTCACTCAACTATTTTTTTCAGAACAGCTGCCCTGATCCACTGGGTGATGAGCCATACGCCGACCATTGGGAAGTTCACTCCTGGTTCTGAAGAGGCGTACGCCATGTCCGCCGCGAGGAAGTTGGCAGGCACGGGCACCTCCACCTGGTGGTTGGATAAGCCGATCACGATGTCCCCGCCAAGGAGGCGTTCGACAGCACGATCCTCGTAGTCGGTGCCGACAGCAACCCGGCTCGCTCGGAGGACATTCAGGACGAAGTGGTAGTCGTAGCCGGCGAGCGCGATTCCTGGCGGAGCGCTGGAAGGCCAAGCAGACACGTAGCGCTCACATGAAGGAAACGCTGCGTTGCTTGGGCTTCTTGGTCCGCCGTCCGAATCAGTGGCCAAGCATACACGTTTCGGGTACGAACAAAATAGTATGTTCAAGGAATAAAATGCTCTACCGCGAAGTCTTTATTGCCACCTGGCACAATTTGAAGCCCCTATAGAATGTTCTTGTGCTATGCAGGATTGAATGGTTAATAATGGCGATCTCCTGGTTTGTGATTTTGCGCGTAGTTTACGCGCTTTTCAACGAAAGTGTGCGGGCGAATTTATAAAAAGGCACACAGCTAGGCCAGCCGTAGACATGATTTCTTTTTAGGACAGGGTTTCTTCGCAGAAAATAATTGTAGAGGACTGCAGTCTGCTGCGTTGGAGAAATGCGGAAGAATTTGCGTTTGAACGTCAGCATCTTTTTTTGCAAGTCATCATTGTCACGTGACAGGGCACGGGGCCACTAAAAGTCGCTAGAAAATGGAGGGGTGCCATATTTGCTTCCCCACTGCAAAGATTGCGATTGTGAGCGAGTGCTTAGCAGTATTAGGAGTCTACGCAGAAGACACGACCAGGTGGCACTTGGAATTCTTGAAGCATTTATGATGAAAAAGAAGGGAACACCTGCATTACTGATAACCGTTTAGTTCGTGCAAGTAATACAATTTGCCATTTGAAAGCGTTTTTATGAACACCTCTACCGCCAAAATTTCTTCCTTTCTGGCGCCCGACTTCAAAACCTGGGTGGTGCTGTTGTGGCTTTTATTGTTATTTTTATTTTGTTTTTCTTTGTTTCATTTTTATTTGTTTTTGCACTCAAGCCATTGACTGGTTTTGTTTGGAATCCATGACACAGCTTTTGCTACGACTGAATGACACTGCCATTGCTAGAGTTGTTTGCTTTACCTTTCTTGTACAAGGTAGTGCTTTGCATCATCACCATCAGCCTGGCTACACCCACTGCAGGGCAAAGGCTTCCCCTATGTCTCTCAAAGTAATTCTGTCCTTTGCCAGCTGCGCCCAACCTATGCCTGCAAACTTCTTAATATCCGCCCACATAACGTTCTGCCGCCCCCTGCTACGATTGCCTTCCCTCGGAACCTACTCTGTTGCCCTTAAGGACTAGCGGTTATATTGCCTTCGCATTACGTTCCTTGCCCCAACCCATTTCTCCCTCTTGATTTCGACTATGACGTCATTAACCCGCGGTTTTTTTCCCTCACCCACTTTGCCCCCTGCCGGTCTCGTAACGTTACACCTATCATTTTTCTTTCCATAGCTCGCTGCCTTGTTTTCAACTTAAGCTAAACCTTTTTAGCTAGCCTCCACGTTTCTGCTCTGTAGGTGAGTAAGGGTGAGATACAGCTGTTCTACACTTTTCTCTTGAGTGATATTGGTAAACTTCTATTCATGATCTCAGAGAACAGACCATAATAGGCCCCACCCCATTCTTATCCTCCTAGTTATTTAAATCCCTCTCATGATCCGGATCAGCTGTCACTACCTGCTCTAAGTAGTATTCTAAGTATTCCTTTACCACTTGCAGCCCCTCGCGGCCAGTTGGGATCTGCTGTTCCCTTGCTAGACTGTTGAACATATTGTGGTTTTCTGCATGTTAATTTTAGACCCGCCGTTCTGTTCTGCCTGTTTAACTCATTGATGATGATTTTCAGCTCACCTCCTGAGTGACTCAGCAAGGCAATGTCATCAACGAATCGTAGATTATTTAGGTATTCTTCATTAACAATTATTCATAGCTGTTCCCAATTCAGGCATCAGAATAAATCCTGTAAACAGGTGGTGATTAGCATTGGCGAGATCGTGTCTCCATTATAGACGCCCTTCGTTACTGCAATTTTATTCCTGATTTTATGCAGGAATATGCTACCTGTAAAGTTGCTATATATATATATATATATATATATATATATATATATATATATATATATATCTTCCAGTATTTTGAGATCAGGCTTGTCTACACTCTAATTACGCAATGCCTTTGTGACTGCTGAGGTTTCCACTGAGTCAAAGGCTTTTGGATTTGGGTGACTCCATGCAGGAAGAATATAAAGGTCCCACGTATCCAAGACGCACTGCGAAATGCGTGCTGGAAGTCACTGCATTGTAGATATAGCACGGACATCGAAGCATCCTATTTCGGGCGCGGAGGTGTATTGGATGGATGGATGGATGGATGGATGGATGGATGGATGGATGGATGGATGGATGGATGGATGGATGGATGGATGGATGGATGGATGGACGGACGGACGGACGGACGGACGGACGGACGGACGGATGGATGGATGGATGGATGGATGGATGGATGGACGGACGGACGGACGGACGGACGGACGGACGGACGGACGGACGGACGGACGGACTGACGGACTGACGGACGGATGGATGGATCGATGGATGGATGGATGGATGGATGGATGGATGGATGGATGGATGGATGGATGGATGGATGGACGGACGGACGGACGGACGGACGGACGGACGGACGGACGGACGGACGGACGGACGGACGGACGGACGGGTGGATGGATGGATGGTTTACCCTGGCACCACGGAAATTCGTCTACATATTGTGTAGGGAAAATGTGTTGTTTGTGCCTGTGTCGGTAGGCACCGGTTTGTAATCTGCGCCAGTCTACCGCCTCCTCTTTGGTAAGCCTTTGTTAGGGGCTGGGTAGCGTTTCCGCTGACGCCTGTAATGATCGAGTATGTCTGAGTACGTGGGAGTGACAGGGTCAAACGTGCCCGTAGTGCAAAGTGATGAATCTCCTCGGTTGACGTACCCTCGAGCTAACTCGTCTGCTGCCTCGTTGCTCCTCATCCCCTCATGTCCCGGTACCTATACTATATTATGTTTAGTGCGATATTGCCACAGCAATGGCGGCTTCTTCAGCTGCCTCTATGCTCAGGTTGTTCATCGTTGCGCTGGTTATTTCTTTCCCTCATTCGTCTGTTACAACGGCGATCGTTTTGCGTTGCGATCGGTACTTTGCTGCGTCCTACGCTAAGGTTGTCGCTCAATTCCCTGCAAAGTGCTCGGACTCTGGCTTGTCTTCTTTCGTGGTGTATATTGGGTCCCGTGTGTGTGAATAAGTCTTAGCCCGATGTTGTTTCTGTCTTCATTATTAATATGTACGTTGTCTTTTCGTGTGCCTAGGGGTATCCCTAATTTCTCAATTAGGTGTTCCCGTTTTGGTTTGAGTGAGTCTGCCTAGTTGCGCACTACATTGCGTTCCTCGCAGTTCGTCTAAACTGTGCGATACTCCCAATGCCATTAGCTTTTCTGTTGGTGTTGACTTCGGAAGTTTGAGCACCGTTTTGTACGCTTTGCGTAGTATGGTGTCGATTTGTAGAGTTTCTTGCTTGTTTAGTTGGTGGTAGGGGAGGCTGTACGTTGCCCTGCTTGTGATGAGGCTGTCTATGAGTTTTATGGTGTTTTGTTTTCTCATCCCCATTGTTTTACTGCTTACTCTTCGCACAATTCAGGCGACTTGCTCTGTTGCATTCTTAAGAGAGGCGATGTTTTTGCTACATCGTCCTGTGTTTTGCAGCCACATTCTAAGCACTCTGACTTCCGTTTTCTCGTGTGTTGTCTCGTGTCCGAGTTTCAGGGTGCTTTTGGAGTCGAATTTCGTTTACCTTTTTTATTCTTACATATTCTGATCTTTCTGCTGAGCACGATAGTCCTCTGACCCGGCCGTATTGTTCAGAATCTTCGATCGCTCTTTGAAGCCGCTCTTCTTTTGCTGCTAGGGAGCCTGTACTTGTCCATATTATGTGATCTGCCTACATAGCTGATGTTTTCTATCTTGTCTAGTACGTTCGTGAGTCCTATCATCGCTACGTTGAATAGTAGCGGTGATATTACTGAGCCTTGCGGGGTGCCCTTGTATGGCACCGTGAAGCTCTCAGATTTCGTGTTTCCGATGCCTATTGTAGCCGTTCGTTCCATCAAGAAGGCTTTGACATACCGGAAGGCTCTGTTTTCGCAGTTTACGTTATTGAGACCTTCCATAATGGCCGCATGTCCCACGTTATCAAAGGCCCCCTTTGTTTCGAGCGCTAATACTATGTGTTCTCTACTTCTTGGTATTTCATTCAGGACTTCCTCCCTTAATTGTAGGAGTAGGTCTTGCATGAACAGTTCCCATCTGAAGCCAAACATGGCAGCAGGGTAACATCCCTTGTCCTCCATGTAGTTTGTGATCCTTTCATTGACCACTCTCTCGTATATCATCCCTAGGCAGGAGGTTAGGGAGATTGGCCTTAGGTTTTCAATCTGGAGTCTTTTGCCCGACTTGGGTATCATAACTACCTTCGCATGTTTCCGTTCCACCGGCACGATTTCTTTTTCCCAGATTTCCTTTACATACTTGGTAAGTTTGGCGATGGCCGTGTCTCTCATATTTCTAATGGTAGCATTATTTATTATGTCCTTTCTGGCTGCCGTATTCTTTTTGGCTTCCCCTATGGCTGCCCTTACTTCCTCCTCGGTGGTTGGGCTATCCATCTCGGAGTTGTCTTCTGGGTATTCTTGTTCTTGCTTTGGGTGCGCGGTCGTGCCGTAGCATTTCTCCCTCAGTTACTGTGTTAGTTGGTCTTCCGTTCCGGGGAAGGTATGGATTAGTCATTTCATGAACTTACCACTTTCCGTTTTGGTGTTTGTTGGGTCTATCAAGGCTCCTAGTATATTCCAAGTTCAGACCCTGCCTATTCTTCTTCCAAGTGTTTCCGTGAACAGTTGCCAGTTTTGCGTGGCGATGTTGTCTGCGCACTCTGATGCCTTTTTGTTAGAGGATCTTCAGCTTGAGTTTCCTGTTCTATTTTTGCTGCCTCCATCTCCTGATAATACTCCTTCGTGCTTTCCATAGGTGAAGAAGGTGGCTGTCTACGTCTGGGTTTTGTTCCGTGCGAGCGATTATCTTCGTGTATTTTTGTCTGGCCTTCATAAGCTCTGTGCAACACTCTTCTATGTTGGCTATCTGTTTTGCGGTTACCTCGCTGTGGTTTTTGAAGGCTTCCCTGTCTGTGATTTTGGCTGTCAGGCATCTCTTCAATTCTCCTGCGGCTATTTCTAAGCTAAGGATGAAGTGGTCGCTCCTTAAGGTTTTGATTGTATGGTGCAATGGGCGGAGAAGGTCGTCGTCATACACGGACGGCCGGCCACCACCCACAACCAGACAGCTCAACTCTGAAATTTTGAAATTTTATGGTTCCACCATTAATAAAATAAATTTTTTCACCACCACCACCACAGTGGACACCTCAGTCGCGCTTTAAGCTACGTGGCAGTAGGGACAGATGTGCGCCGCATGCGTTGGCATTGACAACGTTGTGGCAGAAACGCGGCTCTGAAGTTATCGGCCGTCGGTGTTCATTGCGTTCAGTGGCGTTGCTGTCGACTTTCTAGACTCCGATGGTTTTAAGGAAAGGAATGGCCCATAACTGGCTCCCTGGGTCAGTGGAAAAAATTGACAATCGCCTTTAAGGGAAAAGAGATGGCGCAGTACCTGTCTCGCATACCGGCGGACACCTGAACCGCGCCATAAAGGAAGGGATAAAGGAGAGGCTAAGAGAAGGAAGAAATAGGTGTCCTAGTGGAGACCTCCGGAATAATTTCGACCACCGGGGGACTTTTAACATGCTCTGACAACCCACACCACACGGGCGCCTTAGCATTTCGCCTCCATCGAAACGCGGCCGCCGCGGTCGGGTTCACATCCGGGTACCGGGATCAGTAGCCGAGCGCCCTGACCACTGAGCCACCGCGGCGGGTCCTCAATCCCGCTTTCAGGTACGCGGCTGCGTGCATTAGCACTAACGTTGTGACATACACGTGGCACTGCAGCAATAATCTGCCGCGGTGGCTCTGTGGTTAGCGCGCTCGGCTACTGAGCCGGTGTACCCGGGTTCGAACCCGACCGCGGCGTCCGAGTTTCAATGCAAGCGAAACGCAAAAGGCGCCCGTGTCCTGTTCGATGCGAGTGCACGCTAAATATCCTCAGGTGGCCGAAATTATTGTAGGGAAAGTGGGAGTGTGAACAGCATCGTGCTACGGTTGCTTGACAGCATGCGTTCGTTCATGCAGGTAGCGGGATATCTTCAAATCTACGTGGCATCTACCGCTCCAATTGACACCGCTTGAATTGCACCTGCACCTTATGGCCGTTATGCTGACTTCGCTGGATATGACCCGTCCTGGCAACCCTCTTGGACCGTGGCTCCTTCGCTGAAGTTCAGCTCATCGCCTATGAGATCACCATTTCCTCTGGATATAAACGGCCGCCACCGGCCCGCGCCTTCCAATGGGCGTGTGAACAGCATAGCGGTACGGTTGCTTGACAGCATGCGTTTGCTCATGCAGGTTAGTAATGGCGTTTCTATGTTTCCTAAGAAATCTAGCAATTTTTGTCTTGTGCTGTTCCCACGGCCACAGGTGCTATTAAATTTGATTCTGCAGTCATTCGATGTGTGTGTTGAGCTGCTTCTGCAGTCAGGTGATGTCGAGCTTAACCTTGGCCCTGGTACGCGTTCTAAGGACAGTGAAACGAATCACTCTGTACAGAAAATCTTAATGACGTGTTAACCTTATTACAGAACGTTACCTCACGCACTGCTAGAATGGTAACCGGGCAGTCACGTTTAATTGATTCCATATCTGAAAGAATTGAAAACCAGGAATCTATGAAGACGAATATCTCCGATATCGATGCGAAGCTGTCGGCATTTTAAGCTCAAACTCCTGCTTCTGACGAGGCTCAACAAGAGCTGCTGACCTTGCACAAACTCGCTGAGAACCTGATTAGTGAAAATCTTAATTTCGGCTTAGTCAGTCTCAGCTGGAAGACAGACAGCGAAGAGACAATCTATTGTCCTTCGGTTTACGTGACAGTCCAACGGAAACACGGGAAGGAACGGAAGACGAGCTTTTGGACGCGATCTTTAACTGCTTTAGTCCGGTGCTTACGAAGGATGCGTTTGAACGTACTCATAGGATTAGTGCATTTTCGGGTGATAAATGCGGCCCGGTTATCGTAAAGTTTTGCTCCTTTAAAAGAAAGCAACAAATTCTATCCCAGTCAGCGAAACTTAAATATGAGGGTATCACCTTAAGTGAACATTACTCGTTAGAAACACGCCAGGCCAGGAAAAAGGTGCTTCAATTCGTGAAGGGTCAGGACTCATTTTGCAAGCTTAGGTACAACAAAATGTACATTAACAACAAATGCTACAGTTATAACCCTGCTCGTGACTGCGCTTTTAATCTTCGGGCATCAGCAACTTTTCTTGATAGTAACTCAAGTCACATGTGTCGTTGCTTCGTCATATGCTGAGCAGACTGATCGTTTGTCTGCTCCGCCAGTCCACAATCAGCAGTCACCAATCACGGTACCTCCAGCTTGACACACACGCCGTAGGACGGCGCGAGGTGCAGTGAGCCGGTGTCTTTTGCTGGTAACTCGCTTTTTTTATATTTTTTTCCGACATACGAACCTTACTACCCAAGCGCGATTAACTTAACCCTATCATTGATTCGTGTGATGCTGATGTCATCTTACTAAACGAAACGTGGCTTTCTTCCGAGATAGTCAATATTTAACTATTTGACTTTAAAAACACTATACCGTGTTTAGATCGGACAAAAATGGAACATCTAGAGGAGGTTTTTTAATAGCTGTCGCGGATAACCTTGTAGCATCGCCTATACATATTCCAACTAGCCTGGAACTGGTGTGGTTGGAGCTTTGTGTACGTTTTAAGAGAATGATTTTGGGTATATGTTAACCTCCCCCGTCCTCGCGCCCAACCTTCTTTGACGTATTGCATGATCCCCTTAACATGATCACTGTACGATTTCCGAGAATACCTTCTGTCTTAGCTGGAGGCTTTAACTACCCTAGTATAGTGTGGATTAATACATCACCTTATCTCAGCTCTTTCTGTACGGAATGTAATAAGTGTTGGTCGACTTGTATGGATTTCAACCTGTCGCAGTTAGCCTCTAAACCTACTCGAACTACCCTATCTGCAGCTGATGTTTTATACCTTGTTCCTTAGATTTTTACCTACCTGGTCGCAGTGATCATTCTTTACTGCATTTTGATGTAAAAATTCCTTTGTGTAACCGCGTCAGTCAGACTAAACACATTAGAGATTACTAACAGGCTGACTTTAACGCTATTAACTGCGAGCTAGCTCGTTTTTTGGAAAAATACCAGGCTTTTAACAGCGTTCTCTTTACAATAACCGGGAGTTGTTTAAGGATATTGTCGAACATTTCATTAACACTTTTGTGCTACTAAAATCATTGAAGTGCGACAGAAAATCACCGTGGTTTAATAATCTTTTAAAAAGACTTTACAATAAAAATAAGCGCTTGTTCCGCTCGGCAAAGTTGTTGAATTCCAAACAACAATAAGGGGACTACTTTTCCGCGGGTTCAGAGTACAAAGCTGCGCTACAAAACGCAAAGGACTCATTTTTTAACCACACTCTGGCTGCTATGCTGGTCCATAAACCTAAACAATTTTGGAATGTAGTTTCCAAGAAAGACCCTTCCACAATACTACTTACTTCCTCGGACAGTGTTGCCTTTCTTCCAAACGAATGTGCTTCTGTTCTAAAAATATCTTTGTTGCGGAGTTTTCTACTGATATTCTCTTGTTCATCGCGTGTGCCCTGTATTTGATGCACTTCCTATGAACCCAGTTATACCGTCGCGTCAGGCATCCAGTGCATCATAGAAAATCTTCAGGTTTCCGCTTCCTGCGGTGTTGACAAAATTAATTCGGAGTTCTTAATTAATACAAAGTGTTATTGTTTCAGAAATCTTACTCAATTGTTTGAACAGCTTCTTGAAACAGGTTGTATTCTCAATGACTGGAAACTTGGGAAGGTGATTCCTCTGCATAAGTCCGGAAATAAACATTCTCCTGGTACCTTTCGACCTATATCGCTCACTGGTATTCCGTGAAAGATCCTGGAACACATCATATACTCTCATCTTATCTTTTTTTTAGAATCTAGCTCCTTTTCCAGCATTGCCCAGCATGGTTTCCGTAAGTCTTTTTCATGCGAAACTCAGCTAATGTGTTTTACACATGACCTTCACTGCATCCTTGACCAATATTCTCAGGCAGACAGCATATTTTTGGACTTTTCGAAAGCGTTTCACACTGTCTCTCATGAGCTTCTCTTTCCTATATTAAGCAGTCTTAATATACACGCTAATCTTTTTGCATGGGTACAATTCTTTCTTTCTAACCGTTCTCAATTCGTAACAGCGAACAATATAAACTAACATTATTTGCCTGTCCTTTAAGGCGTGCCTCAGGGGTCTGTTCTTGGGTTCCTCCTCTTTCTAATCTGTATAAATGACTTACCGGCTAACATTTATTCTTAAATTAAACGTTTTGCTGATGATTGTGTTATTTACCGCGATATTAAAGATGATAATTATGTCTCTTGTCTTCAATCACAAATCAACAATGCTCTTAGCTGGTGTTATGTCTGGAACATGCAACTAAACACTAACAAGTTTAAGCATGTACGCATTGCTCGTCTCTCTAATGGCCCTTCTACTTATCGCATTAACAACGTGTCTCTCGAAACCGTGTCGTCTTATAAATATCTCGGTGCTTACGTTTCTTGTAATCTGTCCTGAAAAACTGACGTTAAATACATAATAAATAACGCTGATCGCATGCTTGGGTATCTTCGCAGAAATTTCTCACGTTCATCACGTTTCTCACGTCCAAGTTAGAATGTGCTGCATCTGTCTGGAGCCCTGGCATCGATTCACTCGTTTCAGATTTGGAAGCTGGTGGTGGTGGAAACATTTATTGTCAAATACAAACGGGGGCAAACGCCCTAACGTGGCACGAGGCCACCCTTAGGGGGCTGCCTTTACAAGGCAAAGGACAGCCCATGGTAGTCGGTGGTCGCCCATGGTGAGTGTGGCTGTTCGTTCGGAGAGGAAATCGCGGATGTAATTGTACATCCGCGGGGCTACGCCTAGGGCGTGGAGGGCTTCTAGGATGGCTGCATGGCCCGTGGGAGAGTCAAGGATGTTGTGCTTGAGTTGTAAAATGACGTCCTGGCTGGATAAGCCCGGGCGGAAACAAAACGTGCAGGAACAAAACGTGCAAACCTGCACGTTTGCAAAACGTGCAAACGTGCAGGTTGTTCTCCAAATACCGGCTAAGCAGGGTCTAGAGAACGTGCTCCATGAGCTTGCCCACACACGATGTGAGAGAGAGATGGGCCAGAGGTTAGCGGGGAGATGTGGTTTGGCGGATTTGGGAATAAAGACTACTTTGGCGTCTTTCCATTGAGGTGCAAGGGCGCCGCGCAGCCAGCATTCGTTGAAGTAGTCGGTTAGGGCTTCGACGGAGGGGAAATTGAGGTTGCAGAATTCCTTGTTGTGCACTCCGTCGGGGCCAGCAGCTGAGGACGCGTTGAGGCGCTGAAGTTCTGCCCTCACTTCCGCCTTGTCGATCGGTTCGTCGAGAAGGTCGTTGGGGGAGCCTGTGTAGTCAGGGTCGTCTGCACAGGGATATGCGGGGAAGTAGAGATCACGAAGCTTCTGAAGGCGTTCCTGCGGGGAGGCCTCGGATGTGTGTGTGAGCTTATAACGTTGTTCTTCTGGTGTGTCTTGGACTGTGTCGAATCAATGAGATGGGGTAATAGGTTCCATGTCTGGGACAGGCTCATGTTGCCGTCCGTCGAGCCTGTTACAGAGAGATTTTCAATTTTGGCGAGACAGAGTTGCAGCATGCGTCTAAACCTTCTTGTTGAGCCGCGCCAGCCGGCGTCTGAGTATTCTATTTCAGCGCTGACGCCGCCATCGCCGGTCGAGACCCGCCTTCGCATCCCATAAGTGCAGGAGATGGGACTCCATCGCGTCTGCAGGGCAGTCCTTTGGGAGTTGGCGAGTCACGGCGGGGACGTCACGCTGGAGTCGGTCGCACCAAGTAGCTATGTCTGAGATGGTATGTAGAGTGCGGGCTGCTCGGGAGGTGCGGAACGAGTCCCACTTTGTGATGGTAGCATCATGAGAAGGTCTACGTGTTGGGTCTGCTTGTAGGAGAATCACGATAATGTAATGATCACTACGCAAATCCTCCTGGGTGTTACGCCACGAAGGGTGAGGGAGGCGCTGGGTGAAGGTGAGGTCAGGAGTAGTGTCTGCGCAGACGCTGTTCCCGGTGCGAGTAGGAGTGGTGGGGTCTCTCAGAAGGTAGAAGCCAACCTGCTGAGCTGCGCGACATACCCTGCGCCCCTTCGGGTGTCGGCTGTGTATCCGTAGGCCGTGTGCGGAAAATTGAAGTCCCCTACAATCAGGAGGGGGCATTTGTTTGCGGCTCGCTTGGCAAGCGTGAATTGTCGGCCGAAGTCGTGCCGCAGGCACTTCGGGTGGCTCTATACATTGAGGATGAAGAGACTTGTATACCGAGTGCGCTGCGGCATGAGTTTGATGAGGAGATGATCTATTTCGGGGACGTCTAACGGGTGGGAGGTAGTAGTGAGTGCATGGCGTACAAGAATCGAAACCCGAGGGGCTGTACGAAAAAAGGGTACGGTGAGCACGTAGCTAGGTAGTGGAAGAGGATTGGAGGGCTCTTGCAGCGCGAGCACGTCTTGGCCGTCTGCCCGAGCTAGGAACTGGTGAAGCAGCCCCCGCTTAGAACCAAAGCCTCGACAGTTCCAATGCCAGATGGTGAGGCTAGAGCATGGTGTCGCCATCACGGAAGCTGTCGTTTGCCGCTGAGAAATTGGAGACGGTGTGGAGCCGGGCTTTTTTTTTAGGCCGCACGGGAGCACAGGCTATCGTGTGGCATGCCTCTTGTTCCTTAAATCCCTCGTCAATTTGGCGAGCAAATTCGTCTAGACGAGTAGTGAGGTTGGCGAATTGATTTCTGAAGGCCTGGACGGACGTCTGCACCGCGGCTTGCATTCTCGCCTCCATGAGTTGTCCGATATTGGGACGCAAGACTGGCGTTCCCTCGGTCGGGGATGGTGTGGTCAGGGAGGTAGTGAGTGTTGCGGCCCGCTTCTTGGTCGGCGGTTCGCGAGTAGAGAAAGGTGACGGTGGAAGAGTGGGGGTAGGAGCGGCCGGGGCCGCTGGTGTCGGGGTAGGGGTTTGGGCCTGGTGGTTGGCATGAAGCTCTGCTTGGACGTGGAGGTTAGTGATTTAGAGGGACGCGAGCTGCTCGCGGACACGCAGGAGCTCTTCATGGAGGGGTTGGCAGAGTCCTGGGAAACTACGCCTGCCCAGCTCACCACATTGGTGCAGTGGCCGGGTACCTGGGCAGGTGGCCTCGGTGGGACTGGAGGTGGTGGTGGCTTGGTTCCAGTCCAGGAGCGGGACCGGGACTTGAGATTGTTAGGGGTGGACGGCTGTTTTGGTGCGGCAGGCTGCAGCACCGGAAAGAACTACGATGTGAGCTGCGGGGGCCAGGGGCTTGCGGGTCATGGAGCGGCTGCGGTGTTGGGGTGGAGCCTGACTGGCGGGATTCTCGCTGGCGTTTGCCTCGAAGCCTCGCTTGCCATCCCAGTACCTCTTTTTGACCAGGTATGGGGTGCGGAAGCGCGGATTGCACGTTCTGTCAGCCGTCAGGGGTGCTTTGCCGCAGACCTGCATTGCAGCGTGCAGGGGTGGTCCTCAGGAGGTTCGACTTGGTCGCAGCCGGGACAGCGGCGTTGCTTGAGAGCCGGGCACACATCCGCACGGTGGCCGATTGCTCCGCTGTTACGGCAGTGCTCGATCTTCTTTTTGAAGAGGTAGCACCTATAGAGTACAGAGGAGTAGTGTGGGTTTACTTGGGCACCCAGTCTTGTTCGAAGAAAATGATGGTGGACTCTGTCGTGCCCATACGCCTAAGTTGAGGATGGGAGGCTTCCGTTCGTGGCTTAGACGGCCCCTGATTTCTTCGTATGAATGATCGAGAGAGACCCCGTGGACCACGCTGCGGGTGCAGTCCCGGTGCCGCTTGGTAGAAGTATATATCGTAGGCCGTACCTTTGTTCAGTATGGACTTGATGTCGAGGTAGCGGAGTCTGCGTTGCGCGTAAGGAGTGTTGATGAGGATGAGATGTTGAAGGGTGTTGACGATGAGTGCGTCGGGCTTGGCCTCTTGAGGTCCGAGGCGGGCTGCTTGCAGAATGGCATCTCGAAGCACCATGCCGTTCACGGTCGGAAGGTTGAGGCCGCCACGGGGACGGAGGATGATCTTGTGGTCGTCGATGGGGAGCTTGGGGTGGCGTAGGGAAGACAGCTGGGGCGGCCGGGGCCGGCGCCCGGCCGAGGCTTGAGGCAGATACGGAGTAACGTTGGGAGTGGAGGGCAAACTGTGAACGACAAGACGACAAGCTTCGCTTGGCGTGCACTGTTTGCGAGCCGTTAGCAGAGGTAAGTTCCAAGGGAGATATGTCTTCTCCCTCTACTACAATGGGCTCCATGCTTCCGTCGAGGTGCCGACGCGCCGGTGGTCCGAGCGCGAAGCTAGCGGCGGTCAGTATCGGCAGCTGCTGCACCGTGAGGCTTAGCCTCAGCGCAGCTGGGTGATTCGAAGATAAAGACTTGCCTCTTGATGTGGTAGACCAAATCGGGAAAGGTTTGTATCAGCAGGTTCCTGACGAGAAGCAGAGGCTTATGACACTAGTTTCAGACGGCTGGGAAGAGTAAATCCGGCCGTAAAGGACAAAGTTTGTGGAGCGCATGTGATGCGCGTCCGCTCACCTTGCTTCCGAACACCGTTTCCCTTTATAAGCTGTGCAGAACCGCGCTTGCCTGTTTTATTCTAATTATTATCGAACAAGCAGTGTAACTGCCATGAAATCAATTTTGTTCCTCCCACCTCTTTCCCAACGCAACAGCTTTCTCGAAGAAAATCTACTGTCAAGACCATGTTACATAACAGCACGCATTGATCACCGTCATGAATTTGGAATCCCATCTTGCCCCACTAGATATTTTCTTGACTCATTCATACCGCGAGCTTCTTTCAGCTGCAACCACCTTCCCCACGACATCGCAGATATTTCTGATGATATTACATTTCGAAATGTCATTAATGGTTTTCTCTCAGGTATGTGTTTGTCTATTAGTTTATTAGTTGCCTTTCACTCTTTACACTCTGTTTTAATGTATCCACACAGCATTTCGAATATCATTGCCTTCCGGTGTTTGCACTTGTTATGTATTCATGGTTTATTTTTTTTGCTCTCCTCCTTGTTGTTGTGTTTATGCTGAATATTTTATGTACCCCACTCCCCTCGGTAATACCTTCGGGCCTGATTGAACAATAAATAAATAAATACGGCACCTCTTTCTGTATTTCTTTACTCCCACGTTCTTGCCTTTCTTTGCGGCCCTGTGTCAGTGTCCACCAACATATGTGAGAAAGTTACTGCGTCATTTCCTTGCGCATGAATTCATACACATTAAGGGGTAAGCTTAAATCACCTGAAGAGTGGAATGTGTTCCAAATTCTGCTTGTTTTGCGTCACTTTATTTGTGATTGTCGCTTCATCAACCGCCCTTATCTGACTTCCAGCTGCAGTAGCAGCTACCCGATCTCTTGCCATGGTGCGGATATTTGCATATATCACTCTTTTTATTTTTTTATTTTATACCTAGATTGTTGTCTAAAAAGAGGTTGCTTGCAACCTCTTGGGCAGTGTATCATGACGTCATGAGGTCACGTGACCTCTCTTCTGTCTTCACCAATGCGGCTGGCCCATCAGGGCAGGTTGCGATGACGTGAAAAGGACAAGTCATCTGTCTAGACCAGTCAGCGAATTTCGTGACAGCGAACATCGCCGGGGTTACCATGTAACAACTGTAATGCTATCTCATGTGAAAAATATTGAACTATTGATGACCTGAGATACGGTGGAAAAACATGTGCACAAATATATACTGCCTTCGTAGCCTATACTACGCTTTTTGTTCCCTAAAAAGTAGTCCCCAATATATTGCCGATTCATATACGGATTCAATTTATGGTAACCAAGTAGCAGAAGGCACTTTGACAGCCAGCGTTGTAGATCGTTGTGAAGAGGGGTGGAGAAAGCTAGCACATTCGATGATGACTGCAAGTAGCAAAGAAACATAAATGGATATGATCATCCGCAACACAACAACAGTATATTTGGAAAAAATGTCCCCAGAAGAAATGACTCCGGATGATTCCTCCCCGCAAAATACGTCCCCGGAAAAAGGGTCCCCAAGAAAAATTTCCCGTGAACAAAAAAATTCTTTCGGAGCCCACTTGAGAAAAAATTGCCCATTTTATTAGACTTTTTCTTGATTGAGAATAGATGTAAAATGAATTATATTGCAGCACTAGATCACACTATGGTCATGTAGTGCAGGTCATGCCAAGAAAAGGCACACCACAAAGCCGTTCTGCCGATGACTTCGCTGAAGCGCCGAACGATCCGGAGACGCTTTTGCCTTCGTCCACATCGTTTCCGCCACCATATCTTTTTTATCAAAGCCCCGCGGTGCGTGGGTGGTGGTGTGAACGTTCAAGCGGGTTTAGACTTACAGTGGCCTGTCGGCTGTTGCTCTGCCTGAGTCACTGATTTAAATTACTGTGGCTCTACCACAGTTCGATAAGGCCAGTGCCCTCTAAAAACTTAAAGGGTGATTGTGGCACTGATCACCACTCAATTCCGGAGCCCTGAGGGTACATGATGCCCGCCTTTACGTTTGTCACGGCTCTAGAGCGGGGGGGGGGGGGCGATAAATTCCCGGAATTTGTTTGTTGTTTAAAATTTTAAAGCTTAAAATTTCCACACAAAAAATTTCCTATGGCTCTCATAAAAGTTCTGAACTGCCTGAAATTATCCTGTGTGTGGCGGTAGACGACACGTAATAATGCAAGGTTGTATTTTAAAGTCAATATTTCGTAGTCTGTGGTAACAGCTCAATAGTTCGAAAGAAGTTCATAATCCTGAGAAGCTTAGATATGAACTGCAGCGCTACTCCTCTGTGGCTAAAACGATTGGTGAAGAAATTGTTATAGTCGTTAAGATGAAGTATCTTACACTATAATCGCCTCTCTCCTCTGTCCACATCGTCGTCCATCATAACCCAATATCTTGTCATCTTCCCCTTCCACGGTGCAGTGTATACAAGTCCAGATAATGACCCCTCACGCCAAACTCTATTCATTTCTCTCAAATAAACCTCTCTCTCTCCCCGCCTTCTTGAGCGACTGCGAACTGCGGCTGCAGATTGGCGCTCCGAGTTTGTTAAAGCCACAGTGACTGAGATCTCATATGAAGCCTACCTAGCAAATCTAGTTAAAGCACAAGAAGGGCATGGACTTCGTCATTAGCGTAAGCTGGATGTTGAAGTAAGCGATCAAAGATGCTTGTTCAATAATTTAAAAGTGCAATTTAAGGTGACAGTAAGTTCAGGATTTCACACGCAGTGGTGAGTTTCCAGTAACTGGATAAACACATACTGGAACTCTGCACGCGTCTTCGCCAAAGTCGAAAACAATGCAGTCGTTAAGTAGGATGCGGGGATCAAGCGTTAACTTTATATCTGCTTCGCCAATTTAGATTAAACTTCCTGGCCACAACACTAAAGAAATTTCGACGTTGCGTCTTCAGTGTTACAAAAAGTTGTTAGCTTCCGGAAAAGCTTGTCAGTGTCAGTTTACGAAAACTATTGCTCAAATATACCTGTAGTTTGCCCACTTTTTTGCAGAGATCTCAAGGAAAGCCTTTCGTGCAGGGTACGAAAAATACTTATTCTTCTATGGCCACTTTTTCAAAATATCACACAATTTAGAAGCAGAATTTCGCGAATGCTGCAGGATAAAATTTTGACTTTTTGTCATGAGACTATTGTGTATGGTAAGTACCTTATATCGTTGCCCACAAAATTTCTCTCCACAAGGCGGCTAGAAAATTAAAAATTGATTTTTGAGGAAAGGAAATGGCGCAGTAATTGTCGCACATATCTCGGTGGACACCCGAACCACGCCGTAAGGGAAGAGATGAATGCGTGAGTGAAAGAAGAGAAAAAAAGTTGCCGTAGTGGAGGTCTCGGGAATAATTTCGGCCACCTGGGGGTCTCTAACGTGCGCTGACGTAGCACAGCACACGAGCGCCTTTGCGCTTCGCCTCCATCGATACGGGGCCGACGCGGTCGGGATCGAACCCGAGAACTCTGCTGAGTATCCGAGCACCCTACCGGTACACTGGGCGACCGCGGCGGGTTTATTTAAATTTTCGCTACGCAGTATAAAAACTAAAGTTCCTAAATGTGCAATTTAGTCCAGGGATGCGAACTGCAAAACAATAGTCCAGGGACGTAATTTTTTTGCTTAACCGGATTCTTTTCACAATTAAAAGCCTCTGCTGCATAGGACCTTTTACTTCGATGCGATCATGCTCTTTGACAAATGCTTGAAGTTATTGTGGCTTATTTTTCTATTTTGAACCGTGGGCTGACATTCTTCCTCCTCGGAAACTCGCCGAACTGAGCTCGACAGTAAGCAGCAGCAATAAAACGGAGGTTTTATGAAGAATAGGTGAAGTGCAGCGCTTCCGCTAATCTTCGGAGTTTTTTTTTTTTGTCTGGCGTGCCAGTCACGGATTCCACAAAGCTTGCGTCTATGTTTGATGCGTTATTTGCTGCAGTCTTGACAAAATGCCTGAACAGGACAGAAAGAGCGAAAACGAACCGTGGTATGCTTATTTGCTGCAGTGAATCGCGTCCGAAATAGTTTTTGGGCATTTCCGGCGATTCCTTCCCCCGCCCCACTGTTCGCATAAAACAATTCGCTTTCTAAATTTATACTGTGCAGATCATGATGAAACTTGGAAGGCCTTGTTGCGTAATAATTCATAAAGATTTAACGCTAAACTCTGTAGATAGGTTTTTATGCAAACCACTGAAGCCACTTGAGACCTGAACACTGACGACACTGCAACATTTTAGTCCTTTCACAAATCGAAGTCTTGGCGGAAGTGAATACAAGCACGAAACTGTAATCTACGAGTGTCTGGTTTTCTGTCAGGCTTGCAAAACTTTACAAGACTAAATACATCGCCTTTAAATTTGTCATAAACGCACGAACATCCTGTCTGGCTTTATACACACAGGTAGTGAGGATTTGCAACCTGCACAATGAATTTACCTGGCAAGCACACTTAGACAACGACCGAGACTGGAGCAGCTTCATGCCATGAGAGATTTGCTCCCACCTCAGCCTGACCTTCTCATTTTGGTCAACATGTGGGTAGGCAGAGGCCACCGTCATAAACTACCTGTAGGAACGCCCCCTACCTATTGCAGTGGCGCCCTTAGTCTACCCATTCTCCTCCTGATTGGGAGACCACTCTGCGAGTTTCTCGACCAGCAGAGGCAGAACATTGCTTGTGGACAGAGCTCTCAGTGAAGCACAGGCCCGTGAACTCTTGGACAAGCAGGAGCCCAACCTTGAGGGCCTTCCTCTTTTATTTTTTCGCTTCAAATCAAGGTTTTCACACCGCCTTCTGCAAGATTTCTTCAGCAGTGCCAAAGCTGCGAAATCTGGGAGATCACTGAAGCCTTCACCTTGACCCTTGAACATATAAATATTGCCGTGACTGGGATTCGAACCCGTGGCGGCGCAAAAAAGGATCAGCTTCACTAGCCAATGCACGAGGAATACGAAGAAGTTGTTCGATCGACTGTCGCCTCAGCTCTGTTTCTTTACCTAATTTTGCCTAATTTACCTAGTTTTATTTGAATATTCGAGAACGGCAGCATCTTCAAGACAGTGCTGTCCTAGGCATTGTATACTATTATGCACATTAAGCCATTGTCCCGTCCTCGATCTCCAAGTTAACGGGACCACTGACCTTCCGTCTTCCAATCTATCAGGCTACATCCTATTACCATTCTTTTTCCTGTCAAAACTTTTCTGTATCCAGCAATTAACCGCCTGTCTCCTGGCCACTCCCCCGTAGTGGGTATGTGCCAGCAGCGTCTGAGGCCTGCCTTCCTTCCTTCCTTCCTTCCTTCCTTCCTTCCTTCCTTCCTTCCTTCCTTCCTTCCTTCCTTCCTTCCTTCCTTCCTTCCTTCCTATGGGAAGATTACGGCTGCTCCGGCGCCGGCAAGCCTAAAGGAACCACGACAATCTAAGGAGGCTCGCTCGAAAGAGGCGGTCATGGCTTCCCAGGCTGTGGAGCGACCAGAACATGGAGACGACCACCCGTCCAGCGAGACCTCATCGTTCAGTGGGGATGCGTCAACCATCGTGGACGATGACGAATCAGTGGCTAATATGGCTGATGTGGACAGCGAGGGCTTCAAGTTGGTGAGTCATCGCAAGCAACGAACGGTCGGGATCCCGGTAGTGGTTGAGCCCACAGAAAAGGGGGTAGGTTTAAGAGAGAAGAATCTATCTTACTTTTCGTGGCCATTCAATCACTTTTGGGGTCAGCACCGATTCGTAGTCGGTTCACCATGCACGGGGCTCTTCAGCTGGATGTCTCGACGGAAGAGCAGGTTGACAAGCTCCTGCAGAGCTGTCAGATTTTTGGCATCAAAGTTAACGTGCGGTTGCGCCATTCCTACATGAAGAACACCTGTGTTGTTGAGGGTGTACCAAAGTGGTATTCAGAACGCGACCTACTTGATTATCTAAAACCACAAGGTGTTCTGCGCGTGAAACGACTTGTGCGTCGGGTGGAGTCGCCAGGAAAAGAATGGGCTGCGAAACTCTATCGTGTTGGCATTCGCTCCTAACTCAGAGCGCCCCGAAAAAATTGATCTGGGATTCACAAACACACAGTTGAAGATTTCACTGAAGCTCCTCCACGGTGTATTAGATTCCAACAGTTTGGGCACGTGGCCAAAGCTTGCACCAAGGACCGACGTTGGAAGCGGTGCGGAGGTGACCACGACTTCAAAACTTGCATGGCCGATTTATCTTGAGCCAGTTGCGGTGGTGACCATCCAGCGAGTTTCGGAGGCTGCCCCTTCCGTGTGAGCGCTCTGCACCGTCGAATAGCCTTTATTGCTGGTCGTGAAACCCAACCGACTGAGATGCCTGTCCCAGCATTAGATGAGTTCCCAGTGTTGGAGTCTGATGTTGTTGCGTTACCCAACAATGTCCCTAAGAGACTTGAGTCCGAGTCCAGCAAGACGCCAAGGTCCATTTTGTGCGAGTCGGTTGTTCGACCTTCAGGAAAAAGTGTCAATGTTCCTGGGCGACCGGATCACAGCCAGGCTCGACGGCAAGGAGGACTCTCATATGCACAAGTGACAAGGAAATCAGCCACTGCGGCCAAGAGTGTGTCCCCGTCGGCATCTTTTGTCGATGTTGTGAGTGCGTTGCGCAAAATAAGGAGCTCAAAAATCAAGGTATGTCTGACCTTCATGTTTTGCTTGGGGCTCTGCGTTAACATGTTCCAGCGATGGCGCCTGGTAACCTGAAGAACTTCCTACAGCTGGTGCTTTCTTTTGATTCCAAAATTACCACCTTCGCAGCGAACTTCCTTGCGATCTAATATGAATGAGGTTAAACCTCGTGGATCTCGTATATACGGAAAAGTGCCTTTTATATTGCAGTGTAACTGCGCTGGGATTTTAGATCGGTCACCTAAACAAAAACTATTCTTGAAAGAGGCTTGTGTTCATGTATTGGCCCTGTCAGAAGCTGGCCTGCCAAGCGGGAGATGATTGACTGGATATGTCGCCCATAAAAACTGCAGCATAAAGTCATTTCGTGCAGGAAGTGCCGCGCTTTACATAAGAAGGGAATTTCCACATGTTTCTCTAAGCGTTGCTGATCTTTTCACGGATGACATTAAGGTAGCACCTGTGAGAATACAGCTCAGCTTTTGGACCCTTTCTATTGCATCCTTGTACGTGTCCTTGCGGAAGAAGGGGTGGCATTGGATTTCTTTCTACAGCAGCTCTGCGACCGCTTCCCAGCTCCTCGAATAATCTGCAGTGATTTCAACGCCCATCATGCCGTCTGGGGTGAGAGGTACACGGATTCCCGTGGTCGCAAACACGTACGTAGACGTTATTGACAGTTGGGACCTGTGTGTTGCCAATGACGGACGCCCCACTTTCTTCCGGCCTCCAGCCTCAGCGACAGCTATAAACCTGACAATGCATTCACCTGACGTCCGCGTGAGGTGGTCAACAGAGCATGACCGCATGGGGATTGATCACTGTCCGATTTTTGTGTTTGCTGCCGACTTTCGTATGCATGGTCCTAAAATTAGCAATGTGGTCAACTGGGACAAGTACAGAGAGCACCTAGAACGTGTTTCTGTTGATGTTATTTACAAAATTATTTCTAGTAAGCTAGCAGCAACTACGGCGGTCATGTTAACTGATCATTTTCCGGCCCCGGATTTAAAACTCAGGAACCTTTGCGCAGCGATAAAAAGGGCGGAGCGCCAACTCGTGCAGAAGAAGGACGACAGGGAACTGAAGACGACCTTCAACAGGCTGAATTCTGCCATTAGACGGCCCACGAACAAGCTGCACAGGTCGCAATGGGCCTCATTCTGCGCTAGGTTGACTGTGTTCTCCCCGATGACAAGAATATGGCAAGTTATTGGCAGCCTTGCTGGAGAATGTCGCCTTTCGAAGCCTTTTGAAAGTCTTGCAATACGCAAGGAAAAACCCATTGCATGCTTGGCAGAGGACTTTGCAGACGCACTCGTACGTGCTAATTCTAGAATAGATATATATACATCACCTGCTTCCTCCAGGCCTATCATGAACGTTCCGTTCACGCTTCGTGACCTTCAGACTGCGCTCAGTGGCCTGCGGCGCCGGTGTGCACCAGGTCCCGACGGCATCATCAATCAAATGCTGAATAATATGCCCTTGCAACTCAGGAAGGAGCTCCTCAACTTCACCAATCGTGTTTGGGCGACCGGCGATGTTCCTCCGTCATGGAAGGTGGCACATGTAGTTCCAGTTCTGAAGCCTGGCAAAGACATGACAGACCTTGTCTCGTATCGCCCTGTGTCATTGACCTCCAGTGTAGCTAAGTTGGTGGAGAAGCTGGTAAATGAAAACTTATCGTGGTGGCTTGAGGACAGGAATGCACTGACAACATGTATGACAGGATTCCGCCGAGGTCTTAGTGCCCAAGATAACGTCTTAGAATTGGTGAGTCACATAGAACACCAGAGAGCTTTTGGCCTTTCCATCTTAGCCATTTTTCTTCACGTTGCGAAAGCTTACGACAGCGTGCTTCAGAGCTCAATTCTAAACAGTTTACAAGGCATGGACATACAGGGCCATATGTTAAGATTCATTTACAAGTTTATAAATCATCGCGCGGTTCGTGTACGGTTAGGGAGTACGTTAAGCACCGAAGGGGTTCTATCTCGAGGTGTGCCTCAAGGAATAGTTCTTTCTCCTACGCACTTTAACGTCGTAATAGCTGGCCTTCCCGATCGGTTGAAAAAAGTTGCAGGCAAGTGCGTATGTAAATATATGCATACGACACCTGTATTTGGATTACTGGCTACCAACACAAGCGATTAGCCCTGATAGCTCGACAGGCTCTGCTTTCGGCAGAACCTTACCTTCGAAGTGTGTGATTGTATCTGTCAGTGGAAAAATCCGGCTTTGTTCTGTTTCCAGGTCTAGGAAGACGACAAGCGCGTTTGAAGATATACCTCGAACGGTCACTTTTGCATCCGTCAATTCAACCGCACGCGTTTCCTGGGCGTAATTATTGACTCCCGTCTGCAGTGGCGAAAAGCTGTAGACGCGATTGTTTCATCTGTATCTTCGCGTCTCAATGTGATCCGTTGAATTGCACGTGAGCAATGGCGAAGCCATCCTTCTTCAATTGTCAAACTTCATGAAGCACTGGTGGTCAGCCGCATAGTGTATCAATTACCTTTAATTTCCCCCTCGGCATCACAACTTGCATGTCTCGAAGTTGTCCACAGAAAGGGCCTAAAAGCCATTGGAGTTCCTCAGGCGGCTGCGAATAAGGCAGTACTTCATGAGTCTTTATCGAAACCTTTTATCCTACTAATGCATCTTGGCCGCCTAGGAGAGACGGTAGCTGGGCGATCCCTTCTCCATCCGCTCTGCAAGAGATATGAGTCGAAGACTTACTTGGCACTCAATACTCTTAGTTCTTTAGGCCTTAATGTCCAAAGACAAAGGAAACGGTTAAAAAACCCCTGGCCTTTTCCGACCCTCGACTGTGAGGTCACAATTCCCCATGTGACCGCAAAGCGCAGCTCTCCTTTGGCAGCAACACGTTCGCTTGTACTTGAACATTTGGAAACAGAGTATGCCCGCAATCTTCAAATTTTCACGGATGGTTCTGTGGACAAGGTCAAGCAAGCTAGCGCAGCGGATTTTTACATTCCTTCTTTGGACTGTAAGTGGTCCGTACGCTTTACTGCTGTCGTATCCTCCACAACGGCTGGAAGTGTTGTTATTGAGGCGGCTTTACGGAAGTTAGGGTCTTGTCTGGCTCAACCGGTTGTCATCCTAACTGATTCAAAATCTGCACTTCAGAGGTTAGAGCGCCGATTCCCTAATGATGCCTTGTCTATAAGCTCTCTGCGCTTGGTGCAGCATCTGCACAGCAGAGGCTTTACTCTATATTTCCAATGGGTGTCCTCTCACATAGGAGTCAACGGTAATGAGGTGGCAGACAATCTCGCCCATAAAGCTCTCTCAAGGATTCCATCAAAAAAAGTATCTCAAGATGGGAAAAGTCTCTATAGGAAAACGGTGCTCCATGATTTCAGTGCCCTGTAGAGTGCGCCCTAAAAGCCATATGTGACGAAGGGACTGAAGATTCCAGGCGACTCTACTACATCGAATTCGCACGGCCTCTGCTCGCACTCCTGTCTGGATGCATAAGACGGGCATAACATCGTTTCCGCTCTGCTCTTTATGTGGTGTGTGCGGGATATCGAACCTTATATTATGTACTGCCCAGAGTACAACGCGGAAAGTTATGTGATGTTCGCTTCCTTAGAGAAGACAGGAACCCGTCACAGTACAGTTCGAAACATTGTCTTCCCGAGTGGAAACCAGACATGCAGAAGGGAGGCCGCACACCTTTTTTAACATTTCTGCAGGACATGGACCTTGTTTCTAAATGGTGACAGCAGGAACGGACTATGGCCTACTGTGATTGAATGTGTGGGTAGATGGTGCCCTCCGGAGTGGACTGCGTCATACAGTGAGTGAGTGTGTGTATGGACTGTGGCGCTACAATGGCCTATGTTCTACTGTGACTGAATATGTGCATAGATGATGACTTCTGAAGTGGACCGTGATTTGGACTGTGTCGATTGATTGTGTGCATAGATGGTGACTGCGGGAGAGAATGTGTGCTATTATAAGAGACTGTGCGCATAGCGGGGTAGATGCGACAAACCTTAGGACATTATTAATATAGAAGGGACGCTACGGTGGAGCAATGGCCGGCAGGGCTAACCCCACCTGTAGCATTCAACACCTCAACTCAACTCACCCCCCCCCCCAACGCACGAGAGCACTAGGCTATCGCCGCACTCTCATGTTAAACTGACACACTCCCGCTGTGCATTGCGCATCATCTTCCTCGTCAACTAATACTACTATCAAACCAATATTTGCGTTTTGTGCTATGTGGCGGTAGTGGCACATGTGCGCTGCAGGCGTTGGCGTGGACAACGTTGTTGCAGAAACACGGCAGGAGAGCAATATGCGTTGGCGTGGACAACATTTCTGCAGAAATGCGGCACTGGAACATAAGCCACCGGCCTAAATTGGGTAAATTGGCGTTGACGATGAAAAAGTTGCAGATGCGCATATATGGCAACCTGGGTCAGCGTACACCTCAATCGCGCTTTCAGGTGCGTCGCGGTGGTGTCCGCCTCCAAAAACTGTGTTTTCGCAAAATATTTTCTGTTTAGCAATGGTATAACCCGCCAGCCATTTTTTTCTGAAATGTCCACAAAGGCTAATCTGAAGGGCCACTTAAGGTTTCCTATTCACCATTTGGCGGGTTTGCGTGGCATTCCTTCGTTGTGAAACGAAGCCATCGCCACAGCCAAAACGTATACCAGGACAACACTGCATAAACCATGCGCGTCAGTAGAAAAATGCCACTGAAGAGAAAGATTGACAAAATTGGCAACAAAATTAACGGCAGGATTTCTCCAGGTTCTGTGCACGATCCATTGCTTTTCTTGATATTTATTAACAGTCTTCTTAACGGCATACCATCAAGCACAATTGCGGAAGACTATGTTCTTTATCGTCCAATATCTACTATGACCAGACTCTGCTAGAGCGCTTGAAACATAAGAGAGCAGCGCAAAAGAACAGCACAGAACGCAGCAGGAACAGTGAAACACGGGAGGGGCGCTGTCTACGAACTGTTTATTGGGAATCCTCCCCGCGCATTTTAAAGCCATAATAAACCACGTGACAGTCAGGGAGTCAATGAAACACGAAGCAAAAGGGGGAAAAAGGAGAAGTACGGTTGTTTCATCCACACGGCCAAAGGGGAATGTCCAAAACAAACTTCACGGCCGGTGTTTCGGCTGTGTTCTGTGCCGTTCTTTTGCGCTGCTTTCTAATATTTCAAATGAGAACCAACTAGCCCAAACTCAAATTTTAGTCTGCTAGAGTAGGACTAAAAACTCATAGAAACATGGTATTCAAAATGGCTCATGCAATTGAACATTTTAAAATGCAAGTTTATGCGTTTATGCATGTATCTCGTTAGCAGCTTAACGTCCACTTTCTGTGCTATTTAAACTCTACAACCTTTTCTGAAGTAGATCACGTTAACTTGGCATTACTGCCAACAAAAACTAAGCTGCTCTGAAGACATGCAACTACTTAGCGCCGATGCATCTAAGTCACTAGGTTTCACTAGAAGATTCCGTCTTCATTTTGTTCTCGTTTCATTCGTAAACTCGCCTATTAATCTTTTATACGTATTAAACACGAATATAGCTCGTTAATATGAAATATCCATGAAACATATACAATTAATTATCTGGAAGCCATTCAAAATACCAATACCCAGCATCGCAACCTAGTACGTGTCTCACCTCAGCGTAACAAGTATGAATGCTTCCCTGGACCTTCAGTAACTAAAGTTCCGAAGCAAACCTGTTCCCTCCTCTAATTATATTAGCACCATCGCAACAACGAAACTCCCTTTCATCAGCCACTGCTTCCAAAATCACGCTGCCATGTTAAACTTCATTAATGAGGTGGAAATCACTTGCCCTACTGAGAAGCTTCGGGATTCCACCTCTCCCTCAAAAACCTCTATTCTCCATGTAAAAACTAAAAAAGGGCCTTTTAAAGTCTCTTCTATGTCGTATAAATTACAAGAGGCTGTTACAGCCTCTAGTCTAGAATAGTAATCATGGCAGGCGTAAAGGTTCTCATAGAATTGCTCCTACTGCACCTTCTCTTCCAGATTTAAAACGTCTTTTATCATCCCATAACCCATACGTAGTGATCTTGCATGAAACTTAGATCATTTTTAATAAAAAGGTTTCGTGTTTTTCGAGCGGACGGCATAAATGGCAGGGGCGGCTGGTTAGTGACCCTGATTTCTTCAAAATTCTGTCACCGAGCATTATTACTTAAAAAAGTGCTGCTTCCTGTCTGCAAGCTTTTAGCTGTAGATCTCACTTGAACGCAATGCGCCACTGTCTCAGTCGCTGTCCATTTTATAGCAGGAGTATGCAGAACAGACGGTGTGGACAGCTCACTTGCCAACTGTAATAAGGTCATCATTGCACGGGATTTCAAGTCACATCAAGTTGTCTGGGGTAACTACTCTGACTCATATCGACAGATGTTATGGACATGTTTGTCGGGAAACGATGTGCCCTGCTGCAATTATCGGGCCGTCATCTTTATCCGTAGGAATTCGCATTCAATAATCGAGTTGTGCTTCGCAGCAGGAGGGGTAGGTTGGTTCACAGTTGACTGCGGTACCTCCAGTGACCACTTTCAATTACTTTCACCGTCTAGGTGAGCCCAATAAGAGATCTTGGTTCTGACCGAAAACCAGTTAATCTCGCAGCCTACAAATCTTCTTTGCGCACTTCCCTTATATCTGATCCTTGTTCACGTAGAACCGACAGGGCTCAGCGAGTGCTTTCTTTAGTTTTAAAGGCTACGAAGAGTTCCCAGTTCAATGTGCGGTCTGCTGTTTGCAATAAATCAGCATCCTCATGGCGTGAGGTAGCCCTTCGCCGCCGGAATGCAGCATGAGGGAGCCTTTCGCATAACCAAAGCCCGGCAAATTTGATGCACTACGAATATTTCTCGGCTTCTTTTAAAAAAACTGTAGCAAACGGAAAGGATGAATACAATCAAAATTTTAATACATGTTTCTCAAAACCAAACAATATAAAGGCTTTGTATAGTAACATGGAATGGAATATGAACTCCCCAGCCATGCAGTTTACAAGCTCGCTTGTGCTGTCTCCACATGCGGTGAAAGATGAGTCAGAGCGAATCGAACAAGGGCGCACATCACGTTTTCTGGAGGACTGTAGAGTCCCTCTTTTCCCACCCTACCCCTGCTCAGACTATGTTGTGGTTGACAAATCAGAGCTACTAGCTACAGTTTCTTCGATGCAATCTTTGGCTACGGGTTGGGACGGTGTCATGGTCGGTATGCTGAAAATCTTACTTCAAGAGTTCACTCAGGACCTTCTCGATCCGGGCAATGAATCATTGGAAACTGCATAGCCGCCGCACACCTGGAAGGTGGCGAAAATAATGTAACTCTTAAAACATTCAAAGACAGGATTCCACATTGATAATATTTGGCCGATACTAACATCCAATTTGGTATAGCTCATAGAAAGAATTGTGCACAGGCGCCTATCAAAGTATGTTTCAGAAGTCAACGCATTGAGCTCTGCCCACATTGGCTTTCGCCGCTGGTGCTCAATATGGTGTGCCCATGTCGGCTTAGAGAGCAGCATCCGCCTTGCTACGTGCAACAACGACCTATCAGCTTTAGTGCCGCTTGACATTGCTAAAGCATACGACAGTGTTGAAAATTCGATCCTTCTCCCCAAATTTTCATTACAACACCCGTCGTTCTACATTAATGCGTGAATGCATGAATTTTTAGCAGGACGACTGTTCTTTTACACAGACGGCTCCTACACCTCAGGCACCTATTCCAGACCAGAGGTGCGCCACAATGTTGTGTGCACTTATTTTTAATATGCTGATATACGACACTGCCGTAGACCCCAATGTAACAGTTTATGTTTGCGCAGACAACATTGTCTTCTTCGCCTCTCCACAGACATTCATGATGCCCTATATCGTTCTCTCTAGGCTTACCTCAATGCACTCGACGTTTGGCTAGATAACATAAATTTGGTATTAAATGTGCGAAAAAGTAGTGCACTAGTTTTTCAATTCAAAAAGCCTTTATATATCTGGTTACACTATCCGTGGGGCAACTTAGCACAGGTGGAATCTTTAAGGTATCTAGGCCTCATTTATGATGTCGGTATGGATTGGCGGCCCCACCTCAAGAGTAACGCTGAGGAAGGTGAGCGTGCGCTAGGTAGGCTACTACGAATAAGGAATAGGAAATTTAGCGTGCGCCGGGACACGCGTCTGCTTTTTTACAAAGCCTATGTCCGACTCATTTTGGAATTTGGCTGCATAATCTTTTCTGGCTCCCCTAACTATAAGCTTCTTCGGTTGTTACAGCTAGAAAGGCGCGCTCTGCGCCTCTGCCCAGGTCTGACTGAGTCAGTTTCCACCACAGTTCTGTACCTGGAAGTTCGTATTCCCAACCTTAACTCCCGTTTCATTCTTTTAAATACCAGGACTTTCTTGCGGGCATTTGAGTGTGCTCTTGGTGCCGCTACACCTATTTTTGTCTCCCACCTGGCCCTCTTTCTGACTTATTATTGGGCAAGGTTCCGCTTCCCTCAAGTTGTTTTTACTCCGAACCTTATATCGAACAATGGCATGGATCTCAATTTTGTACGCAGAGTTGGTTACCCAACGTCCCCCGTGCTTTTTAATTTTTTTCCCGCCTAATACGAAGCATCTGCCTGCCAGGGCACTAACTGGGATTCTTTCTGACTGACTTGACAATTTCCCGCACCACACTGTGGTCGCTACAGATGCGTCTGGGGCCGGCCAGAAGGCAGCGGTTGGTATTTTTTCAGTCTCTCTATTAGAGCTTTTCGGTTCGAGTCCCTGATTACACACCCTTATTTCTAGCGGCGTTTATGGCTTTATGGCTGTCGGCTTTGAATATTCTCTCCAATTTTTTCCAGGTGATATTCCTCTCAGATTGGTTAAACCGCTGAACCACTCACTAAACCGCTCACTAAAGTCTTTTAATAAGGAATGGGTGACAGAGGTGCTGCGTTTGTATTTCAGGTCACTGCTGTATTTTTCAAAATGATGCAGCAGACTTCTTGGCAAAATTAGCTCTCACTGCACCTATCGCCTGTACCGTTCCTAATCTCATTCTTTTCAGAATGTCTCGTTTTCAGCGGTATCAGTTTATAAGCTCCTCGTGCAGCGACCCCTAGCTATCTGCCGTTGACTACCCTCATGTACCCATGCAAGGCTCGTGCGTGTAAACCAATCCCGGCAGTGTGAGGTAGCGAACACATTCATGCGGTGCAGGATCCCCCGCCTAAATTTTTACTTATGTAGTTTCGGGTTCAGTTCCACAAGCCTTTGCGCGGCTTGTAGAGAAGTGGAAACGTTAGATCATTTCCTACTCTCCTGCCGGAGGTTTGCACACCAAAGAAGGACTCATCTAAAAATTCCCATTATAAGGTTGCGACTCATTTTGTCGGTCTCTCCTCTCCTTAGGTGCGAGCGCCAAAGGTTTTGCATTGCATCCAGTTTGCTAATAATACATCCACAATTACATAATAGCTGCCGGCATATTTCCTTGTTTCTTGTCTCCAAAATTTCCCCATTTAAAACATATTTCAGTAATTTGCATGAACTAAATCTTGTGATCTTGTCTCCCGTTTTTTCTTTCCTCTTTAATTAATCTAAGACTTATTACCGAAAGCACAACCATCAGCTCGGCACCAGTTTACACTCTTCTATTGGCCTTCCTCACTGAACTCCTGCCTATCCCCCGTCGTGTGCATGTGGCATATCACTAAGGAAACAACAGCAACAAAACTTCGGAGGAGAGCGCCCGTACGACTCCCGGGTGAACATCACTGCCCCGGTCACGGACCAGTGAGGTAACGGGCGCCTGCCTTTGGGACGGCTCCGGCGTGATCCTGTGGTCGTAAGGCTGTCGCAGTTGCCCCGTGAACAAATTCTGTTTTGTTTCTTTGTCGCTGTCCAATATTAGTGCACTTTAGGTGTAAGGCCTTTTGTTGTATTGTAGTCGCTCTCTAGTGTTACTTTGCACGAGTTGCATTCTGCTGTCAATCACTTTGTATGTGTTCGTACGAGTTATTAGAAATTCTTCTGTATCCCAAGCAGCAGATGCATTCGGCCACGAGGGAGAGAAGGAGCCAGAGCAGTGATTGCCAGGAGTCAATAAATGTTACTTCCATGGCTGTGAGGCGGTGTGTGTAAAAACAAAAATGTGAGGGAGAATAGTACGTGTATTGAAATATGAATCCGTAACGTAATAAAATGCTTTTCACAGGAAGAACTACAAAATCTAAAGTATTCGAGTACACCTCTGTCAAGGGCACCGGTTTTACGATCTCGATTGTGTTGTTCAAATTTCTTTAAGCATCTATCAGCGCCATCACGTTAGCGTTATTGGTTACGACTTTGTGTTGGAATGAAATTACTTCAATGGCAGAAATGCTTGTTCGGTACGTGCGCCCTTTTGGCAATATCTTTTCTGAGGACCGATCACGGGCGAGAAGCCTGAAAGCAGGAACTACACTGCGGGACGCGCACTTCCGAAATTGGTATTGCGGCATGTTGATATTCCGAGGACCAACGCTAAAAACCTGACACAGACAAGTTGAAAACGGGCGCAGAGTTTGTTCATGGTGCGACCCTGAAGAGATAAACAAGTTGTTGTCTGGTCGTTTAGAAAATCTTAGAATCCGTTGTCGTTGTTTTTTGCTCATTTTGGAAAAGTACGGTACAAATAATAGTCTCGGCGGGGCTAGAAAAGGAAGCTTATTGAGCACTACCATGTCGCACGTGTCACCGTAGTAGACGTAAGGCGCACACTCTATGTGATGGTTTTTGAAAGCTAGGAACTTAATGGGAACTGGAAACTCATTCATTTTTGCGTGAAGCCATTCGACGTGTTCGACAGAGTATAACAAGATTGGTAGGGACCAGGATAAGTTTGACGCCGCCATTGAATTCAGCATCGTGGCATATTGTTGAGCGTAGCTCGGACAAAGTAAAGAAGAAATAAGCAGGACATCACCAGGCAGCCAAAGCCGCCAGAACATGCTTTTCCAAGTGATCAGTTCAAAAGTGCGTTCAATGCACACTTTCAGAAGACTGAAGAACATTTTTGTAGGAATGCTATAGATTTCCTGTAGAATTCTTGAAGATGGAGTAATGTGAGCTGATCCTGCTAGTGCAAATTTCGCCCCGTATTACTGCCGACTAAGGGTACTACCGAATGAATGGCCTGTGCTATACGATATCATGAGGTTTTGCGTAAGGAAGCCTTCTAGCACACAAAAAAAAGAAGCCTTTAGCCTGTCTCCGCTATTTCACAGTTCTGCAACAAGATATGATTATCTTGGTTTGATAAGTCCTTGCTTTGCGTTTAGACTGACGGTTACTCACAGCCAAGTTGCGGGTTGAGCGCCGCCGAACGGAGTGAGTGAAGGTTTTTGTGCTCTTTGATGTGCGCTTTCTGCGACTCCGAAAAGTGCTCGAATCAGTTGCTTGATGCTGCTGAATGAGCAGCTTCTTTTATCGAGTAATTTCAGTTAACGCCCATATCCTGGCAAAAAAAAGGGACAAGAACTACCAGCCCTTCCCGAGGCGCCATAAAATATTCCTACGCGGTAGGAGTAGAGTTTCTTAGTTTAAATTTTGATTTTCCCTCGCAATGAATATATTTGCATCTAACTAAGACAGCTATGGCCGATGTAGAACTTCGCCTCCAAATCGACCCACTAAGTGCCCAGATTTAGATGGCGATACTAAGAGGGGGAAATTTGGGCGAGTTGGTAAGTGTTCATTTTCTCTCTCAGCGCAACGCGAACGGGACACAAGACGAAGGACTAGCGCCTGTTTGTGCTAGTCCTTCGTCTTGTGTCCCTTTCGTGTTGCACTGAGAGCGAAAATGGATACTAAGAGGCTTTTAGTGCAATTAACTCCCGTACGCGGGATCGGTCGCATCACAACGAGACATGCCCGCGGACCGCAAAGTTTACCGGGACTTATTTCTTTTTCGACACACTTTTTAGATGCGTGTGAGTGTGTTTTCCTCCCCTTGGACTATGTAGCCGATGCAAATTAAGGCTCAAAATTCACGATCGAAAAACGTTCGCTGTCGCTTGATGGAAATTTTTTTTTAATAGTTGGCGTTTAGTATTTTTCACGACGAATTTTCTTGTGCTGCATTAATGTAGACCACTTATTCATAATTGGATTTGTTCTTAGGAATACTCGGGCGTTTTTTTTATCTTTATACATGCAATTTAATTTCTGTACCTCTTTGTATAACTTAAACCATTACAAATTTGCCCATCTTTCTTTCTGTACAGAGGCCTGTCATGAGCGTCAGAACTTTTCGATTATTTTCCTCTATAAATTTTGTGTAGAAAATAAATCAAATTAAGACTCACTCTTTCCATCGCTGTTGTCGATGCATCGATGCCGTGCAGCGACGACATTGTACTTGCCTGCGGCTTTCTTTATACCATGCGGCATGCCGTGGGCGTATGGTACCACTGCCGGCCTTCTCTTTTTTCCTTTTATACAATGGGCCGATTGCTTGCCTTCGCGTATCTAAGCAGATTTTCGGATGCTCTAGATGTGATAGGTGCAGTGTAGCCGTTTGTGCGCAGCCATATACTTGTCTCAAAACACATTCCTTGGCAATGCTTCCGGAGAGCAGACAACCGGAACGAAACGACAATACACTCTTTGATCAGCTTCGAAAGGCCCGAAGAAAAGTTGAGCAAGGGTTTGGCGGACCTCCGCTGAGAGCACCGTCACGCATGACCGTCTTGCGGAAAGAAGACTGAGTCGCAGGCAGGTACGGCATCGACGTCGTATTTTCGGCACTTTGGAAACTGAGCACTTCGAGTAAGCAAGTTACGCACACCCAAGCAGGAAAGAAGGATGGTAGCCAGGTGCAAGTTTGCCGAGCGATTGCTTGCGATGAAATTTGAATTTGAAATTTGAAATTTATTGAAATTCAGACAAAATACAATTTGTCCGGGTGGAGAGGGCTAAATGTGACACGAGAAGTCACCTGACTAGGCCCAAAACACCCTGAATTCATACAGCATAGTGTGGACATGAAAGGCATCACAACAAAATTGTGCAAGAATATCGTAAGATATCACGTTCAGCAAAAAAAAAACACAAAAAATGCAACAAAATTCTACAGGAATACCATATGGTTTAACAACACACCCTAGTTACAAGGCAAAGCACTTAAAAAAAGAATAACCACAAATGTCTTTCTTAGACAAAACAAAGAAAGATAACCGGAATGGAGGGGATCGCCTGACAAGGTATATCAGATCATCCTTTCATGTGGCGCCGTGTATATTGGCGACAGTGGGCGATGTATTAAGTAGTGGCTGATGGAGCATGAAAACACAAAGAAAGATGATGCTCTTTAGCACACGGGTGTACATCGCACAAAAAAATGGATGAGCACGAAAAGGAGTACAAAAGAAAACGCAAAAAAGCTGACTCGCCTTCCTACAGAACATTCCTTTGCAAAAAAGTGTGAATCCACACTGGTTTTCACACACATGCGCATACTGTTCCAACAGAAATATAAGGTGCTGCGTGAAATCGCGGAAGCATTTCATATTCACAGCGAAGGTGCAGCATGCATTAGCAGTATTCCCGTGTCCTTTTGTGACAAGTAACTGGGATATCTCGCTTCCTAAGTATAATTTGCATGATTGTTCAGGCTTCGTTTCTTTTTTTATGTTTCATTGTATATATAATATGCGTTGTTTCCATAATAAATCAGTTGGTAGTCAGCCCTTTTTTGTATTTCCGTTTCATCGCCTCCTTGTTGCGCTCCCCTCGCCGTACCGGCTGAGATCGTCTTTGGCGACCACAATTTAACTGTTGCCACAAGAGGACTGTAGAAATTAAGGCCGAGTAAATCCATGCCGACTTGGCAGAACGAGACTCGTGGTGGATCAATAGGATGCAGTAGTCTGGCTGGCTTAGTCGGCGGCGTCTTGCGACGTTGACACTCGAGGCATGTTCTGATGTAACTCTTCCCAACTGCAGCAAGACTGAGCCAGTAGTACTTTGTGCGTATCGTGCCAACGCTCGGGGAATCCCTGGTGACCAGACGATGAGTCATCATGGCATGCCTGCAGGAGTTGGTCACGCAAGGCCGTAGGTACGACGAGCAGGTAGACAGCTTCCGTCAGGCCATAGTTTTTCTTATACAGAATGCTGTTTCGTAAACAGAGCGACAACAGCCTCAGAGGGAAGACTCAGGGGTGCGTTTGAGCGCTTCCTTTAATTTACTGAATGAGGGTCGTATGTCACTGTCGTCTGTTTGATTTTGAGTGAGAATAGACGTGGAGATATCTCCAAGAAAAACAAGAGCTCGGTTGCACAGGCAGTCAGCATCACTACTCAGGTAGCACAATGTGGGGCCCCTGTGGGTCCCACTTGGGCAAGTGGAGCTACGTCGGCCTCACCCCCCCCCCCCCCCACAGGGGGCCACCCCCAATTGGGAATAAGTGGGCAAGCCACACTTGGGCTATCCCCTGTTGATTCTACGTGGGTCCCACATTGATGTTGCTAGGGCTCACTCAGACCACTTTCCTGCATCTAGCCCACATCGGTCTCTTGTAGGGAACTTAAAGGCAGGTGCAGCAAAAATGCAAGAAAAACCGCCCGCCTCAAGGAGAAATGGGGCTGCAGGGTTGCCCACACTAAACTGCTGCGGGTCCCGCATCGGCCGTGGCGGGACTGGAAAACGGGGCGTGCCTGCCTGCTGCCAACATCAGCCCCTTGTCGGCTATTTGAAGGTAGGTGAAATATAGATTGATCTCTCGCCAGGGAAACGCCCTCAAGTCCAAGTCAAGTCAAGTCCAAGTCCACACAAAACCGCGGTAGGTCCCACATGGGCCGGGGCAGGGCTGCAAAGGGCGCCTGCCCGCATGCTGTCTACATAGGTCTTGTAGTAGACTTGATGGCTGATCGAACAAAATTCGTGCTCTATGCTAGAGAAAAAGTGGCAAGCCCACATTGGGTTGACGATGCAATGCCGCCGTCGGTACCGCAGTGGCCGTAGCGGGGTTGCACACATCGATGTGTCTACAGGCTATCATCCATGCGTTCTTTCGTTTCGCAAATTTGTATTATGCATGCTTACAACTTGCTCTTATTATTGATTTGTATGAAAATATTGATCATCTTTACTTCATTGTAACAATTACTAGGTTATGACTCTTGCACTAACGTAAATTGCTAAAATTACCAGATCATACTCAGCAATAACTGTGCCACCTTACCAGGTTGCGCTGAACTACTTGCGACTCTCATTTAAATCATCAATCACAGAACATACATGCGTGGGCTGCCTGCAGTATGCCCAACACAGAGTCCGCACGGGCCGCTCACTTTTCCCGCATGCCCTAGCATTTTGGGATGCTTGCATTAAGCTAGCATGGTAGAGGCCTATGCGCTGCAGTGAGCGCAGTCAGGCTGATGATGATGATAAAAAATTGAAAAACTGGTTTATGGCTTATGGGGTTTAACGTCCCAAAGCGACTCAGCCTATAAGAGACGTCATAGTAAAGGGCTCCGCAAATTTCGACCACGTGGGGTTCTTTAACGTGCACTAACATCGCACGGTACACGGGCCTCTAGAATTTCGCCTCCATCGAAATTCGACCGCCGCGGCCGAGATCGAACCCGAGTCTTTCGGATCAGCAGCCGAGCACCATAACCACTGAGCCACAGCGGCGGGCTCGAAAAATTAATACTTGATCTTCGGGCCAGAGGGTTCGATGGGAGGAACTGGTTCTGGGGCTGCCACCCAAGATACCCACATCGGCCCTGTGTAAGAAAAATGTCGGTAAGCTCAAAGCGGGCTTGCCCCTTCCGAATGGGAATCAGTTTCATTCCGGTTTTGAGGAGCTAACCGAATATACGTCCTCAGGGGCTGCCCGCGTCTGTCCTAAGTACGGCCACTAGAAGAGCTGAGTAGGGTGCCCGCATTGCGCAATGCAGGCTAAATGAAGTCAGCCGCACATGGAATGCCTACATGGTCCCAAATGGTAATGATCGGGATGTTTGTGGGCAGCCCACTTGAGGCCACGTGGGCCCCAGTTGCAGAGCCCACATTGAGCCCACAGGTGCTCGTATGAATTTCCCACATCGGGCCCACAGGGGACCACACTTCGTGGCCATCTTTGTGCTGCTGGGGTGTGCTCCTTCGCGCACTTATATTGCATAGTGACATCGAATTCTTGCAGTCGAAAGCTGCATAGTTCAAGCCGCCAAGAGGGATCATTTAGGTTCGCCAGCCAACACAAATATGGGTGGTCGCTGACGACTTGAAAGGGCGGCCATACAAACGCAGGCGAAATTCAGTCACTGCCCGCACAATTTCCAAGCGTTCTTTTTCAGTGGTCGAATAGTTACCCCCAGATTGTGACAAAAGGGTGCTCGTGTAAGCGATTACGCGTTCTATTCCATCCTGCCACTGCACAAGGACCTTACCAAGGCCAACATTGCTTGCGTCTGTGTGCAGTTTTGTGTCACCTGACTCTTCGACGTCCATATGTTTGGGCGCGCTTTGGAGAGGTATTCAGAGGTATTCAAAGGCCTGTTATTGCTCCTGGCCTCAAAAGAGCGGTGCTGCATCTTTAGTGAGGCGGATTAGGGGCTCAGCTATCAAAGAAAAGTTCTTCACAAAACACCTAAAATAGCGCAGAGACCGAGGAAGCAAGGCACGCTTCTCTAATCGGTTGGAATGGGAAAACCAGTGATGGCGGCTGTCTTATTGTGGTCTCGGCTAGCCCTCTTAGCGCTGGCGATGCAGCCCAGAAACTTCAACAGCTGTAGAACTAAGTGACACTTGTCGGGCTTGAGGAAAAGACCAGTCGAACAAATCGCTTTGAAAACAGCGCGAAGGCGCCTCAGGAGTTATTCGAACGTGTCGGCGAAAGAACGTCATCCAGGTACAGGGGGTAGTATCGGCATTTCAGGGTTGATTACCCGCTGGAAGGTTGCAGGTGCCGAGTACAGCTCGAAAGGGAGCACATAGAATTTGGACAAACCGTCCGGGTTAATAAAGGCGCTCCTCTCCTGGTAGCCTCCGTTCACCTCCATTTGCCAAAAGCCACTGCGCAAACCTAGCGATGACAAGTATGGGCCGAGGCGCAGCTGGTCCAGGGAGTCATAAAACTAAATGCGGCATAGGATAAAGGTCTTTTCAGGTGACTTTGTTCAGACGTCTGTAATCAGTACACAACTGCTGGGTTCTCTTTCCTTGCCACTAGAACAACTAGCGACACCCATGGGCTCTTGGAGGACTGCATTACCCCGTCCTGGAGCATTTCTTGAACTTTCCTACGAATGTCCCCACTTTTTTTCAAAGACACCCGGAACGGCGGCTGATGAAATGGTCTCGGGCTTTGTCGACTGTGATCCGGTGCTTTGCGACTGGTGTATGTCGCTTTGGAGGTTGACGCAAAACAGCCGCAGAAAAAGTTGATACTGTTCCCCAGGTAGCACTGCTGATTAGTCGGGAGGTTGGGCTTCACGTCGGTATTTATTGGAGCACTCGGTTCCTCCACTGATTCCGTGGTTTCCAACAGCGCGTGCATTCCTGCGCTCACCGAGTTGTTCGCAATACGTAATAGCTGTTTTGCTCGTCTAAGATTGAGGTTCACAATCAAAATTCGTCACAAAAACTTCGGTGCTCCGATTTTTCAGCTCAATAAGTCCGCGAGGTACACAGCCTTGCCGACTCAAGAGCAGCCACGTGCTGGCTTTAGCGATGCCACGAGAGCCGAAGCTGTCATCGCACTCTACAGTTGAAAACATGCTGATTCTTGACCGGATCAATACGTGATTGTAAAATACGGAAAACTATGGCTCGGTATTGTCGTACGGCCTTGTGTGGGAAATGACAAGACACAGTTCATGAAAACGACAAAGTTTATGACAGTATCATACTACCAAAGGAAATCCAAACCGGGTATCAGGTCTTTGGAGCGCTCGGGTAGCAAAGCAAAGCAGCCAGGGAAAATAACGCAGTGGATCTGTATTCGCGAAGTGCAGACGCCAGTCAGCGTCACCACACGGCTGCCGGCTGAGTAGATCTGCGGTCCAGATCAAGACGTCAGAACTTTTCTTACGGTTTTGGCTAACCTCCTCCTCAGCGCAACACAATCAGCGCCGGTATCCACGAGTGCAGTCATGATATGGTTCTCGGCAGTTACCGGAATTTCGACGGAAACGAACCTGTCACAGCACGTCGTTGAGGTCGTCGGCTCAGGTCGTCGTCAGTCGGACAGTCGCGGCGAATCGTCGGGTGTAGAGAGGAGGAGAGAGACTTCAATGAAACAGTAGAGATCGGCCTGGTTGTTGGCCTTCCATGATACTCCACGTCGGGTGGAGGTACTTGACTCGGTCCTTTAGCGGCGAGCCCCGCTCCGAGGATGCCGTCTTCAGTTTTCTGTATGTCGTAACATGCCTCTCAACTGGCCAGAGGACGATGGGCGGCTGTGCGGAGAGAACCACCCTCGGGATGGCGATCGAGTCTGCTGTCGCTGGAAAGTCGATGGCTGCACGTCTTTTGCCATGTACTGCTCGATACCTTGCGATCGTTCACCGTAGCGAGGTTCAATTGCGTCGCGTGAAAGCCGCCTTAAACTCAAACTGCGGTAGGGGCCCTTGCGGAAGATAAGGCCGGTCTCACTGCAGTGGTAGCAGGTTGGTCGATTGTTTGACGTGCGCCACATGTGCGCCTTACTCATTGTAAGCGGCTGGACTCCTGCGGCACGGTCAGTACAGCTACGATTGGGTACCGCAGAGAAGGCACAGAAGCGACTGGAAAAAACGCTCGCGTTTCTCGCACAGAAATTCGTAGTGCATCGCTGTAGGTCGTCACATAGGGCGCCGGCCATGGAACTGCTGGTGGTTGCACCACTCGACGAACTTCGTCTTGTACCACTTCCTGTACCGCAGCAAGGCTTGCCTGTGGAGCTTCTAAGCGTTGTTTCTCCCGTTCTTCACGCAGAAGGCTTCTCACAAGCTCTCGAAGCTCCTCGGCGGGCAGCGACCTAGGCGTGCAGTGGTGAGCGGCTGCTACGCTAACTTAACGATCGTAGTGCGCGCTCCGTTCTTTTAGAGTACTCTTCATACTCGTTGCCACCTTGCGAAAGTTGTTGCGTCACGTTCTCAGTCGCGCAAACAACGGATACTTTACGCCACGCAATAAGTGTCATACCTTCTTGGCCTTGGGCATAGAGGGTCGGCCCGACTGAAGAGTTGCACCATGTCGTCCATGCACATGGCGATGCTCTTCAACACTGGGCGCCTGGGTCCCCTGGCCTTGTCAACGATCTTCGAACAGCGGTCCTAACCGTCTATGATTTACTCACCAGAAGCAACGTTCAGTGCTACCCGAAAAAAAATGAAGCCCCCGCTACAAGTCACTTGGCCCTACCTGCCTCCAAATCTATAGCCTTCTCACTGAAGAACGCCCGCTTTATCCGAATCCTCAACCTATGGGTCCAACATGACGGCAATTCACCCACGCCCTCCGAACCCTCTACACCTCGGTCCTCAGCATCACCCGCATGATCCGCCGCATAGCGTGACACAGAAAAAGGATGTGGAAGAGGCCACCATCAGACTCAACCTGCATAAAACCACGTCATCGCTAGGGCCCGAAAATTTAGGCACTAAAATCCCCGAAATAAGCAGGCATCTAAGCTCTAAAAATATGGAAACAGGTGCTATAAACCAAAAATAGGCGCTTTGAATAATACTCTTTATTTATTAGTACAAAATTTGTCTGCCAAGCACGGAGCGTAAGCAGTCCTCAATTGAAGCACGCCACAATAAAGCACAATCGCAGGTTTTCGAACTTGAAGCTCCTTCGGTTTTCGCCAAGCATAGCTTTGCACTTTGAAAATCTTCTTTCGATGTCACATGAAGTTAGTGGCACGAACCTAAACCATGAGAGTTCATAGGGGCTCAGGCCTTCAGGTGATGTGGCCGTGTCGTCTCCGCGTAGAAGGTCTCTGATTTGGGAAATAGTTTCTAGGCCTCTATTTTTTTCTTGAAATTGTTGCATCTTCGTAGAAGCAGTAGCGCCGTTTCCTTCCAATCCCAGAAGTGTTGTTGTACTCCTTCGACTGCCTTCAATGATTCATCTCTTGAGAGTCCAGCCTTTTCCAACTTCGTCATCCTTTCCGTGAATTTTAAAAAGTTTGCACTGATGTATGTCAGGCCTCTTTCAAAACTCGTTTCTTCGAACGTTGCTCTTCATTTGATCACGCACGCAGCGCCATCCCTGTTTTCCTCAGAGACAGATTTGACGACTTCAAACTGCCGTGCATAATATACTGCTGCGTTTATCTATGTTCCCCATCGAGTCAAAACAGGCTTTGGCGGCAGAGAAATGTCAGGTGCTGTGGTGCGGAAAATCGCAATTATTGACGGAGATTTAAGAAGCGCCTGTTTTGTGCTAGGTACTAGCGCATCCACCTGGGGAAAAGGGAGCCGGACACATGCGGTAACACGATGCATTGCATGAACAAAGAAAGTTAGGTGAACCATCTTGTCGTATAAAAGCGTCAGTCCCTTTCCTGCCTTGCACATGTAGGATGCCCCATCCGTGACGAACAAAAGTACTTTCTCATACTGAATATTTCCTGACCATAAAAGCAACAGAGATGAAGTGAAAAGTGTGTTTTCGTCGAATGGCTCACCTTTTCAAGAACATCTGCGTTGAGCAGGATTCCCCGTCCGGCTTTCTCTAGGCTTAATGTCCCGACGATGAAGTTGGCCACATACCGCCCGCTAGCGTCCGTGGTTTCGTCGACTGACACGCAAATGTAGTTGTCCCCAATTTCATCCCTGATTTTGGCGAGAGTATCCTCGTAGCACTATTTCACGTATCTCTTACGAAGCGTTGATTCTTCTGGAACATGCTGCTTGGTGTACTTTTCGAGAAATCTCCGAAGATCACTGTTGGTTAGTTGCCACAACGGGATATCTGCCGCCAAAAATGCTTGGCACAACTCTTTGGCAAACGAAGATTCCTTCGCTGTCGAACTACCGCTGAAAGCCTCTGCCAGTAGGCGCTGCGATGTACTCTCTTTTGTTCGGTTCAGGTTTGCAATATACTTGTCGGTAGCACCGTGTTGCGCTACTTGGCATCGCTGCTCACTTGATACTGAAGTTTCGTGCCCTTTGCAGAAAAGCACAGTTCATCAATTGAAAAAAAAAAACATTTCAAGACTGCGAAACCCACTGCCTGCAACGAGCGCCTCTCGATGCCTTTTCTTTTGGCATGCCAATACGCAATGAAATGGAGAGCGCTGACGAAGCAAAGGTTGTGAGCCCGCTAAAGTCAGCTCGAGAAAATATCCACAGAATGTTGCGTTCCCCTTCTGCCCTATACCCCCGTCTTCCCACTTCGCCACCCGGCTCGAAGGTCTACACCTCAATAGACGCCTCTACTTTCTTCCTCAATCTTACCTGTCCTCTGAAGACTACTTTTTCCTAAGGCGTTTTCTTAGAAACACATACACCACCGACTCCGCTACCATCCCTACATTCAACACTATTCGAAGGCAAATGTTCACTGTGCAGTGACACGCTAACCCTAACATATATCACATGCCTATATCACCAGAAACCCCACCACTTAAAGCCGCGTAAGACGGCCCTGGAGCTATGGAAGGTGAAGCTGACCAATGCACGCCTAGCCGGCTAGACGGCTCCTTGTCATCTCCAGAAGGTCGGTATAGAGGCCTCCGGAGCCCAGGACTGAGGGCCCATCCACAATCGCTCCTGCTGCCACTGCCGTCAATAAAAGTTTAATCAATCAATCAATCAACGTGGGACACTACTGTCTGTTGCAAACAGGCAATGAATCTTCATTATGACACCGTTGTAGAATCACTTCCTAACCTTCATGTTCTTGACGAATCTCTCACTACCCCAAACTAACCATTTTTCGAGGCTTCGACGAAATTGATACCCTACCACCGGAGCTGCTTTTATCCAATGTCTCCCACCTTACACGGCGTGCTCGAAATACTACAAACCCTATGCCAATTTGTAGCGTTCCCTTTTCACCGGCGCGGTCGATCGCCATTCGACCTCCCCCATTACCCATACCCCTGCCCCCAGCGTGGTGGGCATGGATAACCTCGGATCACCTCACCGACCAGTTGGCATTGGCGATTCCGCCGCGGTGGCTCAGTGGTTGGGGCGCTCGGCTACTGATCCGGAGTTCCCGGGTTCGGACCCGACCGCGGCGGCTGTGTTTTTATGGAGGCAAAACGCTAAGGGATCATTCACACTTGAGAGTTGCAGAGGTCGCGCGACCAGCAGTCGCCTGAGACTTCATCACAGTTCGACAACGCCGATGTGCACACTTCCAAGGGCGACTTGCTGGTCGCCTTCTCGTTCGATTCTCGTTTGAAATGAGAACTCTTGGGAATGACGCCGTTCGCGCGCTTTCGAGAGTTTCTTCTGGTTTGGCCGCGTTTCCTGCGCTCGCGCTTGTCCCTCGAAAGTGCTCTGGTCCCTCGTTATTAGCAATGTACTGCGACGACCTAATGGAAGAGGAAGATATAGCGGCAATTTGCACCGCGGCCATACAAGCGGCCTGCCAGCCAGCCTGGATGCCGGCCGCTAGCGTCAGAAAAAATGCGCTAGTATGTTGTTTGTTCGCGTTGATACCATGCTCTGGGAAGTCGAAATTCAAAAATGAATCAGTTTTGAGCATCGTTGGCCAATACCGAGCTGCTGGATACAAGCAAATTTCTTCTCATAGCCGCTTTGCTGCTGTTGCCCAAAGCGGCTCGATCGCCTGGCTACTGCTTTCTCCGCTGCTGAAGGCATCGCGGAAATCGAGCATATTTTTATATTATCATGAGACGGAGTTCACAATAAAGCCGTGACGAAAGTAGCATCTTGGTTACAGCGCTGGCCAGTTCCGAAACGTCCCCAGCTGCAGCACCGATGTGAAAACGGCTAGGCTTAGCGACGACTACTGGAGCCAAGGAGCAGATAGCGCAGCTCGGCGCACCCGCGAGCGGCGTCGTTGCCGAAAGCTCGGCTCGCTCGCTGATTGGTTCAGCGGTTTGCGACTCGCCGTCGCGAGGCAGCAAAATTGAGAAGCGAGCGACTGGCCCGCGACTGTCGCTTTTCGACCAAAACAGTCGCGCGACCTCTGCGACTCTCAAGTGCGAATGAGCCCTAAGGCGCCCGTCTGCTGTGCGATGTCAGTGCACGTTAAATATCCCAGGTGGTCGAAATTATTCCGGAGCTCTCCTCTGCGGCACCTCTTTCTTCCTTTTTTCTTTCACTCCCTTCTTTAACTCTTCCCTTACTGCGCGGTATATGAGACAGATACTGCGCCATTTCCTTTCCCCAATAATCAATCAATCAATCAATCGATCTTTATTTTTCGGTGCCCAGGAACAACTCAAAGGTCTTGGTGCTGGTACACCATTCACCATTCACAATAATAATAATAACATTATTATTATTGCTATTATGTTATTATTGTTATTATTATTGTTAACATTATTATTATTATTATTATTATTATTATTATTATTATTATTATTATTATTATTATTATTATTATTATTATTATTATTATTATTATTATTATTATTATTATTATTATTGGCTTTATTCTTGTTTGTATTTTGATATATGCTGTACTTAGCTGTTATCGGTCGTTCTTGTGTTCATTCTCTTTGTTTATTGTTTTATTAGATATTTCTATGTCTGTTGCCTGTTCTAGCTGTTTTCATTTACCGCTGTTCTCGCTGTTTCCTTGTTTTCGCTTTTTTGCTTCATGCTTGCTGTCACGCCTAGTTTTTGTGTCTTTTTTTTCTATCGCCTTTACTGCTGCATTACCTCCCCTGAGTGTCTTCCTTTGTAGTGAAATAAATGTACATTTTGTGCGTGTGAATGGTGTACCAGCACCAAGACCTTTGGGTTGTTCCTGGGCACCGAAAAAATAAATATTGATTGATTGATTGATTATTATTGTATTTCTAGCTTGTATTTCAGAGGTTTCATATTCGTTCATATTAGTATTGGCTTTATTCTTGTTTGTATTTTGCTATATGCTGTACTTGGCTGTTATCGGTCGTTCATTCTCATTGTTTATTGTTTCATTAGTTATTTATATGTCTGTTGCCTGTTCTAGCTGTTTTCATTTACCGCTGTTCTCGCTGTTTTCTTGTTTTCGCTTTTTTGCTTCATGCTTGCTGTCACGCCTAGTTTATGTCTTTTTTTTTTCTATCGCCTTGACTGCTGCATTACCTCCCCTGAGTGTTTTCCTTTGTAGTGAAATGAATTTACATTTTGTGCGTGTGAATGGTGTACCAGCACCAAGACCTTTGGGTTGTTCCTGGGCACCGAAAAATAAAGATTGATTGATTGATTGATTGATTGATTGATTGATTGATTATTATTATTATTATTATTATTATTATTATTATTATTATTATTATTATTATTATTATTATTATTATTATTATTATTATTATTATTATTATTATTATTATTATTATTAATTACATTATTATTATGTTTATCACTCTTATTTTCTTTTCTTTGTTGGTTTTAAACATGTACATATATACCGTAACCACATCGCTTAGCTGACGATGCCGGGCCACTTCACGCAAGCCACCATTGGCTTAGATGGCCCGTTTTTTCTGTACTGATTTTTGGGTGCTTAATAAAGATTATTATTATTATTATTATTATTATTATTATTATTATTATTATTATTATTATTATTATTATTATTATTATTATTATTATTATTATTATTATTATTATTATTATTATTATTATTATTATTCTGGCGCTGGATATAGCCGAAGCTTAATTCTGCGCCGTATTAAATTTCTTTCTCTGACACCTCATTCCATCACACCGCGCACTCCCTGTTGTCGTGAGCTGGAACCTCAACGTGGCCTTCGGAATAATTTTGCACTTTAAGTCCTTGAGAAATACCATGCTCTGGCAGTACTGCGCAGAGCGGCACCTTGTTGCCTTGCATTTAGTTCGAATAATAATTTATTTATTTTTCAATACTTTCGGCCGGTGAAGGCCGTTACAGGTTGGAGGCAGAAAACAAGCTTTTCAGAACAAAAAGTAAGGTTGTTAGAAAAAGAACAATAAACAAACAATGCAAACATGGGCATGCATGAAGTTGCAACGTATACAAAGTACATTTTAAAGGTTCTCGTTAATATCATGTTCGAATGGTGGCAACGTGTCTGAATGTGGAGCAGCAGCTGTTAGGTTGTTCCACTGGGCTATAGTTCTTGGGAAAAATGAGTAGGCGTAAGCACGAATGCGTGATTGTGGAGCGTGGTATTTATAATCATGCGTGTCAGTAAAGTAATAATAATAATAGTTATGCAATAATAACAGTAATACTCCTGTAATAGTAACTATCGTGCCAGTAATTATTCCTTCAATATTAAAGACTTTCTTTGATAATAAAAAGAGAAGTTTCAGCCTAGCCGATTTCCGACTGTCTGCTAAAGAAGACAACTCCAGCGAACTAAGCATTTGTGTGACCGAATATTTTCGTGAATATTTTGATAGGATAAATCTGGCTGCCCCGCGTTGTACAGCCTCGAGTCTGAATTAGCCGGATTTGGAAAGGGTCCCAGATTACACTGCCATACTATAAGGTTGGTCTCAGGAATAATAAATAAGCCATAAGTTTCGCACATTATGAGAAGATTATTAATTTCCGACTCAAGAACCAGTTTTTTTCTGCGGTTTAAGAAATGTGGCTAATATGGGTACTTCAACAAAAGTCATTAGCAATGGTTACTCCTAAGTATTTGACTGTACCAACTGTTTATAGTTTGGTGAAGGCTAGCATCTAACTATAGTGAAGTGGATGTATAGTCTTGTTAGTTATTCTTAAGACGACCGACTTTTCTTCATTGATTTTCATTTTACACTACTGGTACCACTTTTTAACACTAATCAAATCATCGAGTAACAATATTTGACCATATGTGGTCCTTATTTCTCGATAAAGTAAGCAAGCATCAGCGAAAAGCCGTAGGGTAACATTTTTATCAATATTAGAAGCGATGTGTAGATATAGATTAAAAATAAAACTAGTCCCAGGACAGATCCTTGGTGGACGCCGGAAGTTACATTGAAGTATTTTGATAATTATGCGCTTATCCACTGTGCCACATTACAGTTGATTCCCGCCACATTTAGTTTTTCAATGAGGTGAGGATGACACTCTATCGATGGCCTTTGACAAATCGAGACAAATAGCATCAACGTTTCAATTATTATGTAATGCTCTTGCAAAATCGTCCGTTGCTTGTAGCAGTCGCGTTACAGTGGAAAGTTTTTGCCTAATTCCGTGCTGGTTAGAAAAAAATAGTCATTTGTTTCTTCCATATACGCGTAGATTGATTTGGAAATGACGTGTTCCCAAAGCTTGGAAGTGATGCATGTCAGGCAGATAATTTTCGAAATTTTAACGATCTCCTGATCTGTGTATTGGCACTACCATAGCTAAACGCCATTCATCCGGGACTTGTTTCTGCTGAAGCCAGGTATTAAAATTAATCAGCAGATACTGCGCAATCCATTCCGCGCACCTCCTCAAAAATGAATTAGGTAATCCGTCTGGATGTCCCCACCAGTGAATCGACTTCCAGACGATGCAATACGCATTTTCTAAATTAGCCTTCTGCCATTCAAAAGAACAGTCCTTACCCCAGCCATTTACTGCATATGGCAATCTACTTTAAAATGGCGTCGCGAATTAAATTACCACGGTGTCGGATAACACCATGCATAGTAGCTTGTTTACGCTACCTCGCTATAGTATTTTTTTTATGGAAAACGTGTTTTCTCACTTAATGTGGAAATGTAAATGGAGTGCCGGCGTCTGGTAACACCTGGCACGGGGGCTTGTTTATGCTACCTCGCCGTAATCTTCATGTTTTTGACTGCATGTTTTCACAGGCACTGTGAAAAATGAAAAACGACTGCTTTGACGAAAAAACAAAACAGCCAAGAGATAATCGCTTCTGCACAAGCCTTGCAACTCCACTTGCACGTATCAGTGCGTAAGAATTCTGATTTCAAAGAAACGCTCGTCCACAGCAGGTTTCATTTTTTTCGTGCGCCATAGGCACGGGATCCATTTTCCCTTTTCGTCAGAAGAAACTGTCACCCAAATGCTCCGCTTGAACGGTTTATTTAAGCCCTTTATATCACTTCAGGAATAACAAATTAGGCACTGCATTGTTGTTACTTCAAACGTAAGTATTGTCTAAATGTCTAGGGGAAATGCGTTACGATCATGCTGCACGAGAGAACATCCCGAAAACCAGCTCGCATGTCCCCTTTGACAGTAATGCGGCGCGGCCTGGCTGCATTATTTGTGCAACCTGGTGGTCAAGTAAAACCTTCCGCTATGTTATCGTCATAACTACAGACGTTGCACAGTTGTCTAGAACGTTCGGACGGAGCCCAGTGGAGCACACTTCGGTCATGCACGAGTGGACTTGTGCTCGATTGTACAAATTTTCGCGCATGCAGACTCCTCGAAGAACAAGTACAGCGACAAGGCATCGGTCATGCCCAGGCCGCCGCCGGAAGTCAACTGATTCCGGCTGACGTCTAGGGGGGAGGCAGACGGTGAAAGGGGAGCTGCGTCTCACCCATCACCCATACTCTCTGACGGGTGCAAATAAAGTGCTTTCTCTCTCTCTCTCGAGGACCCTGTTCAACTACTCATATCTCTAAAAGGTGTATAAAGGCGCGCCCACACTAGCCGGAAAACGCGCAACGCCGAACGTTTTCCACGCGCCGCTTCCCGCACAAGCTGGTTTTTCTCCCGCAGGCAGCCTGCTGTGCCGTCCCGCAGAGCGATGAGTCAGATAGCTATTTTTCCCGTGCCGCTAACGAGAACAGCCAATGGGCGCCGACCGTGAACCGTGACGTCGGTCCCAGTTAAGTGACTCCGTCGGCGGAGGCTGCGCGCGTCCGACCGGCCGGCCGGGCACTCGGCGGTTGCTTTGCCAGCATGAACATGCGACTTGAGACGGTGCAGAAGCGACGGTGCAGAAGCAGCTAACAAACAAGTAATAAGTACGTTTACCGTAGCCACCAGCTAATCGTTCGAACCAGCCATCCTCGACACAAAAAGGGCGACGGGAGGAGAGCCAGCAGACGATCAAGACGACGCTGGAAAAGAGCGCGCTTTCCAGTCTTCTCTGGTGTCACGCGACTATCCTCTTCTCTTTCTGCTCGATCGGGTCCTCCCTCAACGCCTCCTCTCTCTACATTCCAAGACAACCGCAGCGAGAAAACGCGCGCAGTGTGAGCGTCATTCCGAGGAGCTGCGATGCAGCGTCGACGTTCACGCTGTGCCGCTGCGGGAAGCTTCCCGCTAGTGTGAGCGCGCCTTAAGGCGCAAGACAGCAGCGGGTGTCACAAATGCACCACCAAGCCCACTGTTCGAGCATTATTTGTAAGTGAGGAGACGTCTGTGCGTGCAAGCAGGAAATGCACTGCAAGAAAGGCGAGGTAACTTTTAGGATGACCCATACATGGCAGGAGCCCCACTCGTACACCGGCCGGTTCCTTTTGCAGCTGGGTGGAACACCGCCTGAGCCCGCTTCTAATCGTCGACTTCGGCAGCCTATATAGCCTCCTTGGCTGCTTTCGAAGCCTGAGGGGCTGTCACTTTCAGCCACACCTCTTCCAGCTGTACACCCCCCCCCCCCCCCTGACGTCATTCATAGTATGTGCTGCTTTTCTAATCGCCATGTCTTGCCGCATATCTTATTCGCCCTAAGAAGCACACAGCTTCCCTCAGCCCCTTCCCTTATTTACGCGCCACATTTCTCTGCATCAGCGACTCCTTAGGCTGCCCATGAAGCTTTCGTAGCTTCAAGTGCTGCGACATAAACCACCGTTGACGCCGTTGGCTAACATTTATATAGATTAACACTTGTGCCTCTAATGCATGGCTCTGTCACCCGCACTATTCCCGCCGAGCATTAGGAAGCGCAGAAATGCGGCTGAAATGCAATGAAAGCAAAGGTCTTGGGCGTGTAGCTTGCAAGGCCACCAGAGAGCAGCCCCAGCGCTTGAAGCTTTGGCGGTGGACGAGTTGCCAAAGGCATCGTGTTACAAAGGCTGCTCTGTATGTGCTAACGCTGGTTGGAATCCTACTCAGTGGTGTGGCATGTGAAAGACTTTTCTGTCACAGATACTGTTCGGGAAAAAGTTTGCGGCGTGGTCTCGGCTTCCGCTACATGTTCGGATTTTTACGAAAATGCGAGCGCAATCCTGTTATGCTTAAATGTAGGTGCCGTCTTCCAAATAGTTTGTAAGTCATCTTCCTGGGTCGAGTTCACATGCTTAAAAGTTCAGAAAAGCAATTAATGCACTTTTTCTTCATAACAACTACCCGGGGAGTCACCCTGATACACCGCCGTAATGAAAGGGGCATGTTTTTCGGCCATGAAAAACACTGTCATCGTTGATTTTCTGTTTCTCTTGCGAAGACTTGCGATATGCATTCAGGACCTTCTCTTCGATACTGTTGTGGCTGACTGCCACACCTTGTGGCAGTTAGTCTAATACAACCTTTGTCCGCAAAGTTCCGAGACTGAGTCGATTAAAAAAATGCGTTTAACATTGAAATGATTTGGGCAGCACTCCTTCGAAGTAGTCTTCCTTGCTTTCTATACACAGCTTCCAGCGCTTCTTGAGGTCTTGGAAACAGTTGTAAAGCAGTTCTTTTGGCAAAGATGTCAGCTTCTTTATCGTGGCGTCTTGAATGGCCTCCACGCTCCTCATCCAGCGACCTCTTAGGGCTCTCTTCACACGAGGAAACAGGAAAAAATCGCATGGGGAGAGGTAAGGCTAGTATGGCGGATGGGGAAGTACAGTAATGTTGTGCTTGGCGCGAAATTTTGTCACGCTGAGAGCAGTGTGCGGCATTGCGTTATTGTGGAGAATGCTCCATTGTCCAGATGCCCATAAATCAGGGCGACGGCGTCGTAGTGCATCATGCATGTGTTGGAGTACGCGGATATAAAACTCATAATTCACCGTCTGCCCTTTGGGGACGAGCTCATGGTGTATGACACCTCTGACATTGTTGTTGATGTTGTTACCCTCATACAATGTCACATGCCCACATAGGGGGATATGCCATTGTATGAGGTATCGAAAAAAAAACTATCAGCATCGTCTTTGTTTTTGTCTTCTGTCGCCGCACTTTTCTCGACACCGGGGAGCTTGTGGGCCGCCATTCGGCGCTCTGCCTCTTTGAGGATTGTATTGTTACGTGGCCCGAAGTATAGGCAGGTACAAAGACGACCGGAGCACAGCGCACAGATCAAAGCGAACACTGAGCGGATCGCGCGCGCACACCGGACATTTCCTCCATGTCCTCTTTACGAACATTATCCGTTGCACGGCCCCCCGGCCGAGAAGGCACCGTCCCGGTGTACATCAGGGCAGCGAAGGGGACTGCGAGACATAAGGTTTGGGCCTGGGAACGTGCACAATATTAGTCTGATGCTGAGAGGACTTGGCACCAGTGAAGGCAGGAGAGATTTAGTAGGTTACTGCGGTGACTTGGCGCAGGGCACGGTACGGGCCGATATAGCGGGACAGAAGTTTTTCAGAGAGCCCCACGCGACGAGATGGCTACCAAAGCAGGACGAGGGAGCCATGGGAGAAGGAGACCATACGGTGACGGTGGTTGTAGAATTGCAGCTGAGAGGTCTGGGAAGCGAGTAGCCGGGTGCGTGCGAGTTGGCGGGCGTGGTCAGCGCGAGAAATGGCTTCGTAGGTGTATGCAGATGGCGAATCAGTAGAAGTGGGAAGCAGCGTGTCCACAGGAAGGAGGGGCTCGCGGCCGTGCAAAAGATATAAAGGCGAGAAACCGGCAGTGTCATGGCGGGAGGAGTTGTAGGCGAAGGTCACATAGGAGAGAGCGATATCCCAGTCGCGATGGTCCGGAGAAACGTACATAGCCAGCTTATCGCTGAGAGTGTGGTTGGGGCGTTCTGTGAGGCCGTTTGTCTGCGGGTGGTAGGCGGTGGTGAGCTTATGTTTTGTAGAGCATGATCGAGGAATGTCAGCGACAATTCTGGACAGAAATCATCGGCCTCGGACGGTAAGAAGTTGACCGGAAGCACCATGATGTAAGATGAGGTCGGTCAAAAGAAAATCGGCAACATCAGTAGCCGTACTGGCGGGGAGTGCCCGCGTGATCGCATAATGAGTAGCGTAGTCTGTGGCAACAGCTAACCATTTGTTTCCAGAGGTGGATTGCGAAAACGGTCCCAAAAGGTCTAAACCGACGCGATGGAATGGTTCGGGGGGGGGGGGGGGGGGACGTCAATGGGCTGAAGCAGACCGGCTGACAGAGTGGTGGGGCGTTCCCGGCGCTGGCACTTGTCGCAGGCAGCAACATGGCGGCGCACACAGCGGTAGAGGCGGGGCCAAAAGAATCGACGAGCCAGGTAGACCACTTAAAGCATTGCAAAAGGGCAGCCATCATGCGTTCGAATGTGGCGGGCGCGTTGCATAATCCGAAAGGCATAACTTTAAATTGATAACGGGCATCAGGGGTCAAAAAGGCGGTCTTTTCACAGTCCTGGTCATCTACAGCAATTTGCCAGTAGCCGGAGCGAAGGTCGATGGATGAGAAGAATTTGGCACCATGGAGGCAGCCAAGCGCGTCATTGATACGTGGCAGGGGGTACACGTCTTTTTATTGATTTATTCAAGTGGCGATAGTCAATGCAAAAACACCAGGAGCCATCCTTTTTCTGGGCAAGTACGACGGATGAGGCCCAGGGACTGTGGGAGGGTTCAGTAGTGTTTTTCGCGAGCATTTTGCTCACTTCCGCATCGATAACCTGATGCTCGGCATGAGAGACCCGGTAGGGACGGCGGCGGATGGTAGGGACATCGCCGGTTTCAATGCAGTGCCTGATGGCGAGAGTTTGAGCCAGCGCGGTGTTGTTCACATCAAAAATATCCGGAAAAGATTCGAGAAGGGTACGTAGCTGGGCAGTTTCGTCGGGACGGAGGTCGGTGGCCATCATGGTCGTGAAGGCGTGCAGTATTGAAAACACCATGTTTCTTCTTCAGAAATGATGCTGTCCATGAATTCAGCATCCTTCTCTGCCTCGGAGAGCAAATCAGCGCTCACTGATGCCCGCGTGTCCTGGTCCTGTGCGAGGGAGTGCGGCACAATTCCGACAATAAACTTTCGTTTCCCCATGTTCTCACGAAAAATTTGGCGGCGTGTTGTCTTACCAATGTCGAGAGCATCTGATAGCATGCGGACTGTAATGATGCGGTCTTACTGTGCGATTTCCCTGATCCGAGCCACATTGTTTTCATTCCGTGAGGTTGAAGGGCGCCCCTGCCTTGTGCCGTCTTCCACCGACGTTCTCATGGGCTGATCCGGCGAGCACAGCTGGCAGCGGCATCCAGCGGAGCCCTGGACTAGGGGCAGACGACCATTGCTAAGAAGACGACGACACACCTGACTCCGCCAAATTGCTCATCTACTCTCTAGAGCTCAATAAACGTTTTCCTTCCTTCCCCGAAACGAACCTCTTGTCCCATTCGAAAACTCGCGGCCGCCATAATAGACGTTTTTAGCATACCGGAGACGTACTATCAGAGACGTATACCGCTTTACCGGACCCCTCTTGCGCATGCGCAATGGCATTGTTTGGGTCAGGGGAAGCCACTGCGCGTGCGCAGAAGGGGTCCGGTAAACCGGTAGTACGTCTACGGTATGCTACAGACGTCTAATGTCTCGTCGCCGTAAGCGTCACGAAGGATCTCATACGTCTGTGTGGCTGTCTTGCCAAGCTTCACGGAGAATTTTATGTTCACACGCTGTTCGGGGTGGACGTCCATCTCCCCAAATTCACTCACAGTAGAATGCGCAAACGACTAGTGACAACGTATTTTGCTACATGTAGTGCCATCTAGCGGCTGCCACAGCAATTAACCTAAATAGCTCAGGTTAGCCGAAAAATATGGCGCTACACATACGCACCAACCAGGGTGCCTCGATGAGCGCGCCCCCGCTAAGGGTGAAACCACCCTTTGAACCACTCGACGCCGTCTAAACCTGTTTTCGCGCGCTCCCTCCGCCATTGCGTTCCCCGTGTCGACCTCGCTGTCCTGCTGTCGTGTGGGCGTCGCTGATGTGTGCCTGCGTCCGTGCGCCTTTCATCACCGTGCAATGCCTGGATGTTGTGTTCCTCAGTGCCCCAACCAAATGGTTGGAGGATTTTCCACTTTACAAGGGACCGGAAAAGGAGGCTTCTGTGGCTGGTCCGGATCAAGCGTGGTAAGTGGCAACCGACGAACTCCTCATGTATCTGTAGTTACGAACTTACGAACTCGACGACCGCGAATACCTTGTCGATCCGCTTGCACACGCCAAGAAAGAAGGCATAGAAAACGAAGTCGATGAAATCAATGATTCGGAAATCCTGCTCATTGAAGAGCTCACGTCAACCGAGTGCCGTATCTTGTTGTACCTTGGCGGTTTTATTTTGAAAGGAATTCTAAAATCCATAACTTGTGCGCAGTGCACGATTGCTCTCCTTGGAAACCCTGACGATGAGTATGCTTCCCTCACTGCACTCAAGGAATACGTAAGGGATGGACGAAATCTCATATATCCAAACAGGGATGTAATGAAAACACTGAATAACTGTGAAGAGAATTTTACCGCCGTCAATTGATGGTGTAGCGGCACATTTTTCACCATGAAGTCGCCACTTCGTTCTTTGATCGCATATCTTGAACAGATAGACAGGCCCTGTGTGAAGACTTGCATGGCTCATAAAGAGCGAATAAGAAAAATGTTGACTGCAGCGTATGCCAGAGTGAGGCTCTGAATTCATCTTCGCCAAATTCTGAGCCCTCATTCTAGTGGCCACGGAAGCAAAACTTGTGCTGGAGTCAGCCTTGTGTAACGAAGTCGGGATATGAAGTTCCGCGAAAGTTTAGCTTCGAAGCCTGTATTCTGCATCTATGTATATATGCAATCACAACTGTTTTGTCAATTACAGTCATCTATTTAAGACAGATGTCTACATTGAAAAAGGCCAATAATGTTCACATTTCCATTAACAAAAATATTGGTAACTTTATTGTGTTTTCATAACCACTGAATAAATGATTTCATGTTTGCTTGGATAACAGTTTATGTGTTCATCTAGATATACCCAGACGGACAGGGGAGAGCTTATATATTACTACCGCTGCTAATCATCTTTGTTTCTTCAAAATGTGCGAAACCAAGATTCAGTGTCATTGACCACGTATGCTCAGTTTTCTTACCCATCCATTGCACTCACTCGTATTTGGACATTTGTAGCTAAAAATCTAAAAAAGAACGTAAAACAAGCTTGCACAGAAATCACCCGTTGCGTTTCAGCAATTCTATTAAACTTAATAGTTTGAATGAAGCTACAAAAGAAGTGAGCAGAATTAAGTACTTTGAATTGAAGGAGGTGTGATAAAAAATAAATTTTCAAACACCCCCTCCACGCAGTGGTTTGTGGCATTTTTCAAGCGTTTTGTTCGGCCGGAGATCAAACATTCCTAGAAAGGACAGCACCAGTGGGTCTGCCAATACCCGAGGTGGTATGCGGAATATGCCTTGACATAACCGTCATCGAGATTTAACTCATCTTAAAAGCAGCTCAAAACTTTTTATTGCATGCTGCTCTGCTTATTAACGGTCCCCTTCATCCTAATATATCGAAAAACTCGGTAAATAAACGTTTTCAGTAATTTCTTTTCCTCTGCTTCTCTGGGAGGATGGTCGCTTGACGCGAGTAAGCTAGCTGACGACGCAAATTTATGTTGGGTGGAGTGCTGTTTTGACGCACCAACGGGGTCAGTGCATAAGAGGTAGTTTTTGAACTATAGCGATGGATTTTAGAGAAGCTTCATTGACATAATTGGCGCTTATCTTGCATACCCGCTTTCCCTGTTACCGTCGACGCCTTGATGTTGGCTGCTTGTCCCGTTTTTAAAAGCTGAAGGCTCTCCAACTAAATTTAGTATTCTATTCTCATGTAAAACAAAAGCGCACCTCAAGACTCCTTATTTTTCTTATTTTGAGCGCCCGCGGAAAGCGCGAGAAGCGAGCAGCTCTCCCCGCACGATAACGATAACGGTGTACAATCCCCTTTCAAAGCGTTCGGCAAGGGTGCTGTTGGCAAGCACCCGCGCGTCGTGCGTTCCACCTGCCCACTTGGCGACGACGTCGAGGATCCGGCAGTTAGCGTCGACTGCGAGCTGAGCGTTGATGGAGCGGTAAAAATGCCTGTTGACGAACGCCTCCTCGTTCAGCCCGGGTGCCTGGATCCTCACGTGCGTGCCGTCTATTGCGCCCACCACGCAGGGGAAGCCGCCCGGAGCGTAGAAGCTGCCCTGCAGCTCAGCCAGTTCGTTCGCCGAGGGCCAGCTGGAAAATACAGAACACAAGTAACTGTTGTTCCATATCGATGTCATGCGGGATCACACTGTCACGCTTGAGGGCACTTCCGAGCCTTCCTACACAAAAACTTCTAGCTCTAGCGCACAAATCCCACGGCACCGCAGGCGAAAAGTAGCCCACCGCTGGGAACACGATAAACTGGGCAGTTGCTGCCCAAAACGCGATTTTCGCACCTCCGTCTCTTGCGATCGCAACGTTAACAATTTTATGCAGCGCGCAATAATGCTCTGTGCAAGTGGTCATGTTACATCGTTTCTTTACACAGCGCGCTGATTGTTTTCTTGCAACCAAAAGCGATAACTGCTACCGAGCGTTTCTTCCGTAGTTTTCTTTGCCGAAATTTCCTTAAAGCGCCTGCATAGAGGCGCCTGCCTGGCTAGGAAGCAGAGGCAGCCGCTGCACACGGCTTCGTATAGAAGCAGGCTGCAGGGACCCGAAACGCCCGCTATAAAGCTAGAAAAAATCGCGAAGGGTTAAAGCCAGGCTTACCGTATCCAAGCAGCGCTGTGGTGGATGAGGGCAAGCAAGAGCAACTCGCCGAACGGTGCGGCTAGCAGTCGACTCCTGCACATTGAGCGTATCTCCGGCCGTGATCAGAAAGCCGCCGGTGGCGAAGAACTTCAGCGCGACCAACACTTGCTTCTCAACACTCAAAGCGTAGCTCCGGCAGGATGGATGCTCGAGGTCGTCGCGCAGCAGCTCGGCGAGGTACGCGATGCCAGCGCGGCTTAACTGAAATCGCCTTCGAAGCTCGCCCTCGTCGAAAATTTCGAAAATGTTGGTCTGGTCCCGGAACACACGTTCACGACGCAACAGGTGCTCTTTGAGCATCTCGAGGCGGACCAAACGCAAGACAGACATGTTGGATATGGCTGGAGAAGATTGAGACTAGACTGCTCGACTGCAGCTTGGGTTCCAGCCTTTTTCCAAACTTCATTCTAGTCTACTTCCAGTCTACTTTAATTGGTGCAAGCGACTTGTCGGCTAGGGAAGATTAAGCCTCCAATGAGTTACGATTTAGCATGAAGACTAGAATAAGCCTGGACTAAAAAGTTTTGTGCAAGTGGCCCCTGCATGCCGCGGGAGCGAGAATGGCGGCCGCCGTAGCCCACGACGCAGATGTCGAGGGCCCTGAGCGGGGGCGCGCGCATTGAGGCACCCTAGCACCAACTAAAGGGCGCTGTACGATCACTTTTTTTCCGCATGCGCACGCGTCCTTGCTACCATGCGCACGGCCGCGTGAGGGTGCGTTGCGGATGAGGTGTTGTACGTTCAAGTTTGCTGCATGCGACCGAGCAGACGACTCCGGCGTTCTGATTGGCGCGCTCGTCAGTGCCGCCCGTGCGGCAACACAGGCATGTGCCATAGCAAAACACGAAGATACCTTGCCGTACGAATACACACACATTGATATGGTGGCTCACCCGAGACATGTTTAGCTGTGAGATTTTTCGTAGCAGATAAAACCGCGATCGGTTGTGATAGCTATGAATCTTGGTGCGGCCGATTCTGACGTCCACGAAAGAAGTCGCAACAAACTTTGCAATACCGCAGGCGAGGCTCTAAAACAGCGTCGCGGGAAACGATTAACGTCAGCCAACCGACTATCTTCTGTGGCGGTTCTGGACCCAGCCCGCAACACACGGCAGATGTCAAGCACACACCAAAAGCACACCACTGACACAGCACACCAACTTGCATTTACGGAACATTAACACACCACTGCCGTTGTCCGTACGGTGTCCTTAAAAATTAAGTTAATGTCCACAATACACTCCCTTGTTTAAGCACACAACAACAACAAAAAGGATACATTTCAGAGATAGCTAAAGACGTTCAGTTCGCTCTACTCATGAAGTCCGCTCCTACGTTATCTCTGCCTTCAATATATTCCACCTGAAATGAGCATTCTTATAAGAAGTATAACAATACGAACCATTCGGAGAGTTCAGTGAAGGCACCATTTCGCACTCGCAAAGCAGAGCCTAGACTGTCAAGTACCACATTGTAGGTCTCTACGATAAACTTTTTTCTACCTTGTAGCGAACTATCGCTTTTTACTTCCGGGTGCTTACTCAAAACGATGCGTTTGCCCTCATCCTGATAACATTTATTGGTACTTAGCGTGCGTGCTCTCTCTTCGAAGGTATCAAAGAGATGTGGCAAAGAATTAACAAAGCCTTCAAGAGAGCTCAGCAGGTCTACAGCAGTTGAAATGTCTAGGCCTGGTTTCTGAAGTGCTACGCTCGTTTTGCCAAAGCGCTCCAAGATTTCACTCCAGAAAATCGCCGTGAATGCAGTCTCTAGCTTCGTCATTTTCTTGACGAGAGAGTGCGCTTCGTTCCTAGTGTCACCGTTTTCTTCTTCGTTCTTTGATATATTCACCTGCTGCAATGCGTTTCCTAAAGTGTGAAACGCGCAGTGCTATTAACCCATTAGCTCTGCGTCACAAAGGAATATTTGCCGAAGATCGCTTGTGTAGTTTTCGTAGTATCTTCTGCTGTATAACAATGCGGCGTACAGCTGGCTGAGATTGACATACTTCCAACAGTCTTTAAGCATCTGCCTGGGATACATTCCGCTTTGAGCTTTGAAAATGTAATGGGTACAGTTCACGAGTGATCGGAAAATAAAAATAACTTCTCAGGGATGCGACATATCTTTAGCGGAAGTGACGTCATTTCTGGTATAGTGATTATCACTCCCCTTCAGCAATGGGCGAATTTTATGACCGAAGATGCATTTTGGCCCTATGGCGCTTCTAGTACTGTGGAATAAAAAAACTGTGGTCCTCTCAGCGAATGTTTTTCAGACTGCTGCAGGAGTGAATGCGTCTCCTTTCCCCTCATGACATCGCAATCTAAACCCTAAGCGCCGGTAAGGAAAGCAAGTTATCCGTCTTTATTCTGCTGTTTTCCTTACATTAGCTCCCATAGAACCCAACGCTTTCTACTGACGCTATCTGCTTCTTCTGGTACTCCCTCTTCTTCATCTCGTACAGGGCTTATGTCTAGTTCCCTCTGCCAGCATCTGCCTTGTTCAAGCAAGACCGCACCCCTTTACCATAGTAACGCGAAGTGCACCTGTCGCTGCTGCCTGTTGATACCACATGATCCGGGTGCCAAGATTCTCGCTGTTCATGGTGATAAGCGTATTCATGAGTTCGCTGGCAAGCAACAAAAACCGGCTCCATCGCGGATCATGAGGGCATGGTAGGGGTTGCGGGGAAGCTTTTGGTTGTGCATTTTTCTTACAGGGACCACTTGGGCAAACGGCTGAACCCCGCATCATGCATGGATGGATTGATGGAAGGTAGGTGCGTCCCCTTTGAAACGGGGTGATAGCATTTGCCACCATGCTCAGCTTTTTTTTCCTTTGTTTGTGTTCAACTGGGGCTAAACGTTGTTATTAAAAAACTCGCCATTTTCTTTAAATACGTCTTCCTACACTTGTAACCTTAAGTCACCTCTATGCTTTTTAGCCACCAATCGTAAAATTGCTTTTTCCTCATTTACACCGCAGATTTAATTACACGACTATAGTTATCTATAAACCCTAGGGCCTCAGGAAGACTGACTATGCCTGCATCGACACTGGGATGGAACCATCACATTTGAGTATGAGGTGTTCTATTGGTTCAACAGATTTACCACACAAAGCACATGTGCCATCTTCGTGAAATTTCTTTTTGTAGCTGCGCATTGTAAGACACCCTGACCTAGCTTCAAAAATTAGGGCACTGCCTCTTGAGTTATCATAAAACGCTTCCTTCCTGATCTACCTTTTCCAGTATCGATATAGTTGTGCGCTATGCTTCGTTTCCATCGAATATAATCAATTTTTCCCTTCCGCGTTTTTAACATGTCGTTCAATGCTCTTTCTTTCTCCGTCTCGTGTATGGCATACTTACTGGTTAGCTTCATTAATCTTTTCCGCCACTGTGAGTCAGCGCTCTTTCTGTACAGGTATTTAAACACCTTTACACCTTCCACCTCATCGCACCCTCCTTCGGGCACAAGCAGTCCTGTATCGACAGCTACAGACATACACCTTTCCATTGACAAAAAACCGACATTCTAGCCACTTCACCCACATGCAAAATCCAACTTGTAGCTTTTCCACATCTGCCTACCATCTATCACACTGCCTGTGAATGCACGAGCATTCCCTAGGAGCCCACCTGATACCCTGCAGCAGCTTTGTGGGAACGCTAGCTGTTCTTCCTCATGCCCGGCTACCAGATTGACCTGGTCCACTGTGTGCGGGAGTCGCCAGCAAGCGCTGGGGTTTTGACGTAGGGGGCACGGACGCGAACGCAAAAATCCATCGTAATAAAGGTTACTCTGCCTGCATCTATCATTTGCGCCAACTGGTGGTCCAGCACGCGATGAAAGAGTACTTTCCCCCCTCTCACATGAAGCGCTTTGCTTGGTGTGCACCTGCAGTAGAGACCAGAGTCCCTCATGCACCAAACAGACAGATCCATGATTTCAAGGGCTTATTACATGCCTCTTAATGATGACAACCCCGCCTACGATTTCACTTGTTCATCTAAGAACACCCGGATGATCTCGTATTCTTTTCCATCTGTCAGCATGACGAGACAGCCGAGTACGCGCCCGATTTATACATTTTTATATTGCTCTTTCTTATTCCTACAGAAGCCATCATAGCAGCCGAAGTACCTAATTAGTGCAGTACTTTCTTCTTTACATTTCTTTTGGAAGCCAAACAGAATAACTGGGATAGCCGATATTGCCGCCTACGCAGCTATTTATGGGCTGTAGGCGATTCGTGGACGTGGTGTCAAGACTGATCTTTACTGTAGGCCAAATACGGTTACCGTAGCGGCAGCCCAATACTTGCAGTGCAGAAGTTAGACACACCCGCGCACTATTATATTGTCACGTTGGCGTTGGCTTAGAGTCAGCAACGGCGTTAAGCGACTGAGAGTCAGTAGCGGCGTAGCCCCTGAACGAGAGCGCTTCCTGAACACTTCGTTCTCTTCTTGATCGGCGCGTTCGTCTTCCTGAGCGCTGGTGTCATTAGCCCCCTCCTCCGAAAGCATCGATTCGATGCTGAAAAGAAAGCAGGGGGTCTCGAGAAGAGCTAGGGTGGTGTCCTTGCGTAGTAGGGCTTCAGGCGAACCACGTGGACCACCTCGGGCCGGTGGTGGCCTCGAGATTGTTAGGTCTCATGAGGGACGACTTCATAATTGACGGCTCCAAGGCGTCGCACAATTCGGTAAAGACCGAAGTAGCGGCGCAAGAGCTTTTCACTCAGCCCGCGTCGTAGGATTTGAGACCAAACCCAGACAAGGTCACCTGGGTGGTATTCCACATGCCGCCTCCGTACCGTAGATTGTAGCGTTGTGCGTCCTGGCCCTATTGGTCCTGAATTCGAACCCGTACGAGTTGGTGGCCGCTTCGGCGCGTTGTAAGAAAGACGCAACGTCGTCATTTGGATGATCGTCGACATGAGGCAGCATGGCATCGAGTGTTGTCTTGACCTGACGTCCATAAACTAGGCAAAATGGTGTCATGTTGGTTGCTTCTTGCACGGCTGTATTGTATGCGAACGTGACGTAGGGTAGGACGTCGTCCCAGGTTTTATGTTCCACGTCCACGTACATTGAAAGCATGTCCGCAAGCATCTTGTTTAGACGTTCCGTCAGTCCTTTAGCTAGGGGATGATAAGAAGTCGTTCGACGGTGACTGGTGTGACTGAAAATTAGAATATGGTGCAGGAGTTCAGAGGTAAAGGCAGCCCCTCTGTCTGTAATTAAAACTTGTGGAGCACCATGACGTAAGACGTTTTGAGTAACAAAGAACTGGGCTACTTCGATGGCGGTGCTACTTTGAAGAGATGCTGTCTCCGCATAACGTGCGAGATAATCAGTGGCTATTATTATAAACCTTTTTCCGGAGTCTGATGTAGGAAAGGGCCCGAGCATGCCGACTTGTTGAAACACGCGCGAAGGCGGCTCAATTGGCTTGAGGAATCCGGCTGGCTTCACGGGCGGAACTTTGCGGCGCTGGCAATCCCGGCAAGTGCGGACGTAATGCGCAACGTCAGGGCCCAGGCACGGCCAGTAGTACTTGTCTTGAATCCTAGCTTGTGTTCTAGTAACACCAAGGTGGCCGGAAGCTGGTTCGTCATGGCAGGCGTGAAGACTTTCGTCGCGTAGGTTCATAGGGACGACCAGCAAGTATTGCCTACTGTTTGCGGCGAAATTCTTCTTCAAGAGAACACCGTTTCGTATGGAGAGAGACGACAAAGCTCGCCTGAAGGCTTTAGGAAGTCTCCTGCTGGTACCTTCAAGATAACGAAAGATATCGTGCAGGTCGGGGTCAGCGCGTTGATGCTCGGCGAAATCGTTGACATGCATTGCATACAAGAAGACTTCATCGTCATCAGCAGCGTCGTCCGGAGCTGCTTGCACGGGAGCACGAGACAAGCAGTCGGCGTCTGGGTGTGTGTGACCGGATTTCTAAATGACGGTGATATCGAACTCTTGGAGTCGAAGGCTCCATCGTGCGAGGCGCCCGGAGCGATCCTTGAGGTTGGTAAGCCAGCATAGTGCGTAATGATCGGTCACTACTTTGAAAGAGCAGCCATAAAGGTATGGTCTGAACTTCGAAACTGCCCACACGATGGCAAGGCATTCTTTTTCAGAGGTAGAGTAGTTGGCTTCTGTCTTCGATAGTGCGCGGCTCGCATAGGCGATGACACGTGGTTGGTCCCGCCGAACTTGAACGAGGACAGCGCCCAAACCAACGCTGCTTGCATCGGTGTCCTGGTGTCTGCAAGTTCATCAAAGTGCGCCAGCACAGAGGGTGACTGCAGGCGGCGTTGAAGCTCTTGAAACGCCCTCTGCTGTGGTGGTTGCCACCTGAACAGCACATGCGCCTTTGTCAGATCAGTTATGGGTGAGGCAATGTTAGATAAATTCTCCACGAAGCGGCGGTAATACGCGCATAGTCCGAGGAATCGACAAACTTCCTTCTGATCACGCGGCGGTGGAAAATTGGTAATTGCGGATGTTTTCTCGGGATCTGGAAGGACCCCTTCGTAGTTCACGGCATGGCCTAAAAACTTTAACTCTTCGTATGCAAAACGGCATTTTTCGGCCTTTAGAGTAATGCCTGATGACGTTATGGCTTGCAATACATCCTCGAGGTGACGCAGGTGCTCCTCTAAAGACGGGGCAAAAACGATGACGTCGTCCAGGTACACCAGGCAAGTTTGCCACTTCAAAGCCGCAAGAACGGTATCCATGAGCCTTTGGAATGTCGCGGGTGCCGAACAAAGACCAAATGGCATCACCTGGAACTCGTACAGGCCGTCTGGAGTGATGAATGCCGTTTTTTCGCGGTCCCTTTCGCCTACCTCAATTTGCCAATACCCAGCCTTCAGGTCCAAGGAGGAGAAATATCTGGTGCTGCATAAGCGATCCAAGGCACCGCCAATTCTGATTAGCGGGTACACATCCTCTTTGGTGATGTTGTTTAAGCGACGGTAGTCAACGCAGAATCGTAAGGTGCCATCCTTCTTCACAAGCACGACAGGTGCCGCCCACGGGCTCCTAGAAGGTCGAATAACGTCGTTGGCGAGCAATTCTTTCACTTGTGTGCTGATAGCCTCCCGTTCTTTAGTGGACACTCGATAAGGTGACTGCCGGAGTGGTGGAACATTTTCATCAGTAATTATGCGATGTTTCGCAAAATCGTCCGCCCGACGCGTGACGACGACGTGAAGGCACCACGGTAGCGATCGAGCAGTTCGTGTACTTTGTCGTTAAACTGTGCACACACCTAATTTCACTAAGAGCGTCAATATATGCCACAGTCGTTCCCTTGTTAAGGTGCTGGTGTTCGTTGCTGAAATTTGTGAGAAGAGCGTTCACCTTGCTATCTTCAAGAAAGACAACCGCCCTGGCGACGGAAAGGCCTCTGTCCAGAAGCAACAATTGCTTGCTTTCCACAGCACCCTCAATTTGCCGTATGTTATTTGAGCCGACGGTTAACATTACACTGAAACTTGGAGGCACGGTCACGTGTTCGTCTAGAATGTGCAGCGCCGCTGGGAGAACACTGTCGACGGATATGGCCTTCTCGGTCGAGAACTTGACGGACTGCGATTGCAGATCAATGACGACACCGTTTTCAGTCAGAAAGTCCATGCCGACTATAACGTCCCGAGAGCACTCCGCTAGCACTACGAACGTGGCGAGAAATGTTTCGCCTTGCACGGTTACCCGCTACGTGCATGTTCCCGTTGGCGTGATCAAATGGCCCCCTGCAGTACGCATATGTGGGCCGTCCTAAGCGGTTGTGATCTTTTTCAGTGCCGCCGCAAATTATCCACTGAGCACAGAATAATCGGCGCCAGTATCTACCAGCGCGGTTACATCGGCGCCATCGACCGAAATCTCTAAGTCGGCTTTTGCTAGCGTCTTACTTTGGGGATGTCGAGGCATTCGGTCTCGGCTGCAATGCGTCGAAGGAGTCCGGCATGGAGGAAAGGCGTCGTGGCCACGGAGGGGTACGTGAGGACATCGGCTTCTCTTGAGGCACTTTGATGAGTCATCGGTACGGCTAGGGCATTCGGCGCTGTGTGTGAACTGGAACTGTCTTGCGGCGATGGAGGATCTTGCACATTTTGTCGTTGAGCAGCCGCACCTCCAGCGGCTGCTGCATCTAGTTTCCCCTGCGGGAACTCCGAGACTGGTCTCGCCCTGGAGAACTGTAGCGACGAGGAGATGGTGATCGAGAGAAGCGACGCTTTACTCAGCCCGCTTGCGAGATGTAGTCCGCGATCTCCTGCGGTCGTTCTCCACACGTCGGACGAGGACAGCCGACGGGGAATCCTCGAAGACCCATCTTCTTGTATGGGCAGCGGTGCCAAACATGTCCAGCCTCACCGCAATGGTAGCACAGCGGCTGATTGTCTGGTGTTCTCCAGATATTCGTTCTGCGTCGTCCTAGGCGCTGTGGAGAATTCGGCTGGAGAGGTTGACTCCGCATAGCGGCGGAGGCAGGTGCATCGTAACGTGGGTTCGGCTGGGACGGAATAAAACGTGTGAAAGCGGCGTATAGCTGAGATCAGGGTGCTGCGGCTGTACCGGGTCTGGGAGAGGTAGTGGTGTGCTCGTGCTTAAAACTTGTTGCACCTCCTCGCGAACAACATCAGCAAGTGTGGCAACCTGAGGCTGCACCTTAGCCGGAAAGAGCTTTGCCAGTTCTTCGTGCACAATGGATCGAATTATCTCACGTAGAGATTCTGCCGAGTTCATCGTGCCTCCCTCCACAGTGGCCGTGTGCATCGTACTGTTGGGTGGTCGTAATGTCGGGCCTTCATGTCAAGTGACTTCTCGATGGAGCTCGCCTCCTTTATAAAGTCAGTTACAGTCACTGGAGGACTTCGAACCAGGCCGGCGAACAGCTGCTGCTTAACCCCTTTCGTCAGGAAGCTTATCTTCCTCTCCTCCGACATGCTTGGGCCCGTACGTCGGAAGAGTCGGTTTATTTCTTCGACGTACACCGTCACACTCTCGTTGGGGAGTTGATGTCGGGCACGCAAAAGCAGGTCAGCCTTCTTGCGTAATGTGCTGTCCTTGAACACTTGAAGAAACTCGGATTTGAACGTATCCCACGTTCGAAGGCCAGATTCGTTGTTGATAAACCAGGTCCTTGCGTAGTCTTCGAGGGTGAAATAAACATGACGCATCTTGCAGTCAGCGCCTCAGCCATTGTTGATGGCCATCCGATCGTACTGCCTTACTGTAGGGCGAACAACAAGGTAGTTTTTGCTGGATGCAGTTCTCTTATAGATTACTTCCGCGGAGCATGCGTCTAGTAATACTACATCACAGCTGCTTTTGAAAAAGTGAGCTGACAGCCCCCTTTAGCAGAGAGTGTAACCCAAGACCAATTTTCCAGATTCCCATCCTCCTGCCACCTTATTTGTCCTGCAATTATTGAACAGAAACTTAGCTTCCTAAGCATGTGACGCATTATATATAGTCTAGATTCACGTCTACAATTGGGTAGAAAATAACTTGCAGAGCTCAGGTGCAGGAAAACACTCGGCCGCCTTCCTGCCCGCATGTTAGGTCATGCCTTTTGATAAGTGCGCTGTCCGTTACTGCGCGTCACTGCAGCACTCTGATGAAGCGGATAAAGAACATGAGGGAGGGGGTGAGGGGTACACTTAAGCTCTGCCATAAGGGTAACACACGATAGCTTAATGCATTAGTATATGTAGTGTGGGATACACTGGTATCCCCTCCTCGTCCCCCGCGCCAGCGGCGACCGTGACCTACACGGGCGCGCTGGCCACCAGGAATGTGGAGAGAAGGCACCCCCGCGACTCTGCTCATTTCCGCCCCAGCACTGACGTGACGTCACGGCAGCGCGCCGCCTTCTGCGGAGAGGGTAGCACGCCTAAGCTTGACGGTAACGATTTGCTGCGAGGGAGGCAATGACCGAGGGGATAAAAGGCGTGATCGCGCGGCGGGAAGCTCTCTCGCCGCCGGACCTGACCTAACTACCCCACGGACCCCTTCCGCTGCCCGCCGGCCCCCGAACACCAACGCCGGTCGACGTCAACGACTTGGTGAGCTACTGAACATCTATTTTACGGATAGAACATTCTTCCGCAGTGTGCTTTACCTCGCGTTAGGATAATAAACTATTTCCTAGCGTGCCCTGCCGTTGCCTATTTCGTCCGGACCTGCCGTGGCTGCGACTCTGCGCCACGGGTTGGGGAAACGTGTTGCGTGCTTAAATAACGCCTGCGTGTAGCTTGCACGGAAGCTCGCCTTCCCGGCCGGCTGGACGCAGAGTGACCCCATATCTTGGCGCCCGAACGTGGGGCGAACTAGGCAATCGAGCAGTGACCTTTGTTGGAGCGAACGACTACCGTCGCCCTAACAAAGGATGGCAGCCGACAGGAGTGACTTGCAGTCTTTGTTTATGCTGTCAGAGCCAGCGGCACATAACCAGGGCTCCCTACTTGACGCGCCGTTGGAAGGGTTTGAATTTGTGAATCTTGGGCGTTCCACGCGGAATAGCCGAGTAACATCCCCTGACGCGTTGGTAGGACTTAGGCCTGGCATGGGGGGCTCCACATCGGGCGCCTCGCCGCTCCGCGGCGCGAACAATGAGGCGGCTAGGCCACATCATTCGACGCCATCAGCGGCTGCGCCCAACTCCGGGGGTGTTAGTCCGCAATCATCCGAGGTGCTCTTGCAGAACGCAATGCAGGTTATGCAGAGTCTAGCGGGTATTTTGCAAAACAATTTGCAAGCCCCGGCCCAGTCACCACGTGTTAGGATAGACTTGCCTACCTACACGGGGTACCACGACATTGCGGGAGCAAATGAGTACCTCGACCGTCTGCTGCATTATCAGCAAGTGACAGGAATCGCAGACGCCGAAATGCTCGCGCGTGTTGTGCCTGTTTCTTTGACGGAGCAAGCGGCCCGCTGGTACCGACTAGCCGGCAACCGAGCGAGGACAATGGAGGAGTTTTGCGCAAGCTTCCGCGACGAATTCCTTCCCGCAAACTATGAGTGGCGTTTGAGGAGAGAGCTGGAGCTCCGAACCCAGCACCCCGACGAGTCTCTGTTAGAGTACGTCCGAGCGATGGACGAACTTTATCGCCTCGCTGACCCTCGCGCCACGAACACGGAGAAAGTTGAGCGTGTCACGAGACAAGCGCACCCGACTTTCACGGCTTACCTGAGAGGAGTCAGGTTCAGAGATTTGGATGAGCTGGCAGCTGAGGCGAAGCGCATTCAAGGAGACATCCTCTCTGCGCGAGCGTATCGGCCGCCCCCACCCGCATCGCTGTCACTTGAGCCGCGCTGCGCGTGGAATGGCAGCTCAGCGCGCAGTCCATCTAGAACTGAAGCGTCAGCACAGTTTGCTGACGAGCGTGTCCCAAGGGGTTGGGAGTTGACCGACCGCGCTTTGGACCCATTCAGCTACGCGTTGTGAACAGCACACGCTGCCGCAGAGCGGAATGAACCGAGGCGAGATCGCGAGGCCGACACGCGGCCCCCACCATCCGCGCCGCGAGTTCGAGATGACCGACCGGAACGGGGCGACCAGCGCCTAGCCCGTCGGGGCCCGGGCAACCGTTGCTACCGGTGCGACCAGCCGGGACACTTCGCCCGCGAGTGTGGCCGCCCTCCCGCCCGTGACCAAACACGGTCGGGAAACGGCCAAAGCCGCCGGTGATCGACCTTCGATTCCGCGCGGCGTGCACAGAAAACCCCGGTTTGCTAGCGCCTTTGGCATGTCGCGTAGGAAATTCTGTTGACCTGTCAGCGCCGTTCATTGAGCTAACAATAGCTCGAAAGAAATTCACCGCGTTACTAGATACAGGAGCAAGCGCTCCTTTGTTCGGTGACGAGGTGTTAAACCATCTCCGCGAGAACAAAATCCGGCTGAGAGAGTGCGATACCACTTTTCGCCTCGCGAGCGGCACAGCACAATCAAGCGGTGCAGCTAGGATAGTGGTTCGCTGGGAAAGACGCGTGCGGCGACAACGCCTCGTTCATCTTCCCTGTTTATCCGTTCCTGTAGTTCTTGGACGAGACTTCCTAGCCAAGACAGGTATTGTGATAGACATCAGCAGCGGAGGCTACAGGGAGCGCACGTCAGGCGCCTTGAAGCCTTTCGCGAAAGCGCCCGCGGAGTCGCAGACCATTCAGACTCCGAACGCGGCGCGAGCGGGGGGAGACAGTGACAAATCCACCCCGCCAGCCCGAGATCCAGGAGGCGAGCGGACCATCGCCGCTGAGGGAGAGGGCAGAGAGAAGGTTGCCGCGGTAGAAAGCTGCTCTGCCGCGCAGGGAAGGTCAGCGCACCCCTTGTTGTCGGAAGTGAACAGCGTGACGGAGAGGGAGAAGGCACGTTTGTCATCGCTCCTCTACGAGTACAACGCGACATTCACTGACCGCCCGGGCCTCACTACCCTAGTCAGGCACCGAATAGACACGGGTGACGCACTGCCTTGGAAGTGCAATCCTAGACCAATTAGCTTGGCCAAGAGAAAAGCACTGGACAGCGCCTTAGACGAACTTATCGACACTGGCGTTGTTGAGAGGTCTAACAGCCCTTGGGGCTTCCCGGTAGTCTTGGTTCCAAAGAAAGACGATACATATCGACTTTGCGTGGACTACCGCAAGCTGAATGAGGTTACGAGGAAAGACACCTACCCTCTACCCACCATTTCTTCCCTAGTGTCCAACCTAGGTGGGGCGAAGTACTTCACAACGCTCGATGCTAGCCGCGGATACTTTCAGGTTGAAATGAATGAGCGGGACAAGGAGAAAACTGCTTTCACTTGTCACAGAGGCCTTTTCCAGTTCAAGAGAATGTCTTTTGGTTTGGTAGGAGCACCCGCTACTTATCAGCGCCTAATGTACCGTGTTCTGGGAGATGCGAAGTGGCAACATGCGCTCCCGTACCTAGACGACATCGTGGTGTACTCGAAAACGTTCGAGGAACACCTGCGCCACTTGAGGGACGTCCTAGAGAGGCTGAGGTCCGCGGGAATCACTTTGAACCCGAAGAAGGCACAGATCGCCGCGACCCGAATAACACTGTTGGGGTTCACGATCGACAGAGGCCGCATTCTGCCGTGCGACGATAAGCTTGAGGCTTTGCTTAAGTTTCCGTCGCCCACAGATATAGCCGGACTCAGGCGCTTCCTGGGAATGGCGAACTTTTATCGCCAGTTCATCCCAGAGTGCGCAGCGCTGCAGGCGCCTTTGACAAAGCTTTTGAAGAAAGGCGAGCGCTGGAGTTGGGGTCACGAGCAAGAGGATGCACTGCGCAACCTCACCAAAGTGCTCGCTGACACGGCTGAGTTGCAGCTACCCGACCTAAACAGGGAGTTTGTGATTCAAACCGACGCAAGCGACCTGGGCTTAGGAGCAGTGTTGCTTCAGGAGCATGAAGGCTTTCTCCGTCCGGTAGCTTTCGCGAGCCGTTCGTTGACGCCGGCAGAGAGAAACTACTCGGTGACAGAGAAGGAATGTCTCGCGATAGTTTTTGCTCTGCGTAAGTTCGACTACTACGTCGATGGGGTGACATTTGTGATCGAGACGGATCACATGGCGCTCACCTGGCTGAGACGACTCAGCGAGCCGAGCGGCCGCCTAGCGCGTTGGTCCCTGTTGATGCAGCGTTACGACTTCACCGTGCGCTACCGCAAAGGGAAAAACAACGCTGTGGCTGACGCACTCTCGCGAGCGCCTGTCCAGTGCGAGGAAGGTCACGCGACCGACCGCCCGACAGCCGGGGAGAGCGAGGGACTGACCCGAGCCGTAGCCCACGTAAGGAACGCGGACCAACCGTTGATCCAGGGCGAGAGCGTGAACCACGTGGACTACGCGAGTTCCGTGGGGATCGTGTTCAGCAGAAAGGAGCTGCTCGAAGCTCAGCAGAAGGATCCGTTTTGTCGAAAGGTGTTCGACGGGCTCCGGGAGCCGGGCGGCAGGGCCGCCGCGCACAAGGAGACAGCTGGTTTTGCTGTCGGTGCGGAGCGCTGGGAAACAGCTGGTAGTGCTGTGAGCGCGATGGATTCGTATCTGCTGGATTCCGACGGCGTCCTGCTGAGGTATATCCCCTCCGAGAACGACACAAACGAGGCGTTCAAGGTGGTGATACCGCGAGTATTGAGAGCAGCACTGTTACGCTACTTTCACGACTCGTGCATCGCTGGGCATGCAAGCGGCCCCAAGACTTACACTAAGTTGTGTCGCTTTGCTACCTGGCTTGGCATGAAAAGGGACGTAATACGCTACGCCCGCTCGTGCCACGTGTGCCAAAGTGTGAAGCCCCGAGGCGGACGACCACCCGGCCTCATGCACCCGATTAACAGCCAGACTCCCTGGCAAATCGCGGCGTGCGACATCATGGGACCGTATCCTATGACACCGAGTAGGAACAAGTTCTTGCTGGTGGCCACGGATCACTTCAGCAAGTGGGTTGAACTTTTCCCCCTTAAAAAGCTGACGGCACGAGTGATCATGGAGAAGCTGATGGACGTATTCACCAGGTTCGGTTTCCCAGAGCAGCTGATAACGGACAACGCGTCCTACTTCACTGCGAAGGTGTTCGTTGATTCGTGCGCTGCACTCGGCATTAAGCACAAGAAAACGACCACCTATCATGCTCAGTCGAACCCCACGGAACGAGTCAATCGCAACGTTAAGCACTTGCTTGTCGCGTACTCTGAGAGGCACAAAGATTGGGACTCCTATCTGCCGGAGATCGCGTTTGCTTTGCGTTCGACCGTTAACCGCTCGACTGGGTATGCGCCGTGTTCTCTCAATCTGGGTAGAGAGCTGCTAAATCCGATGGACCGGATTCTATCGGACAGAAGGAACACGCCAGTCGCTTCGTCAGCACGAGCTGAGTACGCGACGCAGCTGCGCGCTAAGATGACGGAGGCCTTACGCAAGGCTCGCCGCAACCTGAGCACCGCTAGGGCGCAGCAGAAAGCACAGTACGACCGCTCGCACCGGGATGTTCACTACGAAGTGGGCGATCTGGTGCTTCGACGCCAGCACGTTCTCAGCGACGCTAGCAAACAGTTTGCGGCCTCGTTGGCGCCGAAATGGATCGGGCCGTTCCGCGTGCGAGAGAAACTTTCCTCGCTCGTTTACAGGCTCGAGGACTTGCGGTCGAAACCGACAGGCGGACCGGTGCACGTATGCGACCTGAAACGTTACGTGCAGCGAGATGAGTGGGTAGAGGACACAGCCCGACCCGCGCCGCAGTCGGATAACGGGATCTGCGATCAGCCGGCGAACCCCGCGTCCCGCTATAACTTGCGCCCTAGGCAGAAACAGAATCTGCCTGCGCAGCCTAGAGCGAGGGCGCGAGCCGGCAGGCAGTCTCGTTAGATGCATGAACGTACGGGCCGCTCATGCCGATCAGTTGCACGCAAGACTGACTTGCGCTAACCCTCATGACTCTCGTGAGGGTCGAACAGCCACGCAGCACGCGCTGCGGGAGCTGGCTACATCTGTGTTGACCTTTTCCAGCGCAGATGGAAAAGAAGCAGGGCACATCGGAACGACACCGTTCCACTACCAGCCACAATCCAGCTTCGGCAACGCGCCGCGCCCAAGGCTCGACGCTACGCCCCGGCCGCGACCTGCAGTTGCCAGCCTGGCCACCCCGGCTACCTGCCACAACGCATCGGAGCTGCCCACCCGTCGACTGTGCGCCACCGCCTGCGGGGCCCCATTACCACCGCAACCCTGGGTCCTCGCCTGCTGACCAGGTATGCCAGGGCAGCCCAACCGCGGCCTCAACCATAAAGCGCCGCAGCCCTGGCCCCTGAAGCCACCTGACCCAGTACCTCAGGGGCGCAGCCATGGACCTGGCCTCCAAGCCATCCCAGCCGGCGCCAAGGAGGCGGTCGACCGAATTCGCCGGAACGGCGCAGCCGCGCGCACTCGGAAGACCGTGAGAGGAAGCAAGATTCCAAGCGTCATCGTGCGGGAGGCCAAGCCCTCGGAGCGAAGCAGCTGATCGGTGGGGGCGTGGCGCGGCCGTCAACCGATGCACCGGCGGGAGCTGACGAACTTCGATCCCAGGATGGCGGAGATCAAGTAATGTTGCCCCTGTTTCTGTGTTCGGGAGGCTTCTTAAGGAGGGGAGGATGTGGGATACACTGGTATCCCCTCCTCGTCCCCCGCGCCAGCGGCGACCGTGACCTACACGGGCGCGCTGGCCACCAGGAATGTGGAGAGAAGGCACCCCCGCGACTCTGCTCATTTCCGCCCCAGCACTGACGTGACGTCACGGCAGCGCGCCGCCTTCTGCGGAGAGGGTAGCACGCCTAAGCTTGACGGTAACGATTTGCTGCGAGGGAGGCAATGACCGAGGGGATAAAAAGGGGTGATCGCGCGGCGGGAAGCTCTCTCGCCGCCGGACCTGACCTAACTACCCCACGGACCCCTTCCGCTGCCCGCCGGCCCCCGAACACCAACGCCGGTCGACGTCAACGACTTGGTGAGCTACTGAACATCTATTTTACGGATAGAACATTCTTCCGCAGTGTGCTTTACCTCGCGTTAGGATAATAAACTATTTCCTAGCGTGCCCTGCCGTTGCCTATTTCGTCCGGACCTGCCGTGGCTGCTACTCTGCGCCACGGGTTGGGGAAACGTGTTGCGTGCTTAAATAACGCCTGCGTGTAGCTTGCACGGAAGCTCGCCTTCCCGGCCGGCTGGACGCAGAGTGACCCCATAGTAGACTCGGCCATTTCCTCATTAATATTCACAGATCACTGGGAGTCCTAATACCCCTGCTGGCGGAGTGTTGCAGCGGTTAAGCGATGCGCAAGTGCCCAGAGATGGCAGGCGCTGCCACCTGTGAGGCTTGTGCGACCAAGGTCGCTCTGGCCGAGAAACCTCAAGCGAACAATAATCATTTTAAGTGACGCCTGCCACGACGCGCCGTTTACGGTGGGAGGTTGTGGTGACGCCAGAAAGTTCAGTTCAGTTGAGTTTTTTTTTTACCTTAAAGGCCCCCGTTTCTCGGGGGTATTACATAAGGGATGAAATTTTGTTGCAATGAGCAAACAAGCAGCGAATAATATTCAGCATTGAAGTTGATCGCTCACACATCCTTTGCAAGTAGATGAAGAAGCGATGTTGACGATGTCACGCGGAAGGCCGTTCCAGCCCGTTGCTTCTCTAAAAAAGAATGAAGGAGAAAAGGCGGTAGTTTGCGATGCATGGCGACCGGCGGACCGTTTCTAGTTATTCACATTTGCCTGTGGGCGCCATATTGCCTCTCGGAATGGCTCTCAGAAGTGTCAATCATCGTCAACGTCTGTGTCAATCACCGTCAGTTAAACACACAATTTTTCCGTTGACGTCAAATTTACGCGGCGTTGAAAATAGATTTTTAGCAGCGATATTCTTGGTGCCCGGATTTTAAATATATGTTGTTGTGAAGGGAAAAAGAAGCTACAGGTGGTACGTATGCGCTCGACTTGCCAATTTGAAGGAAATGGCTGTATACCGGGAATAGCCGCTTCCAGAAATCTGCTTGGTTGGAACAATGTCACGTGAAACACGTGATACGCATACATTATGGAGTGATGTCAAATTGACATTTGATCACGTATACAATGTGCCGCCATAACCAAAAAAGGCTGCAATTTGCCGTCATAATTTCGCCCGGCCACAAGGTACCCGAATCATGCAAATGAGTTATTGAAACGCAGATTTATACGGCGTTAGGTCGCCGCAGTTTAACAAGCATTTATTTGAACCCACAACTAAGCTAGCTTTGATTGTACAATGCAATGAAACGACATCACAAGTGCGCATCTGAAATAAGCAACGCTCGAGAGCATTAATAGTGGGGCGTAAATGTGCAGCCGCATAGGGGCGCTAACGCTCTCCCGTTGCAAACCCTTCGCTCGCAGTGAGAGAGAGAGAAAAAAAACTTTTTTATTTAGCAGATTAATTCGCAGGATCCGGGAGGTCGGGACCCCGAGGTCAGGGCTCTGCTGGCGGCAGTTGACAAGTGGACTAGCTGGATGATCCAGACTTTCTGGTCCAGGTTGCCGCTGGTCAAGGCCTCCTCCCACTGCTCGTGTGTCAGGTGTGGCACTATTACTTTTTCTCCGGTTTGTGCTCGCATTCCCAAGATGTATGGTAGAGCGTGGGGCTTGCTCCGCACCACGAACAGTAACTTTGGTATTGTGTGGATCTCATCTTGAATAAAATGTGAAGACTTTGAAATGTGTGTTTGTATTCTCCTCCAGTCAATGGCATCAGAGGAGGACAACTGTTTGTGTGGCGGTGAGAAATGTCGTCTTTCTAGCCTAAGGTGTTCTAGCCTGTCACCATACGGTCTAAGGAGGGGGTAGGGGTAGGGCGGGGGATCCGCGTGGTTTGTGAAAGCTTGGACTAGATCATTCTGTACCTCGTTTCCGGCTAGGCCTTTGTGGCCAGGTGTTCATGGTATTCTGTGTTTCCTGATTATACTGTTTGTAGCCCTGTCACGTCCCGGGGCAGTAGTCCTCCGCCAGTGCTATGGAGGAGTCGAGGGAGGAGTTTGGCGGGACAGTGATCAAAAAATTCTTAGCTTATCCTTAACGACAGCCCGCATGAGGCGGACTATTGGCTCTACAAAATCTGATGATAGCAGTGTCAGCAAGACAGCGCAAACGTCTGTCGGGAAAGGTACAACGTGACTTCTCCAGCACTGTTGAGGAAAGTAAACAGTTTCTGCAGCGTCAATTTCATTCGTTTTGCATACAGTCTAGATATGGCCTTAAAGCAAACAAAGGAGTATGTGCAGGACGCATGCTGCGAATCCAAAATTTCTATTCGGAATTTCGTGCTGCTTCTTGCCGCATACAATCTTTCCGTTTTTGCACACAGCGCCAAGCTGCGAAAACAAACCCTAGCATGCTAGTACGTTTGTCGATTCCTTGGTTTTTGGTGTCGATGAATCGGAAACGAAGCATAGATGAAATTAGCTGGAAGGAGTCATTTCCTTAAGTATAAAAAAAACTGCGGGAAAGCTTAATACAATACTATAACTGGGCTTAAGCATTATTTGTGGAGAACATAAAGGTAATTTTGGTACTCAAGCTGAATTTTTCTGAAGTTTTCATAGCAGTACCACAGCATCAGTTACACAGCAGTCACGTGGAAATGACCGCAGTAGAGAGAAAAAATTATTTCCGTATGGCCACGCAGAAAACAAAAATGTATGTGTCTTGTACATTTTTTTACATCTGTGCGGTTCCTGCCAGTTCAGGTTCCAGCACACAAGAAGTCTGTGTGGAATCCATCCACGACCCATTTGTGTAGAATATCTCTTCATTGTCCTGTACTGCCCGCGAGAAAATTGTCAAACTGGTGAGCACGTGCTTAGTGTTCAGTGGCAGGCATGAAAAGATAACGTGTTCACCTGGATTGCATTTATTTATAGTTCACTGAGAAAGGAACGACAGTGCAAACTGAACTCTCGTATCAAAACAGTGTAATTTAATCACGTGTGTAGTTTTCAGATGACAGCATATATAGGTGTGTGTGACACGCAGTTTTGTTCTGTGGCTTTGGATGTCTCTTACTGACCACACAGTCATGGCAGCCTTATTTTGATCGGGGCAATATGCAGAAGCACGCATATACGAAAAAACTCAAGGTAGTCATAAATAATTAAACTTGTGCTCTTCCCTGCAATTTATTTTGGTTTCCTTTACTTGAGTATAACAACCCTCTAATAATTATTTGTGCCCATCAGTTTGGGAAATCTGCCATCAAGTATATGTAGCTACTATGGAAACAGTTCGTTTTGGTGCTATTGATTGCTTTTGAATGAGCATATTTTACATTCATGCGTAAAACTAGACTGCCATTGAACTTGCAGCATCCACAATTTCGCACATTTGAAAACCCAATGTCAAGCTTGTTCTAAGGTTTCTGCGTACAGCATAGATTAACGTGCAGGTGATAGTGTGCGTCTTGTGCAGACGTGGCGGACCACTCTCACCGTGAAGAATCGTGTGCTCGGGAGCCCTGATGCCAGATTCATCTTCGCTGGCCTCTTTGCTGGACTGGTTTCCTAGCTGGGTGGCCATACCATGCTCCTGAACGATTATATGAGGTGTCGAGTGCTGTACGATATGGTCAAGAGTTCTCTTCGAATATCAGCGCAGCTTGCGCTGTGCAACACGACGCATTCATCCACACTCAGCTGTAGGATCATGACATAGCTGGCGAGTGGTGATAATAGCAGGAGCATCAACATCTACAACAAGGTGGAGGACGCAGTACCATTTGAGTTGTACCTGACAGATAGGAAGTGTATGATCAGCTGCGTGTGGCAATCGCACTCACTGCCGTGGTTCTCACATGTAGCCATGCCACAAGGAATTAATGCGCATTTTCTCTTCTTCAAGTTTGATAGCATACTGCCAGGAAGCTGGGGAAATCTTCATAATTTTGGTGCTCTTCTTTTAAGAGGATGATACCTTTGGCTTTATATTTATTGGTGGTATGCATGACAACAGAGATAGTTTTCTGTGGTGCGGAAGTTTTTCATGAATCAAGAAGTGTCCCAAGTGCTTTCCGCCTACCGTCGGCCAACTAACTGAGTGTGCTTCAACACGCGCTTTTGTGATTGTGAAGAAATGCCGTTCCTTGATGTAGCGCCCCCTTACGTGTTCTGCTTGTACACAACGCACATTTTATTTGGTGCTTCAGTGAACGACAGGAAGGCACTAAAATGTTTTCCTTCTAGCACAAGAGTGTTAATTGGACCGGCTTTCACCTGTGCTTTTCTGTTTGATTTGGTGTCTGTGGAGAGCCAGCAGTCCCCAACATGCTCAACATACAGCATGGCTGATGTGTCTGTAGTCATTTACAACATCTCTTCTTGAGGGTGCAACACATCTTGTGTGGCACTGTTTTTGTGATAAGATCGCAACATGCTTTGCCTCATGGCATTTGATTGCCTCTGTGACTGTTTTCTACTGCTTCTTTCACATGCTGCATGTAGTTATACAGCAATGAATGAACTATATTTCTTGACAAAAGTCAGGCAATTGTTTCATGGTGATTACCTTCCAGATGAAAATGCAAGGCCCGGGCAGAGAGAATATTCAGTGCGGATATGAGCGTGTGCTGTGTCAGCGAGTGCTGGGATAGGATAAAATAAAAGCCCTTCCTGCAATCCATAAGCACGCCTCCACTCGGCATTGATCGAACATACAGTCAATACATTAGACACAAGATGAAAGTAGGCGAACTTCTACGTCTATTTTATTTACAGAAAAATGACTGCCAGGATACACATGGTCGTAACTTAGCACACTTAATTCCCGTAAATAGTAAAATCTAATAACATGCTGAAAATAAAGAAAAGGCAGCCGAACGAAAACAAATCGTGAAAACAGAGTGACAGGATGAACCAAAGAAATCGTCGATTGATAATAAAAAAGCGCACTGCATATATGTTGACAAGAACCAGAAGCAGAGAAGAAAAGAAAAGATAAATGAGGCTACCACTTCTCGAGCTAAAATTTACAGGCACAAACAGACCTGAACATAATTTTTTCACACGAGCGAGATGTGCCCATCGTGTCGCCAATGCCCTAAACATTTCGATCGAAGGCATCCTGCGGCTACACGAGGCCATCAGTATGAGAGTTAAGCACACTGCAGCATAAGGTCCTCTCGAACAGTTATCTCTCGCGAGATATCATTGATCCTATGAGATAAAATCAACACCTTTCTACAGTGATCTACAGCACCGTTGATGGACAGCCGCCCGCAGGACTTCACTACGGAATATTTCCCGATTACCCGTCGCCTAATTTCCTACTCATCTACACTCTCAATCTTGGTTCCACATAAGTTTAAGTTAAATCCTCCGTTCCATTTATTTTATCCGGAAAGAGGCCCGTTTCAGTTTTTTTTAAACGGGACACACTTTTTCAGCCCTTTCATCGCCTTTATAAGTGGAACTCATACATACTACTGGAACAGCCAGCTCGTCGTTTCTTTTTTCGAAACGGTTGTGTGGAACACATATTACTGTTACTTCATGGTGCGTTCGAGTGACCCCGGGCCGGTAGCGTTGTATATAAGTCAGAGAGCTGTCAGGCTGTGCCCGCTCGTCTCTGCCACTTTTTGTGAAGGATGTCTCAGCAGTGCTGAACATTTATGTTCAGGCCTAACTCAGCAGGCTATAGCTGCTGTGCAAGCCCTACCTGCTGCATCAAACCTGGTATCTTGTAACCAGTCTTCTGCTCCAGCTGCATCAGGACTAGGATCCCCAGATCCTCATAGACAACGCACCCCTGATGCTTACAACTCAGGCGTGATCTGCAGCTACTTTCAGGTCAGGACGATTTTTCTGATTCGTCAGATTCTTCTACTATCATCTACATGGACACTACTGCGAAGTCCGGAGAAGGGTCTGAGAGATATATTCACGCTCCTTCAAAGCGCCGTCGCAGCTCAAAGCGGTCACTTATGAGTCGAGATACTCCGAATGTACCTCAAACTCTTAAGCGCAACCTTACGGTTCTCGTCAAGCCAATTGATTCCGGGTACCGCATTACCTGCATTAATCAACTATCATTGAGACAAGGTTTAGAATCTGTGGCTCCAGACGGCGTTCTTCAAGTTCGTCCCAACGAGCGCCTAAACCCTCTGGCAGTTGACCCCCGTACAGCGCACGCAACTGAACGCCTCTTGCAAATAACAAGCGTAGCTGGAGTTGCGGTTCAAGCCTACGAGCCTCGCCCCAGCAACTGCGGCGTGGGTGTCATTAAGGGTGTCCCCCTGGAACTTTCTCAATCAGATATCTACTCAGCTCTGCTACAGAGAGCTCCGATTAAATCCGTCCGCCGACTTGGAAACACACAAAATATCAGCATTGTATTTGCGACAGAATCTGCTCCGCAATACGTTATTCTGGGATATACATGGTACCGTGTGTACGAGTACATTCAAACACCACGGCAATGCCCCAGATGTCAACGCTTCGGCCATGTGGCTAGCGCTTGCCAACTTGCCTTGCGCTGCTTTCGTTGCGGTGGCAGCCAAGACCGAAATGAATGTGCAAATGATAACCCCCTTTGTCCTAACTTCGGTAAGCAGCATGAGGCGACGTTTTTCCGCTGCACTGCCTACCAAGACGAGAAAACCATCTACAAGTACAAGAACTCAAACAATACAGATTATAAGTCAGCAAAAACTGCTCTACTTGAGCAAAACTGAATCCGGGGAAGTCGCCGCAGGAAAAATTCATCGCCGGGGAAGAAAGCTCCCCAATCGCCGGACAAAGATAAAGCCAGTCACCTGCGAATTGAGGACGTGGTTGAGCTTCCTCCTCTTCTAACGCGCCAAAATGTTGAGCCACCTTCCGTAGCGAGTACTAAAGTGAACACTCCACGGCAGCCGCAGTATGCAACCTGGAACCACCCACGCGAAGGACCTGCTCGCCGAAACTCAGATAGTACCAGTTCCCTACTGTGCCCGCTTGTTGAGGCTGTCCGCGATTTCCTTACACCGCACTCCTCGCCGCTGGCGAAGGCAATCCTAACAATCCTTGATTTCATTGCGCCTCTTCTTGCACAATGGCGGTAGCAGCCAATAGACCAGCTACTCGCCCTAACGTGGAAAGCATCCGTAACAATGCCACCATCTTCCAATGGAATGCCTGCAGCCTTCGTCCACGACTGTTTGATTTCCGGCAGTTTGTTTCGAAGCACCGTTTTCCGATCATTGCCATCTCAGAATCCCGTCTGCATACTACTGTCCGTCTTTCAGGCTATACCGTACTGAACTCGATGACAGGTGCTGACATCAACAAAGTTTATTTAGCTGTTCGGAAGGACGTCACCTCCATTCCACAACCCATATCTGCCGACTCACGGAATGAATATGTTGCAGCCACCGTCAAGATCATGAACCTGTCCTTCACAGTGATCGTCGGGTACATACAGCCCCGTGTCAACATTGACGTCGACCGCCTTCGGGATATCGTACGCAGTACCCCTGCGCCGCACATAATAAGGGGAGATTTCAAAGCACATCATCCTGCTTAGGGAGGCACCTGATCAATAGCCAGAGGACGACAGTTGTTTGATTTCGCACAGTGCAACAATTTCACTTTCTCAACAACGGCCAGGCAACGTTTTATCAAGGTACAAGATCCAGTGCCCTTGACATTTCGATGATTTCTGATCATCTGTCGTCTTCAACAACCTGGATTGTTGATATAGAATCTCATGGCAGCGATCACCTACCTACGTACATTGAGGTTGGTGGTGCTTTCTTAAGTTCAAAGCGGCCTGTGGAACGCTACACGAATTGGGAGGATTTCGCTGACACAGTTGAAAAAGTGGACCTCTCAAAGGAGCGGTGATCATACTCGAGATATTTATTCGAAGACACTTTCTCCTAAGTGAATGCTACGCCAAACATGAATGCATGCAGTTTAGATTCGCGGGCTCTTCACGGCGTAAGCCACAACGTCCTCTGACAGCCGGATCGCAGTACAGACACACTGGTCGCTTTTTACCTACGGTGTTCACCTTCCGAAGCTAAAAATCTGCACATGCGCTTTTTGCCCATATTCATCCATTCGCCTTCATCCATTCGCCGCGCTGCGAACGTTTCCTAAGAGCGCACAAGCGACATGCCGTGCCAAACAGCGAAAGCAGATAGAGATGCTAAGCACGCTGCCCAACAAAAGGTGGCTGCAGTGGGACGTAAATCCATAGACGACGAAGGAAGCCGAGTGTGCTCTCCAGCTTAGAATAGCGGCTGATGGTGCAGGCTCCTTAATTTGCGAAAGCAGACAGGGGGACCACAAGTGATCATTGGCTCGAAGATCAGGAGTGCTCGAAGGAGGAGCGGGCTTAAGCGCCAAAGGAGTTGGCCTGAAGAAACATGCGGGTTCCACCATCTATGAGCAGCCCTAGGTTCAGTACAACTTTCCTGCGACGCATTTCATTCTTACATCTGGCACAGCTCGAAAGGACATGTACTTCGCTCTCCACACACACACACACACACACACACACACACACACACACACACACACACACACACACACACACACACACACACACACACACACACACACACACACACACACACACACACACACACACACACACACACACACACACACACACACACACACACACACACACACACACACGTGTGTGGAGTTTCTAGTGCTCTTTGGAACCCGCAAGCAGGGCAACAAAACTCCGCTAGCTCGAACCACAGCTGTGGCCACGAAGAACACCCCACCGAGGAATAGCCCAGAGTCAAACCAGCTTAATGGGAACTATCACTCAATGCGGATGGCGTCCCTCGGTCGCGCTCAGCCAGTCAAGCGGTCAGGCAGCGGTCACGGGAAACACTTGGACACGTGGCGCGCAGTGGGCTTGTCGCTTCCGTGGGCGGCGTCCGGCGTCTTGCTTTCAACTCGCCCGCTGCGTGCGCGGCCCGCACTGCCGCTGAAAACCCGAGGAGAGAGGATGGCCGCCCACGTGACGACGCGGACGCCTCCTCCTCTACCTGTGTTAAATTTATATTAACCTATATTAAATATATTAGGGTACATTCTATATATTTCGTATTGCCCCAATTTTTCGCTTTTTTTCTGGATAAGTCTGCTTACGGATGAAAATTAAACTGGAAGGAGTATCATCTCTAACCACATCTCCAAAACTGGTGCTTGTACAAGGAAAGTCTTCCTTGTTGGCTGCTTGAAGAAAAACTCAATTCTTTTGTCACCCGCAGCGTTCATTTGTGTTCAAGCGCTTATTATAAGTTTTACCACCATAAATAAAAAACATGATACATGCCTTTCCCGAACCACGTGTTTTCGGAAGCTGCTTTTTATGGCGGCAACACATAGGCGACAACCAAATAAGGAAATAAAAAATACGAATATTTGAGACACGCCGGCAACTAATTAGTATGGAAAACTTGTGTTTATTCCGATTTGTGGAACGACGTGTATATTCGCAGATTTCTTGTGAGCAGTCATCGTCATCATCAGTCTTACTGAACCCACTGCAGTGCAGAGGCACCTCCCTTGTCTATCCAGTTAACCCTGTCCTTTGCCAGCTGCGCCCACCCTATGCCTGCAAACTTCTTAATTGCATCTGCTCACCTACCTTCTACCGCCCTCTATTACGCTTATGTTCTCTTTGAATCCACTCCGTTACCCTTAAGGACAAGCTGTTGTATTGCCATCACATTACATGCCCTGCCCATGCCCATTTCTTCCTCTTGATTTCGACTAGAATGTCATAAACCCGGGTTTGTTCCTTCGCCTACTCTGCCCGCTTCCGGTCTCTTAACATTAAACCTATCATTTTTCTTTCCTTGGCTCGCTGCGTTGTCCTTAAACGGGTTAGGACATCAAAATTTTGAGGCTATAGTAAGCTTGTTATGGCCTTCCTCTGTATGTAAGGTCAGCCACGGCGGAGCATTGGACGCAACAAGCGCTTAAAATATATTTTAATTGAGCTCCAAAGGGTCCCTAGGTGCTTTTTCTTACGCTGGAGGCCCTTCGCTAGCACTATAGGTGGTGACGTAGAGCTCTGGGAACGATATCAGTGAATAGCAGTGGCATCACAACACAGTAACGTGACTTACTATGAACGGCGACGCGCGACAGCGCTGGATTGGGGGGGGCTAAGGGGGCTGCCGCCCAGGGCCTCGCCTCGGACAGTAGGAGAAGGGAACCCATTTATTCCAACCTGCTTAGTATATGGAACCATGGGCAACGACACTTCGAGCGACGTGTATGAAGCGAGAAAACCAGAACGAGCAGACGGGGCCCCCACCTTATCTAACAGCATGCGTTTAGCCCGATCTTTTGGCGAGAGCTTGTCGAGCTGCAAAAACAGGAATCCCCCGCCACCCCAGCGGGGCCCTCTTTCTTACGAAGCGAGGTGTGTTTGCTTGGAAGAGTTTTCGTGGTTTCCTGTCAGTCCGTATGTCCAGTGCTGTCTGAAGAGGAGGGGGAAACACCTAAAACATGTAATGTGGGATGAGGACCTAAATCTCCCTTGCCCCCCGTCACCACCACGCCACCCTCCACCTCTCAAATAGTTCCGCCGCTTTCATCAGGACTTGAAGAACATTATTCGTAATAATCCAAAGAAATTTTGGTCCATACTGGCACCACACACTCACCGTTCACGAGACATCACCTTGTTTGACGAACGTGGTGCATCTGTTCCCACAGAACTCCGCTCAGATACAATGAATTCATATTTTTCATCGGTGTTCACCCATGAGCCCCCTCAAAATATACCACCAGTTCCCAATTCAAATTTTCCTCAAATGCCCCCCATTCACATTGCAGCGGAAGGCATTGTGAAAATAATTGATGGGCTTAAAACGTCGAAAGCACCAGGCCCTGACGGAATTCCTGCAAAATTTCTTAAGAGCACTAAGGAAAGTTCTAGCCTATTCCTTCAAGTTATTTTCGAGCAGTCATTGACTACGGGTTTGCTTCCGAAAGACTGGAAAATAAGCAAAGTTGTGCCGGTGTTTAAAGCAGGTAACAGATCAGATCCCTCAAATTATCGCCCAATATCTCTTACATGCATTGCCTGTAAGCTTCTAGAGCACGTCATATATTCACATGTTGCATCACACCTCGATCAGAACAATTTCTTTTTTACTAAGCAGCATGGTTTCCGTTCCGGTTTTTCGTGTGAAACTCAGCTATTTGAATTTACCACTGACCTCCACTTAAATATGGACTCTTCATTCCAAACTGACATTATCTTTTTAGATTTTTCTAAAGCCTTCGATCGCGTGCCCCATCTTCGCCTCATGTCTAAACTCTCCGGACTGTCCATTGATCCTCTCGTTTTATCATGGATACATTGCTTTTTAACAGGTCGCTCCCAATACACAGTAATCGACAATCATCCTTCAGGCACTACTAACGTTATCTCTGGCGTTCCCCAAGGTTCCGTTCTTGGCCCACTTCTTTTTCTAATCTTCATTAATGACCTTCCTTCCGGTGTTTCATCCACTATTCGGCTTTTTGCGGATGATTGCATCCTTTATCGTCGCATTGTCACTAACAGGGATCAACTATCGCTTCAGAACGACTTACACATAATAGAACGGTGGTGTTCCGACTGGCTTATGCAGCTGAATGTCTCAAAGTGCCAATTCATGCAAGTATCGCGAAAACGTTCCAACATCAGATCTGCATATTCACTCCTGTCAAACACGGTAACCCAAGTCCAATCATATCGGTACCTTGGAATCACCATCTCCAGCAAATTAACCTGGTCGGAACACATCTTATATCTAGCATCTAGAGCATCAAAATCACTTGGCCTCATCCGAAGATCCCTGTACCTAGCCCCGCCTTCTGTTCGAAAATTAGCATACGAAACATTCACCCGTACCATACTTGATTATGCAGCGGCTATATGGAATCCTCACCAAGCATACTTAATTAACACCTTAGAAGCCGTTCAAAACAGAGCAGCCCGTTTTATATCCTCAAATTACAATAGACACAGCAGTATCACCAGTATTAAATCTTCACTTAACATCCCGCCACTAGAGCTCCGACGGAAAATCGCACGACTCTGCCTCTTTCATAAGTTATATTACAATTTTCCTGATCTTCGTGACACATTATTACTAGCTCCCATCAGAACATCGCGCCGCCTGTTTAACCTCCTCAGCATTCAACGTATACATGGATCGACCTTGGCATTTAATAAATCTTTTCTTCCAACTGCAATAGAAAATTGGAACCTGCTACCCGACTACGTTGTTAACGAGCGCGACGCTACTAAATTTCGACAGGCATTAATTAATCACTGTACTGAATAAAAGACACTTCTCAAACTTCACGCAGTTAACTTATTATTTTTCTTGTTGTTGTTGTAGTTGTTACCGCCTAATTCAGCCTTGTGCCCTTCATTATTGACCAACGTTGTATTGTGATGTATCGTTTTTCATTTTATTGTATTGCATTATGTTTTGTTGTATTAACGTATTATTCTTAGTTGCATTTGCTTTGTCCCCCCCCCCCCCTTATGTAATGCCTCAACAGAGGCCTTTAAGGGTATAATAAATGATGATGATGATGATGATGATGCTGTCCTTCTCATAGACAGGATATGCTGCAGTACCCAACAGTGCCTCCTTTTGGACTTTTCCTTACCGTGATGGTAATTTTGGCGGGGGAGGATGAGACCGATAGCAGATGATGATAAGTCTGATGGCAGGGTCCAGGTAGGAAAGGCAAGAAGACGTCACACGTGCTTTTGTCCGCGCGCCGTGGGGCATGAAATGTTCACTGTTCGGGCTAGGGTTGGGGGAGTGTGAAGGGGGAAGTTGGAGAGCTCGACACAAGGCCCATTCCTGCCAAGTGTCTGCGCACCCTCGAGCGCACTCGACGGAAAAAGTAGGTCAGGCTGGCCGCCGAACTTTCCAAAAAGAAGTAGAAAAAGATGACTCCGAGGCGGCGGAGGGCGCGTAACTTCGTCCGCGCTAGGAGTCGCCCTCTCCCCTTCGTTCTCGCGCTCGGCGTCGACGGGGCGAAAGAAAATCGAGAGCCTCCCAGAACAGACGATTGCTCATAGCCAATAGGACGACGAGATCGGAACGGGAGAAGGAGTGAGTTTGTACGGAGAAGGAGGGAATTTGTACAAGGAACTCTATGTGTATGTGAACGCCTGCTTTGGCGCTAGTAACAGAAAGACGCAGCGCTTGTCTATGAAAGGAGGTTGATCGCGGGCTGCGATTCAGCCCCGAGCCGCCGGTTAAGCTTGCATAAGCCCGCCCGCTGAGGAGCCCCCGGGGGACGCACAACTCTCGGCTAGCCACGGACCATCCAGGCAGCGTGCGCCAGTCATCGGGACGGCCACCGTTGGACACCTGCGGTCGCGTCGGACTGACGAAGTGCCCGCTGCGGTGAACAAGTAGCATCCATTCATGCGAAAATGCTCGGTCGGAAGCATCAAAGTGGTGCTTCTAAACGGAAGGCGAAGTTAGAAAGAGAAGAGCGTGACAAGAAGCTACCAAAGATGACAAAGTACTTACTGAATGCAGCTTCCGCGGAGCAGTATGATCGCTCTACCCAGAGTCCGTGTCAAACTCCCAATAGTACCGACTGTGCTTATGTGGAGGACTTGCCGACTCCATCACCACGGTTTCCTGTCAAGATGCAAGGTTTGACTTATCTTGGTTGTCTGGGTCTTGTGAAAACGGTGGCAACCCCGGTTGTCCATATTTCTGAGCAACCGACGCGAACCGAGCCCTGTCCTGTTCCTGAGCCAGCAACGTCTATGCTACTCAGCCGGGCCCCTGCCACAGAGCTCCAGGTGTCCGGTCCGCCATGCCAGATTTCTACTACTGCTGATCAACAGGTGCTAAACCTCCCCGATGGGCCTCCTTCTACTGACAGCACCAGGAAACAACACTCCAAGAACCGGCTCGCTTGTCTCCTGTTAGTTTGGCTTTCAATAATCATGTTCCCACCAACAAAGTGTGCCTCGAGAGGACGAATGAGACGGCTTTTCGTTGCGGCAACAGAGAAGTACAGAAACCCCCGCAGCAAGAGATACGTTGCGAGATTCTCCGAAGTGACCCTGCTAAGTGGCCGGACGTTATTACTTTCAGCTTTTGGAGAGTATGTCTTCAGAAAGGACCATTGTATTTTCAAAATCGGGCAGAAAATTTTCCGTCTTCCTAAAGGCAATACAAAACTCAGAAACGGTATATGTCACCATCTTTTCTTGCGAAAGGGTGTAAATGCTCCAAAGGTTTCGTTTACTGTTTCATGTGCAAACTATTTTCGATTTCAAGCAACCCCAGTGCTTTCACCACGCACGGCTTTTCTGATTTGAAAATAGCAGAAGAAAAGGTTTGCACACATGAAAATAGCGTCGAGCACCGGAACTGCATGCCAGCATGGCTCACCCGCTCTAACTCGAGCAGCACTATTGATAAGGAGCTGGTTAAGCATCTTATCACTGAGACCGCTACTGGACAGAGCTGTTGAGGAGCGTAGTCGTTGTAGTTAAGCTTCTAGCTGAGCGCAGCCTAGCGTTTAGGGGCAGTGAGGAGATTTATGGTTCACCGAGAAATGACAGTTATATGGGAGTGCTTGAGGCCATTGCAAAGTGGGATCCCTTTCTAGAGGAGCACATCAAACGCTACGGGAAAACAGGAAAATGTCGCCCATCGTATCTTTCAAAAGCCATTTGTGATGACTTTGTCGAGCATATGGCAAAGGCTGTCAACGAACGTCTCGTTAACAAAGTGAAACGCGCAAAATACTTCTCTTTAATTGTTGATTCGACTCCAGACCTTACTCACGTTGATCAGCTGTGAGTTGTTTTACGATACTATTTAAATGGGAAAGTGTACGAGCGCTTTCTTGGATTTGTTCCAATCGAATCGCATACCGGCTTGTATCTTTTCGACACCGTGATGTCTCTCTTGACGACCAATGACATCTCAATTGACGATTGTAGGGGCCAAGCTTATGATAATGTGAGTAATATGTCAGGAAAATACAAAGGACTGCAAGTTCAAATCAAACACCTGAACGAATTGGCAGTCTACGTCCCGTGTGCTGGCTATTAACTGAACTTAGTTGGCGCGTGTTGCATTGACAGTTGCCTTGAGGCAGTCAAATTTTTCGCTGTAATTCAGAGACTGTATGTGTTGCAGAAAGTTGGGCTAGTTGGTTGATATGCATACTGAAGAAGTTGGCGCGGAAAAACGAGGACAAGCGAGACAAACAAAGACGAGCGCTCGTCTTTGTTTGTCTCGCTTGTCCTCGTTTTTCCTCGCCAACTTCTTCAGACTGTATGTGTTCTTTGCTGCCTCACCTAAGCGATGGAGGTATCTTTTGGACAGCATGGGCGGGACTGGCCAGCAGCTTGTTTCGAAAAGTCTCTCTGGTGGTCAATTCACGCTGAATCACGTAAGGCCATTCTGAAAAATTTCAATGCAGTCCTGTGTTGCCTTGAAGCTATATCAAAGAACGAAGAAGAAAACGGTGACACTAGGAACGAAGCGCACTCTCTCGTCAAGAAAATGACGAAGCTAGAGACTGCATTCACGGCGATTTTCTGGAGTGAAATCTTGGAGCGCTTTGGCAAAACGAGCGTAGCACTTCAGAAACCAGGCCTAGACATTTCAACTGCTGTAGACCTGCTGAACTCTCTTGAAGGCTTTGTTAATTCTTTGCCACCTCTCTTTGATACCTTCGAAGAGAGAGCACGCACGCTAAGTACCAATAAATGTTATCAGGATGAAGGCAAACGCATCGTTTTGAGTAAGCACCCGGAAGTAAAAAGCGATAGTTCGCTACAAGGTAGAAAAAAGTTTATCGTAGAGACCTACAATGTGGTACTTGACAGTCTAGGCTCTGCTTTGCGAGTGCGAAATGGTGCCTTCACTGAACTCTCCGAATGGTTCGTATTGTTATACTTCTTATAAGAATGCTCATTTCAGGTGGAATATATTGAAGGCAGAGATAACGTAGGAGCGGACTTCATGAGTAGAGCGAACTGAACGTCTTTAGCTATCTCTGAAATGTATCCTTTTTGTTGTTGTTGTGTGCTTAAACAAGGGAGTGTATTGTGGACATTAACTTAATTTTTAAGGACACCGTACGGACAACGGCAGTGGTGTGTTAATGTTCCGTAAATGCAAGTTGGTGTGCTGTGTCAGTGGTGTGCTTTTGGTGTGTGCTTGACATCTGCCGTGTGTTGCGGGCTGGGTCCAGAACCGCCACAGAAGATAGTCGGTTGGCTGACGTTAATCGTTTCCCGCGACGCTGTTTTAGAGCCTCGCCTGCGGTATTGCAAAGTTTGTTGCGACTTCTTTCGTGGACGTCAGAATCGGCCGCACCAAGATTCATAGCTATCACAACCGATCGCGGTTTTATCTGCTACGAAAAATCTCACAGCTAAACATGTCTCGGGTGAGCCACCATATCAATGTGTGTGTATTCGTACGGCAAGGTATCTTCGTGTTTTGCTATGGCACATGCCTGTGTTGCCGCACGGGCGGCACTGACGAGCGCGCCAATCAGAACGCCGGAGTCGTCTGCTCGGTCGCATGCAGCAAACTTGAACGTACAACACCTCATCCGCAACGCACCCTCACGCGGCCGTGCGCATGGTAGCAAGGACGCGTGCGCATGCGGAAAAAAAGTGATCGTACAGCGCCCTTTAGTTGGTGCTAGGGTGCCTCAATGCGCGCGCCCCCGCTCAGGGCCCTCGACATCTGCGTCGTGGGCTACGGCGGCCGCCATTCTCGCTCCCGCGGCATGCAGGGGCCACTTGCACAAAACTTTTTAGTCCAGGCTTATTCTAGTCTTCATGCTAAATCGTAACTCATTGGAGGCTTAATCTTCCCTAGCCGACAAGTCGCTTGCACCAATTAAAGTAGACTGGAAGTAGACTAGAATGAAGTTTGGAAAAAGGCTGGAACCCAAGCTGCAGTCGAGCAGTCTAGTCTCAATCTTCTCCAGCCATATCCAACATGTCTGTCTTGCGTTTGGTCCGCCTCGAGATGCTCAAAGAGCACCTGTTGCGTCGTGAACGTGTGTTCCGGGACCAGACCAACATTTTCGAAATTTTCGACGAGGGCGAGCTTCGAAGGCGATTTCAGTTAAGCCGCGCTGGCATCGCGTACCTCGCCGAGCTGCTGCGCGACGACCTCGAGCATCCATCCTGCCGGAGCTACGCTTTGAGTGTTGAGAAGCAAGTGTTGGTCGCGCTGAAGTTTTTCGCCACCGGCGGCTTTCTGATCACGGCCGGAGATACGCTCAACGTGCAGGAGTCGACTGCTAGCCGCACCGTTCGGCGAGTTGCTCTTGCTTGCCCTCATCCACCACAGCGCTGCTTGGATACGGTAAGCCTGGCATAACCCTTCGCGATTTTTTCTAGCTTTATTGCGGGCGTTTCGGGTCCCTGCAGCCTGATCTATACGAAGCCGTGTGCAGCGGCTGCCTCTGCTTCCTAGCCAGGCAGGCGCCTCTATGCGGGCGCTTTAAGGAAATTTCGGCAAAGAAAACTACGGAAGAAACGCTCGGTAGCAGTTATCGCTTTTGGTTGCAAGAAAACAAGCAGCGCGCTGTGTAAAGAAACGATGTAACATGACCACTTGCACAGAGCATTATTGCGCGCTGCATAAAATTGTTAACGTTGCGATCGCAAGAGACGGAGGTGCGAAAATCGCGTTTTGGGCAGCAACTGCCCAGTTTATCGTGTTCCCAGCGGTGGGCTACTTTTCGCCTGCGGTGCCGTGGGATTTGTGCGCTAGAGCTAGAAGTTTTTCTGTAGGAAGGCTCGGAAGTGCCCTCAAGTGTGACAGTGTGATCCCGCATGACATGGATATGGAACAACAGTTACTTGTGTTCTGTATTTTCCAGCTGGCCCTCGGCGAACGAACTGGCTGAGCTGCAGGGCAGCTTCTACGCTCCGGGCGGATTCCCCTGCGTGGTGGGCGCAATAGACGGCACGCACGTGAGGATCCAGGCACCCGGGCTGAACGAGGAGGCGTTCGTCAACAGGCATTTTTACCGCACTATCAACGCTCAGCTCGCAGTCGACGCTAACTGCCGGATCCTCGACGTCGTCGCCAAGTGGGCAGGTGGAACGCACGACGCGCGGGTGCTTGCCAACAGCACCCTTACCGAACGCTTTGACAGGGGATTGTACACCGTTATCGTTATCGTGCGGGGAGAGCTGCTCGCTTCTCGCGCTTTCCGCGGGCGCTCAAAATAAGAAAAATAAGGAGTCTTCAGGTGCGCTTTTGTTTTACATGAGAATAGAATACTAAATTTAGTTGGAGAGCCTTCAGCTTTTAAAAACGGGACAAGCAGCCAACATCAAGGCGTCGACGGTAACAGGGAAAGCGGGTATGCAAGATATGCGCCAATTATGTCAGTGAAGCTTCTCTAAAATCCATCGCTATAGTTCAAAAACTACCTCTTATGCACTGACCCCGTTGGTGCGTCAAAACAGCACTCCACCCAACATAAATTTGCGTCGTCAGCTAGCTTACTCGCGTCAAGCGACCATCCTCCCAGAGAAGCAGAGGAAAAGAAATTACTGAAAATGTTTATTTACCGAGTTTTTCGATATATTAGGATGAAGGGGACCGTTAATAAGCAGAGCAGCATGCAATAAAAAGTTTTGAGCTGCTTTTAAGATGAGTTAAATCTCGATGACGGTTATGTCAAGGCATATTCCGCATACCACCTCGGGTATTGGCAGACCCACTGGTGCTGTCCTTTCTAGGCATGTTTGATCTCCGGCCGAACAAAACGCCTGCAAAATGCCACAAACCACTGCGTGGAGGGGGGTGTTTGAAAATTTATTTTTTAGCACACCTCCTTCAATTCAAAGTACTTAATTCTGCTCACTTCTTTTGTAGCTTCATTCAAACTATTAAGTTTAATAGAATTGCTGAAACGCAACGGGTGATTTCTGTGCAAGCTTGTTTTACGTTCTTTTTTAGATTTTTAGCTACAAATGTCCAAATACGAGTGAGTGCAATGGATGAGTAAGAAAACTGAGCATACGCGGTCAATGACACTGAATCTTGGTTTCGCACATTTTGAAGAAACAAAGATGATTAGCAACGGTAGTAATATATAAGCTCTCCCCTGTCTGTCTGGGTATATCTAGATGAACACATAAACTGTTATCCAAGCAAACATGAAATCATTTATTCAGTGGTTATGAAAACACAATAAAGTTACCAATATTTTTGTTAATGGAAATGTGAACATTATTGGCCTTTTTCAATGTAGACATCTGTCTTAAATAGATGACTGTAATTGACAAAACAGTTGTGATTGCATATATACATAGATGCAGAATACAGGCTTCGAAGCTAAACTTTCGCGGAACTTCATATCCCGACTTCGTTACACAAGGCTGACCCCAGCACAAGTTTTGCTTCCGTGGCCACTAGAATGAGGGCTCAGAATTTGGCGAAGATGAATTCAGAGCCTCACTCTGGCATACGCTGCAGTCAACATTTTTCTTATTCGCTCTTTATGAGCCATGCAAGTCTTCACACAGGGCCTGTCTATCTGTTCAAGATATGCGATCAAAGAACGAAGTGGCGACTTCATGGTGAAAAATGTGCCGCTACACCATCAATTGACGGCGGTAAAATTCTCTTCACAGTTATTCAGTGTTTTCATTACATCCCTGTTTGGATATATGAGATTTCGTCCATCCCTTACGTATTCCTTGAGTGCAGTGAGGGAAGCATACTCATCGTCAGGGTTTCCAAGGAGAGCAATCGTGCACTGCGCACAAGTTATGGATTTTAGAATTCCTTTCAAAATAAAACCGCCAAGGTACAACAAGATACGGCACTCGGTTGACGTGAGCTCTTCAATGAGCAGGATTTCCGAATCATTGATTTCATCGACTTCGTTTTCTGTGCCTTCTTTCTTGGCGTGTGCAAGCGGATCGACAAGGTATTCGCGGTCGTCGAGTTCGTAAGTTCGTAAATACAGATACATGAGGAGTTCGTCGGTTGCCACTTACCACGCTTGATCCGGACCAGCCACAGAAGCCTCCTTTTCCGGTCCCTTGTAAAGTGGAAAATCCTCCAACCATTTGGTTGGGGCACTGAGGAACACAACATCCAGGCATTGCACGGTGATGAAAGGCGCACGGACGCAGGCACACATCAGCGACGCCCACACGACAGCAGGACAGCGAGGTCGACACGGGGAACGCAATGGCGGAGGGAGCGCGCGAAAACAGGTTTAGACGGCGTCGAGTGGTTCAAAGGGTGGTTTCACCCTTAGCGGGGGCGCGCTCATCGAGGCACCCTGGTTGGTGCGTATGTGTAGCGCCATATTTTTCGGCTAACCTGAGCTATTTAGGTTAATTGCTGTGGCAGCCGCTAGATGGCACTACATGTAGCAAAATACGTTGTCACTAGTCGTTTGCGCATTCTACTGTGAGTGAATTTGGGGAGATGGACGTCCACCCCGAACAGCGTGTGAACATAAAATTCTCCGTGAAGCTTGGCAAGACAGCCACACAGACGTATGAGATCCTTCGTGACGCTTACGGCGACGAGACATTAGACGTCTGTAGCATACCGTAGACGTACTACCGGTTTACCGGACCCCTTCTGCGCACGCGCAGTGGCTTCCCCTGACCCAAACAATGCCATTGCGCATGCGCAAGAGGGGTCCGGTAAAGCGGTATACGTCTCTGATAGTACGTCTCCGGTATGCTAAAAACGTCTATTATGGCGGCCGCGAGTTTTCGAATGGGACAAGAGGTTCGTTTCGGGGAAGGAAGGAAAACGTTTATTGAGCTCTAGAGAGTAGATGAGCAATTTGGCGGAGTCAGGTGTGTCGTCGTCTTCTTAGCAATGGTCGTCTGCCCCTAGTCCAGGGCTCCGCTGGATGCCGCTGCCAGCTGTGCTCGCCGGATCAGCCCATGAGAACGTCGGTGGAAGACGGCACAAGGCAGGGGCGCCCTTCAACCTCACGGAATGAAAACAACGTGGCTCGGATCAGGGAAATCGCACAGTAAGACCGCATCATTACAGTCCGCATGCTATCAGATGCTCTCGACATTGGTAAGACAACACGCCGCCAAATTTTTCGTGAGAACATAGGGAAACGAAAGTTTATTGTCGGAATTGTGCCGCACTCCCTCGCACAGGACCAGGACACGCGGGCATCAGTGAGCGCTGATTTGCTCTCCGAGGCAGAGAAGGATGCTGAATTCATGGACAGCATCATTTCTGAAGAAGAAACATGGTGTTTTCAATACTGCACGCCTTCACGACCATGATGGCCACCGACCTCCGTCCCGACGAAACTGCCCAGCTACGTACCCTTCTCGAATCTTTTCCGGATATTTTTGATGTGAACAACACCGCGCTGGCTCAAACTCTCGCCATCAGGCACTGCATTGAAACCGGCGATGTCCCTACCATCCGCCGCCGTCCCTACCGGGTCTCTCATGCCGAGCATCAGGTTATCGATGCGGAAGTGAGCAAAATGCTCGCGAAAAACACTACTGAACCCTCCCACAGTCCCTGGGCCTCATCCGTCGTACTTGCCCAGAAAAAGGATGGCTCCTGGTGTTTTTGCATTGACTATCGCCGCTTGAATAAATCAATAAAAAGACGTGTACCCCCTGCCACGTATCAATGACGCGCTTGGTTGCCTCCATGGTGCCAAATTCTTCTCATCCATCGACCTTCGCTCCGGCTACTGGCAAATTGCTGTAGATGACCAGGACTGTGAAAAGACCGCCTTTTTGACCCCTGATGCCCGTTATCAATTTAAAGTTATGCCTTTCGGATTATGCAACGCGCCCGCCACATTCGAACGCATGATGGCTGCCCTTTTGCAATGCTTTAAGTGGTCTACCTGGCTCGTCGATTCTTTTGGCCCCGCCTCTACCGCTGTGTGCGCCGCCATGTTGCTGCCTGCGACAAGTGCCAGCGCCGGGAACGCCCCACCACTCTGTCAGCCGGTCTGCTTCAGCCCATTGACGTCCCCCCCCCCCCCCCCGAACCATTCCATCGCGTCGGTTTAGACCTTTTGGGACCGTTTTCGCAATCCACCTCTGGAAACAAATGGTTAGCTGTTGCCACAGACTACGCTACTCATTATGCGATCACGCGGGCACTCCCCGCCAGTACGGCTACTGATGTTGCCGATTTTCTTTTGACCGACCTCATCTTACATCATGGTGCTTCCGGTCAACTTCTTACCGTCCGAGGCCGATGATTTCTGTCCAGAATTGTCGCTGACATTCCTCGATCATGCTCTACAAAACATAAGCTCACCACCGCCTACCACCCGCAGACAAACGGCCTCACAGAACGCCCCAACCACACTCTCAGCGATAAGCTGGCTATGTACGTTTCTCCGGACCATCGCGACTGGGATATCGCTCTCTCCTATGTGACCTTCGCCTACAACTCCTCCCGCCATGACACTGCCGGTTACTCCCCTTTATATCTTTTGTACGGCCGCGAGCCCCTCCTTCCTGTGGACACGCTGCTTCCCACTTCTACTGATTCGCCATCTGCATACACCTACGAAGCCATTTCTCGCGCTGACCACGCCCGCCAACTCGCACGCACCCGGCTACTCGCTTCCCAGACCTCTCAGCTGCAATTCTACAACCACCGTCACCGTATGGTCTCCTTCTCCCATGGCTCCCTCGTCCTGCTTTGGTAGCCATCTCGTCGCGTGGGGCTCTCTGAAAAACTTCTGTCCCGCTATATCGGCCCGTACCGTGCCCTGCGCCAAGTCACCGCAGTAACCTACTAAATCTCTCCTGCCTTCACTGGTGCCAAGTCCTCTCAGCATCAGACTAATATTGTGCACGTTCCCAGGCCCAAACCTTACGTCTCGCAGTCCCCTTCGCTGCCCTGATGTACACCGGGACGGTGCCTTCTCGGCCGGGGGGCCGTGCAACGGATAATGTTCGTAAAGAGGACATGGAGGAAATGTCCGGTGTGCGCGCGCGATCCGCTCAATGTTCGCTTTGATCTGTGCGCTGTGCTCCGGTTGTCTTTGTACCTGCCTATACTTCGGGCCACGTAACAATACAATCCTCAAAGAGGCAGAGCGCCGAATGGCGGCCCACAAGCTCCCCGGTGTCGAGAAAAGTGCGGCGACAGAAGACGAAAACAAAGACGATGCTGATAGTTTTTTTTCGATACCTCATACAATGGCATATCCCCCTATGTGGGCATGTGACATTGTATGAGAGTAACAACATCAACAACAATGCCAGAGGTGTCATACACCATGAGCTCGTCCCCAAAGGGCAGACGGTGAATTATGAGTTTTATATCCGCGTACTCCAACACATGCATGATGCACTACGACGCCGTCGCCCTGATTTATGGGCATCTGGACAATGGAGCATTCTCCACAATAACGCAATGCCGCACACTGCTCTCAGCGTGACAAAATTTCGCGCCAAGCACAGCATTACTGTACTTCCCCATCCGCCATACTAGCCTTACCTCTCCCCATGCGATTTTTTCCTGTTTCCTCGTGTGAAGAGAGCCCTAAGAGGTCGCTGGATGAGGAGCGTGGAGGCCATTCAAGACGCCGCGATAAAGAAGCTGACATCTTTGCCAAAAGAACTGCTTTACAACTGTTTCCAAGACCTCAAGAAGCGCTGGAAGCTGTGTATAGAAAGCAAGGAAGACTACTTCGAAGGAGTGCTGCCCAAATCATTTCAATGTTAAACGCATTTTTTTAATCGACTCAGTCTCGGAACTTTGCGGACAAAGGTTGTATTAGACTAACTGCCACAAGGTGTGGCAGTCAGCCACAACAGTATCGAAGAGAAGGTCCTGAATGCATATCGCAAGTCTTCGCAAGAGAAACAGAAAATCAACGATGACAGTGTTTTTCATGGCCGGAAAACATGCCCCTTTCATTACGGCGGTGTATCAGGGTGACTCCCCGGGTAGTTGTTATGAAGAAAAAGTGCATTAATTGCTTTTCTGAACTTTTAAGCATGTGAACTCGACCCAGGAAGATGACTTACAAACTATTTGGAAGACGGCACCTACATTTAAGCATAACAGGATTGCGCTCGCATTTTCGTAAAAATCCGAACATGTAGCGGAAGCCGAGACCACGCCGCAAACTTTTTCCCGAACAGTATCTGTGACAGAAAAGTCTTTCACATGCCACACCACTGAGTAGGATTCCAACCAGCGTTAGCACATACAGAGCAGCCTTTGTAACACGATGCCTTTGGCAACTCGTCCACCGCCAAAGCTTCAAGCGCTGGGGCTGCTCCCTGGTGGCCTTGCAAGCTACACGCCCAAGACCGTTGCTTTCATTGCATTTCAGCCGCATTTCTGCGCTTCCTAATGCTCGGCGGGAATAGTGCGGGTGACAGAGCCATGCATTAGAGGCACAAGTGTTAATCTATATAAATGTTAGCCAACGGCGTCAACGGTGGTTTATGTCGCAGCACTTGAAGCTACGAAAGCTTCATGGGCAGCCTAAGGAGTCGCTGATGCAGAGAAATGTGGCGCGTAAATAAGGGAAGGGGCTGAGGGAAGCTGTGTGCTTCCCAGGGCGAATAAGATATGCGGCAAGACATGGCGATTAGAAAAGCAGCACATACTATGAATGACGTCAGGGGGGGGGGGGGGGGGTTGTGTACAGCTGGAAGAGGTGTGGCTGAAAGTGACAGCCCCTCAGGCTTCGAAAGCAGCCAAGGAGGCTATATAGGCTGCCGAAGTCGACGATTAGAAGCGGGCTCAGGCGGTGTTCCACCCAGCTGCAAAGGAACCGGCCGGTGTACGAGTGGGGCTCCTGCCATGTATGGGTCATCCTAAAGCTTACCTCGCCTTTCTTGCAGTGCATTTCCTGCTTGCACGCACAGACGTCTCCTCACTTACAAATAATGCTCGAACAGTGGGCTTGGTGGTGCATTTGTGACACCCGCTGCTGTCTTGCGCCTTAAGGCGCGCTCACACTAGCGGGAAGCTTCCCGCAGCGGCACAGCGTGAACGTCGACGCTGCATCGCAGCTCCTCGGAATGACGCTCACACTGCGCGCGTTTTCTCGCTGCGGTTGTCTTGGAATGTAGAGAGAGGAGGCGTTGAGGGAGGACCCGATCGAGCAGAAAGAGAAGAGGATAGTCGCGTGACACCAGAGAAGACTGGAAAGCGCGCTCTTTTCCAGCGTCGTCTTGATCGTCTGCTGGCTCTCCTCCCGTCGCCCTTTTTGTGTCGAGGATGGCTGGTTCGAACGATTAGCTGCTGGCTACGGTAAACGTACTTATTACTTGTTTGTTACCTGCTTCTGCACCGTCGCTTCTGCACCGTCTCAAGTCGCATGTTCATGCTGGCAAAGCAACCGCCGAGTGCCCGGCCGGCCGGTCGGACGCGCGCAGCCTCCGCCGACGGAGTCACTTAACTGGGACCGACGTCACGGTTCACGGTCGGCGCCCATTGGCTGTTCTCGTTAGCGGCACGGGAAAAATAGCTATCTGACTCATCGCTCTGCGGGACGGCACAGCAGGCTGCCTGCGGGAGAAAAACCAGCTTGTGCGGGAAGCGGCGCGTGGAAAACGTTCGGCGTTGCGCGTTTTCCGGCTAGTGTGGGCGCGCCTTTATACACCTTTTAGAGATATGAGTAGTTGAACAGGGTCCTCGAGAGAGAGAGAGAAAGCACTTTATTTGCACCCGTCAGAGAGTATGGGTGATGGGTGAGACGCAGCTCCCCTTTCACCGTCTGCCTCCCCCCTAGACGTCAGCCGGAATCAGTTGACTTCCGGCGGCGGCCTGGGCATGACCGATGCCTTGTCGCTGTACTTGTTCTTCGAGGAGTCTGCATGCGCGAAAATTTGTACAATCGAGCACAAGTCCACTCGTGCATGACCGAAGTGTGCTCCACTGGGCTCCGTCCGAACGTTCTAGACAACTGTGCAACGTCTGTAGTTATGACGATAACATAGCGGAAGGTTTTACTTGACCACCAGGTTGCACAAATAATGCAGCCAGGCCGCGCCGCATTACTGTCAAAGGGGACATGCGAGCTGGTTTTCGGGATGTTCTCTCGTGCAGCATGATCGTAACGCATTTCCCCTAGACATTTAGACAATACTTACGTTTGAAGTAACAACAATGCAGTGCCTAATTTGTTATTCCTGAAGTGATATAAAGGGCTTAAATAAACCGTTCAAGCGGAGCATTTGGGTGACAGTTTCTTCTGACGAAAAGGGAAAATGGATCCCGTGCCTATGGCGCACGAAAAAAATGAAACCTGCTGTGGACGAGCGTTTCTTTGAAATCAGAATTCTTACGCACTGATACGTGCAAGTGGAGTTGCAAGGCTTGTGCAGAAGCGATTATCTCTTGGCTGTTTTGTTTTTTCGTCAAAGCAGTCGTTTTTCATTTTTCACAGTGCCTGTGAAAACATGCAGTCAAAAACATGAAGATTACGGCGAGGTAGCATAAACAAGCCCCCGTGCCAGGTGTTACCAGACGCCGGCACTCCATTTACATTTCCACATTAAGTGAGAAAACACGTTTTCCATAAAAAAAAATACTATAGCGAGGTAGCGTAAACAAGCTACTATGCATGGTGTTATCCGACACCGTGGTAATTTAATTCGCGACGCCATTTTAAAGTAGATTGCCATATGCAGTAAATGGCTGGGGTAAGGACTGCTCTTTTGAATGGCAGAAGGCTAATTTAGAAAATGCGTATTGCATCGTCTGGAAGTCGATTCACTGGTGGGGACATCCAGACGGAATACCTAATTCATTTTTGAGGAGGTGCGCGGAATGGATTGCGCAGTATCTGCTGATTAATTTTAATACCTGGCTTCAGCAGAAACAAGTCCCGGATGAATGGCGTTTAGCTGTGGTAGTGCCAATACACAGATCAGGAGATCGTTAAAATTTCGAAAATTATCTGCCTGACATGCATCACTTCCAAGCTTTGGGAACACGTCATTTCCAAATCAATCTACGCGTATATGGAAGAAACAAATGACTATTTTTTTCTAACCAGCACGGAATTAGGCAAAAACTTTCCACTGAAACGCGACTGCTACAAGCAACGGACGATTTTGCAAGAGCATTACATAATAATTGAAACGTTGATGCTATTTGTCTCGATTTGTCAAAGGCCATCGATAGAGTGTGTCATCCTCACCTCATTGAAAAACTAAATGTGGCGGGAATCAACTGTAATGTGGCACAGTGGATAAGCGCATAATTATCAAAATACTTCAATGTAACTTCCGGCGTCCACCAAGGATCTGTCCTGGGAATAGTTTTATTTTTAATCTATATCTACACATCGCTTCTAATATTGATAAAAATGTTACCCTACGGCTTTTCGCTGATGCTTGCTTACTTTATCGAGAAATAAGGACCACATATGGTCAAATATTGTTACTCGATGATTTGATTAGTGTTAAAAAGTGGTACCAGTAGTGTAAAATGAAAATCAATGAAGAAAAGTCAGTCGTCTTAAGAATAACTAACAAGACTATACATCCACTTCACTATAGTTAGATGCTAGCCTTCACCAAACTATAAACAGTTGGTACAGTCAAATACTTAGGAGTAACCATTGCTAATGACTTTTGTTGCAGTACCCATATTAGCCACATTTCTTAAACCGCAGAAAAAAACTGGTTCTTGAGTCGGAAATTAATGATCTTCTCATAATGTGCGAAACTTATGGCTTATTTATTATTCCTGAGACCAACCTTATAGTATGGCAGTGTAATCTGGGACCCTTTCCAAATCCGGCTAATTCAGACTCGAGGCTGTACAACGCAGGGCAGCCAGATTTATCCTATCAAAATATTCACGAAAATATTCGGTCACACAAATGCTTAGTTCGCTGGAGTTGTCTTCTTTAGCAGACAGTCGGAAATCGGCTAGGCTGAAACTTCTCTTTTTATTATCAAAGAAAGTCTTTAATATTGAAGGAATAATTACTGGCACGATAGTTACTATTACAGGAGTATTACTGTTATTATTGCATAACTATTATTATTATTACTTTACTGACACGCATGATTATAAATACCACGCTCCACAATCACGCATTCGTGCTTACCCCTACTCATTTTTCCCAAGAACTATAGCCCAGTGGAACAACCTAACAGCTGCTGCTCCACATTCAGACACGTTGCCACCATTCGAACATGATATTGCCGCGAATATTTGCAGTGTTTATTCGTTTTTCAAATCTGCCGCGACACCACCTTATCGCTTTGTTTGCGACGCAAGACGCGACTAGATTTATCTCGATTGATCGCAGCCAGGCAAAGCTGATTCTACGTTGTTCCGGAATGTTCTAGTAACTTTGCGCCCTTTATCTCGAATGTTCGCTATCAGCTTTAAATTGAGCACGGCCGACAGCGGCGGGCATTCTGTTCGACGACCGCCGAGCACGCTTGTCGCTTCGCCGCCGCCGAGTGATTCAGTCCATTTTGGGTGCAAGTCAGCCCAATAAACAGTTCTTTTAGAAGATCCTTTCGTCCGTATTCATCGCTGCTTCGACTGCCGTCACCACCACGTGACATCTGGTGGAGGTGCGGGGTAGCCTTCCATGTTCCGGACGCCCCCTTCAAGTCGTGAGGCCAGCCCTGAGCGCTTCGCACCCGAGGACGAGCCAGCAGCTCAGCGAGCCAGCCGACGTCTCCAGGGAGAGGAGCCTGAGTTCGGGAAACTGCCGGACCGCACAAGACAGCGAAAAGACGCGGCTACGAGCACCGCAATCTCGCCGAAGATGTCGACACCGATTATACTGCAGCAGCCGCGGGTGCCGCCAACTTTCAATGGATCCCTAGGCGAAGACCCTGAAGAATGGTTGGATCAATTTGAGCGCGTGGCGTCATTCAACAAGTGGGATGATGCGGCAAAGATTGGACACGTGTTTTTCTCATTGGATGGCTCCGCACGCACGTGGTACGAAAACTACGAGTCGTCCCTTACGACATGGGAGCTATTCAAGAGAGAACCATTGAAGGTATTTACCAGTGTCGTGAGGAAAGAAAGAGCCGAACGACTCCTCGAGTCCAGGATCCAGCTTCCGAATGAGCCCGTCCGCAGCTACGTCGAGGAGATGAAGCGCCTATTTCGCCGCGCCGATCCCGGGATGACCGAGGAAAAGAAAGTTCAGTTCTTAATGCGCGGCGTAAAAGAACAACTCTTTGGCAGCCTCGTCCGTCAGCCGCCAAAAACGGTCGAGGAATTCATGCAGGAAGCCTGCACGATTGAGAAGACCCTCGACGTCCGAGCTCGGCAGTACAACCGCCCTTCCTCTGCCTATGCAATCCGTTCGGACACGCCGGCCACCACCAGCGACAGCTTGCGGGACGTTATCCGCGAAATCGTCCGAGAGGAGCTACGCCTATTACTGCCATCCTCCCCACAGCCACAAGCATCGACTCTGATGAACGTGGTACGGGAAGAAGTGCAACAGGCACTTGGCACCCCGACGGCCACAGAACCCCAGGCCATGACCTACGCCGCTGCAGTAAGGACTGCTCAGCCCCAACGAAAACCCCCACGTCCTCCCCGAGATGAGCCAATCGTTCCACAACGCCGCCTCCCAGCCCCTACCCGCCCAGTCTATGACCGACGCTCAAGCCCCAGGAAATGCGACGCCTGGAGGACTTCCGACAACCGGCCGTTGTGCTTCCATTGCGGTGAGGCCGGCCATATTCTTCGTCACTGCCCGTACCGACGTATCGGTCTTCGAGGATTTGCCGTTAACGCCCCACGACCACGCTTCGGACAACGTCCGCACGAAATCGACGAGTACCTGCGTCGAGAAGAGTACACGCCGAACCGCTTTTCGCGCTCACCATCGCCGTCAACCTCGCGCTTTGCGTCGCCACGCCGCAGCTACGCAGCCGCGGTACGAGGAAGGTCGCCCAGCCCCCGTAGGGGAAACTAAAGGCAGCAACCTCTGGAGGTGAGGTTGCTCACGAGCTAAACGCCGAAGATCCTCCACCGACCACGCCCCATGAAGACGCTGCACCCGCGACGCCGCATGAAGAACCGACACTCGCTGCACCGACGCCGCACACAATGAGAACCACGACGCAAGCTAACCTTGAAAGCAGAGAAATGCCACTTTGCCTACGAAGAGCTGCTGTTTCTAGGCCACATCGTTAGCAAGGAAGGAGTACGCCCAGACCCGCAGAAAACAGCTGCTATTGAACAGTTTCAACCGCCGGCCGATAAGAAAGCAGTGCGCAGATTTCTCGGACTATGCGCATATTACCGACGATTTGTGAAAAACTTTTCGCGCATCGCCGAGCCCCTGACCCAACTGACGAAGGCAGACGTGCCGTTTAAATGGGAAGCGCCGCAAGCAGAAGCCTTCAAGGAACTTCAGCGTCGTTTACAGTCCCCACCGATCCTTGCGCATTTTGATGAAAACGCCGATACTGAAGTTCATACCGACGCAAGCAGCGTGGGACTAGGCGCCGTTCTCGTTCAAAAATGTGACGGGCTGGAGAAGGTCATCGCATACGCTAGCCGTTCCCTTTCCAAGGCCGAGGCTAACTATTCGACCACTGAGAAGGAGTGCCTTGCCATCATCTGGGCTACGTCGAAATTCCGCCCCTACCTCTACGGACGGCCGTTCAAGGTGGTCAGCGACCACCACGCGCTCTGCTGGCTTGCCAATTTGAAGGATCCCTCTGGCCGACTCGCTCGATGGAGTCTGCGTCTCCAGGAGTTTGACGTCACCGTCGTTTACAAGTCCGGACGCAAGCACACTGACGCCGATTGCCTCTCACGAGCCCCTGTAGATGCACCGCCGCTGGACGACGATGAGGACGCCTTCCTGGGACCCATCAGCGCAAGCTCTTTTGCTCAGCAGCAACGCTCGGACCCCAACCTAAAAGGCCTCATCGAGTACCTGGAAGGCAAGGTTTCTTCACCCCCCGCTTCATTCAAGCGAGGACTGTCTTCTTTCTGTGTGCAGAATGAGGTCCTTGTGAAGAAGAACTTTACAGCGAACAAAACAGCCTACCTCCTTGTTGTACCTACTTGTCTCCGCGAAGAAGTTCTACAGGCTTCACACGACGAGCCGACAGCTGGACATCTCGGGTTTACTCGCACCCTCCGCCGCATTCAAGACAAGTATTACTGGCCCCGACTGTCTGCCGATGTCGCACACTATGTGAAAACATGCCGAGATTGTCAGCGACGAAAGACTCCTCCCACACGACCAGCAGGATTTCTGAACCCCATTGAACCTCCCTCAAGACCCTTTCAGCAGATTGGCATGGACTTGCTTGGCCCTTTTCCAACGTCAACATCTGGAAATAAGTGGATCATCATAGCGACCGACTACCTGACCCGCTACGCCGAGGCGAAAGCCCTACCGAACGGAACAGCAGCAGAAGTGGCCAAATTTTTCGTGGAGTGCATTCTTCTTCGACACGGCGCCCCCGATGTGCTCATCACGGACAGAGGAACAGCATTTACGGCGGAACTCACGCAAGCCATCCTGCGCTACAGCCAAACCAGCCACCGGAGGACAACTGCATACCATCCGCAGACCAACGGACTGACCGAGCGCCTGAACAAAACCATCGCCGATATGCTCGCTATGTATGTCGATGCCGAACATAAAACCTGGGATGTCATCCTGCCTTACGTCGTCTTCGCCTACAACACCGCAGTGCAGGAGACCACCCAGATGACGCCTTTTAGGCTCGTCCATGGCAGGGATGCCACGACCACGCTAGACGCCATGCTGCCCAACGTTACAGAAGAGAACGTCGACGTTGCCGCCTACCTTCAACGCGCAGAAGAAGCTCGAAGGCTTGCCCGATTACGGATCAAAGATCAGCAGCGGTCCGACGCCAGACGCTACAACCTACGAAGACGCAACGCGGAATACAAGCCAGGAGACCAAGTCTGGGTGTGGACGCCCATTCGCCGCCGTGGATTGAGTGAAAAGCTTTTGCGCCGCTATTTCGGCCCGTACAAGGTTCTTCGTCGGCTGGGTGAACTGGATTATGAAGTCATCCCTGACGCAATGACTGCATCCCAGCGACGCCGCGTACGACCAGAAGTCGTCCATGTAGTCCGTCTGAAGCCGTATTATGCCCGCTAAAGGCCGCTGCATTTCCATGCTCTATTTTCGCAAGATCTGTTTTTTTTCCCTTACTAGTCGCATTATTTGTTTTAATGCATCGGGTCGATGCTTCTTTGAGAGGGGAGTAATGCCGCGAATATTTGCAGTGTTTATTCGTTTTTCAAATCTGCCGCGACACCACCTTATCGCTTTGTTTGCGACGCAAGACGCGACTAGATTTATCTCGATTGATCGCAGCCAGGCAAAGCTGATTCTACGTTGTTCCGGAATGTTCTAGTAACTTTGCGCCCTTTATCTCGAATGTTCGCTATCAGCTTTAAATTGAGCACGGCCGACAGCGGCGGGCATTCTGTTCGACGACCGCCGAGCACGCTTGTCGCTTCGCCGCCGCCGAGTGATTCAGTCCATTTTGGGTGCAAGTCAGCCCAATAAACAGTTCTTTTAGAAGATCCTTTCGTCCGTATTCATCGCTGCTTCGACTGCCGTCACCACCACGTGACAATATTAACGAGAACCTTTAAAATGTACTTTGTATACGTTGCAACTTCATGCTCATGTTTGCATTGTTTGTTTATTGTTCTTTTTCTAACAACCTTACTTTTTGTTCTGAAAAGCTTGATTTCTGCCTCCAACCTGTAACGGCCTTCACCGGCCGAAAGTATTGAAAAATAAATTATTATTCGAACTAAATGCAAGGCAACAAGGTGCCGCTCTGCGCAGTAGTGCCAGAGCATGGTATTTCTCAAGGACTTAAAGTGCAAAATTATTCCGAAGGCCACGTTGAGGTTCCAGCTCACGACAACAGGGAGTGCGCGGTGTGATGGAATGAGGTGTCAGAGAAAGAAATTTAATACGACGCAGAATTAAGCTTCGGCTATATCCAGCGCCAGAATAATAATAATAATAATAATCATTATTATAATAATAATAATAATAATAATAATAATAATAATAATAATAATAATAATAATATACTTTATTAAGCACCCAAAAATCAGTACAGAAAAAACGGGCCATCTAAGCCAATGGTGGCTTGCGTGACGTGGCCCGGCATCGTCAGCTAAGCGATGTGGTTACGGTATATATGTACATGTTTAAAACCAACAAAGAAAAGAAAATAAGAGTGATAAACATAATAATAATGTAATTAATAATAATAATAATAAAATGTAACGGGGGGTTTGTTACGAGGTACTGGGGCGACGGGAACGGCAACGGCAGCAGTCTGGGATCAGATCGGCAAAAGACACACAAGCGTAGCGCTGGCAAAAACTCTCGAGAGCACTGTCACCTCGTCTTCGTCTTTTTCAAATCATCAGACGCATCTTCTTCTTTAGCCTTACAATCACCCCGGGGACAAGAGGAGCCATCCTGGCGACTTAGGATGATGGCAAGACGGCGGGGTCGTAGTAGGGCTTGAGGCGCTGGACATGAACGGTCTCCCGTCCTCGGCGGCGGAGATCAGGAGACGGCGTGAGGGGTTCCACGATATAATTAACCGGAGAGGTGCACTCCAGCACACGGTAGGGACCATGGTACTTCGCAAGAAATTTTGAGGAGAGACCGGGAGTTCCTGAAGGGTTCCAGAGCCACACAAGTGCACCAGAAGTGTAGTTCGGTGGTGTTTGGTCTTGGTCGAGGCGGGAGCGCTGGCGATGCTGGGTGTCAGTGGTGAGTGACCGGGCAATTTGGCGGCAGGCTTCGGCGTGTTGCGCGGCGTCGGAAACAGGCCGATATTCGGATTCATCAGGGCGGTAAGGGAGGATAGTGTCGATAGTAGCAGAGGGTTGGCGGCCGTAAAGTAGGAAGAAAGGAGAGAATCCGGTGGTAGACTGCGTAGCGGTATTGTACGCATAAGTAACGTACGGAAGGACGAGATCCCAATTCGTGTGGTCAGAAGCGACGTACTTGGAGAGCATGTCTCCGAGTGTGCGGTTAAATCGCTCAGTGAGGCCATTGGTCTGCGGATGATAGGCGGTGGTAGTTCGGTGAATCGTGTTGCACTCTTTGAGAAGCGCCTTCACCACCTCAGATAAGAACACGCGGCCGCGGTCACTGAGCAGTTCACGAGGTGCACCGTGGCGAAGGATGAATCGGTGCAAAATGAAGGAGGCGACGTCCGTCGCTGTGGCAGCCGGAAGGGCAGCAGTTTCGGCATATCGTGTAAGGTGATCCACCGCTACTATAGCCCAACGGTTGCCGTCTGCAGTGTATGGAAGCGGACCGTATAAATCAATGCCAACGCGGTCGAACGGGCGTGGAGGGCATGGTAACGGCTGCAGCTCAGCAGCAGAACGATGGGGAGGTGTCTTGCGACGTTGGCAGGGAATGCATGCGCGCACGTACTTCATGATAAAGGTGTACATTCCGCGCCAGTAGTAGCGCCGCCGTATGCGGGTGTAGATCTATAAAACGCCCGCGTGACCGCTGTGGGGGGCAGCATGGAAGTATGCGCATATCTCCGAGCGTAAGTGACGTGGAATAACGAGCAGCCACTTGCGACCTTCGGAGTTGTAGTTACGGCGATAAAGTAGGGTGTCACGGATCGCAAAATGGGCAGCTTGGCGGCGGAGCGCACGTGACGGTGAAGCAGCCGTCGGGTTGGCGAGAAAGTCGAGAAGGGAAGCGATCCAGGGATCCATGCGTTGCGCTGAAGGCATGTCGCTGAGGCGAAGCAAGGGCAGAGAAGCGTCGGAGGTGGAAAGGCTGGCGATCTCGGCTGGAAGGGGGCAGCGTGACAGTGCATCGGCGTCTTGATGCTTGCGGCCGGTGCGATACACGACGCGGATATCATATTCTTGCAAGCGAAGGGCCCACCTAGCGAGGCGGCCGGAGGGGTCTTTCAGGTTGCAAAGCCAACAGAGCGCATGGTGGTCGGTCACAACGTCAAAAGGGCGCCCATAAATGTACGGTCGAAACTTCGCGAGGGCCCATACAATCGCCAAACACTCTTTTTCAGTTACGGAGTAGTTGCGTTCTGCTGGTGTGAGTGTGCGGCTAGCATAAGCAACGACGTATTCGTCAAAGCCAGGTTTTCGTTGGGCGAGGACAGCGCCGAGGCCAACACCGCTGGCGTCCGTGTGAACTTCGGTAGGAGCGGCCGAGTCGAAATGGCGCAGAATGGGCGGCGCCGTGAGGAGACGGCGCAAGGTGGTGTATGCGTCGTCGCACGCTGGAGACCACAGTGATAAATCCGCACTTCCAGACAGCAGTTGAGTCAAAGGCGCAGCAATGGACGCAAAGTTGCGAATAAACCGGCGGAAATATGAGCACAAACCCAGGAAGCTGCGCAGGTCTTTGATGGAGGTAGGTTTGGGAAAGTCAACCACAGCACGAAGTTTCGCTGGGTCGGGACTGACGCCCTGCTTAGAGACAACATGACCTAAGATGGTTAATTGACGAGCGGCAAAACGGCATTTTTTTAAGTTCAGCTGCAGGCCGGCGTCAGAGAGGCAGGTCAAGACGTGCTTCAAACGGGAGAGGTGGGTGTCAAAGTCCGGGGAAAAGACCACAATGTCGTCGAGGTAGCAAAGGCATGTCTTCCACTTAAGTCCGCGCAAAATGGTGTCCATCATCCTCTCAAAAGTCGCGGGGGCGTTACAAAGCCCGAAGGGCATCACCGTAAATTCATACAAGCCATCCGGTGTCACAAAGGCGGTTTTGGGGCGATCGGCTTCTTTCATAGGAACTTGCCAGTACCCGGAACGCAAATCAAGAGATGAAAAGAGTTCGGCCCCTTGCAAAGAGTCCAGAGCGTCGTCTATGCGCGGGAGGGGATAGACATCTTTCCGCGTAATCTTATTAAGGCGGCGGTAATCTACACAGAAGCGTATGGAGCCATCCTTCTTTTTGACGAGCACCACAGGCGACGCCCATGGGTTGCTTGAGGGCTGAATGACGCCGCTCTGGAGCATCTTGTCGACTTGGTCTTCAATAACTTGGCGCTCGGCGACAGACACACGATAGGGACGTTGTCGCAGCGGTGCGTGGTCACCTGTGTCGATGGCATGGGTGACAGTGGAAGTTTGGCCCAAGGAACTTTGATGTGAGTCAAATGATGAGCGAAACTGATTAAGTGAGAAGCTGTGCCCTTTGCGGCGCTGGAAGGTTGTCGTCGATGGAGCGAAGGAATGCTTCGGTTGAGGAGGGATCGGGCGCAGCAGTAGGTGGGCTGAGTGCGGCTATGGAGAGGTGCGGCGCGTCGTCCGTCTCTTCGCGGATGAGCAGAGACGCGAATGGTTGTACCGTGCCGAGACATTCACCTAGGCGCAAGGCGTTGGGGAACGAGAATGGGTTAGACACGAACAGTACGGAGAGGCCAGCGGATATAGTCAGTACAGCGTATGGCAGAGGCAGACACTTGCGGTGCAGATAGGGGACGGAGTGAAGAGGACAGTGTCGTCGCGAAGAGGGCCGCAAGAGAGGGGTACGAGGACTGAAGAGCAGGGAGGCAGGTCAATGTCTTCGGCAACTAGGGCCTTAACACAGGCACCAGGAGGGGCAGTGTCCAAGACAGCTTCGGGCAGGTGAGAGAACTCGACTTCAGCTCGAGCACAATCGATGATAGCAGCATGGCGCGATAGGAAATCCCAGCCCAGGATAACAGCATGAGAACAGCAGGGCAGTACGACGAATTCGACGGCATAAATGGTCCCCTGGATTACAACGCGAGCGGTACACGCTGCTGACGGCTGGATGTTCTGAGCGCTGGCGGTGCGCAGTGAGAGTCCAGCAATTGGCGTCCTTACTTTTCTTAAAGAACTACACAGCTTTGCGTCCATGACGGAAACGGAAGCACCAGTGTCGACAAGCGCCATGACAGAAACGCCGTCGACGGAAATTTCAATGAGGTTAGCGGCTGACGGATGAGGCCTTTCGAAGTTCGTTGTGGACGCAGTTCTCGCCTCAGGAACTGCGGCGCCTAGTTTTCCTCCTGGTTAGCGGTGGGGCGACGTCGCATAGGCGAAATAGACCGGCGTCGTGGAGAAGAGGGCCGGCGGCTGGAGAGGGTAGAACGGTCCGGCGAGGAAGTACGACTTTGCGGCGGCGCAGCTGGTACAGAGTACTGACTCGGTGGGGGCCAGTACCCAGGAGCTTGGGGAGGAATTTCCGCGTCCGGGAGACGACGGCGGCAATGCCGAGCTACATGACCTGGGAGACCACAAAAGAAGCAAATCGGCCGATTGTCCGTTGTGCGCCAGGAATCGCTGACCCTTGGAGTAGGTCGTCGGTAAGCCACTGGCCCTCGCAAATGCGCCGGAGGCGCACTATAGATTGGCGGCTGCGGTCTTGCTACGACATCGGCATATGTCACTGGAGCCGCGACAGGAGGTGGTCTCGCGACGGCTTCGGCATATGTGAGCGGAGCCGCCACAGGTTGTGGTCTGGCGACAACGTCAGCGTATGTCAGCGGAACCGTGACAGGTGGTGACGGATGAGCCGGTGGAAGAGCCTCAGCAACTTGCTCTTGAATTGTATGTCGGAGCGCTGGAGTCAGATATGATGGTCGGTCGTGAGCGCTCGGCAGAAAGGAAAGTTGACGTGCCACTTCTTCCCGCACGAAGTCTTTAATCTGCTGTAGCAGCGAGGGGTCAGGAGCAGGCGTGAGCCCAGCGAGCGACTCAACCTGCTGTGGCCGCTGGCGTGTCAGAATCCGCTGCTTGCGCAACTGCTCAAAGCTTTGACACAGCGTGACGACTTCAGCAACGGTACGCAAGTCGCGCGCTAGAAGCACCTGAAAAGCGTCGTCATCGATGCCTTTCAAGATGTGTTGGATCTTGTCGGCTTCCGACATACGAGCGTTGACCCGCTTGCACAAGTCGACGACATCTTCAATGTAGCTAGTGAAGCTTTCACTAGCCTGCTGAGATCGTTCACGCAATCGCTGTTCGGCTCGGAGTTGCCTGACAGCCGGTCGACCAAATACGTCTGCAAATTTAGTCTTAAAAATGGACCAGGTTTGAATATCTGCCTCATGGTTGCGATACCAGAGGTTAGCCACACCGGCGAGATAAAAGATGACGTTGTTTAGCTTCGTCACATCGTCCCATTTGTTGTATACGCTCACCCGCTCGTACGATGTGAGCCAATCTTCCACATCGTTCTCGTCAGTCCCGCTGAAAATGGTCGGGTCCCGTTGACGAAGAGAGCCGGCACAGATGACAGCCTGGCCCACTTGTACGGCCTGGTGTTGGACGTCCTCAGGCATCGTGCGCGCCGGGAGAGCACGACTACGGAGATCCAGGGCCGATGTTCTTACCCAGCTCCACCAAATGTAACGGGGGGTTTGTTACGAGGTACTGGGGCGACGGGAACGGCAACGGCAGCAGTCTGGGATCAGATCGGCAAAAGACACACAAGCGTAGCGCTGGCAAAAACTCTCGAGAACACTGTCACCTCGTCTTCGTCTTTTTCAAATCATCAGACGCATCTTCTTCTTTAGCCTTACAATAATAATAATAATAATAATAATAATAATAATAATAATAATAATAATAATAATAATAATAATAATAATAATAATAATAATAATAATAATAATAATAATAATAATAATAATAATAATAATAATAATCAATCAATCAATCAATCAATCTTTATTTTTCGGTGCCCAGGAACAACCCATAGGTCTTGGTGCTGGTACACCATTCACACGCACAAAATGTAAATTTATTTCACTACAAAGGAAGACACTCAGGGGAGGTAATGCAGCAGTCAAGGCGATAGAAAAAAAAAGACATATAAACTAGGCGTGACAGCAAGCATGAAGCAAAAAAGCGAAAACAAGAAAACAGCGAGAACAGCGGTAAATGAAAACAGCTAGAACAGGCAACAGACATATAAATAACTAATGAAACAATAAACAAAGAGAATGAACGACCGATAACAGCCAAGTACAGCATATAGCAAAATACAAACAAGAATAATAATAATAATAATAATAATAATAATAATAATAATAATAATCAATCAATCAATCAATCAATCAATCTTTATTTTTCGGTGCCCAGGAACAACCCAAAGGTCTTGGTGCTGGTACACCATTCACACGCACAAAATGTAAATTTGTCTTCCACAAAGGAAGAGACTCACGGGAGGTAATGCAGCAGTCAAGGCGATAGAAAAAAAGACATATAAACTAGGCGTGACAGCAAGCATGAAGCAAAAAAGTGAAAACAAGAAAACAGCGAGAACTGCAGTAAATGAAAACAGCTAGAACAGGCAACAGACATATAAACAACTAATGAAACAATAAACAAAGAGAATGAACACAAGAACGACCGATAACAGCCAAGTACAGCATATAGCAAAATACAAACAAGAATAAAGCCAATACTAATATGAACGAATAAGAAACCTCTGAAATACAAGCTAGAAATACAATCATACACAATAAGAAATGTAATTAGTGAACGCGTTACAGACAATCAGGCGTGAGTACACAGTATTAAAGAAATAACATTAATGAAAACAAGTAGACGTGATGAACAATTAAGGAGAAAAAAAAACAATATAATACCAGTGCAAACGCACAAGTGAAGTCAAGTCAAAATGCATGAAAGGGGAAGTTATGTATGAGAAAAAGAGTGCTCAAAGTGGAACGTCACGGACATCCAATATAAAAGAAGGGAGAGAATTTTCGAATATATCAAGGTGAGGACAAAGAGAATTGAACAACTTTTGCATTCTGTCCAGAGGGGAGAGGTAGTGCAGGAGCGCAGAAACTTGGAATGGTCTGAATTCCCTTATGCTCTTTCGCGGTACACGCAAAAGGATACGCGCTAGGAGCTGAGGGCATAGAATGTGACCATGAAGAAGTTTATACAAGAAAATTATATCTGCCCTCACGCGACGGCAGCTAAGAGAAGGAAGCTGCAGTGAGTTACTCCGCCTGGGACGAAAGCTGGAAGTTTTGCAAGAAAACCGATGTTGAAATATGCGTAAAAACTTTAGCTGAACTCTGTCGATTTTTTCACAGTTCGACTGGCAAGTGCCGTTCCAAACAACAGACGCATATTCCAAAAGCGGCAAGCATATGGAGAGGTAGAGCTTTAAGAAAGGAAGTGGGGCTCGAAACTCTCTCGAAAGCCTGCAGATGAAGCCAAGTGTACGCATAGCCCGCAGAGCAATGCGTTTTGTATGAGAGGAGAAGCTGAGGCTGCGGTCGAAAAGTACGCCGAGGTCATTTATTTCATCAACCCTCGGCAGCAGCCTACCATTCAGAGAATAAGAGTAGAGAAGACTGTGCGTTTTACGCGTAAATGAGACAACCTTGGTTTTAGATGAATTGAGAGTGAGCCCATTCTTCAAGCACCAATCAGAGAAGGCGGATATGTCCGATTGCAATGACAAGCAATCATTAAGAGTATGTATTGCCTTGAACATTTTTATATCGTCCGCATAAAGGAGAAACGAGGAGTTTTTGACAACGGAGGAAACGTCATTGATAAAAACAGAGAACAGAAGCGGGCCTAATACCGAGCCCTGAGGAACTCCGCTGGTTGGAGTGTAAACAAATGAGGTCTGTCCATTTACACTGACAAAGCAGGACCGATCAAGAAGATAGTTGCGTAGGAGGGCTACAATTGAAACGTCGATCTCAAGCAGCAGAAGCTTTTGAAGAAGTAATGAGTGAGTAACAACGTCGAAAGCTTTGCTCAAATCACAGTACACAGCGTCTACCTGACTCCTCTGAAGGACTTCAGCTGAAGTATACGTCATAAAAGTCACAAGGTTAGTTGTAGTAGAACGACCTTTTATGAAACCATGCTGATTATGTATGATTAAATGTTTAAGGTGGAAGGAAAGTACTTTGTGCAAAGCTAGTTCAAAAAGCTTAGAGGTTGCACAAAGAAGAGAAATGGGGCGGTAGTTCGAAACATCAGATTTGTTTCCTGATTTGAACACAGGGAAAACACGCGTCGTTTTCCACACGCGGGGGAAGGCAGAATTTTTCAAACAGTTATTAAATATCGTGGTTAAAACAGGGACGAAGGTACTACTGAAGGCTTTTATTATGGCGGCTGGAATGCCATCAGGTCCAGGGGACAAAGATGGTTTCAAACACTTAAGACTCTCACTCACTAACTTCTCGTCAAGAAGAACGGAATTAGGTGCGCCAGCTGGAAGGCATACAGAATCGCAACGTGGAGATTTGTACACGGAGGAAAAGTGTTGGGCAAAGCCGTCAGCGACATTCCGAATTTCATTTCCATGAGAGTCAACTAAGTGAATATGACTATCAGATTTATTCGAACGCTTGCGAACGTATCGCCAGAATTCAATAGGACGATTAGAGGCACTATTCTCTAAATATTCAAGATAGGACTCATGATCCCGCTTGTACAGGCGTTTGCAAAGGGGACGCAAGCGGCGAAATTCATCTGCCCATGTATCCAGCCCAGGGCGTTTCGCTTTATGGTGGGCCCGCTCCTTAAGTTTCAGCGCTGCTCTAAGTTCCTTGGAAAACCAGAACGGAAACTTGCTGCGAGCAGGAGTATGCAGAGGTATGTACTGGCGCATACCATTGAGAACTATTTCAGTGAAGCGGCTGACTTGTTCGTCAACATCGCTGATTTCGTTTAAAACGGACCAGTCGACAGAAGAGAAAAAACCGAAGAGACCAACATAGTCGCCAAGTGCGTAAGCGAAACGGGGGGAATTCCCCGCACGATTTGAATTAGCAGAAGGTGGGACAGAAACCGAAGCCGTTATTAGAATTGGAGGATGAAATTTGTCACAGCGAGTAAGTGAGATGTCAGATGTCGAGACTCGAACATTTTCAAAATTAGATAAACAAATGTCAAGAACATTACCACAACAGTTTTCAATTAAATTGTGTTGCTGCAAGGTGTTAAAAGCTGTGAAATCTAGAAGCCGGTTGCACTTACTAACTACATAATGATTGTTGTGAGAATATGTAAAGGTATTCCAGTTAATACCTGGAGTATTAAAATCCCCTAAAATGAGTAGTTTGTGCTTGCTATGAGAAGTGATAACATATTCGATAGAATGTAGTACATCGTCGTAGGCAGGAGGAGGCAGATTAGGGGAAATGTAGAAAGCTGCCAATAAAAGTTTTTGATGATAATAATAATAATAATAATAGTAATAATAATAATAATAATAATAATAATAATAATAATAATAATAATAATAATAATAATAACATAATAGCAATAATGGTTTGGTTGGTTTGGTTTATGGGGGTTTAACGTCCCAAAGCGACTCAGGCTATGAGAGACGCCGTAGTGAAGGGCTCCGGAAATTTCGACCACCTGGGGTTCTTTAACGTGCACTGACATCGCACAGTACACGGGCCTCTAGAATTTCGCCTCCATCGAAATTCGACCGCCACGGCCGGGATCGAACCCGCGTCTTTCGGGCCAGCAGCCGAGCGCCATAACCACTCAGCCACCGCGGCGGCTATAATAGCAATAATAATAATGTTATTATTATTATTGTGAATGGTGAATGGTGTACCAGCACCAAGACCTTTGGGTTGTTCCTGGGCACCGAAAAATAAAGATTGATTGATTGATTGATTGATTGGTTGATTGATTGATTATTGGGGAAAGGAAATGGCGCAGTATCTGTCTCATATACCGCGCAGTAAGGGAAGAGTTAAAGAAGGGAGTGAAAGAAAAAAGGAAGAAAGAGGTGCCGCAGTGGAGAGCTCCGGAATAATTTCGACCACCTGGGATATTTAACGTGCACTGACATCGCACAGCAGACGGGCGCCTTAGGGCTCATTCGCACTTGAGAGTCGCAGAGGTCGCGCGACTGTTTTGGTCGAAAAGCGACAGTCGCGGGCCAGTCGCTCGCTTCTCAATTTTGCTGCCTCGCGACGGCGAGTCGCAAACCGCTGAACCAATCAGCGAGCGAGCCGAGCTTTCGGCAACGACGCCGCTCGCGGGTGCGCCGAGCTGCGCTATCTGCTCCTTGGCTCCAGTAGTCGTCGCTAAGCCTAGCCGTTTTCACATCGGTGCTGCAGCTGGGGACGTTTCGGAACTGGCCAGCGCTGTAACCAAGATGCTACTTTCGTCACGGCTTTATTGTGAACTCCGTCTCATGATAATATAAAAATATGCTCGATTTCCGCGATGCCTTCAGCAGCGGAGAAAGCAGTAGCCAGGCGATCGAGCCGCTTTGGCCAACAGCAGCAAAGCGGCTATGAGAAGAAATTTGCTTGTATCCAGCAGATCGGTATTGGCCAACGATGCTCAAAACTGATTCATTTTTGAATTTCGACTTCCCAGAGCATGGTATGAACGCGAACAAACAACATACTAGCGCATTTTTTCTGACGCTAGCGGCCGGCATCCAGGCTGGCTGGCAGGCCGCTTGTATGGCCGCGGTGCAAATTGCCGCTATATCTTCCTCTTCTATTAGGTCGTCGCAGTACATTGCTAATAACGAGGGACCAGAGCACTTTCGAGGGACAAGCGCGAGCGCAGGAAACGCGGCCAAACCAGAAGAAACTCTCGAAAGCGCGCGAACGGCGTCATTCCCAAGAGTTCTCATTTCAAACGAGAATCGAACGAGAAGGCGACCAGCAAGTCGCCCTTGGAAGTGTGCACATCGGTGTTGTCGAACTGTGATGAAGTCTCAGGCGACTGCTGGTCGCGCGACCTCTGCAACTCTCAAGTGTGAATGATCCCTTAGCGTTTTGCCTCCATAAAAACGCAGCCGCCGCGGTCGGGTCCGAACCCGGGAACTCCGGATCAGTAGCCGAGCGCCCCAACCACTGAGCCACCGCGGCGGAATCGCCAATGCCAACTGGTCGGTGAGGTGATCCGAGGTTATCCATGCCCACCACGCTGGGGGCAGGGGTATGGGTAATGGGGGAGATCGAATGGCGATCGACCGCGCCGGTGAAAAGGGAACGCTACAAATTGGCATAGGGTTTGTAGTATTTCGAGCACGCCGTGTAAGTTGGGAGACATTGGATAAAAGCAGCTCCGGTGGTAGGGTATCAATTTCGTCGAAGCCTCGAAAAATGGTTAGTTTGGGGTAGTGAGATTCGTCAAGAACATGAAGGTTAGGAAGTGATTCTACAACGGTGTCATAATGAAGATTCATTGCCTGTTTGCAACAGACAGTAGTGTCCCACGTTGATTGATTGATTGATTAAACTTTTATTGACGGCAGTGGCAGCAGGAGCGATTGTAGATGGGCCCTCAGTCCTGGGCTCCGGAGGCCTCTATACCGACCTTCTGGAGATGACAAGGAGCCGTCTAGCCGGCTAGGCGTGCATTGGTCAGCTTCACCTTCCATAGCTCCAGGGCCGTCTTACGCGGCTTTAAGTGGTGGGGTTTCTGGTGATATAGGCATGTGATATATGTTAGGGTTAGCGTGTCACTGCACAGTGAACATTTGCCTTCGAATAGTGTTGAATGTAGGGATGGTAGCGGAGTCGGTGGTGTATGTGTTTCTAAGAAAACGCCTTAGGAAAAAGTAGTCTTCAGAGGACAGGTAAGATTGAGGAAGAAAGTAGAGGCGTCTATTGAGGTGTAGACCTACGAGCCGGGTGGCGAAGTGGGAAGACGGGGGTATAGGGCAGAAGGGGAACGCAACATTCTGTGGATATTTTCTCGAGCTGACTTTAGCGGGCTCACAACCTTTGCTTCGTCAGCGCTCTCCATTTCATTGCGTATTGGCATGCCAAAAGAAAAGGCATCGAGAGGCGCTCGTTGCAGGGAGTGGGTTTCGCAGTCTTGAAATGTTTTTTTTCAATTGATGAACTGTGCTTTTCTGCAAAGGGCACGAAACTTCAGTATCAAGTGAGCAGCGATGCCAAGTAGCGCAACACGGTGCTACCGACAAGTATATTGCAAACCTGAACCGAACAAAAGAGAGTACATCGCAGCGCCTACTGGCAGAGGCTTTCAGCGGTAGTTCGACAGCGAAGGAATCTTCGTTTGCCAAAGAGTTGTGCCAAGCATTTTTGGCGGCAGATATCCCGTTGTGGCAACTAACCAACAGTGATCTTCGGAGATTTCTCAAAAGTACACCAAGCAGCATGTTCCAGAAGAATCAACGCTTCGTAAGAGATACGTGAAATAGTGCTACGAGGATACTCTCGCCAAAATCAGGGATGAAATTGGGGACAACTACATTTGCGTGTCAGTCGACGAAACCACGGACGCTAGCGGGCGGTATGTGGCCAACTTCATCGTCGGGACATTAAGCCTAGAGAAAGCCGGACGGGGAATCCTGCTCAACGCAGATGTTCTTGAAAAGGTGAGCCATTCGACGAAAACACACTTTTCACTTCATCTCTGTTGATTCTATGGTCAGGAAATATTCAGTATGAGAAAGTACTTTTGTTCGTCACGGATGGGGCATCCTACATGTGCAAGGCAGGAAAGGGACTGACGCTTTTATACGACAAGATGGTTCACCTAACTTTCTTTGTTCATGCAATGCATCGTGTTACCGCATGTGTCCGGCTCCCTTTTCCCCAGGTGGATGCGCTAGTACCTAGCACAAAACAGGCGCTTCTTAAATCTCCGTCAATAATTGCGATTTTCCGCACCACAGCACCTGACATTTCTCTGCCGCCAAAGCCTGTTTTGACTCGATGGGGAACATAGATAAACGCAGCAGTATATTATGCACGGCAGTTTGAAGTCCTCAAATCTGTCTCTGAGGAAAACAGGGATGGCGCTGCGTGCGTGATCAAATGAAGAGCAACGTTCGAAGAAACGAGTTTTGAAAGAGGCCTGACATACATCAGTGCAAACTTTTTAAAATTCACGGAAAGGATGACGAAGTTGGAAAAGGCTGGACTCTCAAGAGATGAATCATTGA